>NC_134507.1:46164810-46814810 GCF_027942865.1 Odontesthes bonariensis
TCCTCCCAAACTGGCAGCTGGTTCCACAGAGAGGGGCCTGATGACTGAAGGCTCTGCCTCCCAAACTGGCTGCTGGGACCACAAGAGAGGGGCCTCATAACTGAAGGCTCTGCCTCCCAAACTGGCAGCTGGATCCACAGAGAGGGTTCTGATAACTGAAGGCTCTTCCTCCCAAACTCGCAGCTGGTTCCACAGAGAGGGGCCTGATAACTGAAGGCTCTGCCTCCCAAACTGGCAGCTGGATCTACAGAGAGGGGCCTGATAACTGAAGGCTCTGCCTCCCAAACTGGAAGCTGGATCCACAGAGAGGGGCCTGATAACTGAAGGCTCTTCCTCCCAAACTGGCAGCTGGATCCACAGAGAGGGGCCTGATAACTGAAGGCTCTGCCTCCCAACTGGCAGCTGGTTCCATAGAGAGGGGCCTGATAACTGAAGGCTCTTCCTCCCAAATTGGCAACTGGTTCCACAGAGAGGGGCCTGATAACTGAAGGCTCTGCCTCCCAAACTGGCTGCTGGTTCCACAAGAGAAGGGCCTGATAACTGAAGGCTCTGCCTCCAAAACTGGCAGCTGGATCCTCTTAGAGGGGCCTGATAACTGAAGGCTCTGCCTCCCAAACTGGCAACTGGTTCCACAAGAGATGGGCCTGATAACTGAAGGCTCTGCCTCCCAAACTGGCAGCTGGTTCCACAGAGAGGAACCTGATAACTGAAGGCTCTGCCTCCCAAACTGGCAGCTGGTTCCACGGAGAAGGGCCTGATAACTGAAGGCTCTGCCTCCCAAACTGGCAGCTGGTTCCACAGAGAGGGGCCTGATGACTGAAGGCTCTGCCTCCCAAACTGGCAGCTGGTTCCACAGAGAGGGGCCTGATGACTGAAGGCTCTGCCTCCCAAACTTGCAGCTGGATCCACAGAGAGGGGCCTGATGACTGAAGGCTCTGCCTCCCAAACTGGCAGCTGGTTCCACAGAGAGGGGCCTGATAACTGAAGGCTCTGCCTCCCAAACTGGCAGCTGGATCCACAGAGAGGGTTCTGATAACTGAAGGCTCTTCCTCCCAAACTCGCAGCTGGTTCCACAGAGAGGGGCCTGATAACTGAAGGCTCTTCCTCCCAAACTGGCAGCTGGATCTACAGAGAGGGGCCTGATAACTGAAGGCTCTGCCTCCCAAACTGGCAGCTGGTTCCACAGATAGGGGCCTGATAACTGAAGGCTCTGCCTCCCAAACTGGCAGCTGGATCCTCTTAGAGGGGCCTGATAATTGAAGGCTCTGCCTCCCAAACTGGCAGCTGGTTCCACAGAGAGGGGCCTGATAACTGAAGGCTCTGCCTCCCAAACTGGCTGCTGGTTCCACAAGAGAAGGGCCTGATAACTGAAGGCTCTGCCTCCCAAACTGGCAACTGGTTCCACAAGAGATGGGCCTGATAACTGAAGGCTCTGCCTCCCAAACTGGCAGCTGGTTCCACAGAGAGGCGCCTGATAACTGAAGGCTCTACCTCCCAAACTGGCAGCTGGTTCCACAGAAAGGAGCCTGATAACTGAAGGCTCTGCCTCCCAAACTGGCAGCTGGTTCCACAGAGAGGGGCCTGATAACTGAAGGCTCTGCCTCCCAAACTGTTAGCTGGTTCCACAGAGAGGGGCCTGATAACTGAAGGCTCTGCCTCCCAAACTGGCAGCTGGTTCTACAGAAAGGAGCCTGATAACTGAAGGCTCTGCCTCCCAAACTGGCAGCTGGATCCACAGAGAGGGTTCTGATAACTGAAGGCTCTTCCTCCCAAACTCGCAGCTGGTTCCACAGAGAGGGGCCTGATAACTGAAGGCTCTTCCTCCCAAACTGGCAGCTGGATCTACAGAGAGGGGCCTGATAACTGAAGGCTCTGCCTCCCAAACTGGCAGCTGGTTCCACAGAGAGGGGCCTGATAACTGAAGGCTCTTCCTCCCAAACTGGCAGCTGGATCTACAGAGAGGGGCCTGATAACTGAAGGCTCTGCCTCCCAAACTGGCAGCTAGATCCACAGAGAGGGTTCTGATAATTGAAGGCTCTGCCTCCCAAACTGGCAGCTGGTTCCACAGAGAGGGGCCTGATAACTGAAGGCTCTGCCTCCCAAACTGGCTGGTGGTTCCACAAGAGAAGAGCCTGATAACTGAAGGCTCTGCCTCCAAAACTGGCAGCTGGATCCTCTTAGAGGGGCCTGATAACTGAAGGCTCTGCCTCCCAAACTGGCAGCTGGTTCCACAGAGAGGGGCCTGATGACTGAAGGCTCTGCCTCCCAAACTGGCAGCTGGTTCCACAGAGAGGGGCCTGATGACTGAAGGCTCTTCCTCCCAAACTGGCAGCTGGTTCCACAGAGAGGGGCCTCATAACTGAAGGCTCTTCCTCCCAAACTGGCAGCTGGTTCCACAGAGAGGGGCCTGATGACTGAAGGCTCTGCCTCCCAAACTGGCTGCTGGGACCACAAGAGAGGGGCCTGATAACTGAAGGCTCTGCCTCCCAAACTGGCAGCTGGATCCACAGAGAGGGTTCTGATAACTGAAGGCTCTTCCTCCCAAACTCGCAGCTGGTTCCACAGAGAGGGGCCTGATAACTGAAGGCTCTTCCTCCCAAACTGGCAGCTGGATCTACAGAGAGGGGCCTGATAACTGAAGGCTCTGCCTCCCAAACTGGCAGCTGGTTCCACAGAGAGGGGCCTGATAACTGAAGGCTCTTCCTCCCAAACTGGCAGCTGGATCCACAGAGAGGGTTCTGATAATTGAAGGCTCTGCCTCCCAAACTGGCAGCTGGTTCCACAGAGAGGGGCCTGATAACTGAAGGCTCTGCCTCCCAAACTGGCTGCTGGTTCCACAAGAGAAGGGCCTGATAACTGAAGGCTCTGCCTCCCAAACTGGCAGCTGGATCCTCTTAGAGGGGCCTGATAACTGAAGGCTCTGCCTCCCAAACTGGCAGCTGGATCTACAGAGAGGGGCCTGATAACTGAAGGCTCTGCCTCCCAAACTGGCAGCTGGTTCCACAGAGAGGGTTCTGATAATTGAAGGCTCTGCCTCCCAAACTGGCAGCTGGATCTACAGAGAGGGGCCTGATAGCTGAAGTCTCGGCCTCCCAAACTGGCAGCTGGATCCACAAGAGAGGGGCCTGATAACTGAAGGCTCGGCCTCCCAAACTGGCAGCTGGATCCACAGAGAGGGGCCTGATAACTGGAGGCTCTGCCTCCCAAACTGGCAGCTGGATCCACAGAGAGGGTTCTGATAACTGAAGGCTCTGCCTCCCAAACTGGCAGCTGGTTCCACAGAGAGGGGCCTGATAACTGAAGGCTCTTCCTCCCAAACTGGCAGCTGGATCCACAGAGAGGGTTCTGATAACTGAAGGCTCTGCCTCCCAAACTGGCAGCTGAATCCTCTTAGAGGGGCCTGATAACTGAAGGCTCTGCCTCCCAAACTGGCAGCTGGATCTACAGAGAGGGGCCTGATAACTGAAGGCTCTGCCTCCCAAACTGGCAGCTGGTTCCACAGAGAGGGTTCTGATAACTGAAGGCTCTGCCTCCCAAACTGGCAGCTGGATCTACAGAGAGGGGCCTGATAACTGAAGTCTCGGCCTCCCAAACTGGCAGCTGGATCCACAAGAGAGGGGCCTGATAACTGAAGGCTCGGCCTCCCAAACTGGCAGCTGGATCCACAGAGAGGGTTCTGATAATTGAAGGATCTGCCTCCCAAACTGGCAGCTGGATCCACAGAGAGGGTTCTGATAATTGAAGGCTCTGCCTCCCAAACTGGCAGCTGGTTCCACAGAGAGGGGCCTGATGACTGAAGGCTCTGCCTCCAAAACTGGCAGCTGGTTCCACAGAGAGGGGCCTGATAACTGAAGGCTCTGCCTCCCAAACTGGCTGCTGGGACCACAAGAGAGGGGCCTGATAACTGAAGGCTCTGCCTCCCAAACTGGCAGCTGGATCTTCTTAGAGGGGCCTGATAACTGAAGGCTCTGCCTCCCAAACTGGCAGCTGGTTCCACAGAGAGGGGCCTGATGACTGAAGGCTCTGCCTCCCAAACTGGCAGCTGGATCCACAGAGAGGGGCCTGATGACTGAAGGCTCTGCCTCCCAAACTGGCAGCTGGTTCCACAGAAAGGAGCCTGATAACTGAAGGCTTTGCCTCCCAAACTGGCTTTTGGGACCACAAGAGAGGGGCCTGATGACTGAAGGCTCTGCCTCCCAAACTGGCAACTGGTTCCACAGAAAGGAGCCTGATAACTGAAGGCTCTGCCTCCCAAACTGGCTTTTGGGACCACAAGAGAGGGGCCTGATAACTGAAGGCTCTGCCTCCCAAACTGGCAGCTGGATCTACGGAGAGGGGCCTGATAACTGAAGGCTCTGCCTCCCAAACTGGCAGCTGGTTCCACAGAGAGGGGCCTGATAACTGAAGGCTCTGCCTCCCAAACTGGCAGCTGGTTCCACAGAGAGGGGCCTGATAACTGAAGGCTCTGCCTCCCAAACTGGCAACTGGTTCCACAAGAGATGGGCCTGATAACTGAAGGCTCTGCCTCCCAAACTGGCAGCTGGTTCCACAGAGAGGGGCCTGATGACTGAAGGCTCTGCCTCCCAAACTGGCTGCTGGGACCACAAGAGAGGGGCCTGATAACTGAAGGCTCTGCCTCCCAAACTGACAGATGGATCCACAGAGAGGGTTCTGATAATTGAAGGCTCTGCCTCCCAAACTGCTAGCTGGATGTTCTTAGAGGGGCCTGATAACTGAAGGCTCTGCCTCCCAAACTGGCAGCTGGGTCCACAGAGAGGGGCCTGATGACTTAAAGCTCTGCCTCCAAAACTGGCAGCTGGTTCCACAGAGAGGGGCCTGATGACTGAAGGCTCTGCCTCCCAAACTGGCTGCTGGGACCACAAGAGAGGGGCCTGATAACTGAAGGCTCTGCCTCCCAAACTGTTAGCTGTATCTTCTTAGAGGTGCCTGATAACTGAAGGCTCTGCCTCCCAAACTGGCAGCTGGTTCCACAGAGAGGGGCCTGATAACTGAAGGCTCTACCTCCCAAACTGGCTGCTGGGACCACAAGAGAGGGGCCTGATAATTGAAGGCTCTGCCTCCCAAACTGGCAGCTGGATCTTCTTAGAGGGGCCTGATAACTGAAAGCTCTGCCTCCCAAACTGGCAGCTGGTTCCACAGAGAGGGGCCTGATAACTGAAGGCTCTACCTCCCAAACTGGCAGCTGGTTCCACGGAAAGGAGCCTGATAACTGAAGGCTCTGCCTCCCAAACTGGCAGCTGGTTCCACAGAGAGGGGCCTGATAACTGAAGGCTCTGCCTCCCAAACTGGCAGCTGGTTCCACAGAGAGGGGCCTGATAACTGAAGGCTATGCCTCCCAAACTGGCAACTGGTTCCACAGAAAGGAGCCTGATAAGTGAAGGCTCTGCCTCCCAAACTGGCTTTTGGGACCACAAGAGAGGGGCCTGATAACTGAAGGCTCTTCCTCCCAAACTGGCAGCTGGATCTACAGAGAGGCCTGATAACTGAAGGCTCTGCCTCCCAAACTGGCAGCTGGTTCCACAGAGAGGGGCCTGATAACTGAAGGCTCTGCCTCCCAAACTGGCAGCTGGTTCCACAGAGAGGGGCCTGATAACTGAAGGCTCTGCCTCCCAAACTGGCAACTGGTTCCACAAGAGATGGGCCTGATAACTGAAGGCTCTGCCTCCCAAACTGGCAGCTGGTTCCACAGAGAGGGGCCTGATGACTGAAGGCTCTGCCTCCCAAACTGGCTGCTGGGACCACAAGAGATGGGCCTGATAACTGAAGGCTCTGCCTCCCAAAATGGCAGCTGGTTCCACAGAGAGGGGCCTGATGACTGAAGGCTCTGCCTCCCAAACTGGCAACTGGTTCCACAAGAGATGGAACTGATAACTGAAGGCTCTGCCTCCCAAACTGGCAGCTGGTTCCACAGAGAGGGGCCTGATGACTGAAGGCTCTGCCTCCCAAACTGGCTGCTGGGACCACAAGAGAGGGGCCTGATAACTGAAGGCTCTGCCTCCCAAACTGACAGCTGGATCCACAGAGAGGGTTCTGATAATTGAAGGCTCTGCCTCCCAAACTGGCAGCTGGATCCACAGAGAGGGTTCTGATAATTGAAGGCTCTGCCTCCCAAACTGGCAGCTGGATCTTCTTAGAGGGGCCTGATAACTGAAGACTCTGCCTCCCAAACTGGCTGCTGGAACCACAAGAGAGGGGCCTGATGACTGAAGGCTCTGCCTCCCAAACTGGCAGCTGGATCTTCTTAGAGGGGCCTGATAACTGAAGGCTCTGCCTCCCAAACTGGCAGCTGGTTCCACAGAGAGGGGCCTGATGACTGAAGGCTCTTCCTCCCAAACTGGCAGCTGGATCTACAGAGAGAGGCCTGATAACTGAAGGCTCTGCCTCCCAAACTGGCAGCTGGTTCCACAGAGAGGGGCCTGATAACTGAAGGCTCTGCCTCCCAAACTGGCAGCTGGATCCACAGAGAGGGTTCTGATATCTGAAGGCTCTTCCTCCCAAACTCGCAGCTGGTTCCACAGAGAGGGGCCTGATAACTGAAGGCTCTTCCTCCCAAACTGGCAGCTGGATCTACAGAGAGAGGCCTGATAACTGAAGGCTCTGCCTCCCAAACTGGCAGCTGGTTCCACAGAGAGGGGCCTGATAACTGAAGGCTCTGCCTCCCAAACTGGCAGCTGGTTCCACAGAGAGGGGCCTGATAACTGAAGGCTCTGCCTCCCAAACTGGCAACTGGTTCCACAAGAGATGGGCCTGATAACTGAAGGCTCTGCCTCCCAAACTGGCAGCTGGTTCCACAGAGAGGGGCCTGATGACTGAAGGCTCTGCCTCCCAAACTGGCTGCTGGGACCACAAGAGAGGGGCCTGATAACTGAAGGCTCTGCCTCCCAAACTGACAGCTGGATCCACAGAGAGGGTTCTGATAATTGAAGGCTCTGCCTCCCAAACTGGCAGCTGGATCCACAGAGAGGGTTCTGATAATTGAAGGCTCTGCCTCCCAAACTGGCAGCTGGATCTTCTTAGAGGGGCCTGATAACTGAAGACTCTGCCTCCCAAACTGGCTGCTGGAACCACAAGAGAGGGGCCTGATGACTGAAGGCTCTGCCTCCCAAACTGGCAGCTGGATCTTCTTAGAGGGGCCTGATAACTGAAGGCTCTGCCTCCCAAACTGGCAGCTGGTTCCACAGAGAGGGGCCTGATGACTGAAGGCTCTTCCTCCCAAACTGGCAGCTGGATCTACAGAGAGAGGCCTGACAACTGAAGGCTCTGCCTCCCAAACTGGCAGCTGGTTCCACAGAGAGGGGCCTGATAACTGAAGGCTCTGCCTCCCAAACTGGCAGCTGGATCCACAGAGAGGGTTCTGATATCTGAAGGCTCTTCCTCCCAAACTCGCAGCTGGTTCCACAGAGAGGGGCCTGATAACTGAAGGCTCTTCCTCCCAAACTGGCAGCTGGATCTACAGAGAGAGGCCTGATAACTGAAGGCTCTGCCTCCCAAACTGGCAGCTGGTTCCACAGAGAGGGGCCTGATAACTGAAGGCTCTGCCTCCCAAACTGGCAGCTGGTTCCACAGAGAGGGGCCTGATAACTGAAGGCTCTGCCTCCCAAACTGGCAACTGGTTCCACAAGAGATGGGCCTGATAACTGAAGGCTCTGCCTCCCAAACTGGCAGCTGGTTCCACAGAGAGGGGCCTGATGACTGAAGGCTCTGCCTCCCAAACTGGCTGCTGGGACCACAAGAGAGGGGCCTGATGACTGAAGGCTCTGCCTCCCAAACTGACAGCTGGATCCACAGAGAGGGTTCTGATAATTGAAGGCTCTGCCTCCCAAACTGGCAGCTGGATCCAGAGAGAGGGTTCTGATAATTGAAGGCTCTGCCTCCCAAACTGGCAGCTGGATCTTCTTAGAGGGGCCTGATAACTGAAGGCTCTGCCTCCAAAACTGGCAGCTGGTTCCACAGAGAGGGGCCTGATGACTGAAGGCTCTGCCTCCAAAACTGGCAGCTGGTTCCACAGAGAGGGGCCTGATGACTGAAGGCTCTGCCTCCCAAACTGGCTGCTGGGACCACAAGAGAGGGGCCTGAGAACTGAAGGCTCTGCCTCCCAAACTGGCTTCTGGGACCACAAGAGAGGGGCCTGATAACTGAAGGCTCTGCCTCCCAAACTGGCAGCTGGTTCCACAGAGAGGGGCCTGATAACTGAAGGCTCTGCTTCCAAAACTGGCTGCTGGGACCACAAGAGAGGGGCCTGATAACTGAAGGCTCTGCCTCCCAAACTGGCAGCTGGATCCACAAAGAGGGGCCTGATGACTGAAGGCTCTGCCTCCCAAACTGGCTGCTGGGACCACAAGAGAGGGGCCTGATAACTGAAGGCTCTGCCTCCCAAACTGGCAGCTGGATCCACAGAGAGGGTTCTGATAATTGAAGGCTCTGCCTCCCAAACTGGCAGCTGGATCCACAGAGAGGGTTCTGATAATTGAAGGCTCTGCCTCCCAAACTGGCAGCTGGATCTTCTTAGAGGGGCCTGATAACTGAAGGCTCTGCCTCCCAACCTGGCAGCTGGTTCCACAGAGAGGGGCCTGATAACTGAAAGCTCTGCCTCCCAAACTGGCAACTGGTTCCACAAGAGATGGGCCTGATAACTGAAGGCTCTGCCTCCCAAACTGGCAGCTGGTTCCACAGAGAGGGGCCTGATGACTGAAGGCTCTGCCTCCCAAACTGGCTGCTGGGACCACAAGAGAGGGGCCTGATAACTGAAGGCTCTGCCTCCCAAACTGGCAGCTGGATCCACAGAGAGGGTTCTGATAACTGAAGGCTCTTCCTCCCAAACTGGCAGCTGGATCCACAGAGAGGGTTCTGATAATTGAAGGCTCTGCCTCCCAAACTGGCAGCTGGATCTTCTTAGAGGGGCCTGATAACTGAAAGCTCTGCCTCCCAAACTGGCAGCTGGTTCCACAGAGAGGGGCCTGATAACTGAAGGCTCTACCTCCCAAACTGGCAGCTGGTTCCACGGAAAGGAGCCTGATAACTGAAGGCTCTGCCTCCCAAACTGGCAGCTGGTTCCACAGAGAGGGGCCTGATAACTGAAGGCTATGCCTCCCAAACTGGCAACTGGTTCCACAGAAAGGAGCCTGATAAGTGAAGGCTCTGCCTCCCAAACTGGCTTTTGGGACCACAAGAGAGGGGCCTGATAACTGAAGGCTCTTCCTCCCAAACTGGCAGCTGGATCTACAGAGAGGCCTGATAACTGAAGGCTCTGCCTCCCAAACTGGCAGCTGGTTCCACAGAGATGGGCCTGATAACTGAAGGCTCTGCCTCGCAAACTGGCAGCTGGTTCCACAGAGAGGGGCCTGATAACTGAAGGCTCTGCCTCCCAAACTGGCAACTGGTTCCACAAGAGATGGGCCTGATAACTGAAGGCTCTGCCTCCCAAACTGGCAGCTGGTTCCACAGAGAGGGGCCTGATGACTGAAGGCTCTGCCTCCCAAACTGGCTGCTGGGACCACAAGAGAGGGGCCTGATAACTGAAGGCTCTGCCTCCCAAACTGGCAGCTGGTTCCACAGAGAGGGGCCTGATGACTGAAGGCTCTGCCTCCCAAACTGGCAACTGGTTCCACAAGAGATGGGCCTGATAACTGAAGGCTCTGCCTCCCAAACTGGCAGCTGGTTCCACAGAGAGGGGCCTGATGACTGAAGGCTCTGCCTCCCAAACTGGCTGCTGGGACCACAAGAGAGGGGCCTGATAACTGAAGGCTCTGCCTCCCAAACTGACAGCTGGATCCACAGAGAGGGTTCTGATAATTGAAGGCTCTGCCTCCCAAACTGGCAGCTGGATCCACAGAGAGGGTTCTGATAATTGAAGGCTCTGCCTCCCAAACTGGCAGCTGGATCTTCTTAGAGGGGCCTGATAACTGAAGACTCTGCCTCCCAAACTGGCTGCTGGAACCACAAGAGAGGGGCCTGATAACTGAAGGCTCTGCCTCCCAAACTGGCAGCTGGTTCCACAGAGAGGGGCCTGATGACTGAAGGCTCTTCCTCCCAAACTGGCAGCTGGATCCACAGAGAGGGTTCTGATAACTGAAGGCTCTTCCTCCCAAACTCGCAGCTGGTTCCACAGAGAGGGGCCTGATAACTGAAGGCTCTGCCTCCCAAACTGGCAGCTGGTTCCACAGAGAGGGGCCTGATAACTGAAGGCTCTGCCTCCCAAACTGGCAACTGGTTCCACAAGAGATGGGCCTGATAACTGAAGGCTCTGCCTCCCAAACTGGCAGCTGGTTCCACAGAGGGGCCTGATAACTGAAGGCTCTGCCTCCCAAACTGGCAGCTGGATCCACAGAGAGGGGCCTGATAACTGAAGGCTCTGCCTCCCAAACTGGCAGCTGGATCCACAGAGAGGGTTCTGATAACTGAAGGCTCTTCCTCCCAAACTCGCAGCTGGTTCCACAGAGAGGGGCCTGATAACTGAAGGCTCTGCCTCCCAAACTGGCAGCTGGGTCTACAGAGAGGGGCCTGATAACTGAAGGCTCTGCCTCCCAAACTGGAAGCTGGATCCACAGAGAGGGGCCTGATAACTGAAGGCTCTTCCTCCCAAACTGGCAGCTGGATCCACAGAGAGGGGCCTGATAACTGAAGGCTCTGCCTCCCAAACTGGCAGCTGGATCTTCTTAGAGGGGCCTGATAACTGAAGGCTCTGCCTCCAAAACTGGCAGCTGGTTCCACAGAGAGGGGCCTGATGACTGAAGGCTCTGCCTCCAAAACTGGCAGCTGGTTCCACAGAGAGGGGCCTGATGACTGAAGGCTCTGCCTCCCAAACTGGCTGCTGGGACCACAAGAGAGGGGCCTGAGAACTGAAGGCTCTGCCTCCCAAACTGGCTTCTGGGACCACAAGAGAGGGGCCTGATAACTGAAGGCTCTGCCTCCCAAACTGGCAGCTGGTTCCACAGAGAGGGGCCTGATAACTGAAGGCTCTGCTTCCAAAACTGGCTGCTGGGACCACAAGAGAGGGGCCTGATATCTGAAGGCTCTGCCTCCCAAACTGGCAGCTGGATCCACAAAGAGGGGCCTGATGACTGAAGGCTCTGCCTCCCAAACTGGCTGCTGGGACCACAAGAGAGGGGCCTGATAACTGAAGGCTCTGCCTCCCAAACTGGCAGCTGGATCCACAGAGAGGGTTCTGATAATTGAAGGCTCTGCCTCCCAAACTGGCAGCTGGATCCACAGAGAGGGTTCTGATAATTGAAGGCTCTGCCTCCCAAACTGGCAGCTGGATCTTCTTAGAGGGGCCTGATAACTGAAGGCTCTGCCTCCCAACCTGGCAGCTGGTTCCACAGAGAGGGGCCTGATAACTGAAAGCTCTGCCTCCCAAACTGGCAACTGGTTCCACAAGAGATGGGCCTGATAACTGAAGGCTCTGCCTCCCAAACTGGCAGCTGGTTCCACAGAGAGGGGCCTGATGACTGAAGGCTCTGCCTCCCAAACTGGCTGCTGGGACCACAAGAGAGGGGCCTGATAACTGAAGGCTCTGCCTCCCAAACTGGCAGCTGGATCCACAGAGAGGGTTTTGATAACTGAAGGCTCTTCCTCCCAAACTGGCAGCTGGATCCACAGAGAGGGTTCTGATAATTGAAGGCTCTGCCTCCCAAACTGGCAGCTGGATCTTCTTAGAGGGGCCTGATAACTGAAGGCTCTGCCTCCCAAACTGGCAGCTGGTTCCACAGAGAGGGGCCTGATAACTGAAGGCTCTACCTCCCAAACTGGCAGCTGGTTCCACGGAAAGGAGCCTGATAACTGAAGGCTCTGCCTCCCAAACTGGCAGCTGGTTCCACAGAGAGGGGCCTGATAACTGAAGGCTATGCCTCCCAAACTGGCAACTGGTTCCACAGAAAGGAGCCTGATAAGTGAAGGCTCTGCCTCCCAAACTGGCTTTTGGGACCACAAGAGAGGGGCCTGATAACTGAAGGCTCTTCCTCCCAAACTGGCAGCTGGATCTACAGAGAGGCCTGATAACTGAAGGCTCTGCCTCCCAAACTGGCAGCTGGTTCCACAGAGATGGGCCTGATAACTGAAGGCTCTGCCTCCCAAACTGGCAGCTGGTTCCACAGAGAGGGGCCTGATAACTGAAGGCTCTGCCTCCCAAACTGGCAACTGGTTCCACAAGAGATGGGCCTGATAACTGAAGGCTCTGCCTCCCAAACTGGCAGCTGGTTCCACAGAGAGGGGCCTGATGACTGAAGGCTCTGCCTCCCAAACTGGCTGCTGGGACCACAAGAGAGGGGCCTGATAACTGAAGGCTCTGCCTCCCAAACTGGCAGCTGGTTCCACAGAGAGGGGCCTGATGACTGAAGGCTCTGCCTCCCAAACTGGCAACTGGTTCCACAAGAGATGGGCCTGATAACTGAAGGCTCTGCCTCCCAAACTGGCAGCTGGTTCCACAGAGAGGGGCCTGATGACTGAAGGCTCTGCCTCCCAAACTGGCTGCTGGGACCACAAGAGAGGGGCCTGATAACTGAAGGCTCTGCCTCCCAAACTGACAGCTGGATCCACAGAGAGGGTTCTGATAATTGAAGGCTCTGCCTCCCAAACTGGCAGCTGGATCCACAGAGAGGGTTCTGATAATTGAAGGCTCTGCCTCCCAAACTGGCAGCTGGATCTTCTTAGAGGGGCCTGATAACTGAAGACTCTGCCTCCCAAACTGGCTGCTGGAACCACAAGAGAGGGGCCTGATAACTGAAGGCTCTGCCTCCCAAACTGGCAGCTGGTTCCACAGAGAGGGGCCTGATGACTGAAGGCTCTTCCTCCCAAACTGGCAGCTGGATCCACAGAGAGGGTTCTGATAACTGAAGGCTCTTCCTCCCAAACTCGCAGCTGGTTCCACAGAGAGGGGCCTGATAACTGAAGGCTCTGCCTCCCAAACTGGCAGCTGGTTCCACAGAGAGGGGCCTGATAACTGAAGGCTCTGCCTCCCAAACTGGCAACTGGTTCCACAAGAGATGGGCCTGATAACTGAAGGCTCTGCCTCCCAAACTGGCAGCTGGTTCCACAGAGGGGCCTGATAACTGAAGGCTCTGCCTCCCAAACTGGCAGCTGGATCCACAGAGAGGGGCCTGATAACTGAAGGCTCTGCCTCCCAAACTGGCAGCTGGATCCACAGAGAGGGTTCTGATAACTGAAGGCTCTTCCTCCCAAACTCGCAGCTGGTTCCACAGAGAGGGGCCTGATAACTGAAGGCTCTGCCTCCCAAACTGGCAGCTGGGTCTACAGAGAGGGGCCTGATAACTGAAGGCTCTGCCTCCCAAACTGGAAGCTGGATCCACAGAGAGGGGCCTGATAACTGAAGGCTCTTCCTCCCAAACTGGCAGCTGGATCCACAGAGAGGGGCCTGATAACTGAAGGCTCTGCCTCCCAAACTGGCAGCTGGTTCCACAGAGAGGGGCCTGATAACTGAAGGCTCTGCCTCCCAAACTGGCAACTGGTTCCACAAGAGATGGGCCTGATAACTGAAGGCTCTGCCTCCCAAACTGGCAGCTGGTTCCACAGAGAGGGGCCTGATAACTGAAGGCTCTACCTCCCAAACTGGCAGCTTGTTCCACAGAAAGGAACCTGATAACTGAAGGCTCTGCCTCCCAAACTGGCAGCTGGTTCCACGGAGAGGGGCCTGATAACTGAAGGCTCTGCCTCCCAAACTGGCAGCTGGATCTACAGAGAGGGGCCTGATAACTGAAGTCTCTGCCTCCCAAACTGGCTGCTGGGACCACAAGAGAGGGGCCTGATAACTGAAGGCTCTGCCTCCCAAACTGGCAGCTGGATCTACAGAGAGGGGCCTGATAACTGAAGGCTCTGCCTCCCAAACTGGAAGCTGGATCCACAGAGAGGGGTCTGATAACTGAAGGCTCTTCCTCCCAAACTGGCAGCTGGTTCCATAGAAAGGAACCTGATAACTGAAGGCTCTGCCTCCCAAACTGGCAGCTGGTTCCACGGAGATGGGCCTGATAACTGAAGGCTCTGCCTCCCAAACTGGCAGCTGGTTCCACAGAGAGGGGCCTGATAACTGAAGGTTCTGCCTCCCAAACTGGCAGCTGGTTCCACAGAGAGGGGCCTGATGACTGAAGACTCTGCCTCCCAAACTTGCAGCTGGATCCACAGAGAGGGGCCTGATGACTGAAGGCTCTGCCTCCCAAACTGGCAGCTGGTTCCACGGAGAGGGTTCTGATAACTGAAGGCTCTGCCTCCCAAACTGGCAGCTGGTTCCACAGAGAGGGGCCTGATAACTGAAGGCTCTTCCTCGCAAACTGGCAGCTGGTTCCACAGAGAGGGGCCTGATGACTGAAGGCTCTGCCTCCCAAACTGGCAGCTGGTTCCACAGAGAGGGGCCTGATAACTGAAGGCTCTTCCTCCCAAATTGGCAACTGGTTCCAGAGAGAGGGGCCTGATAACTGAAGGCTCTGCCTCCCAAACTGGCAGCTGGTTCCACATAGAAGGGCCTGATAACTGAAGGCTCTGCCTCCCAAACTGGCAGCTGGTTCAACAGAGAGGGGCCTGATAACTGAAGGCTCTTCCTCCCAAACTCGCAGCTGGTTCCACAGAGAGGGGCCTGATAACTGAAGGCTCTTCCTCCCAAACTGGCAGCTGGATCTACAGAGAGGGGCCTGATAACTGAAGGCTCTGCCTCCCAAACTGGCAGCTGGTTCCAGAGAGAGGGGCCTGATAACTGAAGGCTCTGCCTCCCAAACTGGCAGCTGGTTCCACAGAGAGGGGCCTGATAACTGAAGGCTCTGCCTCCCAAACTGGCAACTGGTTCCACAAGAGATGGGCCTGATAACTGAAGGCTCTGCCTCCCAAACTGGCAGCTGGTTCCACAGAGAGGGGCCTGATAACTGACGGCTCTACCTCCCAAACTGGCAGCTTGTTCCATAGAAAGGAACCTGATAACTGAAGGCTCTGCCTCCCAAACTGGAGGCTGGTTCCACGGAGAGGGGCCTGATAACTGAAGGCTCTGCCTCCCAAACTGGCAGCTGGTTCCACAGAGAGGGTTCTGATAACTGAAGGATCTTCCTCCCAAACTGGCAGCTGGTTCCACAGAGAGGGGCCTGATGACTGAAGGCTCTGCCTCCCAAACTTGCAGCTGGATCCACAGAGAGGGGCCTGATGACTGAAGGCTCTGCCTCCCAAACTGGCAGCTGGTTCCACAGAGAGGGGCCTGATAACTGAAGGCTCTGCCTCCCAAACTGGCAGCTGGGACCACAAGAGAGGGGCCTGATAACTGAAGGCTCTGCCTCCCAAACTGGCAGCTGGATCCACAGAGAGGGTTCTGATAACTGAAGGCTCTTCCTCCCAAACTCGCAGCTGGTTCCACAGAGAGGGGCCTGATAACTGAAGGCTCTTCCTCCCAAACTGGCAGCTGGATCTACAGAGAGGGGCCTGATAACTGAAGGCTCTGCCTCCCAAACTGGCAGCTGGTTCCACAGAGAGGGGCCTGATAACTGAAGGCTCTTCCTCCCAAACTGGCAGCTGGATCTACAGAGAGGGGCCTGATAACTGAAGGCTCTGCCTCCCAAACTGGCAGCTAGATCCACAGAGAGGGTTCTGATAATTGAAGGCTCTGCCTCCCAAACTGGCAGCTGGTTCCACAGAGAGGGGCCTGATAACTGAAGGCTCTACCTCCCAAACTGGCAGCTTGTTCCACAGAAAGGAACCTGATAACTGAAGGCTCTGCCTCCCAAACTGGCAGCTGGTTCCACGGAGAGGGGCCTGATAACTGAAGGCTCTGCCTCCCAAACTGGCAGCTGGTTCCACAGAGAGGGTTCTGATAACTGAAGGCTCTGCCTCCCAAACTGGCAGCTGGTTCCACAGAGAGGGGCCTGATGACTGAAGGCTCTGCCTCCCAAACTTGCAGCTGGATCCACAGAGAGGGGCCTGATGACTGAAGGCTCTGCCTCCCAAACTGGCAGCTGGTTCCACAGAGAGGGGCCTGATAACTGAAGGCTCTGCCTCCCAAACTGGCAGCTGGGACCACAAGAGAGGGGCCTGATAACTGAAGGCTCTGCCTCCCAAACTGGCAGCTGGATCCACAGAGAGGGTTCTGATAACTGAAGGCTCTTCCTCCCAAACTCGCAGCTGGTTCCACAGAGAGGGGCCTGATAACTGAAGGCTCTTCCTCCCAAACTGGCAGCTGGATCTACAGAGAGGGGCCTGATAACTGAAGGCTCTGCCTCCCAAACTGGCAGCTAGATCCACAGAGAGGGTTCTGATAATTGAAGGCTCTGCCTCCCAAACTGGCAGCTGGTTCCACAGAGAGGGGCCTGATAACTGAAGGCTCTGCCTCCCAAACTGGCTGGTGGTTCCACAAGAGAAGGGCCTGATAACTGAAGGCTCTGCCTCCAAAACTGGCAGCTGGATCCTCTTAGAGGGGCCTGATAACTGAAGGCTCTGCCTCCCAAACTGGCAGCTGGTTCCACAGAGAGGGGCCTGATGACTGAAGGCTCTGCCTCCCAAACTGGCAGCTGGTTCCACAGAGAGGGGCCTGATGACTGAAGGCTCTTCCTCCCAAACTGGCAGCTGGTTCCACAGAGAGGGGCCTCATAACTGAAGGCTCTTCCTCCCAAACTGGCAGCTGGTTCCACAGAGAGGGGCCTGATGACTGAAGGCTCTGCCTCCCAAACTGGCTGCTGGGACCACAAGAGAGGGGCCTGATAACTGAAGGCTCTGCCTCCCAAACTGGCAGCTGGATCCACAGAGAGGGTTCTGATAACTGAAGGCTCTTCCTCCCAAACTCGCAGCTGGTTCCACAGAGAGGGGCCTGATAACTGAAGGCTCTTCCTCCCAAACTGGCAGCTGGATCTACAGAGAGGGGCCTGATAACTGAAGGCTCTGCCTCCCAAACTGGCAGCTGGTTCCACAGAGAGGGGCCTGATAACTGAAGGCTCTTCCTCCCAAACTGGCAGCTGGATCCACAGAGAGGGTTCTGATAATTGAAGGCTCTGCCTCCCAAACTGGCAGCTGGTTCCACAGAGAGGGGCCTGATAACTGAAGGCTCTGCCTCCCAAACTGGCTGCTGGTTCCACAAGAGAAGGGCCTGATAACTGAAGGCTCTGCCTCCCAAACTGGCAGCTGGATCCTCTTAGAGGGGCCTGATAACTGAAGGCTCTGCCTCCCAAACTGGCAGCTGGATCTACAGAGAGGGGCCTGATAACTGAAGGCTCTGCCTCCCAAACTGGCAGCTGGTTCCACAGAGAGGGTTCTGATAACTGAAGGCTCTGCCTCCCAAACTGGCAGCTGAATCTACAGAGAGGGGCCTGATAACTGAAGTCTCGGCCTCCCAAACTGGCAGCTGGATCCACAAGAGAGGGGCCTGATAACTGAAGGCTCGGCCTCCCAAACTGGCAGCTGGATCCACAGAGAGGGGCCTGATAATTGGAGGCTCTGCCTCCCAAACT
Organism: Odontesthes bonariensis; assembly: GCF_027942865.1. Taxonomy (NCBI): domain Eukaryota; kingdom Metazoa; phylum Chordata; class Actinopteri; order Atheriniformes; family Atherinopsidae; genus Odontesthes; species Odontesthes bonariensis. The sequence goes on from NC_134507.1 coordinate 46,182,255, forward strand.
GGCAGCTGGATCCACAGAGAGGGTTCTGATAACTGAAGGCTCTGCCTCCCAAACTGGCAGCTGGTTCCACAGAGAGGGGCCTGATAACTGAAGGCTCTTCCTCCCAAACTGGCAGCTGGATCCACAGAGAGGGTTCTGATAACTGAAGGCTCTGCCTCCCAAACTGGCAGCTGGATCCTCTTAGAAGGGCCTGATAACTGAAGGCTCTGCCTCCCAAACTGGCAGCTGGATCTACAGAGAGGGGCCTGATAACTGAAGGCTCTGCCTCCCAAACTGGCAGCTGGTTCCACAGAGAGGGTTCTGATAACTGAAGGCTCTGCCTCCCAAACTGGCAGCTGGATCTACAGAGAGGGGCCTGATAACTGAAGTCTCGGCCTCCCAAACTGGCAGCTGGATCCACAAGAGAGGGGCCTGATAACTGAAGGCTCGGCCTCCCAAACTGGCAGCTGGATCCACAGAGAGGGGCCTGATAACTGAAGGCTCTGCCTCCCAAACTGGCAGCTGGATCCACAGAGAGGGTTCTGATAACTGAAGGCTCTGCCTCCCAAACTGGCAGCTGGATCTACAGAGAGGGGCCTGATAACTGAAGTCTCTGCCTCCCAAACTGGCTGCTGGGACCACAAGAGAGGGGCCTGATAACTGAAGGCTCTGCCTCCCAAACTGGCAGCTGGATCTACAGAGAGGGGCCTGATAACTGAAGGCTCTGCCTCCCAAACTGGAAGCTGGATCCACAGAGAGGGGTCTGATAACTGAAGGCTCTGCCTCCCAAACTGGCAGCTGGTTCCACAGAGAGGGGCCTGATAACTGAAGGCTCTTCCTCCCAAATTGGCAACTGGTTCCAGAGAGAGGGGCCTGATAACTGAAGGCTCTGCCTCCCAAACTGGCAGCTGGTTCCACATAGAAGGGCCTGATAACTGAAGGCTCTGCCTCCCAAACTGGCAGCTGGTTCAACAGAGAAGGGCCTGATGACTGAAGGCTCTGCCTCCCAAACTGGCAGCTGGGACCACAAGAGAGGGGCCTGATAACTGAAGGCTCTGCCTCCCAAACTGGCAGCTGGATCCACAGAGAGGGTTCTGATAACTGAAGGCTCTTCCTCCCAAACTCGCAGCTGGTTCCACAGAGAGGGGCCTGATAACTGAAGGCTCTTCCTCCCAAACTGGCAGCTGGATCTACAGAGAGGGGCCTGATAACTGAAGGCTCTGCCTCCCAAACTGGCAGCTGGTTCCACAGAGAGGGGCCTGATAACTGAAGGCTCTTCCTCCCAAACTGGCAGCTGGATCTACAGAGAGGGGCCTGATAACTGAAGGCTCTGCCTCCCAAACTGGCAGCTAGATCCACAGAGAGGGTTCTGATAATTGAAGGCTCTGCCTCCCAAACTGGCAGCTGGTTCCACAGAGAGGGGCCTGATAACTGAAGGCTCTACCTCCCAAACTGGCAGCTTGTTCCACAGAAAGGAACCTGATAACTGAAGGCTCTGCCTCCCAAACTGGCAGCTGGTTCCACGGAGAGGGGCCTGATAACTGAAGGCTCTGCCTCCCAAACTGGCAGCTGGTTCCACAGAGAGGGTTCTGATAACTGAAGGCTCTGCCTCCCAAACTGGCAGCTGGTTCCACAGAGAGGGGCCTGATAACTGAAGGCTCTGCCTCCCAAACTGGCTGCTGGTTCCACAAGAGAAGGGCCTGATAACTGAAGGCTCTGCCTCCCAAACTGGCAGCTGGATCCTCTTAGAGGGGCCTGATAACTGAAGGCTCTGCCTCCCAAACTGGCAGCTGGATCTACAGAGAGGGGCCTGATAACTGAAGGCTCTGCCTCCCAAACTGGCAGCTGGTTCCACAGAGAGGGTTCTGATAACTGAAGGCTCTGCCTCCCAAACTGGCAGCTGAATCTACAGAGAGGGGCCTGATAACTGAAGTCTCGGCCTCCCAAACTGGCAGCTGGATCCACAAGAGAGGGGCCTGATAACTGAAGGCTCGGCCTCCCAAACTGGCAGCTGGATCCACAGAGAGGGGCCTGATAATTGGAGGCTCTGCCTCCCAAACTGGCAGCTGGATCCACAGAGAGGGTTCTGATAACTGAAGGCTCTGCCTCCCAAACTGGCAGCTGGTTCCACAGAGAGGGGCCTGATAACTGAAGGCTCTTCCTCCCAAACTGGCAGCTGGATCCACAGAGAGGGTTCTGATAACTGAAGGCTCTGCCTCCCAAACTGGCAGCTGGATCCTCTTAGAAGGGCCTGATAACTGAAGGCTCTGCCTCCCAAACTGGCAGCTGGATCTACAGAGAGGGGCCTGATAACTGAAGGCTCTGCCTCCCAAACTGGCAGCTGGTTCCACAGAGAGGGTTCTGATAACTGAAGGCTCTGCCTCCCAAACTGGCAGCTGGATCTACAGAGAGGGGCCTGATAACTGAAGTCTCGGCCTCCCAAACTGGCAGCTGGATCCACAAGAGAGGGGCCTGATAACTGAAGGCTCGGCCTCCCAAACTGGCAGCTGGATCCACAGAGAGGGGCCTGATAACTGAAGACTCTGCCTCCCAAACTGGCAGCTGGATCCACAGAGAGGGTTCTGATAACTGAAGGCTCTGCCTCCCAAACTGGCAGCTGGATCTACAGAGAGGGGCCTGATAACTGAAGTCTCTGCCTCCCAAACTGGCTGCTGGGACCACAAGAGAGGGGCCTGATAACTGAAGGCTCTGCCTCCCAAACTGGCAGCTGGATCTACAGAGAGGGGCCTGATAACTGAAGGCTCTGCCTCCCAAACTGGAAGCTGGATCCACAGAGAGGGGTCTGATAACTGAAGGCTCTGCCTCCCAAACTGGCAGCTGGTTCCACAGAGAGGGGCCTGATAACTGAAGGCTCTTCCTCCCAAATTGGCAACTGGTTCCAGAGAGAGGGGCCTGATAACTGAAGGCTCTGCCTCCCAAACTGGCAGCTGGTTCCACATAGAAGGGCCTGATAACTGAAGGCTCTGCCTCCCAAACTGGCAGCTGGTTCAACAGAGAAGGGCCTGATGACTGAAGGCTCTGCCTCCCAAACTGGCAGCTGGGACCACAAGAGAGGGGCCTGATAACTGAAGGCTCTGCCTCCCAAACTGGCAGCTGGATCCACAGAGAGGGTTCTGATAACTGAAGGCTCTTCCTCCCAAACTCGCAGCTGGTTCCACAGAGAGGGGCCTGATAACTGAAGGCTCTTCCTCCCAAACTGGCAGCTGGATCTACAGAGAGGGGCCTGATAACTGAAGGCTCTGCCTCCCAAACTGGCAGCTGGTTCCACAGAGAGGGGCCTGATAACTGAAGGCTCTTCCTCCCAAACTGGCAGCTGGATCTACAGAGAGGGGCCTGATAACTGAAGGCTCTGCCTCCCAAACTGGCAGCTAGATCCACAGAGAGGGTTCTGATAATTGAAGGCTCTGCCTCCCAAACTGGCAGCTGGTTCCACAGAGAGGGGCCTGATAACTGAAGGCTCTACCTCCCAAACTGGCAGCTTGTTCCACAGAAAGGAACCTGATAACTGAAGGCTCTGCCTCCCAAACTGGCAGCTGGTTCCACGGAGAGGGGCCTGATAACTGAAGGCTCTGCCTCCCAAACTGGCAGCTGGTTCCACAGAGAGGGTTCTGATAACTGAAGGCTCTGCCTCCCAAACTGGCAGCTGGTTCCACAGAGAGGGGCCTGATGACTGAAGGCTCTGCCTCCCAAACTTGCAGCTGGATCCACAGAGAGGGGCCTGATGACTGAAGGCTCTGCCTCCCAAACTGGCAGCTGGTTCCACAGAGAGGGGCCTGATAACTGAAGGCTCTGCCTCCCAAACTGGCAGCTGGGACCACAAGAGAGGGGCCTGATAACTGAAGGCTCTGCCTCCCAAACTGGCAGCTGGATCCACAGAGAGGGTTCTGATAACTGAAGGCTCTTCCTCCCAAACTCGCAGCTGGTTCCACAGAGAGGGGCCTGATAACTGAAGGCTCTTCCTCCCAAACTGGCAGCTGGATCTACAGAGAGGGGCCTGATAACTGAAGGCTCTGCCTCCCAAACTGGCAGCTAGATCCACAGAGAGGGTTCTGATAATTGAAGGCTCTGCCTCCCAAACTGGCAGCTGGTTCCACAGAGAGGGGCCTGATAACTGAAGGCTCTGCCTCCCAAACTGGCTGGTGGTTCCACAAGAGAAGGGCCTGATAACTGAAGGCTCTGCCTCCAAAACTGGCAGCTGGATCCTCTTAGAGGGGCCTGATGACTGAAGGCTCTGCCTCCCAAACTGGCAGCTGGTTCCACAGAGAGGGGCCTGATGACTGAAGGCTCTTCCTCCCAAACTGGCAGCTGGTTCCACAGAGAGGGGCCTCATAACTGAAGGCTCTTCCTCCCAAACTGGCAGCTGGTTCCACAGAGAGGGGCCTGATGACTGAAGGCTCTGCCTCCCAAACTGGCTGCTGGGACCACAAGAGAGGGGCCTGATAACTGAAGGCTCTGCCTCCCAAACTGGCAGCTGGATCCACAGAGAGGGTTCTGATAACTGAAGGCTCTTCCTCCCAAACTCGCAGCTGGTTCCACAGAGAGGGGCCTGATAACTGAAGGCTCTTCCTCCCAAACTGGCAGCTGGATCTACAGAGAGGGGCCTGATAACTGAAGGCTCTGCCTCCCAAACTGGCAGCTGGTTCCACAGAGAGGGGCCTGATAACTGAAGGCTCTTCCTCCCAAACTGGCAGCTGGATCCACAGAGAGGGTTCTGATAATTGAAGGCTCTGCCTCCCAAACTGGCAGCTGGTTCCACAGAGAGGGGCCTGATAACTGAAGGCTCTGCCTCCCAAACTGGCTGCTGGTTCCACAAGAGAAGGGCCTGATAACTGAAGGCTCTGCCTCCCAAACTGGCAGCTGGATCCTCTTAGAGGGGCCTGATAACTGAAGGCTCTGCCTCCCAAACTGGCAGCTGGATCTACAGAGAGGGGCCTGATAACTGAAGGCTCTGCCTCCCAAACTGGCAGCTGGTTCCACAGAGAGGGTTCTGATAACTGAAGGCTCTGCCTCCCAAACTGGCAGCTGAATCTACAGAGAGGGGCCTGATAACTGAAGTCTCGGCCTCCCAAACTGGCAGCTGGATCCACAAGAGAGGGGCCTGATAACTGAAGGCTCGGCCTCCCAAACTGGCAGCTGGATCCACAGAGAGGGGCCTGATAATTGGAGGCTCTGCCTCCCAAACTGGCAGCTGGATCCACAGAGAGGGTTCTGATAACTGAAGGCTCTGCCTCCCAAACTGGCAGCTGGTTCCACAGAGAGGGGCCTGATAACTGAAGGCTCTTCCTCCCAAACTGGCAGCTGGATCCACAGAGAGGGTTCTGATAACTGAAGGCTCTGCCTCCCAAACTGGCAGCTGGATCCTCTTAGAAGGGCCTGATAACTGAAGGCTCTGCCTCCCAAACTGGCAGCTGGATCTACAGAGAGGGGCCTGATAACTGAAGGCTCTGCCTCCCAAACTGGCAGCTGGTTCCACAGAGAGGGTTCTGATAACTGAAGGCTCTGCCTCCCAAACTGGCAGCTGGATCTACAGAGAGGGGCCTGATAACTGAAGTCTCGGCCTCCCAAACTGGCAGCTGGATCCACAAGAGAGGGGCCTGATAACTGAAGGCTCTGCCTCCCAAACTGGCTGCTGGGACCACAAGAGAGGGGCCTGATAACTGAAGGCTCTGCCTCCCAAACTGGCAGCTGGATCCACAGAGAGGGTTCTGATAACTGAAGGCTCTTCCTCCCAAACTCGCAGCTGGTTCCACAGAGAGGGGCCTGATAACTGAAGGCTCTTCCTCCCAAACTGGCAGCTGGATCTACAGAGAGGGGCCTGATAACTGAAGGCTCTGCCTCCCAAACTGGCAGCTGGTTCCACAGAGAGGGGCCTGATAACTGAAGGCTCTTCCTCCCAAACTGGCAGCTGGATCTACAGAGAGGGGCCTGATAACTGAAGGCTCTGCCTCCCAAACTGGCAGCTGGATCCACAGAGAGGGTTCTGATAATTGAAGGCTCTGCCTCCCAAACTGGCAGCTGGTTCCACAGAGAGGGGCCTGATAACTGAAGGCTCTGCCTCCCAAACTGGCTGGTGGTTCCACAAGAGAAGGGCCTGATAACTGAAGGCTCTGCCTCCCAAACTGGCAGCTGGATCCTCTTAGAGGGGCCTGATAACTGAAGGCTCTGCCTCCCAAACTGGCAGCTGGTTCCACAGAGAGGGGCCTGATGACTCAAGGCTCTGCCTCCCAAACTGGCAGCTGGTTCCACAGAGAGGGGCCTGATGACTGAAGGCTCTTCCTCCCAAACTGGCAGCTGGTTCCACAGAGAGGGGCCTCATAACTGAAGGCTCTTCCTCCCAAACTGGCAGCTGGTTCCACAGAGAGGGGCCTGATGACTGAAGGCTCTGCCTCCCAAACTGGCTGCTGGGACCACAAGAGAGGGGCCTCATAACTGAAGGCTCTGCCTCCCAAACTGGCAGCTGGTTCCACAAAAGATGGGCCTGATAACTGAAGGCTCTGCCTCCCAAACTGGCAGCTGGTTCCACAGAGAGGGGCCTGATAACTGAAGGCTCTGCCTCCCAAACTGGCAGCTGGATCCACAGAGAGGGGCCTGATAACTGAAGGCTCTGCCTCCCAAACTGGCAGCTGGATCCACAGAGAGGGTTCTGATAACTGAAGGCTCTTCCTCCCAAACTCGCAGCTGGTTCCACAGAGAGGGGCCTGATAACTGAAGGCTCTGCCTCCCAAACTGGCAGCTGGATCTACAGAGAGGGGCCTGATAACTGAAGGCTCTGCCTCCCAAACTGGAAGCTGGATCCACAGAGAGGGGCCTGATAACTGAAGGCTCTTCCTCCCAAACTGGCAGCTGGATCCACAGAGAAGGGCCTGATAACTGAAGGCTCTGCCTCCCAACTGGCAGCTGGTTCCATAGAGAGGGGCCTGATAACTGAAGGCTCTTCCTCCCAAATTGGCAACTGGTTCCACAGAGAGGGGCCTGATAACTGAAGGCTCTGCCTCCCAAACTGGCAGCTGGTTCCACAGAGAGGGTTCTGATAATTGAAGGCTCTGCCTCCCAAACTGGCAGCTGGTTCCACAGAGAGGAACCTGATAACTGAAGGCTCTGCCTCCCAAACTGGCAGCTGGTTCCACAGAGAGGGGCCTGATAACTGGAGGCTCTGCCTCCCAAACTGGCAGCTGGTTCCACAGAGAGGGGCCTGATGACTGAAGGCTCTGCCTCCCAAACTGGCAGCTGGTTCCACAGAGAGGGGCCTGATAACTGAAGGCTCTGCCTCCCAAACTGGCAGCTGGATCCACAGAGAGGGTTCTGATAACTGAAGGCTCTTCCTCCCAAACTCACAGCTGGTTCCACAGAGAGGGGCCTGATAACTGAAGGCTCTTCCTCCCAAACTGGCAGCTGGATCTACAGAGAAGGGCCTGATAACTGAAGGCTCTGCCTCCCAAACTGGCAGCTGGTTCCACAGAGAGGGGCCTGATAACTGAAGGCTCTTCCTCCCAAACTGGCAGCTGGATCCACAGAGAGGGTTCTGATAATTGAAGGCTCTTCCTCCCAAACTCGCAGCTGGTTCCACAGAGAGGGACCTGATAACTGAAGGCTCTTCCTCCCAAACTGGCAGCTGGATCTACAGAGAGGGGCCTGATAACTGAAGGCTCTGCCTCCCAAACTGGCAGCTGGTTCCAGAGAGAGGGGCCTGATAACTGAAGGCTCTGCCTCCCAAACTGGCAGCTGGTTCCACAGAGAGGGGCCTGATAACTGAAGGCTCTGCCTCCCAAACTGGCAACTGGTTCCACAAGAGATGGGCCTGATAACTGAAGGCTCTGCCTCCCAAACTGGCAGCTGGTTCCACAGAGAGGGGCCTGATAACTGAAGGCTCTACCTCCCAAACTGGCAGCTTGTTCCACAGAAAGGAACCTGATAACTGAAGGCTCTGCCTCCCAAACTGGCAGCTGGTTCCACGGAGAGGGGCCTGATAACTGAAGGCTCTGCCTCCCAAACTGGCAGCTGGTTCCACAGAGAGGGGCCTGATAACTGAAGGCTCTGCCTCCCAAACTGGCAGCTGGTTCCACAGAGAGGGGCCTGATGACTGAAGGCTCTGCCTCCCAAACTTGCAGCTGGATCCACAGAGAGGGGCCTGATGACTGAAGGCTCTGCCTCCCAAACTGGCAGCTGGTTCCATAGAGAGGGGCCTGATAACTGAAGGCTCTGCCTCCCAAACTGGCTGCTGGGACCACAAGAGAGGGGCCTGATAACTGAAGGCTCTGCCTCCCAAACTGGCAGCTGGATCCACAGAGAGGGTTCTGATAACTGAAGGCTCTTCCTCCCAAACTCGCAGCTGGTTCCACAGAGAGGGGCCTGATAACTGAAGGCTCTTCCTCCCAAACTGGCAGCTGGATCTACAGAGAGGGGCCTGATAACTGAAGGCTCTGCCTCCCAAACTGGCAGCTGGTTCCACAGAGAGGGGCCTGATAACTGAAGGCTCTTCCTCCCAAACTGGCAGCTGGATCTACAGAGAGGGGCCTGATAACTGAAGGCTCTGCCTCCCAAACTGGAAGCTGGATCCACAGAGAGGGGCCTGATAACTGAAGGCTCTTCCTCCCAAACTGGCAGCTGGATCCACAGAGAGGGGCCTGATAACTGAAGGCTCTGCCTCCCAACTGGCAGCTGGTTCCATAGAGAGGGGCCTGATAACTGAAGGCTCTTCCTCCCAAATTGGCAACTGGTTCCACAGAGAGGGGCCTGATAACTGAAGGCTCTGCCTCCCAAACTGGCAGCTGGTTCCACAGAGAGGGTTCTGATAACTGAAGGCTCTGCCTCCCAAACTGGCAGCTGAATCTACAGAGAGGGGCCTGATAACTGAAGTCTCGGCCTCCCAAACTGGCAGCTGGATCCACAAGAGAGGGGCCTGATAACTGAAGGCTCGGCCTCCCAAACTGGCAGCTGGATCCACAGAGAGGGGCCTGATAATTGGAGGCTCTGCCTCCCAAACTGGCAGCTGGATCCACAGAGAGGGTTCTGATAACTGAAGGCTCTGCCTCCCAAACTGGCAGCTGGTTCCACAGAGAGGGGCCTGATAACTGAAGGCTCTTCCTCCCAAACTGGCAGCTGGATCCACAGAGAGGGTTCTGATAACTGAAGGCTCTGCCTCCCAAACTGGCAGCTGGATCCTCTTAGAAGGGCCTGATAACTGAAGGCTCTGCCTCCCAAACTGGCAGCTGGATCTACAGAGAGGGGCCTGATAACTGAAGGCTCTGCCTCCCAAACTGGCAGCTGGTTCCACAGAGAGGGTTCTGATAACTGAAGGCTCTGCCTCCCAAACTGGCAGCTGGATCTACAGAGAGGGGCCTGATAACTGAAGTCTCGGCCTCCCAAACTGGCAGCTGGATCCACAAGAGAGGGGCCTGATAACTGAAGGCTCGGCCTCCCAAACTGGCAGCTGGATCCACAGAGAGGGGCCTGATAACTGAAGGCTCTGCCTCCCAAACTGGCAGCTGGATCCACAGAGAGGGTTCTGATAACTGAAGGCTCTGCCTCCCAAACTGGCAGCTGGATCTACAGAGAGGGGCCTGATAACTGAAGTCTCTGCCTCCCAAACTGGCTGCTGGGACCACAAGAGAGGGGCCTGATAACTGAAGGCTCTGCCTCCCAAACTGGCAGCTGGATCTACAGAGAGGGGCCTGATAACTGAAGGCTCTGCCTCCCAAACTGGAAGCTGGATCCACAGAGAGGGGTCTGATAACTGAAGGCTCTGCCTCCCAAACTGGCAGCTGGTTCCACAGAGAGGGGCCTGATAACTGAAGGCTCTTCCTCCCAAATTGGCAACTGGTTCCAGAGAGAGGGGCCTGATAACTGAAGGCTCTGCCTCCCAAACTGGCAGCTGGTTCCACATAGAAGGGCCTGATAACTGAAGGCTCTGCCTCCCAAACTGGCAGCTGGTTCAACAGAGAAGGGCCTGATGACTGAAGGCTCTGCCTCCCAAACTGGCAGCTGGGACCACAAGAGAGGGGCCTGATAACTGAAGGCTCTGCCTCCCAAACTGGCAGCTGGATCCACAGAGAGGGTTCTGATAACTGAAGGCTCTTCCTCCCAAACTCGCAGCTGGTTCCACAGAGAGGGGCCTGATAACTGAAGGCTCTTCCTCCCAAACTGGCAGCTGGATCTACAGAGAGGGGCCTGATAACTGAAGGCTCTGCCTCCCAAACTGGCAGCTGGTTCCACAGAGAGGGGCCTGATAACTGAAGGCTCTTCCTCCCAAACTGGCAGCTGGATCTACAGAGAGGGGCCTGATAACTGAAGGCTCTGCCTCCCAAACTGGCAGCTAGATCCACAGAGAGGGTTCTGATAATTGAAGGCTCTGCCTCCCAAACTGGCAGCTGGTTCCACAGAGAGGGGCCTGATAACTGAAGGCTCTACCTCCCAAACTGGCAGCTTGTTCCACAGAAAGGAACCTGATAACTGAAGGCTCTGCCTCCCAAACTGGCAGCTGGTTCCACGGAGAGGGGCCTGATAACTGAAGGCTCTGCCTCCCAAACTGGCAGCTGGTTCCACAGAGAGGGTTCTGATAACTGAAGGCTCTGCCTCCCAAACTGGCAGCTGGTTCCACAGAGAGGGGCCTGATGACTGAAGGCTCTGCCTCCCAAACTTGCAGCTGGATCCACAGAGAGGGGCCTGATGACTGAAGGCTCTGCCTCCCAAACTGGCAGCTGGTTCCACAGAGAGGGGCCTGATAACTGAAGGCTCTGCCTCCCAAACTGGCAGCTGGGACCACAAGAGAGGGGCCTGATAACTGAAGGCTCTGCCTCCCAAACTGGCAGCTGGATCCACAGAGAGGGTTCTGATAACTGAAGGCTCTTCCTCCCAAACTCGCAGCTGGTTCCACAGAGAGGGGCCTGATAACTGAAGGCTCTTCCTCCCAAACTGGCAGCTGGATCTACAGAGAGGGGCCTGATAACTGAAGGCTCTGCCTCCCAAACTGGCAGCTAGATCCACAGAGAGGGTTCTGATAATTGAAGGCTCTGCCTCCCAAACTGGCAGCTGGTTCCACAGAGAGGGCCCTGATAACTGAAGGCTCTGCCTCCCAAACTGGCTGGTGGTTCCACAAGAGAAGGGCCTGATAACTGAAGGCTCTGCCTCCAAAACTGGCAGCTGGATCCTCTTAGAGGGGCCTGATGACTGAAGGCTCTGCCTCCCAAACTGGCAGCTGGTTCCACAGAGAGGGGCCTGATGACTGAAGGCTCTTCCTCCCAAACTGGCAGCTGGTTCCACAGAGAGGGGCCTCATAACTGAAGGCTCTTCCTCCCAAACTGGCAGCTGGTTCCACAGAGAGGGGCCTGATGACTGAAGGCTCTGCCTCCCAAACTGGCTGCTGGGACCACAAGAGAGGGGCCTGATAACTGAAGGCTCTGCCTCCCAAACTGGCAGCTGGATCCACAGAGAGGGTTCTGATAACTGAAGGCTCTTCCTCCCAAACTCGCAGCTGGTTCCACAGAGAGGGGCCTGATAACTGAAGGCTCTTCCTCCCAAACTGGCAGCTGGATCTACAGAGAGGGGCCTGATAACTGAAGGCTCTGCCTCCCAAACTGGCAGCTGGTTCCACAGAGAGGGGCCTGATAACTGAAGGCTCTTCCTCCCAAACTGGCAGCTGGATCCACAGAGAGGGTTCTGATAATTGAAGGCTCTGCCTCCCAAACTGGCAGCTGGTTCCACAGAGAGGGGCCTGATAACTGAAGGCTCTGCCTCCCAAACTGGCTGCTGGTTCCACAAGAGAAGGGCCTGATAACTGAAGGCTCTGCCTCCCAAACTGGCAGCTGGATCCTCTTAGAGGGGCCTGATAACTGAAGGCTCTGCCTCCCAAACTGGCAGCTGGATCTACAGAGAGGGGCCTGATAACTGAAGGCTCTGCCTCCCAAACTGGCAGCTGGTTCCACAGAGAGGGTTCTGATAACTGAAGGCTCTGCCTCCCAAACTGGCAGCTGAATCTACAGAGAGGGGCCTGATAACTGAAGTCTCGGCCTCCCAAACTGGCAGCTGGATCCACAAGAGAGGGGCCTGATAACTGAAGGCTCGGCCTCCCAAACTGGCAGCTGGATCCACAGAGAGGGGCCTGATAATTGGAGGCTCTGCCTCCCAAACTGGCAGCTGGATCCACAGAGAGGGTTCTGATAACTGAAGGCTCTGCCTCCCAAACTGGCAGCTGGTTCCACAGAGAGGGGCCTGATAACTGAAGGCTCTTCCTCCCAAACTGGCAGCTGGATCCACAGAGAGGGTTCTGATAACTGAAGGCTCTGCCTCCCAAACTGGCAGCTGGATCCTCTTAGAAGGGCCTGATAACTGAAGGCTCTGCCTCCCAAACTGGCAGCTGGATCTACAGAGAGGGGCCTGATAACTGAAGGCTCTGCCTCCCAAACTGGCAGCTGGTTCCACAGAGAGGGTTCTGATAACTGAAGGCTCTGCCTCCCAAACTGGCAGCTGGATCTACAGAGAGGGGCCTGATAACTGAAGTCTCGGCCTCCCAAACTGGCAGCTGGATCCACAAGAGAGGGGCCTGATAACTGAAGGCTCTGCCTCCCAAACTGGCTGCTGGGACCACAAGAGAGGGGCCTGATAACTGAAGGCTCTGCCTCCCAAACTGGCAGCTGGATCCACAGAGAGGGTTCTGATAACTGAAGGCTCTTCCTCCCAAACTCGCAGCTGGTTCCACAGAGAGGGGCCTGATAACTGAAGGCTCTTCCTCCCAAACTGGCAGCTGGATCTACAGAGAGGGGCCTGATAACTGAAGGCTCTGCCTCCCAAACTGGCAGCTGGTTCCACAGAGAGGGGCCTGATAACTGAAGGCTCTTCCTCCCAAACTGGCAGCTGGATCTACAGAGAGGGGCCTGATAACTGAAGGCTCTGCCTCCCAAACTGGCAGCTGGATCCACAGAGAGGGTTCTGATAATTGAAGGCTCTGCCTCCCAAACTGGCAGCTGGTTCCACAGAGAGGGGCCTGATAACTGAAGGCTCTGCCTCCCAAACTGGCTGGTGGTTCCACAAGAGAAGGGCCTGATAACTGAAGGCTCTGCCTCCCAAACTGGCAGCTGGATCCTCTTAGAGGGGCCTGATAACTGAAGGCTCTGCCTCCCAAACTGGCAGCTGGTTCCACAGAGAGGGGCCTGATGACTCAAGGCTCTGCCTCCCAAACTGGCAGCTGGTTCCACAGAGAGGGGCCTGATGACTGAAGGCTCTTCCTCCCAAACTGGCAGCTGGTTCCACAGAGAGGGGCCTCATAACTGAAGGCTCTTCCTCCCAAACTGGCAGCTGGTTCCACAGAGAGGGGCCTGATGACTGAAGGCTCTGCCTCCCAAACTGGCTGCTGGGACCACAAGAGAGGGGCCTCATAACTGAAGGCTCTGCCTCCCAAACTGGCAGCTGGTTCCACAAAAGATGGGCCTGATAACTGAAGGCTCTGCCTCCCAAACTGGCAGCTGGTTCCACAGAGAGGGGCCTGATAACTGAAGGCTCTGCCTCCCAAACTGGCAGCTGGATCCACAGAGAGGGGCCTGATAACTGAAGGCTCTGCCTCCCAAACTGGCAGCTGGATCCACAGAGAGGGTTCTGATAACTGAAGGCTCTTCCTCCCAAACTCGCAGCTGGTTCCACAGAGAGGGGCCTGATAACTGAAGGCTCTGCCTCCCAAACTGGCAGCTGGATCTACAGAGAGGGGCCTGATAACTGAAGGCTCTGCCTCCCAAACTGGAAGCTGGATCCACAGAGAGGGGCCTGATAACTGAAGGCTCTTCCTCCCAAACTGGCAGCTGGATCCACAGAGAAGGGCCTGATAACTGAAGGCTCTGCCTCCCAACTGGCAGCTGGTTCCATAGAGAGGGGCCTGATAACTGAAGGCTCTTCCTCCCAAATTGGCAACTGGTTCCACAGAGAGGGGCCTGATAACTGAAGGCTCTGCCTCCCAAACTGGCAGCTGGTTCCACAGAGAGGGTTCTGATAATTGAAGGCTCTGCCTCCCAAACTGGCAGCTGGTTCCACAGAGAGGAACCTGATAACTGAAGGCTCTGCCTCCCAAACTGGCAGCTGGTTCCACAGAGAGGGGCCTGATAACTGGAGGCTCTGCCTCCCAAACTGGCAGCTGGTTCCACAGAGAGGGGCCTGATGACTGAAGGCTCTGCCTCCCAAACTGGCAGCTGGTTCCACAGAGAGGGGCCTGATAACTGAAGGCTCTGCCTCCCAAACTGGCAGCTGGATCCACAGAGAGGGTTCTGATAACTGAAGGCTCTTCCTCCCAAACTCACAGCTGGTTCCACAGAGAGGGGCCTGATAACTGAAGGCTCTTCCTCCCAAACTGGCAGCTGGATCTACAGAGAAGGGCCTGATAACTGAAGGCTCTGCCTCCCAAACTGGCAGCTGGTTCCACAGAGAGGGGCCTGATAACTGAAGGCTCTTCCTCCCAAACTGGCAGCTGGATCCACAGAGAGGGTTCTGATAATTGAAGGCTCTTCCTCCCAAACTCGCAGCTGGTTCCACAGAGAGGGACCTGATAACTGAAGGCTCTTCCTCCCAAACTGGCAGCTGGATCTACAGAGAGGGGCCTGATAACTGAAGGCTCTGCCTCCCAAACTGGCAGCTGGTTCCAGAGAGAGGGGCCTGATAACTGAAGGCTCTGCCTCCCAAACTGGCAGCTGGTTCCACAGAGAGGGGCCTGATAACTGAAGGCTCTGCCTCCCAAACTGGCAACTGGTTCCACAAGAGATGGGCCTGATAACTGAAGGCTCTGCCTCCCAAACTGGCAGCTGGTTCCACAGAGAGGGGCCTGATAACTGAAGGCTCTACCTCCCAAACTGGCAGCTTGTTCCACAGAAAGGAACCTGATAACTGAAGGCTCTGCCTCCCAAACTGGCAGCTGGTTCCACGGAGAGGGGCCTGATAACTGAAGGCTCTGCCTCCCAAACTGGCAGCTGGTTCCACAGAGAGGGGCCTGATAACTGAAGGCTCTGCCTCCCAAACTGGCAGCTGGTTCCACAGAGAGGGGCCTGATGACTGAAGGCTCTGCCTCCCAAACTTGCAGCTGGATCCACAGAGAGGGGCCTGATGACTGAAGGCTCTGCCTCCCAAACTGGCAGCTGGTTCCATAGAGAGGGGCCTGATAACTGAAGGCTCTGCCTCCCAAACTGGCTGCTGGGACCACAAGAGAGGGGCCTGATAACTGAAGGCTCTGCCTCCCAAACTGGCAGCTGGATCCACAGAGAGGGTTCTGATAACTGAAGGCTCTTCCTCCCAAACTCGCAGCTGGTTCCACAGAGAGGGGCCTGATAACTGAAGGCTCTTCCTCCCAAACTGGCAGCTGGATCTACAGAGAGGGGCCTGATAACTGAAGGCTCTGCCTCCCAAACTGGCAGCTGGTTCCACAGAGAGGGGCCTGATAACTGAAGGCTCTTCCTCCCAAACTGGCAGCTGGATCTACAGAGAGGGGCCTGATAACTGAAGGCTCTGCCTCCCAAACTGGAAGCTGGATCCACAGAGAGGGGCCTGATAACTGAAGGCTCTTCCTCCCAAACTGGCAGCTGGATCCACAGAGAGGGGCCTGATAACTGAAGGCTCTGCCTCCCAACTGGCAGCTGGTTCCATAGAGAGGGGCCTGATAACTGAAGGCTCTTCCTCCCAAATTGGCAACTGGTTCCACAGAGAGGGGCCTGATAACTGAAGGCTCTGCCTCCCAAACTGGCAGCTGGTTCCACAGAGAGGGTTCTGATAATTGAAGGCTCTGCCTCCCAAACTGGCAGCTGGTTCCACAGAGAGGAACCTGATAACTGAAGGCTCTGCCTCCCAAACTGGCAGCTGGTTCCACAGAGAGGGGCCTGATAACTGGAGGCTCTGCCTCCCAAACTGGCAGCTGGTTCCACAGAGAGGGGCCTGATGACTGAAGGCTCTGCCTCCCAAACTGGCAGCTGGTTCCACAGAGAGGGGCCTGATAACTGAAGGCTCTGCCTCCCAAACTGGCAGCTGGATCCACAGAGAGGGTTCTGATAACTGAAGGCTCTTCCTCCCAAACTCACAGCTGGTTCCACAGAGAGGGGCCTGATAACTGAAGGCTCTTCCTCCCAAACTGGCAGCTGGATCTACAGAGAAGGGCCTGATAACTGAAGGCTCTGCCTCCCAAACTGGCAGCTGGTTCCACAGAGAGGGGCCTGATAACTGAAGGCTCTTCCTCCCAAACTGGCAGCTGGATCCACAGAGAGGGTTCTGATAATTGAAGGCTCTTCCTCCCAAACTCGCAGCTGGTTCCACAGAGAGGGGCCTGATAACTGAAGGCTCTTCCTCCCAAACTGGCAGCTGGATCTACAGAGAGGGGCCTGATAACTGAAGGCTCTGCCTCCCAAACTGGCAACTGGTTCCACAAGAGATGGGCCTGATAACTGAAGGCTCTGCCTCCCAAACTGGCAGCTGGTTCCACAGAGAGGGGCCTGATAACTGAAGGCTCTACCTCCCAAACTGGCAGCTTGTTCCACAGAAAGGAACCTGATAACTGAAGGCTCTGCCTCCCAAACTGGCAGCTGGTTCCACGGAGAGGGGCCTGATAACTGAAGGCTCTGCCTCCCAAACTGGCAGCTGGTTCCACAGAGAGGGGCCTGATAACTGAAGGCTCTGCCTCCCAAACTGGCAGCTGGTTCCACAGAGAGGGGCCTGATGACTGAAGGCTCTGCCTCCCAAACTTGCAGCTGGATCCACAGAGAGGGGCCTGATGACTGAAGGCTCTGCCTCCCAAACTGGCAGCTGGTTCCATAGAGAGGGGCCTGATAACTGAAGGCTCTGCCTCCCAAACTGGCTGCTGGGACCACAAGAGAGGGGCCTGATAACTGAAGGCTCTGCCTCCCAAACTGGCAGCTGGATCCACAGAGAGGGTTCTGATAACTGAAGGCTCTTCCTCCCAAACTCGCAGCTGGTTCCACAGAGAGGGGCCTGATAACTGAAGGCTCTTCCTCCCAAACTGGCAGCTGGATCTACAGAGAGGGGCCTGATAACTGAAGGCTCTGCCTCCCAAACTGGCAGCTGGTTCCACAGAGAGGGGCCTGATAACTGAAGGCTCTTCCTCCCAAACTGGCAGCTGGATCTACAGAGAGGGGCCTGATAACTGAAGGCTCTGCCTCCCAAACTGGCAGCTGGATCCACAGAGAGGGTTCTGATAATTGAAGGCTCTGCCTCCCAAACTGGCAGCTGGTTCCACAGAGAGGGGCCTGATAACTGAAGGCTCTGCCTCCCAAACTGGCTGGTGGTTCCACAAGAGAAGGGCCTGATAACTGAAGGCTCTGCCTCCCAAACTGGCAGCTGGATCCTCTTAGAGGGGCCTGATAACTGAAGGCTCTGCCTCCCAAACTGGCAGCTGGTTCCACAGAGAGGGGCCTGATGACTCAAGGCTCTGCCTCCCAAACTGGCAGCTGGTTCCACAGAGAGGGGCCTGATGATTGAAGGCTCTTCCTCCCAAACTGGCAGCTGGTTCCACAGAGAGGGGCCTCATAACTGAAGGCTCTTCCTCCCAAACTGGCAGCTGGTTCCACAGAGAGGGGCCTGATGACTGAAGGCTCTGCCTCCCAAACTGGCTGCTGGGACCACAAGAGAGGGGCCTCATAACTGAAGGCTCTGCCTCCCAAACTGGCAGCTGGTTCCACAAAAGAGGGGCCTGATAACTGAAGGCTCTGCCTCCCAAACTGGAAGCTGGATCCACAGAGAGGGTTCTGATAACTGAAGGCTCTTCCTCCCAAACTCGCAGCTGGTTCCACAGAGAGGGGCCTGATAACTGAAGGCTCTGCCTCCCAAACTGGCAGCTGGATCTACAGAGAGGGGCCTGATAACTGAAGGCTCTGCCTCCCAAACTGGAAGCTGGATCCACAGAGAGGGGCCTGATAACTGAAGGCTCTTCCTCCCAAACTGGCAGCTGGATCCACAGAGAGGGGCCTGATAACTGAAGGCTCTGCCTCCCAACTGGCAGCTGGTTCCATAGAGAGGGGCCTGATAACTGAAGGCTCTTCCTCCCAAATTGGCAACTGGTTCCACAGAGAGGGGCCTGATAACTGAAGGCTCTGCCTCCCAAACTGGCAGCTGGTTCCACAGAGAGGGTTCTGATAATTGAAGGCTCTGCCTCCCAAACTGGCAGCTGGTTCCACAGAGAGGGGCCTGATAACTGAAGGCTCTGCCTCCCAAACTGGCTGCTGGTTCCACAAGAGAAGGGCCTGATAACTGAAGGCTCTGCCTCCAAAACTGGCAACTGGATCCTCTTAGAGGGGCCTGATAACTGAAGGCTCTGCCTCCCAAACTGGCAACTGGTTCCACAAGAGATGGGCCTGATAACTGAAGGCTCTGCCTCCCAAACTGGCAGCTGGTTCCACAGAGAGGAACCTGATAACTGAAGGCTCTGCCTCCCAAACTGGCAGCTGGTTCCACGGAGAAGGGCCTGATAACTGAAGGCTCTGCCTCCCAAACTGGCAGCTGGTTCCACAGAGAGGGGCCTGATGACTGAAGGCTCTGCCTCCCAAACTGGCAGCTGGTTCCACAGAGAGGGGCCTGATGACTGAAGGCTCTGCCTCCCAAACTTGCAGCTGGATCCACAGAGAGGGGCCTGATGACTGAAGGCTCTGCCTCCCAAACTGGCAGCTGGTTCCACAGAGAGGGGCCTGATAACTGAAGGCTCTGCCTCCCAAACTGGCAGCTGGATCCACAGAGAGGGTTCTGATAACTGAAGGCTCTTCCTCCCAAACTCGCAGCTGGTTCCACAGAGAGGGGCCTGATAACTGAAGGCTCTTCCTCCCAAACTGGCAGCTGGATCTACAGAGAGGGGCCTGATAACTGAAGGCTCTGCCTCCCAAACTGGCAGCTGGTTCCACAGATAGGGGCCTGATAACTGAAGGCTCTGCCTCCCAAACTGGCAGCTGGATCCTCTTAGAGGGGCCTGATAATTGAAGGCTCTGCCTCCCAAACTGGCAGCTGGTTCCACAGAGAGGGGCCTGATAACTGAAGGCTCTGCCTCCCAAACTGGCTGCTGGTTCCACAAGAGAAGGGCCTGATAACTGAAGGCTCTGCCTCCCAAACTGGCAACTGGTTCCACAAGAGATGGGCCTGATAACTGAAGGCTCTGCCTCCCAAACTGGCAGCTGGTTCCACAGAGAGGCGCCTGATAACTGAAGGCTCTACCTCCCAAACTGGCAGCTGGTTCCACAGAAAGGAGCCTGATAACTGAAGGCTCTGCCTCCCAAACTGGCAGCTGGTTCCACAGAGAGGGGCCTGATAACTGAAGGCTCTGCCTCCCAAACTGGCAGCTGGTTCCACAGAGAGGGGCCTGATGACTGAAGGCTCTGCCTCCCAAACTTGCAGCTGGATCCACAGAGAGGGGCCTGATGACTGAAGGCTCTGCCTCCCAAACTGGCAGCTGGTTCCATAGAGAGGGGCCTGATAACTGAAGGCTCTGCCTCCCAAACTGGCTGCTGGGACCACAAGAGAGGGGCCTGATAACTGAAGGCTCTGCCTCCCAAACTGGCAGCTGGATCCACAGAGAGGGTTCTGATAACTGAAGGCTCTTCCTCCCAAACTCGCAGCTGGTTCCACAGAGAGGGGCCTGATAACTGAAGGCTCTTCCTCCCAAACTGGCAGCTGGATCTACAGAGAGGGGCCTGATAACTGAAGGCTCTGCCTCCCAAACTGGCAGCTGGTTCCACAGAGAGGGGCCTGATAACTGAAGGCTCTTCCTCCCAAACTGGCAGCTGGATCTACAGAGAGGGGCCTGATAACTGAAGGCTCTGCCTCCCAAACTGGCAGCTGGATCCACAGAGAGGGTTCTGATAATTGAAGGCTCTGCCTCCCAAACTGGCAGCTGGTTCCACAGAGAGGGGCCTGATAACTGAAGGCTCTGCCTCCCAAACTGGCTGGTGGTTCCACAAGAGAAGGGCCTGATAACTGAAGGCTCTGCCTCCCAAACTGGCAGCTGGATCCTCTTAGAGGGGCCTGATAACTGAAGGCTCTGCCTCCCAAACTGGCAGCTGGTTCCACAGAGAGGGGCCTGATGACTCAAGGCTCTGCCTCCCAAACTGGCAGCTGGTTCCACAGAGAGGGGCCTGATGATTGAAGGCTCTTCCTCCCAAACTGGCAGCTGGTTCCACAGAGAGGGGCCTCATAACTGAAGGCTCTTCCTCCCAAACTGGCAGCTGGTTCCACAGAGAGGGGCCTGATGACTGAAGGCTCTGCCTCCCAAACTGGCTGCTGGGACCACAAGAGAGGGGCCTCATAACTGAAGGCTCTGCCTCCCAAACTGGCAGCTGGTTCCACAAAAGAGGGGCCTGATAACTGAAGGCTCTGCCTCCCAAACTGGAAGCTGGATCCACAGAGAGGGTTCTGATAACTGAAGGCTCTTCCTCCCAAACTCGCAGCTGGTTCCACAGAGAGGGGCCTGATAACTGAAGGCTCTGCCTCCCAAACTGGCAGCTGGATCTACAGAGAGGGGCCTGATAACTGAAGGCTCTGCCTCCCAAACTGGAAGCTGGATCCACAGAGAGGGGCCTGATAACTGAAGGCTCTTCCTCCCAAACTGGCAGCTGGATCCACAGAGAGGGGCCTGATAACTGAAGGCTCTGCCTCCCAACTGGCAGCTGGTTCCATAGAGAGGGGCCTGATAACTGAAGGCTCTTCCTCCCAAATTGGCAACTGGTTCCACAGAGAGGGGCCTGATAACTGAAGGCTCTGCCTCCCAAACTGGCAGCTGGTTCCACAGAGAGGGTTCTGATAATTGAAGGCTCTGCCTCCCAAACTGGCAGCTGGTTCCACAGAGAGGGGCCTGATAACTGAAGGCTCTGCCTCCCAAACTGGCTGCTGGTTCCACAAGAGAAGGGCCTGATAACTGAAGGCTCTGCCTCCAAAACTGGCAGCTGGATCCTCTTAGAGGGGCCTGATAACTGAAGGCTCTGCCTCCCAAACTGGCAACTGGTTCCACAAGAGATGGGCCTGATAACTGAAGGCTCTGCCTCCCAAACTGGCAGCTGGTTCCACAGAGAGGAACCTGATAACTGAAGGCTCTGCCTCCCAAACTGGCAGCTGGTTCCACGGAGAAGGGCCTGATAACTGAAGGCTCTGCCTCCCAAACTGGCAGCTGGTTCCACAGAGAGGGGCCTGATGACTGAAGGCTCTGCCTCCCAAACTGGCAGCTGGTTCCACAGAGAGGGGCCTGATGACTGAAGGCTCTGCCTCCCAAACTTGCAGCTGGATCCACAGAGAGGGGCCTGATGACTGAAGGCTCTGCCTCCCAAACTGGCAGCTGGTTCCACAGAGAGGGGCCTGATAACTGAAGGCTCTGCCTCCCAAACTGGCAGCTGGATCCACAGAGAGGGTTCTGATAACTGAAGGCTCTTCCTCCCAAACTGGCAGCTGGATCTACAGAGAGGGGCCTGATAACTGAAGGCTCTGCCTCCCAAACTGGCAGCTGGTTCCACAGATAGGGGCCTGATAACTGAAGGCTCTGCCTCCCAAACTGGCAGCTGGATCCTCTTAGAGGGGCCTGATAATTGAAGGCTCTGCCTCCCAAACTGGCAGCTGGTTCCACAGAGAGGGGCCTGATAACTGAAGGCTCTGCCTCCCAAACTGGCTGCTGGTTCCACAAGAGAAGGGCCTGATAACTGAAGGCTCTGCCTCCCAAACTGGCAACTGGTTCCACAAGAGATGGGCCTGATAACTGAAGGCTCTGCCTCCCAAACTGGCAGCTGGTTCCACAGAGAGGCGCCTGATAACTGAAGGCTCTACCTCCCAAACTGGCAGCTGGTTCCACAGAAAGGAGCCTGATAACTGAAGGCTCTGCCTCCCAAACTGGCAGCTGGTTCCACAGAGAGGGGCCTGATAACTGAAGGCTCTGCCTCCCAAACTGTTAGCTGGTTCCACAGAGAGGGGCCTGATAACTGAAGGCTCTGCCTCCCAAACTGGCAGCTGGTTCTACAGAAAGGAGCCTGATAACTGAAGGCTCTGCCTCCCAAACTGGCAGCTGGATCCACAGAGAGGGTTCTGATAACTGAAGGCTCTTCCTCCCAAACTCGCAGCTGGTTCCACAGAGAGGGGCCTGATAACTGAAGGCTCTTCCTCCCAAACTGGCAGCTGGATCTACAGAGAGGGGCCTGATAACTGAAGGCTCTGCCTCCCAAACTGGCAGCTGGTTCCACAGAGAGGGGCCTGATAACTGAAGGCTCTTCCTCCCAAACTGGCAGCTGGATCTACAGAGAGGGGCCTGATAACTGAAGGCTCTGCCTCCCAAACTGGCAGCTAGATCCACAGAGAGGGTTCTGATAATTGAAGGCTCTGCCTCCCAAACTGGCAGCTGGTTCCACAGAGAGGGGCCTGATAACTGAAGGCTCTGCCTCCCAAACTGGCTGGTGGTTCCACAAGAGAAGAGCCTGATAACTGAAGGCTCTGCCTCCAAAACTGGCAGCTGGATCCTCTTAGAGGGGCCTGATAACTGAAGGCTCTGCCTCCCAAACTGGCAGCTGGTTCCACAGAGAGGGGCCTGATGACTGAAGGCTCTGCCTCCCAAACTGGCAGCTGGTTCCACAGAGAGGGGCCTGATGACTGAAGGCTCTTCCTCCCAAACTGGCAGCTGGTTCCACAGAGAGGGGCCTCATAACTGAAGGCTCTTCCTCCCAAACTGGCAGCTGGTTCCACAGAGAGGGGCCTGATGACTGAAGGCTCTGCCTCCCAAACTGGCTGCTGGGACCACAAGAGAGGGGCCTGATAACTGAAGGCTCTGCCTCCCAAACTGGCAGCTGGATCCACAGAGAGGGTTCTGATAACTGAAGGCTCTTCCTCCCAAACTCGCAGCTGGTTCCACAGAGAGGGGCCTGATAACTGAAGGCTCTTCCTCCCAAACTGGCAGCTGGATCTACAGAGAGGGGCCTGATAACTGAAGGCTCTGCCTCCCAAACTGGCAGCTGGTTCCACAGAGAGGGGCCTGATAACTGAAGGCTCTTCCTCCCAAACTGGCAGCTGGATCCACAGAGAGGGTTCTGATAATTGAAGGCTCTGCCTCCCAAACTGGCAGCTGGTTCCACAGAGAGGGGCCTGATAACTGAAGGCTCTGCCTCCCAAACTGGCTGCTGGTTCCACAAGAGAAGGGCCTGATAACTGAAGGCTCTGCCTCCCAAACTGGCAGCTGGATCCTCTTAGAGGGGCCTGATAACTGAAGGCTCTGCCTCCCAAACTGGCAGCTGGATCTACAGAGA
This sequence comes from Odontesthes bonariensis, assembly GCF_027942865.1. NCBI lineage: Eukaryota > Metazoa > Chordata > Actinopteri > Atheriniformes > Atherinopsidae > Odontesthes > Odontesthes bonariensis. The sequence goes on from NC_134507.1 coordinate 46,205,480, forward strand.
GGGGCCTGATAACTGAAGGCTCTGCCTCCCAACTGGCAGCTGGTTCCATAGAGAGGGGCCTGATAACTGAAGGCTCTTCCTCCCAAATTGGCAACTGGTTCCACAGAGAGGGGCCTGATAACTGAAGGCTCTGCCTCCCAAACTGGCAGCTGGTTCCACAGAGAGGGTTCTGATAATTGAAGGCTCTGCCTCCCAAACTGGCAGCTGGTTCCACAGAGAGGAACCTGATAACTGAAGGCTCTGCCTCCCAAACTGGCAGCTGGTTCCACAGAGAGGGGCCTGATAACTGGAGGCTCTGCCTCCCAAACTGGCAGCTGGTTCCACAGAGAGGGGCCTGATGACTGAAGGCTCTGCCTCCCAAACTGGCAGCTGGTTCCACAGAGAGGGGCCTGATAACTGAAGGCTCTGCCTCCCAAACTGGCAGCTGGATCCACAGAGAGGGTTCTGATAACTGAAGGCTCTTCCTCCCAAACTCACAGCTGGTTCCACAGAGAGGGGCCTGATAACTGAAGGCTCTTCCTCCCAAACTGGCAGCTGGATCTACAGAGAAGGGCCTGATAACTGAAGGCTCTGCCTCCCAAACTGGCAGCTGGTTCCACAGAGAGGGGCCTGATAACTGAAGGCTCTTCCTCCCAAACTGGCAGCTGGATCCACAGAGAGGGTTCTGATAATTGAAGGCTCTTCCTCCCAAACTCGCAGCTGGTTCCACAGAGAGGGGCCTGATAACTGAAGGCTCTTCCTCCCAAACTGGCAGCTGGATCTACAGAGAGGGGCCTGATAACTGAAGGCTCTGCCTCCCAAACTGGCAACTGGTTCCACAAGAGATGGGCCTGATAACTGAAGGCTCTGCCTCCCAAACTGGCAGCTGGTTCCACAGAGAGGGGCCTGATAACTGAAGGCTCTACCTCCCAAACTGGCAGCTTGTTCCACAGAAAGGAACCTGATAACTGAAGGCTCTGCCTCCCAAACTGGCAGCTGGTTCCACGGAGAGGGGCCTGATAACTGAAGGCTCTGCCTCCCAAACTGGCAGCTGGTTCCACAGAGAGGGGCCTGATAACTGAAGGCTCTGCCTCCCAAACTGGCAGCTGGTTCCACAGAGAGGGGCCTGATGACTGAAGGCTCTGCCTCCCAAACTTGCAGCTGGATCCACAGAGAGGGGCCTGATGACTGAAGGCTCTGCCTCCCAAACTGGCAGCTGGTTCCATAGAGAGGGGCCTGATAACTGAAGGCTCTGCCTCCCAAACTGGCTGCTGGGACCACAAGAGAGGGGCCTGATAACTGAAGGCTCTGCCTCCCAAACTGGCAGCTGGATCCACAGAGAGGGTTCTGATAACTGAAGGCTCTTCCTCCCAAACTCGCAGCTGGTTCCACAGAGAGGGGCCTGATAACTGAAGGCTCTTCCTCCCAAACTGGCAGCTGGATCTACAGAGAGGGGCCTGATAACTGAAGGCTCTGCCTCCCAAACTGGCAGCTGGTTCCACAGAGAGGGGCCTGATAACTGAAGGCTCTTCCTCCCAAACTGGCAGCTGGATCTACAGAGAGGGGCCTGATAACTGAAGGCTCTGCCTCCCAAACTGGCAGCTGGATCCACAGAGAGGGTTCTGATAATTGAAGGCTCTGCCTCCCAAACTGGCAGCTGGTTCCACAAGAGAAGGGCCTGATAACTGAAGGCTCTGCCTCCCAAACTGGCAGCTGGATCCTCTTAGAGGGGCCTGATAACTGAAGGCTCTGCCTCCCAAACTGGCAGCTGGTTCCACAGAGAGGGGCCTGATGACTCAAGGCTCTGCCTCCCAAACTGGCAGCTGGTTCCACAGAGAGGGGCCTGATGATTGAAGGCTCTTCCTCCCAAACTGGCAGCTGGTTCCACAGAGAGGGGCCTCATAACTGAAGGCTCTTCCTCCCAAACTGGCAGCTGGTTCCACAGAGAGGGGCCTGATGACTGAAGGCTCTGCCTCCCAAACTGGCTGCTGGGACCACAAGAGAGGGGCCTCATAACTGAAGGCTCTGCCTCCCAAACTGGCAGCTGGTTCCACAAAAGAGGGGCCTGATAACTGAAGGCTCTGCCTCCCAAACTGGAAGCTGGATCCACAGAGAGGGTTCTGATAACTGAAGGCTCTTCCTCCCAAACTCGCAGCTGGTTCCACAGAGAGGGGCCTGATAACTGAAGGCTCTGCCTCCCAAACTGGCAGCTGGATCTACAGAGAGGGGCCTGATAACTGAAGGCTCTGCCTCCCAAACTGGAAGCTGGATCCACAGAGAGGGGCCTGATAACTGAAGGCTCTTCCTCCCAAACTGGCAGCTGGATCCACAGAGAGGGGCCTGATAACTGAAGGCTCTGCCTCCCAACTGGCAGCTGGTTCCATAGAGAGGGGCCTGATAACTGAAGGCTCTTCCTCCCAAATTGGCAACTGGTTCCACAGAGAGGGGCCTGATAACTGAAGGCTCTGCCTCCCAAACTGGCAGCTGGTTCCACAGAGAGGGTTCTGATAATTGAAGGCTCTGCCTCCCAAACTGGCAGCTGGTTCCACAGAGAGGGGCCTGATAACTGAAGGCTCTGCCTCCCAAACTGGCTGCTGGTTCCACAAGAGAAGGGCCTGATAACTGAAGGCTCTGCCTCCAAAACTGGCAGCTGGATCCTCTTAGAGGGGCCTGATAACTGAAGGCTCTGCCTCCCAAACTGGCAGCTGGTTCCACAGAGAGGGGCCTGATAACTGAAGGCTCTGCCTCCCAAACTGGCAGCTGGTTCCACAGAGAGGAACCTGATAACTGAAGGCTCTGCCTCCCAAACTGGCAGCTGGTTCCACAGAGAGGGGCCTGATGACTGAAGGCTCTGCCTCCCAAACTGGCAGCTGGTTCCACAGAGAGGGGCCTGATGACTGAAGGCTCTGCCTCCCAAACTTGCAGCTGGATCCACAGAGAGGGGCCTGATGACTGAAGGCTCTGCCTCCCAAACTGGCAGCTGGTTCCACAGAGAGGGGCCTGATAACTGAAGGCTCTGCCTCCCAAACTGGCAGCTGGATCCACAGAGAGGGTTCTGATAACTGAAGGCTCTTCCTCCCAAACTCGCAGCTGGTTCCACAGAGAGGGGCCTGATAACTGAAGGCTCTTCCTCCCAAACTGGCAGCTGGATCTACAGAGAGGGGCCTGATAACTGAAGGCTCTGCCTCCCAAACTGGCAGCTGGTTCCACAGATAGGGGCCTGATAACTGAAGGCTCTGCCTCCCAAACTGGCAGCTGGATCCTCTTAGAGGGGCCTGATAATTGAAGGCTCTGCCTCCCAAACTGGCAGCTGGTTCCACAGAGAGGGGCCTGATAACTGAAGGCTCTGCCTCCCAAACTGGCTGCTGGTTCCACAAGAGAAGGGCCTGATAACTGAAGGCTCTGCCTCCCAAACTGGCAACTGGTTCCACAAGAGATGGGCCTGATAACTGAAGGCTCTGCCTCCCAAACTGGCAGCTGGTTCCACAGAGAGGCGCCTGATAACTGAAGGCTCTGCCTCCCAAACTGGCAGCTGGTTCCACAGAGAGGGGCCTGATAACTGAAGGCTCTGCCTCCCAAACTGTTAGCTGGTTCCACAGAGAGGGGCCTGATAACTGAAGGCTCTGCCTCCCAAACTGGCAGCTGGTTCTACAGAAAGGAGCCTGATAACTGAAGGCTCTGCCTCCCAAACTGGCAGCTGGATCCACAGAGAGGGTTCTGATAACTGAAGGCTCTTCCTCCCAAACTCGCAGCTGGTTCCACAGAGAGGGGCCTGATAACTGAAGGCTCTTCCTCCCAAACTGGCAGCTGGATCTACAGAGAGGGGCCTGATAACTGAAGGCTCTGCCTCCCAAACTGGCAGCTGGTTCCACAGAGAGGGGCCTGATAACTGAAGGCTCTTCCTCCCAAACTGGCAGCTGGATCTACAGAGAGGGGCCTGATAACTGAAGGCTCTGCCTCCCAAACTGGCAGCTAGATCCACAGAGAGGGTTCTGATAATTGAAGGCTCTGCCTCCCAAACTGGCAGCTGGTTCCACAGAGAGGGGCCTGATAACTGAAGGCTCTGCCTCCCAAACTGGCTGGTGGTTCCACAAGAGAAGAGCCTGATAACTGAAGGCTCTGCCTCCAAAACTGGCAGCTGGATCCTCTTAGAGGGGCCTGATAACTGAAGGCTCTGCCTCCCAAACTGGCAGCTGGTTCCACAGAGAGGGGCCTGATGACTGAAGGCTCTGCCTCCCAAACTGGCAGCTGGTTCCACAGAGAGGGGCCTGATGACTGAAGGCTCTTCCTCCCAAACTGGCAGCTGGTTCCACAGAGAGGGGCCTCATAACTGAAGGCTCTTCCTCCCAAACTGGCAGCTGGTTCCACAGAGAGGGGCCTGATGACTGAAGGCTCTGCCTCCCAAACTGGCTGCTGGGACCACAAGAGAGGGGCCTGATAACTGAAGGCTCTGCCTCCCAAACTGGCAGCTGGATCCACAGAGAGGGTTCTGATAACTGAAGGCTCTTCCTCCCAAACTCGCAGCTGGTTCCACAGAGAGGGGCCTGATAACTGAAGGCTCTTCCTCCCAAACTGGCAGCTGGATCTACAGAGAGGGGCCTGATAACTGAAGGCTCTGCCTCCCAAACTGGCAGCTGGTTCCACAGAGAGGGGCCTGATAACTGAAGGCTCTTCCTCCCAAACTGGCAGCTGGATCCACAGAGAGGGTTCTGATAATTGAAGGCTCTGCCTCCCAAACTGGCAGCTGGTTCCACAGAGAGGGGCCTGATAACTGAAGGCTCTGCCTCCCAAACTGGCTGCTGGTTCCACAAGAGAAGGGCCTGATAACTGAAGGCTCTGCCTCCCAAACTGGCAGCTGGATCCTCTTAGAGGGGCCTGATAACTGAAGGCTCTGCCTCCCAAACTGGCAGCTGGATCTACAGAGAGGGGCCTGATAACTGAAGGCTCTGCCTCCCAAACTGGCAGCTGGTTCCACAGAGAGGGTTCTGATAATTGAAGGCTCTGCCTCCCAAACTGGCAGCTGGATCTACAGAGAGGGGCCTGATAGCTGAAGTCTCGGCCTCCCAAACTGGCAGCTGGATCCACAAGAGAGGGGCCTGATAACTGAAGGCTCGGCCTCCCAAACTGGCAGCTGGATCCACAGAGAGGGGCCTGATAACTGGAGGCTCTGCCTCCCAAACTGGCAGCTGGATCCACAGAGAGGGTTCTGATAACTGAAGGCTCTGCCTCCCAAACTGGCAGCTGGTTCCACAGAGAGGGGCCTGATAACTGAAGGCTCTTCCTCCCAAACTGGCAGCTGGATCCACAGAGAGGGTTCTGATAACTGAAGGCTCTGCCTCCCAAACTGGCAGCTGAATCCTCTTAGAGGGGCCTGATAACTGAAGGCTCTGCCTCCCAAACTGGCAGCTGGATCTACAGAGAGGGGCCTGATAACTGAAGGCTCTGCCTCCCAAACTGGCAGCTGGTTCCACAGAGAGGGTTCTGATAACTGAAGGCTCTGCCTCCCAAACTGGCAGCTGGATCTACAGAGAGGGGCCTGATAACTGAAGTCTCGGCCTCCCAAACTGGCAGCTGGATCCACAAGAGAGGGGCCTGATAACTGAAGGCTCGGCCTCCCAAACTGGCAGCTGGATCCACAGAGAGGGGCCTGATAACTGAAGGCTCTGCCTCCCAAACTGGCAGCTGGATCCACAGAGAGGGTTCTGATAACTGAAGGCTCTGCCTCCCAAACTGGCAGCTGGATCTACAGAGAGGGGCCTGATAACTGAAGTCTCTGCCTCCCAAACTGGCTGCTGGGACCACAAGAGAGGGGCCTGATAACTGAAGGCTCTTCCTCCCAAATTGGCAACTGGTTCCACAGAGAGGGGCCTGATAACTGAAGGCTCTGCCTCCCAAACTGGCAGCTGGTTCCACAGAGAGGGTTCTGATAATTGAAGGCTCTGCCTCCCAAACTGGCAGCTGGTTCCACAGAGAGGGGCCTGATAACTGAAGGCTCTGCCTCCCAAACTGGCTGCTGGTTCCACAAGAGAAGGGCCTGATAACTGAAGGCTCTGCCTCCAAAACTGGCAGCTGGATCCTCTTAGAGGGGCCTGATAACTGAAGGCTCTGCCTCCCAAACTGGCAACTGGTTCCACAAGAGATGGGCCTGATAACTGAAGGCTCTGCCTCCCAAACTGGCAGCTGGTTCCACAGAGAGGAACCTGATAACTGAAGGCTCTGCCTCCCAAACTGGCAGCTGGTTCCACGGAGAAGGGCCTGATAACTGAAGGCTCTGCCTCCCAAACTGGCAGCTGGTTCCACAGAGAGGGGCCTGATGACTGAAGGCTCTGCCTCCCAAACTGGCAGCTGGTTCCACAGAGAGGGGCCTGATGACTGAAGGCTCTGCCTCCCAAACTTGCAGCTGGATCCACAGAGAGGGGCCTGATGACTGAAGGCTCTGCCTCCCAAACTGGCAGCTGGTTCCACAGAGAGGGGCCTGATAACTGAAGGCTCTGCCTCCCAAACTGGCAGCTGGATCCACAGAGAGGGTTCTGATAACTGAAGGCTCTTCCTCCCAAACTCGCAGCTGGTTCCACAGAGAGGGGCCTGATAACTGAAGGCTCTTCCTCCCAAACTGGCAGCTGGATCTACAGAGAGGGGCCTGATAACTGAAGGCTCTGCCTCCCAAACTGGCAGCTGGTTCCACAGATAGGGGCCTGATAACTGAAGGCTCTGCCTCCCAAACTGGCAGCTGGATCCTCTTAGAGGGGCCTGATAATTGAAGGCTCTGCCTCCCAAACTGGCAGCTGGTTCCACAGAGAGGGGCCTGATAACTGAAGGCTCTGCCTCCCAAACTGGCTGCTGGTTCCACAAGAGAAGGGCCTGATAACTGAAGGCTCTGCCTCCCAAACTGGCAACTGGTTCCACAAGAGATGGGCCTGATAACTGAAGGCTCTGCCTCCCAAACTGGCAGCTGGTTCCACAGAGAGGCGCCTGATAACTGAAGGCTCTACCTCCCAAACTGGCAGCTGGTTCCACAGAAAGGAGCCTGATAACTGAAGGCTCTGCCTCCCAAACTGGCAGCTGGTTCCACAGAGAGGGGCCTGATAACTGAAGGCTCTGCCTCCCAAACTGTTAGCTGGTTCCACAGAGAGGGGCCTGATAACTGAAGGCTCTGCCTCCCAAACTGGCAGCTGGTTCTACAGAAAGGAGCCTGATAACTGAAGGCTCTGCCTCCCAAACTGGCAGCTGGATCCACAGAGAGGGTTCTGATAACTGAAGGCTCTTCCTCCCAAACTCGCAGCTGGTTCCACAGAGAGGGGCCTGATAACTGAAGGCTCTTCCTCCCAAACTGGCAGCTGGATCTACAGAGAGGGGCCTGATAACTGAAGGCTCTGCCTCCCAAACTGGCAGCTGGTTCCACAGAGAGGGGCCTGATAACTGAAGGCTCTTCCTCCCAAACTGGCAGCTGGATCTACAGAGAGGGGCCTGATAACTGAAGGCTCTGCCTCCCAAACTGGCAGATAGATCCACAGAGAGGGTTCTGATAATTGAAGGCTCTGCCTCCCAAACTGGCAGCTGGTTCCACAGAGAGGGGCCTGATAACTGAAGGCTCTGCCTCCCAAACTGGCTGGTGGTTCCACAAGAGAAGAGCCTGATAACTGAAGGCTCTGCCTCCAAAACTGGCAGCTGGATCCTCTTAGAGGGGCCTGATAACTGAAGGCTCTGCCTCCCAAACTGGCAGCTGGTTCCACAGAGAGGGGCCTCATAACTGAAGGCTCTTCCTCCCAAACTGGCAGCTGGTTCCACAGAGAGGGGCCTGATGACTGAAGGCTCTGCCTCCCAAACTGGCTGCTGGGACCACAAGAGAGGGGCCTGATAACTGAAGGCTCTGCCTCCCAAACTGGCAGCTGGATCCACAGAGAGGGTTCTGATAACTGAAGGCTCTTCCTCCCAAACTCGCAGCTGGTTCCACAGAGAGGGGCCTGATAACTGAAGGCTCTTCCTCCCAAACTGGCAGCTGGATCTACAGAGAGGGGCCTGATAACTGAAGGCTCTGCCTCCCAAACTGGCAGCTGGTTCCACAGAGAGGGGCCTGATAACTGAAGGCTCTTCCTCCCAAACTGGCAGCTGGATCCACAGAGAGGGTTCTGATAATTGAAGGCTCTGCCTCCCAAACTGGCAGCTGGTTCCACAGAGAGGGGCCTGATAACTGAAGGCTCTGCCTCCCAAACTGGCTGCTGGTTCCACAAGAGAAGGGCCTGATAACTGAAGGCTCTGCCTCCCAAACTGGCAGCTGGATCCTCTTAGAGGGGCCTGATAACTGAAGGCTCTGCCTCCCAAACTGGCAGCTGGATCTACAGAGAGGGGCCTGATAACTGAAGGCTCTGCCTCCCAAACTGGCAGCTGGTTCCACAGAGAGGGTTCTGATAATTGAAGGCTCTGCCTCCCAAACTGGCAGCTGGATCTACAGAGAGGGGCCTGATAGCTGAAGTCTCGGCCTCCCAAACTGGCAGCTGGATCCACAAGAGAGGGGCCTGATAACTGAAGGCTCGGCCTCCCAAACTGGCAGCTGGATCCACAGAGAGGGGCCTGATAACTGGAGGCTCTGCCTCCCAAACTGGCAGCTGGATCCACAGAGAGGGTTCTGATAACTGAAGGCTCTGCCTCCCAAACTGGCAGCTGGTTCCACAGAGAGGGGCCTGATAACTGAAGGCTCTTCCTCCCAAACTGGCAGCTGGATCCACAGAGAGGGTTCTGATAACTGAAGGCTCTGCCTCCCAAACTGGCAGCTGAATCCTCTTAGAGGGGCCTGATAACTGAAGGCTCTGCCTCCCAAACTGGCAGCTGGATCTACAGAGAGGGGCCTGATAACTGAAGGCTCTGCCTCCCAAACTGGCAGCTGGTTCCACAGAGAGGGTTCTGATAACTGAAGGCTCTGCCTCCCAAACTGGCAGCTGGATCTACAGAGAGGGGCCTGATAACTGAAGTCTCGGCCTCCCAAACTGGCAGCTGGATCCACAAGAGAGGGGCCTGATAACTGAAGGCTCGGCCTCCCAAACTGGCAGCTGGATCCACAGAGAGGGGCCTGATAACTGAAGGCTCTGCCTCCCAAACTGGCAGCTGGATCCACAGAGAGGGTTCTGATAACTGAAGGCTCTGCCTCCCAAACTGGCAGCTGGATCTACAGAGAGGGGCCTGATAACTGAAGTCTCTGCCTCCCAAACTGGCTGCTGGGACCACAAGAGAGGGGCCTGATAACTGAAGGCTCTTCCTCCCAAATTGGCAACTGGTTCCACAGAGAGGGGCCTGATAACTGAAGGCTCTGCCTCCCAAACTGGCAGCTGGTTCCACAGAGAGGGTTCTGATAATTGAAGGCTCTGCCTCCCAAACTGGCAGCTGGTTCCACAGAGAGGGGCCTGATAACTGAAGGCTCTGCCTCCCAAACTGGCTGCTGGTTCCACAAGAGAAGGGCCTGATAACTGAAGGCTCTGCCTCCAAAACTGGCAGCTGGATCCTCTTAGAGGGGCCTGATAACTGAAGGCTCTGCCTCCCAAACTGGCAACTGGTTCCACAAGAGATGGGCCTGATAACTGAAGGCTCTGCCTCCCAAACTGGCAGCTGGTTCCACAGAGAGGAACCTGATAACTGAAGGCTCTGCCTCCCAAACTGGCAGCTGGTTCCACGGAGAAGGGCCTGATAACTGAAGGCTCTGCCTCCCAAACTGGCAGCTGGTTCCACAGAGAGGGGCCTGATGACTGAAGGCTCTGCCTCCCAAACTGGCAGCTGGTTCCACAGAGAGGGGCCTGATGACTGAAGGCTCTGCCTCCCAAACTTGCAGCTGGATCCACAGAGAGGGGCCTGATGACTGAAGGCTCTGCCTCCCAAACTGGCAGCTGGTTCCACAGAGAGGGGCCTGATAACTGAAGGCTCTGCCTCCCAAACTGGCAGCTGGATCCACAGAGAGGGTTCTGATAACTGAAGGCTCTTCCTCCCAAACTCGCAGCTGGTTCCACAGAGAGGGGCCTGATAACTGAAGGCTCTTCCTCCCAAACTGGCAGCTGGATCTACAGAGAGGGGCCTGATAACTGAAGGCTCTGCCTCCCAAACTGGCAGCTGGTTCCACAGATAGGGGCCTGATAACTGAAGGCTCTGCCTCCCAAACTGGCAGCTGGATCCTCTTAGAGGGGCCTGATAATTGAAGGCTCTGCCTCCCAAACTGGCAGCTGGTTCCACAGAGAGGGGCCTGATAACTGAAGGCTCTGCCTCCCAAACTGGCTGCTGGTTCCACAAGAGAAGGGCCTGATAACTGAAGGCTCTGCCTCCCAAACTGGCAACTGGTTCCACAAGAGATGGGCCTGATAACTGAAGGCTCTGCCTCCCAAACTGGCAGCTGGTTCCACAGAGAGGCGCCTGATAACTGAAGGCTCTACCTCCCAAACTGGCAGCTGGTTCCACAGAAAGGAGCCTGATAACTGAAGGCTCTGCCTCCCAAACTGGCAGCTGGTTCCACAGAGAGGGGCCTGATAACTGAAGGCTCTGCCTCCCAAACTGTTAGCTGGTTCCACAGAGAGGGGCCTGATAACTGAAGGCTCTGCCTCCCAAACTGGCAGCTGGTTCTACAGAAAGGAGCCTGATAACTGAAGGCTCTGCCTCCCAAACTGGCAGCTGGATCCACAGAGAGGGTTCTGATAACTGAAGGCTCTTCCTCCCAAACTCGCAGCTGGTTCCACAGAGAGGGGCCTGATAACTGAAGGCTCTTCCTCCCAAACTGGCAGCTGGATCTACAGAGAGGGGCCTGATAACTGAAGGCTCTGCCTCCCAAACTGGCAGCTGGTTCCACAGAGAGGGGCCTGATAACTGAAGGCTCTTCCTCCCAAACTGGCAGCTGGATCTACAGAGAGGGGCCTGATAACTGAAGGCTCTGCCTCCCAAACTGGCAGATAGATCCACAGAGAGGGTTCTGATAATTGAAGGCTCTGCCTCCCAAACTGGCAGCTGGTTCCACAGAGAGGGGCCTGATAACTGAAGGCTCTGCCTCCCAAACTGGCTGGTGGTTCCACAAGAGAAGAGCCTGATAACTGAAGGCTCTGCCTCCAAAACTGGCAGCTGGATCCTCTTAGAGGGGCCTGATAACTGAAGGCTCTGCCTCCCAAACTGGCAGCTGGTTCCACAGAGAGGGGCCTGATGACTGAAGGCTCTGCCTCCCAAACTGGCAGCTGGTTCCACAGAGAGGGGCCTGATGACTGAAGGCTCTTCCTCCCAAACTGGCAGCTGGTTCCACAGAGAGGGGCCTCATAACTGAAGGCTCTTCCTCCCAAACTGGCAGCTGGTTCCACAGAGAGGGGCCTGATGACTGAAGGCTCTGCCTCCCAAACTGGCTGCTGGGACCACAAGAGAGGGGCCTGATAACTGAAGGCTCTGCCTCCCAAACTGGCAGCTGGATCCACAGAGAGGGTTCTGATAACTGAAGGCTCTTCCTCCCAAACTCGCAGCTGGTTCCACAGAGAGGGGCCTGATAACTGAAGGCTCTTCCTCCCAAACTGGCAGCTGGATCTACAGAGAGGGGCCTGATAACTGAAGGCTCTGCCTCCCAAACTGGCAGCTGGTTCCACAGAGAGGGGCCTGATAACTGAAGGCTCTTCCTCCCAAACTGGCAGCTGGATCCACAGAGAGGGTTCTGATAATTGAAGGCTCTGCCTCCCAAACTGGCAGCTGGTTCCACAGAGAGGGGCCTGATAACTGAAGGCTCTGCCTCCCAAACTGGCTGCTGGTTCCACAAGAGAAGGGCCTGATAACTGAAGGCTCTGCCTCCCAAACTGGCAGCTGGATCCTCTTAGAGGGGCCTGATAACTGAAGGCTCTGCCTCCCAAACTGGCAGCTGGATCTACAGAGAGGGGCCTGATAACTGAAGGCTCTGCCTCCCAAACTGGCAGCTGGTTCCACAGAGAGGGTTCTGATAATTGAAGGCTCTGCCTCCCAAACTGGCAGCTGGATCTACAGAGAGGGGCCTGATAGCTGAAGTCTCGGCCTCCCAAACTGGCAGCTGGATCCACAAGAGAGGGGCCTGATAACTGAAGGCTCGGCCTCCCAAACTGGCAGCTGGATCCACAGAGAGGGGCCTGATAACTGGAGGCTCTGCCTCCCAAACTGGCAGCTGGATCCACAGAGAGGGTTCTGATAACTGAAGGCTCTGCCTCCCAAACTGGCAGCTGGTTCCACAGAGAGGGGCCTGATAACTGAAGGCTCTTCCTCCCAAACTGGCAGCTGGATCCACAGAGAGGGTTCTGATAACTGAAGGCTCTGCCTCCCAAACTGGCAGCTGAATCCTCTTAGAGGGGCCTGATAACTGAAGGCTCTGCCTCCCAAACTGGCAGCTGGATCTACAGAGAGGGGCCTGATAACTGAAGGCTCTGCCTCCCAAACTGGCAGCTGGTTCCACAGAGAGGGTTCTGATAACTGAAGGCTCTGCCTCCCAAACTGGCAGCTGGATCTACAGAGAGGGGCCTGATAACTGAAGTCTCTGCCTCCCAAACTGGCAGCTGGATCCACAAGAGAGGGGCCTGATAACTGAAGGCTCGGCCTCCCAAACTGGCAGCTGGATCCACAGAGAGGGGCCTGATAACTGAAGGCTCTGCCTCCCAAACTGGCAGCTGGATCCACAGAGAGGGTTCTGATAACTGAAGGCTCTGCCTCCCAAACTGGCAGCTGGATCTACAGAGAGGGGCCTGATAACTGAAGTCTCTGCCTCCCAAACTGGCTGCTGGGACCACAAGAGAGGGGCCTGATAACTGAAGGCTCTGCCTCCCAAACTGGCAGCTGGATCTACAGAGAGGGGCCTGATAACTGGAGGCTCTGCCTCCCAAACTGGAAGCTGGATCCACAGAGAGGGGTCTGATAACTGAAGGCTCTGCCTCCCAAACTGGCAGCTGGTTCCACAGAGAGGGGCCTGATAACTGAAGGCTCTTCCTCCCAAATTGGCAACTGGTTCCAGAGAGAGGGGCCTGATAACTGAAGGCTCTGCCTCCCAAACTGGCAGCTGGTTCCACATAGAAGGGCCTGATAACTGAAGGCTCTGCCTCCCAAACTGGCAGCTGGTTCAACAGAGAGGGGCCTGATAACTGAAGGCTCTTCCTCCCAAACTCGCAGCTGGTTCCACAGAGAGGGGCCTGATAACTGAAGGCTCTTCCTCCTAAACTGGCAGCTGGATCTACAGAGAGGGGCCTGATAACTGAAGGCTCTTCCTCCCAAACTGGCAGCTGGTTCCAGAGAGAGGGGCCGGATAACTGAAGGCTCTGCCTCCCAAACTGGCAGCTGGTTCCACAGAGAGGGGCCTGATAACTGAAGGCTCTGCCTCCCAAACTGGAAACTGGTTCCAAAAGAGATGGGCCTGATAACTGAAGGCTCTGCCTGCCAAACTGGCAGCTGGTTCCACAGAGAGGGGCCTGATAACTGAAGGCTCTACCTCCCAAACTGGCAGCTTGTTCCAGAGAAAGGAACCTGATAACTGAAGGCTCTGCCTCCCAAACTGGCAGCTGGTTCCACAGAAAGGAACCTGATAACTGAAGGCTCTCCCTCCCAAACTGGCAGCTGGTTCCACGGAGAGGGGCCTGATAACTGAAGGCTCTGCCTCCCAAACTGGCAGCTGGATCTACAGAGAGGGGCCTGATAGCTGAAGTCTCGGCCTCCCAAACTGGCAGCTGGATCCACAAGAGAGGGGCCTGATAACTGAAGGCTCGGCCTCCCAAACTGGCAGCTGGATCCACAGAGAGGGGCCTGATAACTGGAGGCTCTGCCTCCCAAACTGGCAGCTGGATCCACAGAGAGGGTTCTGATAACTGAAGGCTCTGCCTCCCAAACTGGCAGCTGGTTCCACAGAGAGGGGCCTGATAACTGAAGGCTCTTCCTCCCAAACTGGCAGCTGGATCCACAGAGAGGGTTCTGATAACTGAAGGCTCTGCCTCCCAAACTGGCAGCTGGATCCTCTTAGAGGGGCCTGATAACTGAAGGCTCTGCCTCCCAAACTGGCAGCTGGATCTACAGAGAGGGGCCTGATAACTGAAGGCTCTGCCTCCCAAACTGGCAGCTGGTTCCACAGAGAGGGTTCTGATAACTGAAGGCTCTGCCTCCCAAACTGGCAGCTGGATCTACAGAGAGGGGCCTGATAACTGAAGTCTCGGCCTCCCAAACTGGCAGCTGGATCCACAAGAGAGGGGCCTGATAACTGAAGGCTCGGCCTCCCAAACTGGCAGCTGGATCCACAGAGAGGGGCCTGATAACTGAAGGCTCTGCCTCCCAAACTGGCAGCTGGATCCACAGAGAGGGTTCTGATAACTGAAGGCTCTGCCTCCCAAACTGGCAGCTGGATCTACAGAGAGGGGCCTGATAACTGAAGTCTCTGCCTCCCAAACTGGCTGCTGGGACCACAAGAGAGGGGCCTGATAACTGAAGGCTCTGCCTCCCAAACTGGCAGCTGGATCTACAGAGAGGGGCCTGATAACTGAAGGCTCTGCCTCCCAAACTGGAAGCTGGATCCACAGAGAGGGGTCTGATAACTGAAGGCTCTGCCTCCCAAACTGGCAGCTGGTTCCACAGAGAGGGGCCTGATAACTGAAGGCTCTGCCTCCCAAACTGGCAGCTGGTTCCACAGAGAGGGGCCTCATAACTGAAGGCTCTTCCTCCCAAACTGGCAGCTGGTTCCACAGAGAGGGGCCTGATGACTGAAGGCTCTGCCTCCCAAACTGGCTGCTGGGACCACAAGAGAGGGGCCTCATAACTGAAGGCTCTGCCTCCCAAACTGGCAGCTGGTTCCACAAAAGATGGGCCTGATAACTGAAGGCTCTGCCTCCCAAACTGGCAGCTGGTTCCACAGAGAGGGACCTGATAACTGAAGGCTCTGCCTCCCAAACTGGCAGCTGGATCCACAGAGAGGGGCCTGATAACTCAAGGCTCTGCCTCCCAAACTGGCAGCTGGATCCACAGAGAGGGTTCTGATAACTGAAGGCTCTTCCTCCCAAACTCGCAGCTGGTTCCACAGAGAGGGGCCTGATAACTGAAGGCTCTGCCTCCCAAACTGGCAGCTGGATCTACAGAGAGGGGCCTGATAACTGAAGGCTCTGCCTCCCAAACTGGAAGCTGGATCCACAGAGAGGGGCCTGATAACTGAAGGCTCTTCCTCCCAAACTGGCAGCTTGTTCCACAGAAAGGAACCTGATAACTGAAGGCTCTGCCTCCCAAACTGGCAGCTGGTTCCACGGAGAGGGGCCTGATAACTGAAGGCTCTGCCTCCCAAACTGGCAGCTGGTTCCACAGAGAGGGGCCTGATAACTGAAGGCTCTGCCTCCCAAACTGGCAGCTGGTTCCACAGAGAGGGGCCTGATGACTGAAGGCTCTGCCTCCCAAACTTGCAGCTGGATCCACAGAGAGGGGCCTGATGACTGAAGGCTCTGCCTCCCAAACTGGCAGCTGGTTCCATAGAGAGGGGCCTGATAACTGAAGGCTCTGCCTCCCAAACTGGCTGCTGGGACCACAAGAGAGGGGCCTGATAACTGAAGGCTCTGCCTCCCAAACTGGCAGCTGGATCCACAGAGAGGGTTCTGATAACTGAAGGCTCTTCCTCCCAAACTCGCAGCTGGTTCCACAGAGAGGGGCCTGATAACTGAAGGCTCTTCCTCCCAAACTCGCAGCTGGTTCCACAGAGAGGGGCCTGATAACTGAAGGCTCTTCCTCCCAAACTGGCAGCTGGATCCACAGAGAGGGTTCTGATAACTGAAGGCTCTGCCTCCCAAACTGGCAGCTGAATCCTCTTAGAGGGGCCTGATAACTGAAGGCTCTGCCTCCCAAACTGGCAGCTGGATCTACAGAGAGGGGCCTGATAACTGAAGGCTCTGCCTCCCAAACTGGCAGCTGGTTCCACAGAGAGGGTTCTGATAACTGAAGGCTCTGCCTCCCAAACTGGCAGCTGGATCTACAGAGAGGGGCCTGATAACTGAAGTCTCGGCCTCCCAAACTGGCAGCTGGATCCACAAGAGAGGGGCCTGATAACTGAAGGCTCGGCCTCCCAAACTGGCAGCTGGTTCCACAGAGAGGGGCCTGATAACTGAAGGCTCTGCCTCCCAAACTGTTAGCTGGTTCCACAGAGAGGGGCCTGATAACTGAAGGCTCTGCCTCCCAAACTGGCAGCTGGTTCTACAGAAAGGAGCCTGATAACTGAAGGCTCTGCCTCCCAAACTGGCAGCTGGATCCACAGAGAGGGTTCTGATAACTGAAGGCTCTTCCTCCCAAACTCGCAGCTGGTTCCACAGAGAGGGGCCTGATAACTGAAGGCTCTTCCTCCCAAACTGGCAGCTGGATCTACAGAGAGGGGCCTGATAACTGAAGGCTCTGCCTCCCAAACTGGCAGCTGGTTCCACAGAGAGGGGCCTGATAACTGAAGGCTCTTCCTCCCAAACTGGCAGCTGGATCTACAGAGAGGGGCCTGATAACTGAAGGCTCTGCCTCCCAAACTGGCAGCTAGATCCACAGAGAGGGTTCTGATAATTGAAGGCTCTGCCTCCCAAACTGGCAGCTGGTTCCACAGAGAGGGGCCTGATAACTGAAGGCTCTGCCTCCCAAACTGGCTGGTGGTTCCACAAGAGAAGAGCCTGATAACTGAAGGCTCTGCCTCCAAAACTGGCAGCTGGATCCTCTTAGAGGGGCCTGATAACTGAAGGCTCTGCCTCCCAAACTGGCAGCTGGATCCTCTTAGAGGGGCCTGATAACTGAAGGCTCTGCCTCCCAAACTGGCAGCTGGTTCCACAGAGAGGGTTCTGATAATTGAAGGCTCTGCCTCCCAAACTGGCAGCTGGATCTACAGAGAGGGGCCTGATAGCTGAAGTCTCGGCCTCCCAAACTGGCAGCTGGATCCACAAGAGAGGGGCCTGATAACTGAAGGCTCGGCCTCCCAAACTGGCAGCTGGATCCACAGAGAGGGGCCTGATAACTGGAGGCTCTGCCTCCCAAACTGGCAGCTGGATCCACAGAGAGGGTTCTGATAACTGAAGGCTCTGCCTCCCAAACTGGCAGCTGGTTCCACAGAGAGGGGCCTGATAACTGAAGGCTCTTCCTCCCAAACTGGCAGCTGGTTCCACAGAGAGGGGCCTCATAACTGAAGGCTCTTCCTCCCAAACTGGCAGCTGGTTCCACAGAGAGGGGCCTGATGACTGAAGGCTCTGCCTCCCAAACTGGCTGCTGGGACCACAAGAGAGGGGCCTGATAACTGAAGGCTCTGCCTCCCAAACTGGCAGCTGGATCCACAGAGAGGGTTCTGATAACTGAAGGCTCTTCCTCCCAAACTCGCAGCTGGTTCCACAGAGAGGGGCCTGATAACTGAAGGCTCTTCCTCCCAAACTGGCAGCTGGATCTACAGAGAGGGGCCTGATAACTGAAGGCTCTGCCTCCCAAACTGGCAGCTGGTTCCACAGAGAGGGGCCTGATAACTGAAGGCTCTTCCTCCCAAACTGGCAGCTGGATCCACAGAGAGGGTTCTGATAATTGAAGGCTCTGCCTCCCAAACTGGCAGCTGGTTCCACAGAGAGGGGCCTGATAACTGAAGGCTCTGCCTCCCAAACTGGCTGCTGGTTCCACAAGAGAAGGGCCTGATAACTGAAGGCTCTGCCTCCCAAACTGGCAGCTGGATCCTCTTAGAGGGGCCTGATAACTGAAGGCTCTGCCTCCCAAACTGGCAGCTGGATCTACAGAGAGGGGCCTGATAACTGAAGGCTCTGCCTCCCAAACTGGCAGCTGGTTCCACAGAGAGGGTTCTGATAATTGAAGGCTCTGCCTCCCAAACTGGCAGCTGGATCTACAGAGAGGGGCCTGATAGCTGAAGTCTCGGCCTCCCAAACTGGCAGCTGGATCCACAAGAGAGGGGCCTGATAACTGAAGGCTCGGCCTCCCAAACTGGCAGCTGGATCCACAGAGAGGGGCCTGATAACTGGAGGCTCTGCCTCCCAAACTGGCAGCTGGATCCACAGAGAGGGTTCTGATAACTGAAGGCTCTGCCTCCCAAACTGGCAGCTGGTTCCACAGAGAGGGGCCTGATAACTGAAGGCTCTTCCTCCCAAACTGGCAGCTGGATCCACAGAGAGGGTTCTGATAACTGAAGGCTCTGCCTCCCAAACTGGCAGCTGGTTCCACAGAGAGGGGCCTGATGACTGAAGGCTCTGCCTCCCAAACTTGCAGCTGGATCCACAGAGAGGGGCCTGATGACTGAAGGCTCTGCCTCCCAAACTGGCAGCTGGTTCCATAGAGAGGGGCCTGATAACTGAAGGCTCTGCCTCCCAAACTGGCTGCTGGGACCACAAGAGAGGGGCCTGATAACTGAAGGCTCTGCCTCCCAAACTGGCAGCTGGATCCACAGAGAGGGTTCTGATAACTGAAGGCTCTTCCTCCCAAACTCGCAGCTGGTTCCACAGAGAGGGGCCTGATAACTGAAGGCTCTTCCTCCCAAACTCGCAGCTGGTTCCACAGAGAGGGGCCTGATAACTGAAGGCTCTTCCTCCCAAACTGGCAGCTGGATCCACAGAGAGGGTTCTGATAACTGAAGGCTCTGCCTCCCAAACTGGCAGCTGAATCCTCTTAGAGGGGCCTGATAACTGAAGGCTCTGCCTCCCAAACTGGCAGCTGGATCTACAGAGAGGGGCCTGATAACTGAAGGCTCTGCCTCCCAAACTGGCAGCTGGTTCCACAGAGAGGGTTCTGATAACTGAAGGCTCTGCCTCCCAAACTGGCAGCTGGATCTACAGAGAGGGGCCTGATAACTGAAGTCTCGGCCTCCCAAACTGGCAGCTGGATCCACAAGAGAGGGGCCTGATAACTGAAGGCTCGGCCTCCCAAACTGGCAGCTGGTTCCACAGAGAGGGGCCTGATAACTGAAGGCTCTGCCTCCCAAACTGTTAGCTGGTTCCACAGAGAGGGGCCTGATAACTGAAGGCTCTGCCTCCCAAACTGGCAGCTGGTTCTACAGAAAGGAGCCTGATAACTGAAGGCTCTGCCTCCCAAACTGGCAGCTGGATCCACAGAGAGGGTTCTGATAACTGAAGGCTCTTCCTCCCAAACTCGCAGCTGGTTCCACAGAGAGGGGCCTGATAACTGAAGGCTCTTCCTCCCAAACTGGCAGCTGGATCTACAGAGAGGGGCCTGATAACTGAAGGCTCTGCCTCCCAAACTGGCAGCTGGTTCCACAGAGAGGGGCCTGATAACTGAAGGCTCTTCCTCCCAAACTGGCAGCTGGATCTACAGAGAGGGGCCTGATAACTGAAGGCTCTGCCTCCCAAACTGGCAGCTAGATCCACAGAGAGGGTTCTGATAATTGAAGGCTCTGCCTCCCAAACTGGCAGCTGGTTCCACAGAGAGGGGCCTGATAACTGAAGGCTCTGCCTCCCAAACTGGCTGGTGGTTCCACAAGAGAAGAGCCTGATAACTGAAGGCTCTGCCTCCAAAACTGGCAGCTGGATCCTCTTAGAGGGGCCTGATAACTGAAGGCTCTGCCTCCCAAACTGGCAGCTGGTTCCACAGAGAGGGGCCTGATGACTGAAGGCTCTGCCTCCCAAACTGGCAGCTGGTTCCACAGAGAGGGGCCTGATGACTGAAGGCTCTTCCTCCCAAACTGGCAGCTGGTTCCACAGAGAGGGGCCTCATAACTGAAGGCTCTTCCTCCCAAACTGGCAGCTGGTTCCACAGAGAGGGGCCTGATGACTGAAGGCTCTGCCTCCCAAACTGGCTGCTGGGACCACAAGAGAGGGGCCTGATAACTGAAGGCTCTGCCTCCCAAACTGGCAGCTGGATCCACAGAGAGGGTTCTGATAACTGAAGGCTCTTCCTCCCAAACTCGCAGCTGGATCCACAGAGAGGGTTCTGATAACTGAAGGCTCTGCCTCCCAAACTGGCAGCTGGATCTACAGAGAGGGGCCTGATAACTGAAGTCTCTGCCTCCCAAACTGGCTGCTGGGACCACAAGAGAGGGGCCTGATAACTGAAGGCTCTGCCTCCCAAACTGGCAGCTGGATCTACAGAGAGGGGCCTGATAACTGGAGGCTCTGCCTCCCAAACTGGAAGCTGGATCCACAGAGAGGGGTCTGATAACTGAAGGCTCTGCCTCCCAAACTGGCAGCTGGTTCCACAGAGAGGGGCCTGATAACTGAAGGCTCTTCCTCCCAAATTGGCAACTGGTTCCAGAGAGAGGGGCCTGATAACTGAAGGCTCTGCCTCCCAAACTGGCAGCTGGTTCCACATAGAAGGGCCTGATAACTGAAGGCTCTGCCTCCCAAACTGGCAGCTGGTTCAACAGAGAGGGGCCTGATAACTGAAGGCTCTTCCTCCCAAACTCGCAGCTGGTTCCACAGAGAGGGGCCTGATAACTGAAGGCTCTTCCTCCTAAACTGGCAGCTGGATCTACAGAGAGGGGCCTGATAACTGAAGGCTCTTCCTCCCAAACTGGCAGCTGGTTCCAGAGAGAGGGGCCGGATAACTGAAGGCTCTGCCTCCCAAACTGGCAGCTGGTTCCACAGAGAGGGGCCTGATAACTGAAGGCTCTGCCTCCCAAACTGGAAACTGGTTCCAAAAGAGATGGGCCTGATAACTGAAGGCTCTGCCTGCCAAACTGGCAGCTGGTTCCACAGAGAGGGGCCTGATAACTGAAGGCTCTACCTCCCAAACTGGCAGCTTGTTCCAGAGAAAGGAACCTGATAACTGAAGGCTCTGCCTCCCAAACTGGCAGCTGGTTCCACAGAAAGGAACCTGATAACTGAAGGCTCTCCCTCCCAAACTGGCAGCTGGTTCCACGGAGAGGGGCCTGATAACTGAAGGCTCTGCCTCCCAAACTGGCAGCTGGATCTACAGAGAGGGGCCTGATAGCTGAAGTCTCGGCCTCCCAAACTGGCAGCTGGATCCACAAGAGAGGGGCCTGATAACTGAAGGCTCGGCCTCCCAAACTGGCAGCTGGATCCACAGAGAGGGGCCTGATAACTGGAGGCTCTGCCTCCCAAACTGGCAGCTGGATCCACAGAGAGGGTTCTGATAACTGAAGGCTCTGCCTCCCAAACTGGCAGCTGGTTCCACAGAGAGGGGCCTGATAACTGAAGGCTCTTCCTCCCAAACTGGCAGCTGGATCCACAGAGAGGGTTCTGATAACTGAAGGCTCTGCCTCCCAAACTGGCAGCTGGATCCTCTTAGAGGGGCCTGATAACTGAAGGCTCTGCCTCCCAAACTGGCAGCTGGATCTACAGAGAGGGGCCTGATAACTGAAGGCTCTGCCTCCCAAACTGGCAGCTGGTTCCACAGAGAGGGTTCTGATAACTGAAGGCTCTGCCTCCCAAACTGGCAGCTGGATCTACAGAGAGGGGCCTGATAACTGAAGTCTCGGCCTCCCAAACTGGCAGCTGGATCCACAAGAGAGGGGCCTGATAACTGAAGGCTCGGCCTCCCAAACTGGCAGCTGGATCCACAGAGAGGGGCCTGATAACTGAAGGCTCTGCCTCCCAAACTGGCAGCTGGATCCACAGAGAGGGTTCTGATAACTGAAGGCTCTGCCTCCCAAACTGGCAGCTGGATCTACAGAGAGGGGCCTGATAACTGAAGTCTCTGCCTCCCAAACTGGCTGCTGGGACCACAAGAGAGGGGCCTGATAACTGAAGGCTCTGCCTCCCAAACTGGCAGCTGGATCTACAGAGAGGGGCCTGATAACTGAAGGCTCTGCCTCCCAAACTGGAAGCTGGATCCACAGAGAGGGGTCTGATAACTGAAGGCTCTGCCTCCCAAACTGGCAGCTGGTTCCACAGAGAGGGGCCTGATAACTGAAGGCTCTGCCTCCCAAACTGGCAGCTGGTTCCACAGAGAGGGGCCTCATAACTGAAGGCTCTTCCTCCCAAACTGGCAGCTGGTTCCACAGAGAGGGGCCTGATGACTGAAGGCTCTGCCTCCCAAACTGGCTGCTGGGACCACAAGAGAGGGGCCTCATAACTGAAGGCTCTGCCTCCCAAACTGGCAGCTGGTTCCACAAAAGATGGGCCTGATAACTGAAGGCTCTGCCTCCCAAACTGGCAGCTGGTTCCACAGAGAGGGACCTGATAACTGAAGGCTCTGCCTCCCAAACTGGCAGCTGGATCCACAGAGAGGGGCCTGATAACTCAAGGCTCTGCCTCCCAAACTGGCAGCTGGATCCACAGAGAGGGTTCTGATAACTGAAGGCTCTTCCTCCCAAACTCGCAGCTGGTTCCACAGAGAGGGGCCTGATAACTGAAGGCTCTGCCTCCCAAACTGGCAGCTGGATCTACAGAGAGGGGCCTGATAACTGAAGGCTCTGCCTCCCAAACTGGAAGCTGGATCCACAGAGAGGGGCCTGATAACTGAAGGCTCTTCCTCCCAAACTGGCAGCTTGTTCCACAGAAAGGAACCTGATAACTGAAGGCTCTGCCTCCCAAACTGGCAGCTGGTTCCACGGAGAGGGGCCTGATAACTGAAGGCTCTGCCTCCCAAACTGGCAGCTGGTTCCACAGAGAGGGGCCTGATAACTGAAGGCTCTGCCTCCCAAACTGGCAGCTGGTTCCACAGAGAGGGGCCTGATGACTGAAGGCTCTGCCTCCCAAACTTGCAGCTGGATCCACAGAGAGGGGCCTGATGACTGAAGGCTCTGCCTCCCAAACTGGCAGCTGGTTCCATAGAGAGGGGCCTGATAACTGAAGGCTCTGCCTCCCAAACTGGCTGCTGGGACCACAAGAGAGGGGCCTGATAACTGAAGGCTCTGCCTCCCAAACTGGCAGCTGGATCCACAGAGAGGGTTCTGATAACTGAAGGCTCTTCCTCCCAAACTCGCAGCTGGTTCCACAGAGAGGGGCCTGATAACTGAAGGCTCTTCCTCCCAAACTCGCAGCTGGTTCCACAGAGAGGGGCCTGATAACTGAAGGCTCTTCCTCCCAAACTGGCAGCTGGATCCACAGAGAGGGTTCTGATAACTGAAGGCTCTGCCTCCCAAACTGGCAGCTGAATCCTCTTAGAGGGGCCTGATAACTGAAGGCTCTGCCTCCCAAACTGGCAGCTGGATCTACAGAGAGGGGCCTGATAACTGAAGGCTCTGCCTCCCAAACTGGCAGCTGGTTCCACAGAGAGGGTTCTGATAACTGAAGGCTCTGCCTCCCAAACTGGCAGCTGGATCTACAGAGAGGGGCCTGATAACTGAAGTCTCGGCCTCCCAAACTGGCAGCTGGATCCACAAGAGAGGGGCCTGATAACTGAAGGCTCGGCCTCCCAAACTGGCAGCTGGTTCCACAGAGAGGGGCCTGATAACTGAAGGCTCTGCCTCCCAAACTGTTAGCTGGTTCCACAGAGAGGGGCCTGATAACTGAAGGCTCTGCCTCCCAAACTGGCAGCTGGTTCTACAGAAAGGAGCCTGATAACTGAAGGCTCTGCCTCCCAAACTGGCAGCTGGATCCACAGAGAGGGTTCTGATAACTGAAGGCTCTTCCTCCCAAACTCGCAGCTGGTTCCACAGAGAGGGGCCTGATAACTGAAGGCTCTTCCTCCCAAACTGGCAGCTGGATCTACAGAGAGGGGCCTGATAACTGAAGGCTCTGCCTCCCAAACTGGCAGCTGGTTCCACAGAGAGGGGCCTGATAACTGAAGGCTCTTCCTCCCAAACTGGCAGCTGGATCTACAGAGAGGGGCCTGATAACTGAAGGCTCTGCCTCCCAAACTGGCAGCTAGATCCACAGAGAGGGTTCTGATAATTGAAGGCTCTGCCTCCCAAACTGGCAGCTGGTTCCACAGAGAGGGGCCTGATAACTGAAGGCTCTGCCTCCCAAACTGGCTGGTGGTTCCACAAGAGAAGAGCCTGATAACTGAAGGCTCTGCCTCCAAAACTGGCAGCTGGATCCTCTTAGAGGGGCCTGATAACTGAAGGCTCTGCCTCCCAAACTGGCAGCTGGATCCTCTTAGAGGGGCCTGATAACTGAAGGCTCTGCCTCCCAAACTGGCAGCTGGTTCCACAGAGAGGGTTCTGATAATTGAAGGCTCTGCCTCCCAAACTGGCAGCTGGATCTACAGAGAGGGGCCTGATAGCTGAAGTCTCGGCCTCCCAAACTGGCAGCTGGATCCACAAGAGAGGGGCCTGATAACTGAAGGCTCGGCCTCCCAAACTGGCAGCTGGATCCACAGAGAGGGGCCTGATAACTGGAGGCTCTGCCTCCCAAACTGGCAGCTGGATCCACAGAGAGGGTTCTGATAACTGAAGGCTCTGCCTCCCAAACTGGCAGCTGGTTCCACAGAGAGGGGCCTGATAACTGAAGGCTCTTCCTCCCAAACTGGCAGCTGGTTCCACAGAGAGGGGCCTCATAACTGAAGGCTCTTCCTCCCAAACTGGCAGCTGGTTCCACAGAGAGGGGCCTGATGACTGAAGGCTCTGCCTCCCAAACTGGCTGCTGGGACCACAAGAGAGGGGCCTGATAACTGAAGGCTCTGCCTCCCAAACTGGCAGCTGGATCCACAGAGAGGGTTCTGATAACTGAAGGCTCTTCCTCCCAAACTCGCAGCTGGTTCCACAGAGAGGGGCCTGATAACTGAAGGCTCTTCCTCCCAAACTGGCAGCTGGATCTACAGAGAGGGGCCTGATAACTGAAGGCTCTGCCTCCCAAACTGGCAGCTGGTTCCACAGAGAGGGGCCTGATAACTGAAGGCTCTTCCTCCCAAACTGGCAGCTGGATCCACAGAGAGGGTTCTGATAATTGAAGGCTCTGCCTCCCAAACTGGCAGCTGGTTCCACAGAGAGGGGCCTGATAACTGAAGGCTCTGCCTCCCAAACTGGCTGCTGGTTCCACAAGAGAAGGGCCTGATAACTGAAGGCTCTGCCTCCCAAACTGGCAGCTGGATCCTCTTAGAGGGGCCTGATAACTGAAGGCTCTGCCTCCCAAACTGGCAGCTGGATCTACAGAGAGGGGCCTGATAACTGAAGGCTCTGCCTCCCAAACTGGCAGCTGGTTCCACAGAGAGGGTTCTGATAATTGAAGGCTCTGCCTCCCAAACTGGCAGCTGGATCTACAGAGAGGGGCCTGATAGCTGAAGTCTCGGCCTCCCAAACTGGCAGCTGGATCCACAAGAGAGGGGCCTGATAACTGAAGGCTCGGCCTCCCAAACTGGCAGCTGGATCCACAGAGAGGGGCCTGATAACTGGAGGCTCTGCCTCCCAAACTGGCAGCTGGATCCACAGAGAGGGTTCTGATAACTGAAGGCTCTGCCTCCCAAACTGGCAGCTGGTTCCACAGAGAGGGGCCTGATAACTGAAGGCTCTTCCTCCCAAACTGGCAGCTGGATCCACAGAGAGGGTTCTGATAACTGAAGGCTCTGCCTCCCAAACTGGCAGCTGGTTCCACAGAGAGGGGCCTGATGACTGAAGGCTCTGCCTCCCAAACTTGCAGCTGGATCCACAGAGAGGGGCCTGATGACTGAAGGCTCTGCCTCCCAAACTGGCAGCTGGTTCCATAGAGAGGGGCCTGATAACTGAAGGCTCTGCCTCCCAAACTGGCTGCTGGGACCACAAGAGAGGGGCCTGATAACTGAAGGCTCTGCCTCCCAAACTGGCAGCTGGATCCACAGAGAGGGTTCTGATAACTGAAGGCTCTTCCTCCCAAACTCGCAGCTGGTTCCACAGAGAGGGGCCTGATAACTGAAGGCTCTTCCTCCCAAACTCGCAGCTGGTTCCACAGAGAGGGGCCTGATAACTGAAGGCTCTTCCTCCCAAACTGGCAGCTGGATCCACAGAGAGGGTTCTGATAACTGAAGGCTCTGCCTCCCAAACTGGCAGCTGAATCCTCTTAGAGGGGCCTGATAACTGAAGGCTCTGCCTCCCAAACTGGCAGCTGGATCTACAGAGAGGGGCCTGATAACTGAAGGCTCTGCCTCCCAAACTGGCAGCTGGTTCCACAGAGAGGGTTCTGATAACTGAAGGCTCTGCCTCCCAAACTGGCAGCTGGATCTACAGAGAGGGGCCTGATAACTGAAGTCTCGGCCTCCCAAACTGGCAGCTGGATCCACAAGAGAGGGGCCTGATAACTGAAGGCTCGGCCTCCCAAACTGGCAGCTGGTTCCACAGAGAGGGGCCTGATAACTGAAGGCTCTGCCTCCCAAACTGTTAGCTGGTTCCACAGAGAGGGGCCTGATAACTGAAGGCTCTGCCTCCCAAACTGGCAGCTGGTTCTACAGAAAGGAGCCTGATAACTGAAGGCTCTGCCTCCCAAACTGGCAGCTGGATCCACAGAGAGGGTTCTGATAACTGAAGGCTCTTCCTCCCAAACTCGCAGCTGGTTCCACAGAGAGGGGCCTGATAACTGAAGGCTCTTCCTCCCAAACTGGCAGCTGGATCTACAGAGAGGGGCCTGATAACTGAAGGCTCTGCCTCCCAAACTGGCAGCTGGTTCCACAGAGAGGGGCCTGATAACTGAAGGCTCTTCCTCCCAAACTGGCAGCTGGATCTACAGAGAGGGGCCTGATAACTGAAGGCTCTGCCTCCCAAACTGGCAGCTAGATCCACAGAGAGGGTTCTGATAATTGAAGGCTCTGCCTCCCAAACTGGCAGCTGGTTCCACAGAGAGGGGCCTGATAACTGAAGGCTCTGCCTCCCAAACTGGCTGGTGGTTCCACAAGAGAAGAGCCTGATAACTGAAGGCTCTGCCTCCAAAACTGGCAGCTGGATCCTCTTAGAGGGGCCTGATAACTGAAGGCTCTGCCTCCCAAACTGGCAGCTGGTTCCACAGAGAGGGGCCTGATGACTGAAGGCTCTGCCTCCCAAACTGGCAGCTGGTTCCACAGAGAGGGGCCTGATGACTGAAGGCTCTTCCTCCCAAACTGGCAGCTGGTTCCACAGAGAGGGGCCTCATAACTGAAGGCTCTTCCTCCCAAACTGGCAGCTGGTTCCACAGAGAGGGGCCTGATGACTGAAGGCTCTGCCTCCCAAACTGGCTGCTGGGACCACAAGAGAGGGGCCTGATAACTGAAGGCTCTGCCTCCCAAACTGGCAGCTGGATCCACAGAGAGGGTTCTGATAACTGAAGGCTCTTCCTCCCAAACTCGCAGCTGGTTCCACAGAGAGGGGCCTGATAACTGAAGGCTCTTCCTCCCAAACTGGCAGCTGGATCTACAGAGAGGGGCCTGATAACTGAAGGCTCTGCCTCCCAAACTGGCAGCTGGTTCCACAGAGAGGGGCCTGATAACTGAAGGCTCTTCCTCCCAAACTGGCAGCTGGATCCACAGAGAGGGTTCTGATAATTGAAGGCTCTGCCTCCCAAACTGGCAGCTGGTTCCACAGAGAGGGGCCTGATAACTGAAGGCTCTGCCTCCCAAACTGGCTGCTGGTTCCACAAGAGAAGGGCCTGATAACTGAAGGCTCTGCCTCCCAAACTGGCAGCTGGATCCTCTTAGAGGGGCCTGATAACTGAAGGCTCTGCCTCCCAAACTGGCAGCTGGATCTACAGAGAGGGGCCTGATAACTGAAGGCTCTGCCTCCCAAACTGGCAGCTGGTTCCACAGAGAGGGTTCTGATAATTGAAGGCTCTGCCTCCCAAACTGGCAGCTGGATCTACAGAGAGGGGCCTGATAGCTGAAGTCTCGGCCTCCCAAACTGGCAGCTGGATCCACAAGAGAGGGGCCTGATAACTGAAGGCTCGGCCTCCCAAACTGGCAGCTGGATCCACAGAGAGGGGCCTGATAACTGGAGGCTCTGCCTCCCAAACTGGCAGCTGGATCCACAGAGAGGGTTCTGATAACTGAAGGCTCTGCCTCCCAAACTGGCAGCTGGTTCCACAGAGAGGGGCCTGATAACTGAAGGCTCTTCCTCCCAAACTGGCAGCTGGATCCACAGAGAGGGTTCTGATAACTGAAGGCTCTGCCTCCCAAACTGGCAGCTGAATCCTCTTAGAGGGGCCTGATAACTGAAGGCTCTGCCTCCCAAACTGGCAGCTGGATCTACAGAGAGGGGCCTGATAACTGAAGGCTCTGCCTCCCAAACTGGCAGCTGGTTCCACAGAGAGGGTTCTGATAACTGAAGGCTCTGCCTCCCAAACTGGCAGCTGGATCTACAGAGAGGGGCCTGATAACTGAAGTCTCGGCCTCCCAAACTGGCAGCTGGATCCACAAGAGAGGGGCCTGATAACTGAAGGCTCGGCCTCCCAAACTGGCAGCTGGATCCACAGAGAGGGGCCTGATAACTGAAGGCTCTGCCTCCCAAACTGGCAGCTGGATCCACAGAGAGGGTTCTGATAACTGAAGGCTCTGCCTCCCAAACTGGCAGCTGGATCTACAGAGAGGGGCCTGATAACTGAAGTCTCTGCCTCCCAAACTGGCTGCTGGGACCACAAGAGAGGGGCCTGATAACTGAAGGCTCTGCCTCCCAAACTGGCAGCTGGATCTACAGAGAGGGGCCTGATAACTGAAGGCTCTGCCTCCCAAACTGGAAGCTGGATCCACAGAGAGGGGTCTGATAACTGAAGGCTCTGCCTCCCAAACTGGCAGCTGGTTCCACAGAGAGGGGCCTGATAACTGAAGGCTCTTCCTCCCAAATTGGCAACTGGTTCCAGAGAGAGGGGCCTGATAACTGAAGGCTCTGCCTCCCAAACTGGCAGCTGGTTCCACATAGAAGGGCCTGATAACTGAAGGCTCTGCCTCCCAAACTGGCAGCTGGTTCAACAGAGAGGGGCCTGATAACTGAAGGCTCTTCCTCCCAAACTCGCAGCTGGTTCCACAGAGAGGGGCCTGATAACTGAAGGCTCTTCCTCCTAAACTGGCAGCTGGATCTACAGAGAGGGGCCTGATAACTGAAGGCTCTTCCTCCCAAACTGGCAGCTGGTTCCAGAGAGAAGGGCCTGATAACTGAAGGCTCTGCCTCCCAAACTGGCAGCTGGTTCCACAGAGAGGGGCCTGATAACTGAAGGCTCTGCCTCCCAAACTGGAAACTGGTTCCAAAAGAGATGGGCCTGATAACTGAAGGCTCTGCCTCCCAAACTGGCAGCTGGTTCCACAGAGAGGGGCCTGATAACTGAAGGCTCTACCTCCCAAACTGGCAGCTTGTTCCACAGAAAGGAACCTGATAACTGAAGGCTCTGCCTCCCAAACTGGCAGCTGGTTCCACAGAGAGGGGCCTGATAACTGAAGGCTCTGCCTCCCAAACTGGCAGCTGGTTCCACAGAGAGGGGCCTCATAACTGAAGGCTCTTCCTCCCAAACTGGCAGCTGGTTCCACAGAGAGGGGCCTGATGACTGAAGGCTCTGCCTCCCAAACTGGCTGCTGGGACCACAAGAGAGGGGCCTCATAACTGAAGGCTCTGCCTCCCAAACTGGCAGCTGGTTCCACAAAAGATGGGCCTGATAACTGAAGGCTCTGCCTCCCAAACTGGCAGCTGGTTCCACAGAGAGGGGCCTGATAACTGAAGGCTCTGCCTCCCAAACTGGCAGCTGGATCCACAGAGAGGGGCCTGATAACTGAAGGCTCTGCCTCCCAAACTGGCAGCTGGATCCACAGAGAGGGTTCTGATAACTGAAGGCTCTTCCTCCCAAACTCGCAGCTGGTTCCACAGAGAGGGGCCTGATAACTGAAGGCTCTGCCTCCCAAACTGGCAGCTGGATCTACAGAGAGGGGCCTGATAACTGAAGGCTCTGCCTCCCAAACTGGAAGCTGGATCCACAGAGAGGGGCCTGATAACTGAAGGCTCTTTCTCCCAAACTGGCAGCTTGTTCCACAGAAAGGAACCTGATAACTGAAGGCTCTGCCTCCCAAACTGGCAGCTGGTTCCACGGAGAGGGGCCTGATAACTGAAGGCTCTGCCTCCCAAACTGGCAGCTGGTTCCACAGAGAGGGGCCTGATAACTGAAGGCTCTGCCTCCCAAACTGGCAGCTGGTTCCACAGAGAGGGGCCTGATGACTGAAGGCTCTGCCTCCCAAACTTGCAGCTGGATCCACAGAGAGGGGCCTGATGACTGAAGGCTCTGCCTCCCAAACTGGCAGCTGGTTCCATAGAGAGGGGCCTGATAACTGAAGGCTCTGCCTCCCAAACTGGCTGCTGGGACCACAAGAGAGGGGCCTGATAACTGAAGGCTCTGCCTCCCAAACTGGCAGCTGGATCCACAGAGAGGGTTCTGATAACTGAAGGCTCTTCCTCCCAAACTCGCAGCTGGTTCCACAGAGAGGGGCCTGATAACTGAAGGCTCTTCCTCCCAAACTCGCAGCTGGTTCCACAGAGAGGGGCCTGATAACTGAAGGCTCTTCCTCCCAAACTGGCAGCTGGATCCACAGAGAGGGTTCTGATAACTGAAGGCTCTGCCTCCCAAACTGGCAGCTGAATCCTCTTAGAGGGGCCTGATAACTGAAGGCTCTGCCTCCCAAACTGGCAGCTGGATCTACAGAGAGGGGCCTGATAACTGAAGGCTCTGCCTCCCAAACTGGCAGCTGGTTCCACAGAGAGGGTTCTGATAACTGAAGGCTCTGCCTCCCAAACTGGCAGCTGGATCTACAGAGAGGGGCCTGATAACTGAAGTCTCGGCCTCCCAAACTGGCAGCTGGATCCACAAGAGAGGGGCCTGATAACTGAAGGCTCGGCCTCCCAAACTGGCAGCTGGATCCACAGAGAGGGGCCTGATAACTGAAGGCTCTGCCTCCCAAACTGGCAGCTGGATCCACAGAGAGGGTTCTGATAACTGAAGGCTCTGCCTCCCAAACTGGCAGCTGGATCTACAGAGAGGGGCCTGATAACTGAAGTCTCTGCCTCCCAAACTGGCTGCTGGGACCACAAGAGAGGGGCCTGATAACTGAAGGCTCTGCCTCCCAAACTGGCAGCTGGATCTACAGAGAGGGGCCTGATAACTGAAGGCTCTGCCTCCCAAACTGGAAGCTGGATCCACAGAGAGGGGTCTGATAACTGAAGGCTCTGCCTCCCAAACTGGCAGCTGGTTCCACAGAGAGGGGCCTGATAACTGAAGGCTCTTCCTCCCAAATTGGCAACTGGTTCCAGAGAGAGGGGCCTGATAACTGAAGGCTCTGCCTCCCAAACTGGCAGCTGGTTCCACATAGAAGGGCCTGATAACTGAAGGCTCTGCCTCCCAAACTGGCAGCTGGTTCAACAGAGAGGGGCCTGATAACTGAAGGCTCTTCCTCCCAAACTCGCAGCTGGTTCCACAGAGAGGGGCCTGATAACTGAAGGCTCTTCCTCCTAAACTGGCAGCTGGATCTACAGAGAGGGGCCTGATAACTGAAGGCTCTTCCTCCCAAACTGGCAGCTGGTTCCAGAGAGAGGGGCCTGATAACTGAAGGCTCTGCCTCCCAAACTGGCAGCTGGTTCCACAGAGAGGGGCCTGATAACTGAAGGCTCTGCCTCCCAAACTGGAAACTGGTTCCAAAAGAGATGGGCCTGATAACTGAAGGCTCTGCCTCCCAAACTGGCAGCTGGTTCCACAGAGAGGGGCCTGATAACTGAAGGCTCTACCTCCCAAACTGGCAGCTTGTTCCACAGAAAGGAACCTGATAACTGAAGGCTCTGCCTCCCAAACTGGCAGCTGGTTCCACAGAAAGGAACCTGATAACTGAAGGCTCTCCCTCCCAAACTGGCAGCTGGTTCCACGGAGAGGGGCCTGATAACTGAAGGCTCTGCCTCCCAAACTGGCAGCTGGTTCCACAGAGAGGGGCCTGATGACTGAAGGCTCTGCCTCCCAAACTTGCAGCTGGATCCACAGAGAGGGGCCTGATGACTGAAGGCTCTGCCTCCCAAACTGGCAGCTGGTTCCACAGAGAGGGGCCTGATAACTGAAGGCTCTGCCTCCCAAACTGGCAGCTGGATCCACAGAGAGGGTTCTGATAACTGAAGGCTCTTCCTCCCAAACTCGCAGCTGGTTCCACAGAGAGGGGCCTGATAACTGAAGGCTCTTCCTCCCAAACTGGCAACTGGATCTACAGAGAGGGGCCTGATAACTGAAGGCTCTGCCTCCCAAACTGGCAGCTGGTTCCACAGATAGGGGCCTGATAACTGAAGGCTCTGCCTCCCAAACTGGCAGCTGGATCCTCTTAGAGGGGCCTGATAATTGAAGGCTCTGCCTCCCAAACTGGCAGCTGGTTCCACAGAGAGGGGTCTGATAACTGAAGGCTCTGCCTCCCAAACTGGCTGCTGGTTCCACAAGAGAAGGGCCTGATAACTGAAGGCTCTGCCTCCCAAACTGGCAACTGGTTCCACAAGAGATGGGCCTGATAACTGAAGGCTCTGCCTCCCAAACTGGCAGCTGGTTCCACAGAGAGGCGCCTGATAACTGAAGGCTCTACCTCCCAAACTGGCAGCTGGTTCCACAGAAAGGAGCCTGATAACTGAAGGCTCTGCCTCCCAAACTGGCAGCTGGTTCCACAGAGAGGGGCCTGATAACTGAAGGCTCTGCCTCCCAAACTGTTAGCTGGTTCCACAGAGAGGGGCCTGATAACTGAAGGCTCTGCCTCCCAAACTGGCAGCTGGTTCTACAGAAAGGAGCCTGATAACTGAAGGCTCTGCCTCCCAAACTGGCAGCTGGATCCACAGAGAGGGTTCTGATAACTGAAGGCTCTTCCTCCCAAACTCGCAGCTGGTTCCACAGAGAGGGGCCTGATAACTGAAGGCTCTTCCTCCCAAACTGGCAGCTGGATCTACAGAGAGGGGCCTGATAACTGAAGGCTCTGCCTCCCAAACTGGCAGCTGGTTCCACAGAGAGGGGCCTGATAACTGAAGGCTCTTCCTCCCAAACTGGCAGCTGGATCTACAGAGAGGGGCCTGATAACTGAAGGCTCTGCCTCCCAAACTGGCAGCTAGATCCACAGAGAGGGTTCTGATAATTGAAGGCTCTGCCTCCCAAACTGGCAGCTGGTTCCACAGAGAGGGGTCTGATAACTGAAGGCTCTGCCTCCCAAACTGGCTGCTGGTTCCACAAGAGAAGGGCCTGATAACTGAAGGCTCTGCCTCCCAAACTGGCAACTGGTTCCACAAGAGATGGGCCTGATAACTGAAGGCTCTGCCTCCCAAACTGGCAGCTGGTTCCACAGAGAGGCGCCTGATAACTGAAGGCTCTACCTCCCAAACTGGCAGCTGGTTCCACAGAAAGGAGCCTGATAACTGAAGGCTCTGCCTCCCAAACTGGCAGCTGGTTCCACAGAGAGGGGCCTGATAACTGAAGGCTCTGCCTCCCAAACTGTTAGCTGGTTCCACAGAGAGGGGCCTGATAACTGAAGGCTCTGCCTCCCAAACTGGCAGCTGGTTCTACAGAAAGGAGCCTGATAACTGAAGGCTCTGCCTCCCAAACTGGCAGCTGGATCCACAGAGAGGGTTCTGATAACTGAAGGCTCTTCCTCCCAAACTCGCAGCTGGTTCCACAGAGAGGGGCCTGATAACTGAAGGCTCTTCCTCCCAAACTGGCAGCTGGATCTACAGAGAGGGGCCTGATAACTGAAGGCTCTGCCTCCCAAACTGGCAGCTGGTTCCACAGAGAGGGGCCTGATAACTGAAGGCTCTTCCTCCCAAACTGGCAGCTGGATCTACAGAGAGGGGCCTGATAACTGAAGGCTCTGCCTCCCAAACTGGCAGCTAGATCCACAGAGAGGGTTCTGATAATTGAAGGCTCTGCCTCCCAAACTGGCAGCTGGTTCCACAGAGAGGGGCCTGATAACTGAAGGCTCTGCCTCCCAAACTGGCTGGTGGTTCCACAAGAGAAGAGCCTGATAACTGAAGGCTCTGCCTCCAAAACTGGCAGCTGGATCCTCTTAGAGGGGCCTGATAACTGAAGGCTCTGCCTCCCAAACTGGCAGCTGGTTCCACAGAGAGGGGCCTGATGACTGAAGGCTCTGCCTCCCAAACTGGCAGCTGGTTCCACAGAGAGGGGCCTGATGACTGAAGGCTCTTCCTCCCAAACTGGCAGCTGGTTCCACAGAGAGGGGCCTCATAACTGAAGGCTCTTCCTCCCAAACTGGCAGCTGGTTCCACAGAGAGGGGCCTGATGACTGAAGGCTCTGCCTCCCAAACTGGCTGCTGGGACCACAAGAGAGGGGCCTGATAACTGAAGGCTCTGCCTCCCAAACTGGCAGCTGGATCCACAGAGAGGGTTCTGATAACTGAAGGCTCTTCCTCCCAAACTCGCAGCTGGTTCCACAGAGAGGGGCCTGATAACTGAAGGCTCTTCCTCCCAAACTGGCAGCTGGATCTACAGAGAGGGGCCTGATAACTGAAGGCTCTGCCTCCCAAACTGGCAGCTGGTTCCACAGAGAGGGGCCTGATAACTGAAGGCTCTTCCTCCCAAACTGGCAGCTGGATCCACAGAGAGGGTTCTGATAATTGAAGGCTCTGCCTCCCAAACTGGCAGCTGGTTCCACAGAGAGGGGCCTGATAACTGAAGGCTCTGCCTCCCAAACTGGCTGCTGGTTCCACAAGAGAAGGGCCTGATAACTGAAGGCTCTGCCTCCCAAACTGGCAGCTGGATCCTCTTAGAGGGGCCTGATAACTGAAGGCTCTGCCTCCCAAACTGGCAGCTGGATCTACAGAGAGGGGCCTGATAACTGAAGGCTCTGCCTCCCAAACTGGCAGCTGGTTCCACAGAGAGGGTTCTGATAATTGAAGGCTCTGCCTCCCAAACTGGCAGCTGGATCTACAGAGAGGGGCCTGATAGCTGAAGTCTCGGCCTCCCAAACTGGCAGCTGGATCCACAAGAGAGGGGCCTGATAACTGAAGGCTCGGCCTCCCAAACTGGCAGCTGGATCCACAGAGAGGGGCCTGATAACTGGAGGCTCTGCCTCCCAAACTGGCAGCTGGATCCACAGAGAGGGTTCTGATAACTGAAGGCTCTGCCTCCCAAACTGGCAGCTGGTTCCACAGAGAGGGGCCTGATAACTGAAGGCTCTTCCTCCCAAACTGGCAGCTGGATCCACAGAGAGGGTTCTTATAACTGAAGGCTCTGCCTCCCAAACTGGCAGCTGAATCCTCTTAGAGGGGCCTGATAACTGAAGGCTCTGCCTCCCAAACTGGCAGCTGGATCTACAGAGAGGGGCCTGATAACTGAAGGCTCTGCCTCCCAAACTGGCAGCTGGTTCCACAGAGAGGGTTCTGATAACTGAAGGCTCTGCCTCCCAAACTGGCAGCTGGATCTACAGAGAGGGGCCTGATAACTGAAGTCTCGGCCTCCCAAACTGGCAGCTGGATCCACAAGAGAGGGGCCTGATAACTGAAGGCTCGGCCTCCCAAACTGGCAGCTGGATCCACAGAGAGGGGCCTGATAACTGAAGGCTCTGCCTCCCAAACTGGCAGCTGGATCCACAGAGAGGGTTCTGATAACTGAAGGCTCTGCCTCCCAAACTGGCAGCTGGATCTACAGAGAGGGGCCTGAAAACTGAAGTCTCTGCCTCCCAAACTGGCTGCTGGGACCACAAGAGAGGGGCCTGATAACTGAAGGCTCTGCCTCCCAAACTGGCAGCTGGATCTACAGAGAGGGGCCTGATAACTGAAGGCTCTGCCTCCCAAACTGGAAGCTGGATCCACAGAGAGGGGTCTGATAACTGAAGGCTCTGCCTCCCAAACTGGCAGCTGGTTCCACAGAGAGGGGCCTGATAACTGAAGGCTCTTCCTCCCAAATTGGCAACTGGTTCCAGAGAGAGGGGCCTGATAACTGAAGGCTCTGCCTCCCAAACTGGCAGCTGGTTCCACATAGAAGGGCCTGATAACTGAAGGCTCTGCCTCCCAAACTGGCAGCTGGTTCAACAGAGAGGGGCCTGATAACTGAAGGCTCTTCCTCCCAAACTCGCAGCTGGTTCCACAGAGAGGGGCCTGATAACTGAAGGCTCTTCCTCCTAAACTGGCAGCTGGATCTACAGAGAGGGGCCTGATAACTGAAGGCTCTGCCTCCCAAACTGGAAGCTGGATCCACAGAGAGGGGTCTGATAACTGAAGGCTCTGCCTCCCAAACTGGCAGCTGGTTCCACAGAGAGGGGCCTGATAACTGAAGGCTCTGCCTCCCAAACTGGCAGCTGGTTCCACAGAGAGGGGCCTCATAACTGAAGGCTCTTCCTCCCAAACTGGCAGCTGGTTCCACAGAGAGGGGCCTGATGACTGAAGGCTCTGCCTCCCAAACTGGCTGCTGGGACCACAAGAGAGGGGCCTCATAACTGAAGGCTCTGCCTCCCAAACTGGCAGCTGGTTCCACAAAAGATGGGCCTGATAACTGAAGGCTCTGCCTCCCAAACTGGCAGCTGGTTCCACAGAGAGGGGCCTGATAACTGAAGGCTCTGCCTCCCAAACTGGCAGCTGGATCCACAGAGAGGGGCCTGATAACTGAAGGCTCTGCCTCCCAAACTGGCAGCTGGATCCACAGAGAGGGTTCTGATAACTGAAGGCTCTTCCTCCCAAACTCGCAGCTGGTTCCACAGAGAGGGGCCTGATAACTGAAGGCTCTGCCTCCCAAACTGGCAGCTGGATCTACAGAGAGGGGCCTGATAACTGAAGGCTCTGCCTCCCAAACTGGAAGCTGGATCCACAGAGAGGGGCCTGATAACTGAAGGCTCTTCCTCCCAAACTGGCAGCTTGTTCCACAGAAAGGAACCTGATAACTGAAGGCTCTGCCTCCCAAACTGGCAGCTGGTTCCACGGAGAGGGGCCTGATAACTGAAGGCTCTGCCTCCCAAACTGGCAGCTGGTTCCACAGAGAGGGGCCTGATAACTGAAGGCTCTGCCTCCCAAACTGGCAGCTGGTTCCACAGAGAGGGGCCTGATGACTGAAGGCTCTGCCTCCCAAACTTGCAGCTGGATCCACAGAGAGGGGCCTGATGACTGAAGGCTCTGCCTCCCAAACTGGCAGCTGGTTCCATAGAGAGGGGCCTGATAACTGAAGGCTCTGCCTCCCAAACTGGCTGCTGGGACCACAAGAGAGGGGCCTGATAACTGAAGGCTCTGCCTCCCAAACTGGCAGCTGGATCCACAGAGAGGGTTCTGATAACTGAAGGCTCTTCCTCCCAAACTCGCAGCTGGTTCCACAGAGAGGGGCCTGATAACTGAAGGCTCTTCCTCCCAAACTCGCAGCTGGTTCCACAGAGAGGGGCCTGATAACTGAAGGCTCTTCCTCCCAAACTGGCAGCTGGATCCACAGAGAGGGTTCTGATAACTGAAGGCTCTGCCTCCCAAACTGGCAGCTGAATCCTCTTACAGGGGCCTGATAACTGAAGGCTCTGCCTCCCAAACTGGAAACTGGTTCCAAAATTAGATGGGCCTGATAACTGAAGGCTCTGCCTCCCAAACTGGCAGCTGGTTCCACAGAGAGGGGCCTGATAACTGAAGGCTCTACCTCCCAAACTGGCAGCTTGTTCCACAGAAAGGAACCTGATAACTGAAGGCTCTGCCTCCCAAACTGGCAGCTGGTTCCACAGAAAGGAACCTGATAACTGAAGGCTCTCCCTCCCAAACTGGCAGCTGGTTCCACGGAGAGGGGCCTGATAACTGAAGGCTCTGCCTCCCAAACTGGCAGCTGGTTCCACAGAGAGGGTTCTGATAATTGAAGGCTCTGCCTCCCAAACTGGCAGCTGGATCTACAGAGAGGGGCCTGATAGCTGAAGTCTCGGCCTCCCAAACTGGCAGCTGGATCCACAAGAGAGGGGCCTGATAACTGAAGGCTCGGCCTCCCAAACTGGCAGCTGGATCCACAGAGAGGGGCCTGATAATTGGAGGCTCTGCCTCCCAAACTGGCAGCTGGATCCACAGAGAGGGTTCTGATAACTGAAGGCTCTGCCTCCCAAACTGGCAGCTGGTTCCACAGAGAGGGGCCTGATAACTGAAGGCTCTTCCTCCCAAACTGGCAGCTGGATCCACAGAGAGGGTTCTGATAACTGAAGGCTCTGCCTCCCAAACTGGCAGCTGGATCCTCTTAGAGGGGCCTGATAACTGAAGGCTCTGCCTCCCAAACTGGCAGCTGGATCTACAGAGAGGGGCCTGATAACTGAAGGCTCTGCCTCCCAAACTGGCAGCTGGTTCCACAGAGAGGGTTCTGATAACTGAAGGCTCTGCCTCCCAAACTGGCAGCTGGATCTACAGAGAGGGGCCTGATAACTGAAGTCTCGGCCTCCCAAACTGGCAGCTGGATCCACAAGAGAGGGGCCTGATAACTGAAGGCTCGGCCTCCCAAACTGGCAGCTGGATCCACAGAGAGGGGCCTGATAACTGAAGGCTCTGCCTCCCAAACTGGCAGCTGGATCCACAGAGAGGGTTCTGATAACTGAAGGCTCTGCCTCCCAAACTGGCAGCTGGATCTACAGAGAGGGGCCTGATAACTGAAGTCTCTGCCTCCCAAACTGGCTGCGGGGACCACAAGAGAGGGGCCTGATAACTGAAGGCTCTGCCTCCCAAACTGGCAGCTGGATCTACAGAGAGGGGCCTGATAACTGAAGGCTCTGCCTCCCAAACTGGAAGCTGGATCCACAGAGAGGGGTCTGATAACTGAAGGCTCTGCCTCCCAAACTGGCAGCTGGTTCCACAGAGAGGGGCCTGATAACTGAAGGCTCTGCCTCCCAAACTGGCAGCTGGTTCCACAGAGAGGGGCCTCATAACTGAAGGCTCTTCCTCCCAAACTGGCAGCTGGTTCCACAGAGAGGGGCCTGATGACTGAAGGCTCTGCCTCCCAAACTGGCTGCTGGGACCACAAGAGAGGGGCCTCATAACTGAAGGCTCTGCCTCCCAAACTGGCAGCTGGTTCCACAAAAGATGGGCCTGATAACTGAAGGCTCTGCCTCCCAAACTGGCAGCTGGTTCCACAGAGAGGGGCCTGATAACTGAAGGCTCTGCCTCCCAAACTGGCAGCTGGATCCACAGAGAGGGGCCTGATAACTGAAGGCTCTGCCTCCCAAACTGGCAGCTGGATCCACAGAGAGGGTTCTGATAACTGAAGGCTCTTCCTCCCAAACTCGCAGCTGGTTCCACAGAGAGGGGCCTGATAACTGAAGGCTCTGCCTCCCAAACTGGCAGCTGGATCTACAGAGAGGGGCCTGATAACTGAAGGCTCTGCCTCCCAAACTGGAAGCTGGATCCACAGAGAGGGGCCTGATAACTGAAGGCTCTTCCTCCCAAACTGGCAGCTTGTTCCACAGAAAGGAACCTGATAACTGAAGGCTCTGCCTCCCAAACTGGCAGCTGGTTCCACGGAGATGGGCCTGATAACTGAAGGCTCTGCCTCCCAAACTTGCAGCTGGTTCCACAGAGAGGGGCCTGATAACTGAAGGCTCTGCCTCCCAAACTGGCAGCTGGATCCACAGAGAGGGTTCTGATAACTGAAGGCTCTTCCTCCCAAACTCGCAGCTGGTTCCACAGAGAGGGGCCTGATAACTGAAGGCTCTTCCTCCCAAACTGGCAGCTGGATCTACAGAGAGGGGCCTGATAACTGAAGGCTCTGCCTCCCAAACTGGCAGCTGGTTCCACAGAGAGTGGCCTGATAACTGAAGGCTCTTCCTCCCAAACTGGCAGCTGGATCTACAGAGAGGGGCCTGATAACTGAAGGCTCTGCCTCCCAAACTGGCAGCTGGATCCACAGAGAGGGTTCTGATAATTGAAGGCTCTGCCTCCCAAACTGGCAGCTGGTTCCACAGAGAGGGGCCTGATAACTGAAGGCTCTGCCTCCCAAACTGGCTGGTGGTTCCACAAGAGAAGGGCCTGATAACTGAAGGCTCTGCCTCCCAAACTGGCAGCTGGATCCTCTTAGAGGGGCCTGATAACTGAAGGCTCTGCCTCCCAAACTGGCAGCTGGTTCCACAGAGAGGGGCCTGATGACTCAAGGCTCTGCCTCCCAAACTGGCAGCTGGTTCCACAGAGAGGGGCCTGATGACTGAAGGCTCTTCCTCCCAAACTGGCAGCTGGTTCCACAGAGAGGGGCCTCATAACTGAAGGCTCTTCCTCCCAAACTGGCAGCTGGTTCCACAGAGAGGGGCCTGATGACTGAAGGCTCTGCCTCCCAAACTGGCTGCTGGGACCACAAGAGAGGGGCCTCATAACTGAAGGCTCTGCCTCCCAAACTGGCAGCTGGTTCCACAAAAGATGGGCCTGATAACTGAAGGCTCTGCCTCCCAAACTGGCAGCTGGTTCCACAGAGAGGGGCCTGATAACTGAAGGCTCTGCCTCCCAAACTGGCAGCTGGATCCACAGAGAGGGGCCTGATAACTGAAGGCTCTGCCTCCCAAACTGGCAGCTGGATCCACAGAGAGGGTTCTGATAACTGAAGGCTCTTCCTCCCAAACTCGCAGCTGGTTCCACAGAGAGGGGCCTGATAACTGAAGGCTCTGCCTCCCAAACTGGCAGCTGGATCTACAGAGAGGGGCCTGATAACTGAAGGCTCTGCCTCCCAAACTGGAAGCTGGATCCACAGAGAGGGGCCTGATAACTGAAGGCTCTTCCTCCCAAACTGGCAGCTGGATCCACAGAGAGGGGCCTGATAACTGAAGGCTCTGCCTCCCAAACTGGCAGCTGGTTCCAGAGAGAGGGGCCTGATAACTGAAGGCTCTGCCTCCCAAACTGGCAGCTGGTTCCACAGAGAGGGGCCTGATAACTGAAGGCTCTGCCTCCCAAACTGGCAACTGGTTCCACAAGAGATGGGCCTGATAACTGAAGGCTTTGC
The DNA here is from genome assembly GCF_027942865.1 of Odontesthes bonariensis. Lineage (NCBI taxonomy): Eukaryota > Metazoa > Chordata > Actinopteri > Atheriniformes > Atherinopsidae > Odontesthes > Odontesthes bonariensis. The sequence goes on from NC_134507.1 coordinate 46,246,087, forward strand.
CTCCCAAACTGGCAGCTGGTTCCACAGAGAGGGGCCTGATAACTGAAGGCTCTACCTCCCAAACTGGCAGCTTGTTCCACAGAAAGGAACCTGATAACTGAAGGCTCTGCCTCCCAAACTGGCAGCTGGTTCCACGGAGAGGGGCCTGATAACTGAAGGCTCTGCCTCCCAAACTGGCAGCTGGATCCACAGAGAGGGTTCTGATAACTGAAGGCTCTGCCTCCCAAACTGGCAGCTGGATCTACAGAGAGGGGCCTGATAACTGAAGTCTCTGCCTCCCAAACTGGCTGCTGGGACCACAAGAGAGGGGCCTGATAACTGAAGGCTCTGCCTCCCAAACTGGCAGCTGGATCTACAGAGAGGGGCCTGATAACTGAAGGCTCTGCCTCCCAAACTGGAAGCTGGATCCACAGAGAGGGGTCTGATAACTGAAGGCTCTTCCTCCCAAACTGGCAGCTGGTTCCATAGAAAGGAACCTGATAACTGAAGGCTCTGCCTCCCAAACTGGCAGCTGGTTCCACGGAGATGGGCCTGATAACTGAAGGCTCTGCCTCCCAAACTGGCAGCTGGTTCCACAGAGAGGGGCCTGATAACTGAAGGTTCTGCCTCCCAAACTGGCAGCTGGTTCCACAGAGAGGGGCCTGATGACTGAAGACTCTGCCTCCCAAACTTGCAGCTGGATCCACAGAGAGGGGCCTGATGACTGAAGGCTCTGCCTCCCAAACTGGCAGCTGGTTCCACGGAGAGGGTTCTGATAACTGAAGGCTCTGCCTCCCAAACTGGCAGCTGGTTCCACAGAGAGGGGCCTGATAACTGAAGGCTCTTCCTCGCAAACTGGCAGCTGGTTCCACAGAGAGGGGCCTGATGACTGAAGGCTCTGCCTCCCAAACTGGCAGCTGGTTCCACAGAGAGGGGCCTGATAACTGAAGGCTCTTCCTCCCAAATTGGCACCTGGTTCCAGAGAGAGGGGCCTGATAACTGAAGGCTCTGCCTCCCAAACTGGCAGCTGGTTCCACAAGAGATGGGCCTGATAACTGAAGGCTCTGCCTCCCAAACTGGCAGCTGGTTCCAGAGAGAGGGGCCTGATAACTGAAGGCTCTGCCTCCCAAACTGGCAGCTGGTTCCACAGAGAGGGGCCTGATAACTGAAGGCTCTGCCTCCCAAACTGGCAACTGGTTCCACAAGAGATGGGCCTGATAACTGAAGGCTCTGCCTCCCAAACTGGCAGCTGGTTCCACAGAGAGGGGCCTGATAACTGAAGGCTCTACCTCCCAAACTGGCAGCTTGTTCCACAGAAAGGAACCTGATAACTGAAGGCTCTGCCTCCCAAACTGGCAGCTGGTTCCACGGAGAGGGGCCTGATAACTGAAGGCTCTGCCTCCCAAACTGGCAGCTGGATCCACAGAGAGGGTTCTGATAACTGAAGGCTCTGCCTCCCAAACTGGCAGCTGGATCTACAGAGAGGGGCCTGATAACTGAAGTCTCTGCCTCCCAAACTGGCTGCTGGGACCACAAGAGAGGGGCCTGATAACTGAAGGGTCTGCCTCCCAAACTGGCAGCTGGATCTACAGAGAGGGGCCTGATAACTGAAGGCTCTGCCTCCCAAACTGGCAGCTGGTTCCACAGAGAGGGGCCTGATGACTCAAGGCTCTGCTTCCCAAACTGGCAGCTGGTTCCACAGAGAGGGGCCTGATGACTGAAGGCTCTTCCTCCCAAACTGGCAGCTGGTTCCACAGAGAGGGGCCTCATAACTGAAGGCTCTTCCTCCCAAACTGGCAGCTGGTTCCACAGAGAGGGGCCTGATGACTGAAGGCTCTGCCTCCCAAACTGGCTGCTGGGACCACAAGAGAGGGGCCTCATAACTGAAGGCTCTGCCTCCCAAACTGGCAGCTGGTTCCACAAAAGATGGGCCTGATAACTGAAGGCTCTGCCTCCCAAACTGGCAGCTGGTTCCACAGAGAGGGGCCTGATAACTGAAGGCTCTGCCTCCCAAACTGGCAGCTGGATCCACAGAGAGGGGCCTGATAACTGAAGGCTCTGCCTCCCAAACTGGCAGCTGGATCCACAGAGAGGGTTCTGATAACTGAAGGCTCTTCCTCCCAAACTCGCAGCTGGTTCCACAGAGAGGGGCCTGATAACTGAAGGCTCTGCCTCCCAAACTGGCAGCTGGATCTACAGAGAGGGGCCTGATAACTGAAGGCTCTGCCTCCCAAACTGGAAGCTGGATCCACAGAGAGGGGCCTGATAACTGAAGGCTCTTCCTCCCAAACTGGCAGCTGGATCCACAGAGAGGGGCCTGATAACTGAAGGCTCTGCCTCCCAAACTGGCAGCTGGTTCCAGAGAGAGGGGCCTGATAACTGAAGGCTCTGCCTCCCAAACTGGCAGCTGGTTCCACAGAGAGGGGCCTGATAACTGAAGGCTCTGCCTCCCAAACTGGCAACTGGTTCCACAAGAGATGGGCCTGATAACTGAAGGCTTTGCCTCCCAAACTGGCAGCTGGTTCCACAGAGAGGGGCCTGATAACTGAAGGCTCTACCTCCCAAACTGGCAGCTTGTTCCACAGAAAGGAACCTGATAACTGAAGGCTCTGCCTCCCAAACTGGCAGCTGGTTCCACGGAGAGGGGCCTGATAACTGAAGGCTCTGCCTCCCAAACTGGCAGCTGGATCCACAGAGAGGGTTCTGATAACTGAAGGCTCTGCCTCCCAAACTGGCAGCTGGATCTACAGAGAGGGGCCTGATAACTGAAGTCTCTGCCTCCCAAACTGGCTGCTGGGACCACAAGAGAGGGGCCTGATAACTGAAGGCTCTGCCTCCCAAACTGGCAGCTGGATCTACAGAGAGGGGCCTGATAACTGAAGGCTCTGCCTCCCAAACTGGAAGCTGGATCCACAGAGAGGGGTCTGATAACTGAAGGCTCTTCCTCCCAAACTGGCAGCTGGTTCCATAGAAAGGAACCTGATAACTGAAGGCTCTGCCTCCCAAACTGGCAGCTGGTTCCACGGAGATGGGCCTGATAACTGAAGGCTCTGCCTCCCAAACTGGCAGCTGGTTCCACAGAGAGGGGCCTGATAACTGAAGGTTCTGCCTCCCAAACTGGCAGCTGGTTCCACAGAGAGGGGCCTGATGACTGAAGACTCTGCCTCCCAAACTTGCAGCTGGATCCACAGAGAGGGGCCTGATGACTGAAGGCTCTGCCTCCCAAACTGGCAGCTGGTTCCACGGAGAGGGTTCTGATAACTGAAGGCTCTGCCTCCCAAACTGGCAGCTGGTTCCACAGAGAGGGGCCTGATAACTGAAGGCTCTTCCTCGCAAACTGGCAGCTGGTTCCACAGAGAGGGGCCTGATGACTGAAGGCTCTGCCTCCCAAACTGGCAGCTGGTTCCACAGAGAGGGGCCTGATAACTGAAGGCTCTTCCTCCCAAATTGGCACCTGGTTCCAGAGAGAGGGGCCTGATAACTGAAGGCTCTGCCTCCCAAACTGGCAGCTGGTTCCACATAGAAGGGCCTGATAACTGAAGGCTCTGCCTCCCAAACTGGCAGCTGGTTCCAGAGAGAGGGGCCTGATAACTGAAGGCTCATTCTCCCAAACTGGCAGCTGGTTCCACAGAGAGGGGCCTGATAACTGAAGGCTCTGCCTCCCAAACTGGCAACTGGTTCCACAAGAGATGGGCCTGATAACTGAAGGCTCTGCCTCCCAAACTGGCAGCTGGTTCCACAGAGAGGGGCCTGATAACTGAAGGCTCTACCTCCCAAACTGGCAGCTTGTTCCACAGAAAGGAACCTGATAACTGAAGGCTCTGCCTCCCAAACTGGCAGCTGGTTCCACGGAGAGGGGCCTGATAACTGAAGGCTCTGCCTCCCAAACTGGCAGCTGGATCCACAGAGAGGGTTCTGATAACTGAAGGCTCTGCCTCCCAAACTGGCAGCTGGATCTACAGAGAGGGGCCTGATAACTGAAGTCTCTGCCTCCCAAACTGGCTGCTGGGACCACAAGAGAGGGGCCTGATAACTGAAGGGTCTGCCTCCCAAACTGGCAGCTGGATCTACAGAGAGGGGCCTGATAACTGAAGGCTCTGCCTCCCAAACTGGAAGCTGGATCCACAGAGAGGGGTCTGATAACTGAAGGCTCTTCCTCCCAAACTGGCAGCTGGTTCCATAGAAAGGAACCTGATAACTGAAGGCTCTGCCTCCCAAACTGGCAGCTGGTTCCACGGAGATGGGCCTGATAACTGAAGGCTCTGCCTCCCAAACTGGCAGCTGGTTCCACAGAGAGGGGCCTGATAACTGAAGGTTCTGCCTCCCAAACTGGCAGCTGGTTCCACAGAGAGGGGCCTGATGACTGAAGACTCTGCCTCCCAAACTTGCAGCTGGATCCACAGAGAGGGGCCTGATGACTGAAGGCTCTGCCTCCCAAACTGGCAGCTGGTTCCACGGAGAGGGTTCTGATAACTGAAGGCTCTGCCTCCCAAACTGGCAGCTGGTTCCACAGAGAGGGGCCTGATAACTGAAGGCTCTTCCTCGCAAACTGGCAGCTGGTTCCACAGAGAGGGGCCTGATGACTGAAGGCTCTGCCTCCCAAACTGGCAGCTGGTTCCACAGAGAGGGGCCTGATAACTGAAGGCTCTTCCTCCCAAATTGGCAACTGGTTCCAGAGAGAGGGGCCTGATAACTGAAGGCTCTGCCTCCCAAACTGGCAGCTGGTTCCACATAGAAGGGCCTGATAACTGAAGGCTCTGCCTCCCAAACTGGCAGCTGGTTCAACAGAGATGGGCCTGATAACTGAAGGCTCTGCCTCCCAAACTGGCAGCTGGTTCCACAGAGAGGGGCCTGATAACTGAAGGCTCTACCTCCCAAACTGGCAGCTTGTTCCACAGAAAGGAACCTGATAACTGAAGGCTCTGCCTCCCAAACTGGAGGCTGGTTCCACGGAGAGGGGCCTGATAACTGAAGGCTCTGCCTCCCAAACTGGCAGCTGGTTCCACAGAGAGGGTTCTGATAACTGAAGGATCTGCCTCCCAAACTGGCAGCTGGTTCCACAGAGAGGGGCCTGATGACTGAAGGCTCTGCCTCCCAAACTTGCAGCTGGATCCACAGAGAGGGGCCTGATGACTAAAGGCTCTGCCTCCCAAACTGGCAGCTGGTTCCACAGAGAGGGGCCTGATAACTGAAGGCTCTGCCTCCCAAACTGGCAGCTGGGACCACAAGAGAGGGGCCTGATAACTGAAGGCTCTGCCTCCCAAACTGGCAGCTGGATCCACAGAGAGGGTTCTGATAACTGAAGGCTCTTCCTCCCAAACTCGCAGCTGGTTCCACAGAGAGGGGCCTGATAACTGAAGGCTCTTCCTCCCAAACTGGCAGCTGGATCTACAGAGAGGGGCCTGATAACTGAAGGCTCTGCCTCCCAAACTGGCAGCTGGTTCCACAGAGAGGGGCCTGATAACTGAAGGCTCTTCCTCCCAAACTGGCAGCTGGATCTACAGAGAGGGGCCTGATAACTGAAGGCTCTGCCTCCCAAACTGGCAGCTAGATCCACAGAGAGGGTTCTGATAATTGAAGGCTCTGCCTCCCAAACTGGCAGCTGGTTCCACAGAGAGGGGCCTGATAACTGAAGGCTCTGCCTCCCAAACTGGCAGCTGGTTCCACAGAGAGGGGCCTGATAACTGAAGGCTCTACCTCCCAAACTGGCAGCTTGTTCCACAGAAAGGAACCTGATAACTGAAGGCTCTGCCTCCCAAACTGGCAGCTGGTTCCACGGAGAGGGGCCTGATAACTGAAGGCTCTGCCTCCCAAACTGGCAGCTGGTTCCACAGAGAGGGTTCTGATAACTGAAGGCTCTGCCTCCCAAACTGGCAGCTGGTTCCACAGAGAGGGGCCTGATGACTGAAGGCTCTGCCTCCCAAACTTGCAGCTGGATCCACAGAGAGGGGCCTGATGACTGAAGGCTCTGCCTCCCAAACTGGCAGCTGGTTCCACAGAGAGGGGCCTGATAACTGAAGGCTCTGCCTCCCAAACTGGCAGCTGGGACCACAAGAGAGGGGCCTGATAACTGAAGGCTCTGCCTCCCAAACTGGCAGCTGGATCCACAGAGAGGGTTCTGATAACTGAAGGCTCTTCCTCCCAAACTCGCAGCTGGTTCCACAGAGAGGGGCCTGATAACTGAAGGCTCTTCCTCCCAAACTGGCAGCTGGATCTACAGAGAGGGGCCTGATAACTGAAGGCTCTGCCTCCCAAACTGGCAGCTGGTTCCACAGAGAGGGGCCTGATAACTGAAGGCTCTTCCTCCCAAACTGGCAGCTGGATCTACAGAGAGGGGCCTGATAACTGAAGGCTCTGCCTCCCAAACTGGCAGCTAGATCCACAGAGAGGGTTCTGATAATTGAAGGCTCTGCCTCCCAAACTGGCAGCTGGTTCCACAGAGAGGGGCCTGATAACTGAAGGCTCTGCCTCCCAAACTGGCTGGTGGTTCCACAAGAGAAGGGCCTGATAACTGAAGGCTCTGCCTCCAAAACTGGCAGCTGGATCCTCTTAGAGGGGCCTGATAACTGAAGGCTCTGCCTCCCAAACTGGCAGCTGGTTCCACAGAGAGGGGCCTGATGACTGAAGGCTCTTCCTCCCAAACTGGCAGCTGGTTCCACAGAGAGGGGCCTCATAACTGAAGGCTCTTCCTCCCAAACTGGCAGCTGGTTCCACAGAGAGGGGCCTGATGACTGAAGGCTCTGCCTCCCAAACTGGCTGCTGGGACCACAAGAGAGGGGCCTGATAACTGAAGGCTCTGCCTCCCAAACTGGCAGCTGGATCCACAGAGAGGGTTCTGATAACTGAAGGCTCTTCCTCCCAAACTCGCAGCTGGTTCCACAGAGAGGGGCCTGATAACTGAAGGCTCTTCCTCCCAAACTGGCAGCTGGATCTACAGAGAGGGGCCTGATAACTGAAGGCTCTGCCTCCCAAACTGGCAGCTGGTTCCACAGAGAGGGGCCTGATAACTGAAGGCTCTTCCTCCCAAACTGGCAGCTGGATCCACAGAGAGGGTTCTGATAATTGAAGGCTCTGCCTCCCAAACTGGCAGCTGGTTCCACAGAGAGGGGCCTGATAACTGAAGGCTCTGCCTCCCAAACTGGCTGCTGGTTCCACAAGAGAAGGGCCTGATAACTGAAGGCTCTGCCTCCCAAACTGGCAGCTGGATCCTCTTAGAGGGGCCTGATAACTGAAGGCTCTGCCTCCCAAACTGGCAGCTGGATCTACAGAGAGGGGCCTGATAACTGAAGGCTCTGCCTCCCAAACTGGCAGCTGGTTCCACAGAGAGGGTTCTGATAACTGAAGGCTCTGCCTCCAAAACTGGCAGCTGGATCTACAGAGAGGGGCCTGATAACTGAAGTCTCGGCCTCCCAAACTGGCAGCTGGATCCACAAGAGAGGGGCCTGATAACTGAAGGCTCGGCCTCCCAAACTGGCAGCTGGATCCACAAGAGAGGGGCCTGATAACTGAAGGCTCGGCCTCCCAAACTGGCAGCTGGATCCACAGAGAGGGGCCTGATAACTGGAGGCTCTGCCTCCCAAACTGGCAGCTGGATCCACAGAGAGGGTTCTGATAACTGAAGGATCTGCCTCCCAAACTGGCAGCTGGTTCCACAGAGAGGGGCCTGATGACTGAAGGCTCTGCCTCCCAAACTTGCAGCTGGATCCACAGAGAGGGGCCTGATGACTGAAGGCTCTGCCTCCCAAACTGGCAGCTGGTTCCACAGAGAGGGGCCTGATAACTGAAGGCTCTGCCTCCCAAACTGGCAGCTGGGACCACAAGAGAGGGGCCTGATAACTGAAGGCTCTGCCTCCCAAACTGGCAGCTGGATCCACAGAGAGGGTTCTGATAACTGAAGGCTCTTCCTCCCAAACTCGCAGCTGGTTCCACAGAGAGGGGCCTGATAACTGAAGGCTCTTCCTCCCAAACTGGCAGCTGGATCTACAGAGAGGGGCCTGATAACTGAAGGCTCTGCCTCCCAAACTGGCAGCTGGTTCCACAGAGAGGGGCCTGATAACTGAAGGCTCTTCCTCCCAAACTGGCAGCTGGATCTACAGAGAGGGGCCTGATAACTGAAGGCTCTGCCTCCCAAACTGGCAGCTAGATCCACAGAGAGGGTTCTGATAATTGAAGGCTCTGCCTCCCAAACTGGCAGCTGGTTCCACAGAGAGGGGCCTGATAACTGAAGGCTCTGCCTCCCAAACTGGCAGCTGGTTCCACAGAGAGGGGCCTGATAACTGAAGGCTCTACCTCCCAAACAGGCAGCTTGTTCCACAGAAAGGAACCTGATAACTGAAGGCTCTGCCTCCCAAACTGGCAGCTGGTTCCACGGAGAGGGGCCTGATAACTGAAGGCTCTGCCTCCCAAACTGGCAGCTGGTTCCACAGAGAGGGTTCTGATAACTGAAGGCTCTGCCTCCCAAACTGGCAGCTGGTTCCACAGAGAGGGGCCTGATGACTGAAGGCTCTGCCTCCCAAACTTGCAGCTGGATCCACAGAGAGGGGCCTGATGACTGAAGGCTCTGCCTCCCAAACTGGCAGCTGGTTCCACAGAGAGGGGCCTGATAACTGAAGGCTCTGCCTCCCAAACTGGCAGCTGGGACCACAAGAGAGGGGCCTGATAACTGAAGGCTCTGCCTCCCAAACTGGCAGCTGGATCCACAGTGAGGGTTCTGATAACTGAAGGCTCTTCCTCCCAAACTGGCAGCTGGATCTACAGAGAGGGGCCTGATAACTGAAGGCTCTGCCTCCCAAACTGGCAGCTGGTTCCACAGAGAGGGGCATGATAACTGAAGGCTCTTCCTCCCAAACTGGCAGCTGGATCTACAGAGAGGGGCCTGATAACTGAAGGCTCTGCCTCCCAAACTGGCAGCTAGATCCACAGAGAGGGTTCTGATAATTGAAGGCTCTGCCTCCCAAACTGGCAGCTGGTTCCACAGAGAGGGGCCTGATAACTGAAGGCTCTGCCTCCCAAACTGGCTGGTGGTTCCACAAGAGAAGGGCCTGATAACTGAAGGCTCTGCCTCCAAAACTGGCAGCTGGATCCTCTTAGAGGGGCCTGATAACTGAAGGCTCTGCCTCCCAAACTGGCAGCTGGTTCCACAGAGAGGGGCCTGATGACTGAAGGCTCTGCCTCCCAAACTGGCAGCTGGTTCCACAGAGAGGGGCCTGATGACTGAAGGCTCTTCCTCCCAAACTGGCAGCTGGTTCCACAGAGAGGGGCCTCATAACTGAAGGCTCTTCCTCCCAAACTGGCAGCTGGTTCCACAGAGAGGGGCCTGATGACTGAAGGCTCTGCCTCCCAAACTGGCTGCTGGGACCACAAGAGAGGGGCCTGATAACTGAAGGCTCTGCCTCCCAAACTGGCAGCTGGATCCACAGAGAGGGTTCTGATAACTGAAGGCTCTTCCTCCCAAACTCGCAGCTGGTTCCACAGAGAGGGGCCTGATAACTGAAGGCTCTTCCTCCCAAACTGGCAGCTGGATCTACAGAGAGGGGCCTGATAACTGAAGGCTCTGCCTCCCAAACTGGCAGCTGGTTCCACAGAGAGGGGCCTGATAACTGAAGGCTCTTCCTCCCAAACTGGCAGCTGGATCCACAGAGAGGGTTCTGATAATTGAAGGCTCTGCCTCCCAAACTGGCAGCTGGTTCCACAGAGAGGGGCCTGATAACTGAAGGCTCTGCCTCCCAAACTGGCTGCTGGTTCCACAAGAGAAGGGCCTGATAACTGAAGGCTCTGCCTCCCAAACTGGCAGCTGGATCCTCTTAGAGGGGCCTGATAACTGAAGGCTCTGCCTCCCAAACTGGCAGCTGGATCCACAGAGAGGGGCCTGATAACTGAAGGCTCTGCCTCCCAAACTGGCAGCTGGTTCCACAGAGAGGGTTCTGATAACTGAAGGCTCTGCCTCCAAAACTGGCAGCTGGATCTACAGAGAGGGGCCTGATAACTGAAGTCTCGGCCTCCCAAACTGGCAGCTGGATCCACAAGAGAGGGGCCTGATAACTGAAGGCTCGGCCTCCCAAACTGGCAGCTGGATCCACAAGAGAGGGGCCTGATAACTGAAGGCTCTGCCTCCCAAACTGGCAGCTGGTTCCACAGAGAGGGGCCTGATAACTGAAGGCTCTGCCTCCCAAACTGGCAGCTGGTTCCAGAGAGAGGGGCCTGATAACTGAAGGCTCTGCCTCCCAAACTGGCAGCTGGTTCCACAGAGAGGGGCCTGATAACTGAAGGCTCTGCCTCCCAAACTGGCAACTGGTTCCACAAGAGATGGGCCTGATAACTGAAGGCTCTGCCTCCCAAACTGGCAGCTGGTTCCACAGAGAGGGGCCTGATAACTGAAGGCTCTACCTCCCAAACTGGCAGCTTGTTCCACAGAAAGGAACCTGATAACTGAAGGCTCTGCCTCCCAAACTGGCAGCTGGTTCCACGGAGAGGGGCCTGATAACTGAAGGCTCTGCCTCCCAAACTGGCAGCTGGTTCCACAGAGAGGGGCCTGATAACTGAAGGCTCTGCCTCCCAAACTGGCAGCTGGTTCCACAGAGAGGGGCCTGATGACTGAAGGCTCTGCCTCCCAAACTTGCAGCTGGATCCACAGAGAGGGGCCTGATGACTGAAGGCTCTGCCTCCCAAACTGGAGGCTGGTTCCACGGAGAGGGGCCTGATAACTGAAGGCTCTGCCTCCCAAACTGGCAGCTGGTTCCACAGAGAGGGTTCTGATAACTGAAGGATCTGCCTCCCAAACTGGCAGCTGGTTCCACAGAGAGGGGCCTGATGACTGAAGGCTCTGCCTCCCAAACTTGCAGCTGGATCCACAGAGAGGGGCCTGATGACTGAAGGCTCTGCCTCCCAAACTGGCAGCTGGTTCCACAGAGAGGGGCCTGATAACTGAAGGCTCTGCCTCCCAAACTGGCAGCTGGGACCACAAGAGAGGGGCCTGATAACTGAAGGCTCTGCCTCCCAAACTGGCAGCTGGATCCACAGAGAGGGTTCTGATAACTGAAGGCTCTTCCTCCCAAACTCGCAGCTGGTTCCACAGAGAGGGGCCTGATAACTGAAGGCTCTTCCTCCCAAACTGGCAGCTGGATCTACAGAGAGGGGCCTGATAACTGAAGGCTCTGCCTCCCAAACTGGCAGCTGGTTCCACAGAGAGGGGCCTGATAACTGAAGGCTCTTCCTCCCAAACTGGCAGCTGGATCTACAGAGAGGGGCCTGATAACTAAAGGCTCTGCCTCCCAAACTGGCAGCTAGATCCACAGAGAGGGTTCTGATAATTGAAGGCTCTGCCTCCCAAACTGGCAGCTGGTTCCACAGAGAGGGTTCTGATAATTGAAGGCTCTGCCTTCCAAACTGGCAGCTGGTTCCACAGAGAGGGGCCTGATAACTGAAGGCTCTACCTCCCAAACTGGCAGCTTGTTCCACAGAAAGGAACCTGATAACTGAAGGCTCTGCCTCCCAAACTGGCAGCTGGTTCCACGGAGAGGGGCCTGATAACTGAAGGCTCTGCCTCCCAAACTGGCAGCTGGTTCCACAGAGAGGGTTCTGATAACTGAAGGCTCTGCCTCCCAAACTGGCAGCTGGTTCCACAGAGAGGGGCCTGATGACTGAAGGCTCTGCCTCCCAAACTTGCAGCTGGATCCACAGAGAGGGGCCTGATGACTGAAGGCTCTGCCTCCCAAACTGGCAGCTGGTTCCACAGAGAGGGGCCTGATAACTGAAGGCTCTGCCTCCCAAACTGGCAGCTGGGACCACAAGAGAGGGGCCTGATAACTGAAGGCTCTGCCTCCCAAACTGGCAGCTGGATCCACAGAGAGGGTTCTGATAACTGAAGGCTCTTCCTCCCAAACTCGCAGCTGGTTCCACAGAGAGGGGCCTGATAACTGAAGGCTCTTCCTCCCAAACTGGCAGCTGGATCTACAGAGAGGGGCCTGATAACTGAAGGCTCTGCCTCCCAAACTGGCAGCTGGTTCCACAGAGAGGGGCCTGATAACTGAAGGCTCTTCCTCCCAAACTGGCAGCTGGATCTACAGAGAGGGGCCTGTTAACTGAAGGCTCTGCCTCCCAAATGGCAGCTAGATCCACAGAGAGGGTTCTGATAATTGAAGGCTCTGCCTCCCAAACTGGCAGCTGGTTCCACAGAGAGGGGCCTGATAACTGAAGGCTCTGCCTCCCAAACTGGCAGCTGGTTCCACAGAGAGGGGCCTGATAACTGAAGGCTCTACCTCCCAAACTGGCAGCTTGTTCCACAGAAAGGAACCTGATAACTGAAGGCTCTGCCTCCCAAACTGGCAGCTGGTTCCACGGAGAGGGGCCTGATAACTGAAGGCTCTGCCTCCCAAACTGGCAGCTGGTTCCACAGAGAGGGTTCTGATAACTGAAGGCTCTGCCTCCCAAACTGGCAGCTGGTTCCACAGAGAGGGGCCTGATGACTGAAGGCTCTGCCTCCCAAACTTTCAGCTGGATCCACAGAGAGGGGCCTGATGACTGAAGGCTCTGCCTCCCAAACTGGCAGCTGGTTCCACAGAGAGGGGCCTGATAACTGAAGGCTCTGCCTCCCAAACTGGCAGCTGGGACCACAAGAGAGGGGCCTGATAACTGAAGGCTCTGCCTCCCAAACTGGCAGCTGGATCCACAGAGAGGGTTCTGATAACTGAAGGCTCTTCCTCCCAAACTCGCAGCTGGTTCCACAGAGAGGGGCCTGATAACTGAAGGCTCTTCCTCCTAAACTGGCAGCTGGATCTACAGAGAGGGGCCTGATAACTGAAGGCTCTGCCTCCCAAACTGGCAGCTGGTTCCACAGAGAGGGGCCTGATAACTGAAGGCTCTGCCTCCCAAACTGGAAACTGGTTCCAAAAGAGATGGGCCTGATAACTGAAGGCTCTGCCTCCCAAACTGGCAGCTGGTTCCACAGAGAGGGGCCTGATAACTGAAGGCTCTACCTCCCAAACTGGCAGCTTGTTCCACAGAAAGGAACCTGATAACTGAAGGCTCTGCCTCCCAAACTGGCAGCTGGTTCCACAGAAAGGAACCTGATAACTGAAGGCTCTCCCTCCCAAACTGGCAGCTGGTTCCACGGAGAGGGGCCTGATAACTGAAGGCTCTGCCTCCCAAACTGGCAGCTGGTTCCACAGAGAGGGGCCTGATAACTGGAGGCTCTGCCTCCCAAACTGGCAGCTGGTTCCACAGAGAGGGGCCTGATGACTGAAGGCTCTGCCTCCCAAACTGGCAGCTGGTTCCACAGAGAGGGGCCTGATAACTGAAGGCTCTGCCTCCCAAACTGGCAGCTGGATCCACAGAGAGGGTTCTGATAACTGAAGGCTCTTCCTCCCAAACTCACAGCTGGTTCCACAGAGAGGGGCCTGATAACTGAAGGCTCTTCCTCCCAAACTGGCAGCTGGATCTACAGAGAAGGGCCTGATAACTGAAGGCTCTGCCTCCCAAACTGGCAGCTGGTTCCACAGAGAGGGGCCTGATAACTGAAGGCTCTTCCTCCGAAACTGGCAGCTGGATCCACAGAGAGGGTTCTGATAATTGAAGGCTCTTCCTCCCAAACTCGCAGCTGGTTCCACAGAGAGGGGCCTGATAACTGAAGGCTCTTCCTCCCAAACTGGCAGCTGGATCTACAGAGAGGGGCCTGATAACTGAAGGCTCTGCCTCCCAAACTGGCAGCTGGTTCCAGAGAGAGGGGCCTGATAACTGAAGGCTCTGCCTCCCAAACTGGCAGCTGGTTCCACAGAGAGGGGCCTGATAACTGAAGGCTCTGCCTCCCAAACTGGCAACTGGTTCCACAAGAGATGGGCCTGATAACTGAAGGCTCTGCCTCCCAAACTGGCAGCTGGTTCCACAGAGAGGGGCCTGATAACTGAAGGCTCTACCTCCCAAACTGGCAGCTTGTTCCACAGAAAGGAACCTGATAACTGAAGGCTCTGCCTCCCAAACTGGCAGCTGGTTCCACGGAGAGGGGCCTGATAACTGAAGGCTCTGCCTCCCAAACTGGCAGCTGGTTCCACAGAGAGGGGCCTGATAACTGAAGGCTCTGCCTCCCAAACTGGCAGCTGGTTCCACAGAGAGGGGCCTGATGACTGAAGGCTCTGCCTCCCAAACTTGCAGCTGGATCCACAGAGAGGGGCCTGATGACTGAAGGCTCTGCCTCCCAAACTGGAGGCTGGTTCCACGGAGAGGGGCCTGATAACTGAAGGCTCTGCCTCCCAAACTGGCAGCTGGTTCCACAGAGAGGGTTCTGATAACTGAAGGATCTGCCTCCCAAACTGGCAGCTGGTTCCACAGAGAGGGGCCTGATGACTGAAGGCTCTGCCTCCCAAACTTGCAGCTGGATCCACAGAGAGGGGCCTGATGACTGAAGGCTCTGCCTCCCAAACTGGCAGCTGGTTCCACAGAGAGGGGCCTGATAACTGAAGGCTCTGCCTCCCAAACTGGCAGCTGGGACCACAAGAGAGGGGCCTGATAACTGAAGGCTCTGCCTCCCAAACTGGCAGCTGGATCCACAGAGAGGGTTCTGATAACTGAAGGCTCTTCCTCCCAAACTCGCAGCTGGTTCCACAGAGAGGGGCCTGATAACTGAAGGCTCTTCCTCCCAAACTGGCAGCTGGATCTACAGAGAGGGGCCTGATAACTGAAGGCTCTGCCTCCCAAACTGGCAGCTGGTTCCACAGAGAGGGGCCTGATAACTGAAGGCTCTTCCTCCCAAACTGGCAGCTGGATCTACAGAGAGGGGCCTGATAACTAAAGGCTCTGCCTCCCAAACTGGCAGCTAGATCCACAGAGAGGGTTCTGATAATTGAAGGCTCTGCCTCCCAAACTGGCAGCTGGTTCCACAGAGAGGGTTCTTATAATTGAAGGCTCTGCCTCCCAAACTGGCAGCTGGTTCCACAGAGAGGGGCCTGATAACTGAAGGCTCTACCTCCCAAACTGGCAGCTTGTTCCACAGAAAGGAACCTGATAACTGAAGGCTCTGCCTCCCAAACTGGCAGCTGGTTCCACGGAGAGGGGCCTGATAACTGAAGGCTCTGCCTCCCAAACTGGCAGCTGGTTCCACAGAGAGGGTTCTGATAACTGAAGGCTCTGCCTCCCAAACTGGCAGCTGGTTCCACAGAGAGGGGCCTGATGACTGAAGGCTCTGCCTCCCAAACTTGCAGCTGGATCCACAGAGAGGGGCCTGATGACTGAAGGCTCTGCCTCCCAAACTGGCAGCTGGTTCCACAGAGAGGGGCCTGATAACTGAAGGCTCTGCCTCCCAAACTGGCAGCTGGGACCACAAGAGAGGGGCCTGATAACTGAAGGCTCTGCCTCCCAAACTGGCAGCTGGATCCACAGAGAGGGTTCTGATAACTGAAGGCTCTTCCTCCCAAACTCGCAGCTGGTTCCACAGAGAGGGGCCTGATAACTGAAGGCTCTTCCTCCCAAACTGGCAGCTGGATCTACAGAGAGGGGCCTGATAACTGAAGGCTCTGCCTCCCAAACTGGCAGCTGGTTCCACAGAGAGGGGCCTGATAACTGAAGGCTCTTCCTCCCAAACTGGCAGCTGGATCTACAGAGAGGGGCCTGATAACTGAAGGCTCTGCCTCCCAAACTGGCAGCTAGATCCACAGAGAGGGTTCTGATAATTGAAGGCTCTGCCTCCCAAACTGGCAGCTGGTTCCACAGAGAGGGGCCTGATAACTGAAGGCTCTGCCTCCCAAACTGGCTGGTGGTTCCACAAGAGAAGGGCCTGATAACTGAAGGCTCTGCCTCCAAAACTGGCAGCTGGATCCTCTTAGAGGGGCCTGATAACTGAAGGCTCTGCCTCCCAAACTGGCAGCTGGTTCCACAGAGAGGGGCCTGATGACTGAAGGCTCTGCCTCCCAAACTGGCAGCTGGTTCCACAGAGAGGGGCCTGATGACTGAAGGCTCTTCCTCCCAAACTGGCAGCTGGTTCCACAGAGAGGGGCCTCATAACTGAAGGCTCTTCCTCCCAAACTGGCAGCTGGTTCCACAGAGAGGGGCCTGATGACTGAAGGCTCTGCCTCCCAAACTGGCTGCTGGGACCACAAGAGAGGGGCCTGATAACTGAAGGCTCTGCCTCCCAAACTGGCAGCTGGATCCACAGAGAGGGTTCTGATAACTGAAGGCTCTTCCTCCCAAACTCGCAGCTGGTTCCACAGAGAGGGGCCTGATAACTGAAGGCTCTTCCTCCCAAACTGGCAGCTGGATCTACAGAGAGGGGCCTGATAACTGAAGGCTCTGCCTCCCAAACTGGCAGCTGGTTCCACAGAGAGGGGCCTGATAACTGAAGGCTCTTCCTCCCAAACTGGCAGCTGGATCCACAGAGAGGGTTCTGATAATTGAAGGCTCTGCCTCCCAAACTGGCAGCTGGTTCCACAGAGAGGGGCCTGATAACTGAAGGCTCTGCCTCCCAAACTGGCTGCTGGTTCCACAAGAGAAGGGCCTGATAACTGAAGGCTCTGCCTCCCAAACTGGCAGCTGGATCCTCTTAGAGGGGCCTGATAACTGAAGGCTCTGCCTCCCAAACTGGCAGCTGGATCTACAGAGAGGGGCCTGATAACTGAAGGCTCTGCCTCCCAAACTGGCAGCTGGTTCCACAGAGAGGGTTCTGATAACTGAAGGCTCTGCCTCCAAAACTGGCAGCTGGATCTACAGAGAGGGGCCCGATAACTGAAGTCTCGGCCTCCCAAACTGGCAGCTGGATCCACAAGAGAGGGGCCTGATAACTGAAGGCTCGGCCTCCCAAACTGGCAGCTGGATCCACAAGAGAGGGGCCTGATAACTGAAGGCTCGGCCTCCCAAACTGGCAGCTGGATCCACAGAGAGGGGCCTGATAACTGGAGGCTCTGCCTCCCAAACTGGCAGCTGGATCCACAGAGAGGGTTCTGATAACTGAAGGCTCTGCCTCCCAAACTGGCAGCTGGTTCCACAGAGAGGGGCCTGATAACTGAAGGCTCTTCCTCCCAAACTGGCAGCTGGATCCACAGAGAGGGTTCTGATAACTGAAGGCTCTGCCTCCCAAACTGGCAGCTGGATCCTCTTAGAAGGGCCTGATAACTGAAGGCTCTGCCTCCCAAACTGGCAGCTGGATCTACAGAGAGGGGCCTGATAACTGAAGGCTCTGCCTCCCAAACTGGCAGCTGGTTCCACAGAGAGGGTTCTGATAACTGAAGGCTCTGCCTCCCAAACTGGCAGCTGGATCTACAGAGAGGGGCCTGATAACTGAAGTCTCGGCCTCCCAAACTGGCAGCTGGATCCACAAGAGAGGGGCCTGATAACTGAAGGCTCGGCCTCCCAAACTGGCAGCTGGATCCACAGAGAGGGGCCTGATAACTGAAGAATCTGCCTCCCAAACTGGCAGCTGGATCCACAGAGAGGGTTCTGATAACTGAAGGCTCTGCCTCCCAAACTGGCAGCTGGATCTACAGAGAGGGGCCTGATAACTGAAGTCTCTGCCTCCCAAACTGGCTGCTGGGACCACAAGAGAGGGGCCTGATAACTGAAGGCTCTGCCTCCCAAACTGGCAGCTGGATCTACAGAGAGGGGCCTGATAACTGAAGGCTCTGCCTCCCAAACTGGAAGCTGGATCCACAGAGAGGGGTCTGATAACTGAAGGCTCTGCCTCCCAAACTGGCAGCTGGTTCCACAGAGAGGGGCCTGATAACTGAAGGCTCTTCCTCCCAAATTGGCAACTGGTTCCAGAGAGAGGGGCCTGATAACTGAAGGCTCTGCCTCCCAAACTGGCAGCTGGTTCCACATAGAAGGGTCTGATAACTGAAGGCTCTGCCTCCCAAACTGGCAGCTGGTTCAACAGAGAGGGGCCTGATAACTGAAGGCTCTTCCTCCCAAACTCGCAGCTGGTTCCACAGAGAGGGGCCTGATAACTGAAGGCTCTTCCTCCTAAACTGGCAGCTGGATCTACAGAGAGGGGCCTGATAACTGAAGGCTCTTCGTCCCAAACTGGCAGCTGGTTCCAGAGAGAGGGGCCTGATAACTGAAGGCTCTGCCTCCCAAACTGGCAGCTGGTTCCACAGAGAGGGGCCTGATAACTGAAGGCTCTGCCTCCCAAACTGGAAACTGGTTCCAAAAGAGATGGGCCTGATAACTGAAGGCTCTGCCTCCCAAACTGGCAGCTTGTTCCACAGAAAGGAACCTGATAACTGAAGGCTCTGCCTCCCAAACTGGCAGCTGGTTCCACAGAAAGGAACCTGATAACTGAAGGCTCTCCCTCCCAAACTCGCAGCTTGTTCCACAGAAAGGAACCTGATAACTGAAGGCTCTGCCTCCCAAACTGGCAGCTGGTTCCACGGAGAGGGGCCTGATAACTGAAGGCTCTGCCTCCCAAACTGGCAGCTGGTTCCACAGAGAGGGTTCTGATAACTGAAGGCTCTGCCTCCCAAACTGGCAGCTGGTTCCACAGAGAGGGGCCTGATGACTGAAGGCTCTGCCTCCCAAACTTGCAGCTGGATCCACAGAGAGGGGCCTGATGACTGAAGGCTCTGCCTCCCAAACTGGCAGCTGGTTCCACAGAGAGGGGCCTGATAACTGAAGGCTCTGCCTCCCAAACTGGCAGCTGGGACCACAAGAGAGGGGCCTGATAACTGAAGGCTCTGCCTCCCAAACTGGCAGCTGGATCCACAGAGAGGGTTCTGATAACTGAAGGCTCTTCCTCCCAAACTCGCAGCTGGTTCCACAGAGAGGGGCCTGATAACTGAAGGCTCTTCCTCCCAAACTGGCAGCTGGATCTACAGAGAGGGGCCTGATAACTGAAGGCTCTGCCTCCCAAACTGGCAGCTGGTTCCACAGAGAGGGGCCTGATAACTGAAGGCTCTTCCTCCCAAACTGGCAGCTGGATCTACAGAGAGGGGCCTGATAACTGAAGGCTCTGCCTCCCAAACTGGCAGCTAGATCCACAGAGAGGGTTCTGATAATTGAAGGCTCTGCCTCCCAAACTGGCAGCTGGTTCCACAGAGAGGGGCCTGATAACTGAAGGCTCTGCCTCCCAAACTGGCTGGTGGTTCCACAAGAGAAGGGCCTGATAACTGAAGGCTCTGCCTCCAAAACTGGCAGCTGGATCCTCTTAGAGGGGCCTGATAACTGAAGGCTCTGCCTCCCAAACTGGCAGCTGGTTCCACAGAGAGGGGCCTGATGACTGAAGGCTCTGCCTCCCAAACTGGCAGCTGGTTCCACAGAGAGGGGCCTGATGACTGAAGGCTCTTCCTCCCAAACTGGCAGCTGGTTCCACAGAGAGGGGCCTCATAACTGAAGGCTCTTCCTCCCAAACTGGCAGCTGGTTCCACAGAGAGGGGCCTGATGACTGAAGGCTCTGCCTCCCAAACTGGCTGCTGGGACCACAAGAGAGGGGCCTGATAACTGAAGGCTCTGCCTCCCAAACTGGCAGCTGGATCCACAGAGAGGGTTCTGATAACTGAAGGCTCTTCCTCCCAAACTCGCAGCTGGTTCCACAGAGAGGGGCCTGATAACTGAAGGCTCTTCCTCCCAAACTGGCAGCTGGATCTACAGAGAGGGGCCTGATAACTGAAGGCTCTGCCTCCCAAACTGGCAGCTGGTTCCACAGAGAGGGGCCTGATAACTGAAGGCTCTTCCTCCCAAACTGGCAGCTGGATCCACAGAGAGGGTTCTGATAATTGAAGGCTCTGCCTCCCAAACTGGCAGCTGGTTCCACAGAGAGGGGCCTGATAACTGAAGGCTCTGCCTCCCAAACTGGCTGCTGGTTCCACAAGAGAAGGGCCTGATAACTGAAGGCTCTGCCTCCCAAACTGGCAGCTGGATCCTCTTAGAGGGGCCTGATAACTGAAGGCTCTGCCTCCCAAACTGGCAGCTGGTTCCACAGAGAGGGGCCTGATGACTGAAGGCTCTGCCTCCCAAACTTGCAGCTGGATCCACAGAGAGGGGCCTGATGACTGAAGGCTCTGCCTCCCAAACTGGCAGCTGGTTCCACAGAGAGGGGCCTGATAACTCTAGGCTCTGCCTCCCAAACTGGCAGCTGGGACCACAAGAGAGGGGCCTGATAACTGAAGGCTCTGCCTCCCAACTGGCAGCTGGATCCACAGAGAGGGTTCTGATAACTGAAGGCTCTTCCTCCCAAACTCGCAGCTGGTTCCACAGAGAGGGGCCTGATAACTGAAGGCTCTTCCTCCCAAACTGGCAGCTGGATCTACAGAGAGGGGCCTGATAACTGAAGGCTCTGCCTCCCAAACTGGCAGCTGGTTCCACAGAGAGGGGCCTGATAACTGAAGGCTCTTCCTCCCAAACTGGCAGCTGGATCTACAGAGAGGGGCCTGATAACTGAAGGCTCTGCCTCCCAAACTGGCAGCTAGATCCACAGAGAGGGTTCTGATAATTGAAGGCTCTGCCTCCCAAACTGGCAGCTGGTTCCACAGAGAGGGGCCTGATAACTGAAGGCTCTGCCTCCCAAACTGGCTGGTGGTTCCACAAGAGAAGGGCCTGATAACTGAAGGCTCTGCCTCCAAAACTGGCAGCTGGATCCTCTTAGAGGGGCCTGATAACTGAAGGCTCTGCCTCCCAAACTGGCAGCTGGTTCCACAGAGAGGGGCCTGATGACTGAAGGCTCTGCCTCCCAAACTGGCAGCTGGTTCCACAGAGAGGGGCCTGATGACTGAAGGCTCTTCCTCCCAAACTGGCAGCTGGTTCCACAGAGAGGGGCCTCATAACTGAAGGCTCTTCCTCCCAAACTGGCAGCTGGTTCCACAGAGAGGGGCCTGATGACTGAAGGCTCTGCCTCCCAAACTGGCTGCTGGGACCACAAGAGAGGGGCCTGATAACTGAAGGCTCTGCCTCCCAAACTGGCAGCTGGATCCACAGAGAGGGTTCTGATAACTGAAGGCTCTTCCTCCCAAACTCGCAGCTGGTTCCACAGAGAGGGGCCTGATAACTGAAGGCTCTTCCTCCCAAACTGGCAGCTGGATCTACAGAGAGGGGCCTGATAACTGAAGGCTCTGCCTCCCAAACTGGCAGCTGGTTCCACAGAGAGGGGCCTGATAACTGAAGGCTCTTCCTCCCAAACTGGCAGCTGGATCCACAGAGAGGGTTCTGATAATTGAAGGCTCTGCCTCCCAAACTGGCAGCTGGTTCCACAGAGAGGGGCCTGATAACTGAAGGCTCTGCCTCCCAAACTGGCTGCTGGTTCCACAAGAGAAGGGCCTGATAACTGAAGGCTCTGCCTCCCAAACTGGCAGCTGGATCCTCTTAGAGGGGCCTGATAACTGAAGGCTCTGCCTCCCAAACTGGCAGCTGGATCTACAGAGAGGGGCCTGATAACTGAAGGCTCTGCCTCCCAAACTGGCAGCTGGTTCCACAGAGAGGGTTCTGATAACTGAAGGCTCTGCCTCCAAAACTGGCAGCTGGATCTACAGAGAGGGGCCTGATAACTGAAGTCTCGGCCTCCCAAACTGGCAGCTGGATCCACAAGAGAGGGGCCTGATAACTGAAGGCTCGGCCTCCCAAACTGGCAGCTGGATCCACAAGAGAGGGGCCTGATAACTGAAGGCTCTGCCTCCCAAACTGGCAGCTGGTTCCACAGAGAGGGGCCTGATGACTGAAGGCTCTTCCTCCCAAACTGGCAGCTGGTTCCACAGAGAGGGGCCTCATAACTGAAGGCTCTTCCTCCCAAACTGGCAGCTGGTTCCACAGAGAGGGGCCTGATGACTGAAGGCTCTGCCTCCCAAACTGGCTGCTGGGACCACAAGAGAGGGGCCTGATAACTGAAGGCTCTGCCTCCCAAACTGGCAGCTGGATCCACAGAGAGGGTTCTGATAACTGAAGGCTCTTCCTCCCAAACTCGCAGCTGGTTCCACAGAGAGGGGCCTGATAACTGAAGGCTCTTCCTCCCAAACTGGCAGCTGGATCTACAGAGAGGGGCCTGATAACTGAAGGCTCTGCCTCCCAAACTGGCAGCTGGTTCCACAGAGAGGGGCCTGATAACTGAAGGCTCTTCCTCCCAAACTGGCAGCTGGATCCACAGAGAGGGTTCTGATAATTGAAGGCTCTGCCTCCCAAACTGGCAGCTGGTTCCACAGAGAGGGGCCTGATAACTGAAGGCTCTGCCTCCCAAACTGGCTGCTGGTTCCACAAGAGAAGGGCCTGATAACTGAAGGCTCTGCCTCCCAAACTGGCAGCTGGATCCACAGAGAGGGGCCTGATGACTGAAGGCTCTGCCTCCCAAACTGGCAGCTGGTTCCACAGAGAGGGGCCTGATAACTCTAGGCTCTGCCTCCCAAACTGGCAGCTGGGACCACAAGAGAGGGGCCTGATAACTGAAGGCTCTGCCTCCCAAACTGGCAGCTGGATCCACAGAGAGGGTTCTGATAACTGAAGGCTCTTCCTCCCAAACTCGCAGCTGGTTCCACAGAGAGGGGCCTGATAACTGAAGGCTCTTCCTCCCAAACTGGCAGCTGGATCTACAGAGAGGGGCCTGATAACTGAAGGCTCTGCCTCCCAAACTGGCAGCTGGTTCCACAGAGAGGGGCCTGATAACTGAAGGCTCTTCCTCCCAAACTGGCAGCTGGATCTACAGAGAGGGGCCTGATAACTGAAGGCTCTGCCTCCCAAACTGGCAGCTAGATCCACAGAGAGGGTTCTGATAATTGAAGGCTCTGCCTCCCAAACTGGCAGCTGGTTCCACAGAGAGGGGCCTGATAACTGAAGGCTCTGCCTCCCAAACTGGCTGGTGGTTCCACAAGAGAAGGGCCTGATAACTGAAGGCTCTGCCTCCAAAACTGGCAGCTGGATCCTCTTAGAGGGGCCTGATAACTGAAGGCTCTGCCTCCCAAACTGGCAGCTGGTTCCACAGAGAGGGGCCTGATGACTGAAGGCTCTGCCTCCCAAACTGGCAGCTGGTTCCACAGAGAGGGGCCTGATGACTGAAGGCTCTTCCTCCCAAACTGGCAGCTGGTTCCACAGAGAGGGGCCTCATAACTGAAGGCTCTTCCTCCCAAACTGGCAGCTGGTTCCACAGAGAGGGGCCTGATGACTGAAGGCTCTGCCTCCCAAACTGGCTGCTGGGACCACAAGAGAGGGGCCTGATAACTGAAGGCTCTGCCTCCCAAACTGGCAGCTGGATCCACAGAGAGGGTTCTGATAACTGAAGGCTCTTCCTCCCAAACTCGCAGCTGGTTCCACAGAGAGGGGCCTGATAACTGAAGGCTCTTCCTCCCAAACTGGCAGCTGGATCTACAGAGAGGGGCCTGATAACTGAAGGCTCTGCCTCCCAAACTGGCAGCTGGTTCCACAGAGAGGGGCCTGATAACTGAAGGCTCTTCCTCCCAAACTGGCAGCTGGATCCACAGAGAGGGTTCTGATAATTGAAGGCTCTGCCTCCCAAACTGGCAGCTGGTTCCACAGAGAGGGGCCTGATAACTGAAGGCTCTGCCTCCCAAACTGGCTGCTGGTTCCACAAGAGAAGGGCCTGATAACTGAAGGCTCTGCCTCCCAAACTGGCAGCTGGATCCTCTTAGAGGGGCCTGATAACTGAAGGCTCTGCCTCCCAAACTGGCAGCTGGATCTACAGAGAGGGGCCTGATAACTGAAGGCTCTGCCTCCCAAACTGGCAGCTGGTTCCACAGAGAGGGTTCTGATAACTGAAGGCTCTGCCTCCAAAACTGGCAGCTGGATCTACAGAGAGGGGCCTGATAACTGAAGTCTCGGCCTCCCAAACTGGCAGCTGGATCCACAAGAGAGGGGCCTGATAACTGAAGGCTCGGCCTCCCAAACTGGCAGCTGGATCCACAAGAGAGGGGCCTGATAACTGAAGGCTCGGCCTCCCAAACTGGCAGCTGGATCCACAGAGAGGGGCCTGATAACTGGAGGCTCTGCCTCCCAAACTGGCAGCTGGATCCACAGAGAGGGTTCTGATAACTGAAGGCTCTGCCTCCCAAACTGGCAGCTGGTTCCACAGAGAGGGGCCTGATAACTGAAGGCTCTTCCTCCCAAACTGGCAGCTGGATCCACAGAGAGGGTTCTGATAACTGAAGGCTCTGCCTCCCAAACTGGCAGCTGGATCCTCTTAGAAGGGCCTGATAACTGAAGGCTCTGCCTCCCAAACTGGCAGCTGGATCTACAGAGAGGGGCCTGATAACTGAAGGCTCTGCCTCCCAAACTGGCAGCTGGTTCCACAGAGAGGGTTCTGATAACTGAAGGCTCTGCCTCCCAAACTGGCAGCTGGATCTACAGAGAGGGGCCTGATAACTGAAGTCTCGGCCTCCCAAACTGGCAGCTGGATCCACAAGAGAGGGGCCTGATAACTGAAGGCTCGGCCTCCCAAACTGGCAGCTGGATCCACAGAGAGGGGCCTGATAACTGAAGAATCTGCCTCCCAAACTGGCAGCTGGATCCACAGAGAGGGTTCTGATAACTGAAGGCTCTGCCTCCCAAACTGGCAGCTGGATCTACAGAGAGGGGCCTGATAACTGAAGTCTCTGCCTCCCAAACTGGCTGCTGGGACCACAAGAGAGGGGCCTGATAACTGAAGGCTCTGCCTCCCAAACTGGCAGCTGGATCTACAGAGAGGGGCCTGATAACTGAAGGCTCTGCCTCCCAAACTGGAAGCTGGATCCACAGAGAGGGGTCTGATAACTGAAGGCTCTGCCTCCCAAACTGGCAGCTGGTTCCACAGAGAGGGGCCTGATAACTGAAGGCTCTTCCTCCCAAATTGGCAACTGGTTCCAGAGAGAGGGGCCTGATAACTGAAGGCTCTGCCTCCCAAACTGGCAGCTGGTTCCACATAGAAGGGTCTGATAACTGAAGGCTCTGCCTCCCAAACTGGCAGCTGGTTCAACAGAGAGGGGCCTGATAACTGAAGGCTCTTCCTCCCAAACTCGCAGCTGGTTCCACAGAGAGGGGCCTGATAACTGAAGGCTCTTCCTCCTAAACTGGCAGCTGGATCTACAGAGAGGGGCCTGATAACTGAAGGCTCTTCGTCCCAAACTGGCAGCTGGTTCCAGAGAGAGGGGCCTGATAACTGAAGGCTCTGCCTCCCAAACTGGCAGCTGGTTCCACAGAGAGGGGCCTGATAACTGAAGGCTCTGCCTCCCAAACTGGAAACTGGTTCCAAAAGAGATGGGCCTGATAACTGAAGGCTCTGCCTCCCAAACTGGCAGCTTGTTCCACAGAAAGGAACCTGATAACTGAAGGCTCTGCCTCCCAAACTGGCAGCTGGTTCCACAGAAAGGAACCTGATAACTGAAGGCTCTCCCTCCCAAACTGGCAGCTGGTTCCACGGAGAGGGGCCTGATAACTGAAGGCTCTGCCTCCCAAACTGGCAGCTGGTTCCACAGAGAGGGGCCTGATAACTGGAGGCTCTGCCTCCCAAACTGGCAGCTGGTTCCACAGAGAGGGGCCTGATGACTGAAGGCTCTGCCTCCCAAACTGGCAGCTGGTTCCACAGAGAGGGGCCTGATAACTGAAGGCTCTGCCTCCCAAACTGGCAGCTGGATCCACAGAGAGGGTTCTGATAACTGAAGGCTCTTCCTCCCAAACTCACAGCTGTTTCCACAGAGAGGGGCCTGATAACTGAAGGCTCTTCCTCCCAAACTGGCAGCTGGATCTACAGAGAAGGGCCTGATAACTGAAGGCTCTGCCTCCCAAACTGGCAGCTGGTTCCACAGAGAGGGGCCTGATAACTGAAGGCTCTTCCTCCGAAACTGGCAGCTGGATCCACAGAGAGGGTTCTGATAATTGAAGGCTCTTCCTCCCAAACTCGCAGCTGGTTCCACAGAGAGGGGCCTGATAACTGAAGGCTCTTCCTCCCAAACTGGCAGCTGGATCTACAGAGAGGGGCCTGATAACTGAAGGCTCTGCCTCCCAAACTGGCAGCTGGTTCCAGAGAGAGGGGCCTGATAACTGAAGGCTCTGCCTCCCAAACTGGCAGCTGGTTCCACAGAGAGGGGCCTGATAACTGAAGGCTCTGCCTCCCAAACTGGCAACTGGTTCCACAAGAGATGGGCCTGATAACTGAAGGCTCTGCCTCCCAAACTGGCAGCTGGTTCCACAGAGAGGGGCCTGATAACTGAAGGCTCTACCTCCCAAACTGGCAGCTTGTTCCACAGAAAGGAACCTGATAACTGAAGGCTCTGCCTCCCAAACTGGCAGCTGGTTCCACGGAGAGGGGCCTGATAACTGAAGGCTCTGCCTCCCAAACTGGCAGCTGGTTCCACAGAGAGGGGCCTGATAACTGAAGGCTCTGCCTCCCAAACTGGCAGCTGGTTCCACAGAGAGGGGCCTGATGACTGAAGGCTCTGCCTCCCAAACTTGCAGCTGGATCCACAGAGAGGGGCCTGATGACTGAAGGCTCTGCCTCCCAAACTGGAGGCTGGTTCCACGGAGAGGGGCCTGATAACTGAAGGCTCTGCCTCCCAAACTGGCAGCTGGTTCCACAGAGAGGGTTCTGATAACTGAAGGATCTGCCTCCCAAACTGGCAGCTGGTTCCACAGAGAGGGGCCTGATGACTGAAGGCTCTGCCTCCCAAACTTGCAGCTGGATCCACAGAGAGGGGCCTGATGACTGAAGGCTCTGCCTCCCAAACTGGCAGCTGGTTCCACAGAGAGGGGCCTGATAACTGAAGGCTCTGCCTCCCAAACTGGCAGCTGGGACCACAAGAGAGGGGCCTGATAACTGAAGGCTCTGCCTCCCAAACTGGCAGCTGGATCCACAGAGAGGGTTCTGATAACTGAAGGCTCTTCCTCCCAAACTCGCAGCTGGTTCCACAGAGAGGGGCCTGATAACTGAAGGCTCTTCCTCCCAAACTGGCAGCTGGATCTACAGAGAGGGGCCTGATAACTGAAGGCTCTGCCTCCCAAACTGGCAGCTGGTTCCACAGAGAGGGGCCTGATAACTGAAGGCTCTTCCTCCCAAACTGGCAGCTGGATCTACAGAGAGGGGCCTGATAACTAAAGGCTCTGCCTCCCAAACTGGCAGCTAGATCCACAGAGAGGGTTCTGATAATTGAAGGCTCTGCCTCCCAAACTGGCAGCTGGTTCCACAGAGAGGGTTCTGATAATTGAAGGCTCTGCCTCCCAAACTGGCAGCTGGTTCCACAGAGAGGGGCCTGATAACTGAAGGCTCTACCTCCCAAACTGGCAGCTTGTTCCACAGAAAGGAACCTGATAACTGAAGGCTCTGCCTCCCAAACTGGCAGCTGGTTCCACGGAGAGGGGCCTGATAACTGAAGGCTCTGCCTCCCAAACTGGCAGCTGGTTCCACAGAGAGGGTTCTGATAACTGAAGGCTCTGCCTCCCAAACTGGCAGCTGGTTCCACAGAGAGGGGCCTGATGACTGAAGGCTCTGCCTCCCAAACTTGCAGCTGGATCCACAGAGAGGGGCCTGATGACTGAAGGCTCTGCCTCCCAAACTGGCAGCTGGTTCCACAGAGAGGGGCCTGATAACTGAAGGCTCTGCCTCCCAAACTGGCAGCTGGGACCACAAGAGAGGGGCCTGATAACTGAAGGCTCTGCCTCCCAAACTGGCAGCTGGATCCACAGAGAGGGTTCTGATAACTGAAGGCTCTTCCTCCCAAACTCGCAGCTGGTTCCACAGAGAGGGGCCTGATAACTGAAGGCTCTTCCTCCCAAACTGGCAGCTGGATCTACAGAGAGGGGCCTGATAACTGAAGGCTCTGCCTCCCAAACTGGCAGCTGGTTCCACAGAGAGGGGCCTGATAACTGAAGGCTCTTCCTCCCAAACTGGCAGCTGGATCTACAGAGAGGGGCCTGATAACTGAAGGCTCTGCCTCCCAAACTGGCAGCTAGATCCACAGAGAGGGTTCTGATAATTGAAGGCTCTGCCTCCCAAACTGGCAGCTGGTTCCACAGAGAGGGGCCTGATAACTGAAGGCTCTGCCTCCCAAACTGGCTGGTGGTTCCACAAGAGAAGGGCCTGATAACTGAAGGCTCTGCCTCCAAAACTGGCAGCTGGATCCTCTTAGAGGGGCCTGATAACTGAAGGCTCTGCCTCCCAAACTGGCAGCTGGTTCCACAGAGAGGGGCCTGATGACTGAAGGCTCTGCCTCCCAAACTGGCAGCTGGTTCCACAGAGAGGGGCCTGATGACTGAAGGCTCTTCCTCCCAAACTGGCAGCTGGTTCCACAGAGAGGGGCCTCATAACTGAAGGCTCTTCCTCCCAAACTGGCAGCTGGTTCCACAGAGAGGGGCCTGATGACTGAAGGCTCTGTCTCCCAAACTGGCTGCTGGGACCACAAGAGAGGGGCCTGATAACTGAAGGCTCTGCCTCCCAAACTGGCAGCTGGATCCACAGAGAGGGTTCTGATAACTGAAGGCTCTTCCTCCCAAACTCGCAGCTGGTTCCACAGAGAGGGGCCTGATAACTGAAGGCTCTTCCTCCCAAACTGGCAGCTGGATCTACAGAGAGGGGCCTGATAACTGAAGGCTCTGCCTCCCAAACTGGCAGCTGGTTCCACAGAGAGGGGCCTGATAACTGAAGGCTCTTCCTCCCAAACTGGCAGCTGGATCCACAGAGAGGGTTCTGATAATTGAAGGCTCTGCCTCCCAAACTGGCAGCTGGTTCCACAGAGAGGGGCCTGATAACTGAAGGCTCTGCCTCCCAAACTGGCTGCTGGTTCCACAAGAGAAGGGCCTGATAACTGAAGGCTCTGCCTCCCAAACTGGCAGCTGGATCCTCTTAGAGGGGCCTGATAACTGAAGGCTCTGCCTCCCAAACTGGCAGCTGGATCTACAGAGAGGGGCCTGATAACTGAAGGCTCTGCCTCCCAAACTGGCAGCTGGTTCCACAGAGAGGGTTCTGATAACTGAAGGCTCTGCCTCCAAAACTGGCAGCTGGATCTACAGAGAGGGGCCTGATAACTGAAGTCTCGGCCTCCCAAACTGGCAGCTGGATCCACAAGAGAGGGGCCTGATAACTGAAGGCTCGGCCTCCCAAACTGGCAGCTGGATCCACAAGAGAGGGGCCTGATAACTGAAGGCTCGGCCTCCCAAACTGGCAGCTGGATCCACAGAGAGGGGCCTGATAACTGGAGGCTCTGCCTCCCAAACTGGCAGCTGGATCCACAGAGAGGGTTCTGATAACTGAAGGCTCTGCCTCCCAAACTGGCAGCTGGTTCCACAGAGAGGGGCCTGATAACTGAAGGCTCTTCCTCCCAAACTGGCAGCTGGATCCACAGAGAGGGTTCTGATAACTGAAGGCTCTGCCTCCCAAACTGGCAGCTGGATCCTCTTAGAAGGGCCTGATAACTGAAGGCTCTGCCTCCCAAACTGGCAGCTGGATCTACAGAGAGGGGCCTGATAACTGAAGGCTCTGCCTCCCAAACTGGCAGCTGGTTCCACAGAGAGGGTTCTGATAACTGAAGGCTCTGCCTCCCAAACTGGCAGCTGGATCTACAGAGAGGGGCCTGATAACTGAAGTCTCGGCCTCCCAAACTGGCAGCTGGATCCACAAGAGAGGGGCCTGATAACTGAAGGCTCGGCCTCCCAAACTGGCAGCTGGATCCACAGAGAGGGGCCTGATAACTGAAGAATCTGCCTCCCAAACTGGCAGCTGGATCCACAGAGAGGGTTCTGATAACTGAAGGCTCTGCCTCCCAAACTGGCAGCTGGATCTACAGAGAGGGGCCTGATAACTGAAGTCTCTGCCTCCCAAACTGGCTGCTGGGACCACAAGAGAGGGGCCTGATAACTGAAGGCTCTGCCTCCCAAACTGGCAGCTGGATCTACAGAGAGGGGCCTGATAACTGAAGGCTCTGCCTCCCAAACTGGAAGCTGGATCCACAGAGAGGGGTCTGATAACTGAAGGCTCTGCCTCCCAAACTGGCAGCTGGTTCCACAGAGAGGGGCCTGATAACTGAAGGCTCTTCCTCCCAAATTGGCAACTGGTTCCAGAGAGAGGGGCCTGATAACTGAAGGCTCTGCCTCCCAAACTGGCAGCTGGTTCCACATAGAAGGGTCTGATAACTGAAGGCTCTGCCTCCCAAACTGGCAGCTGGTTCAACAGAGAGGGGCCTGATAACTGAAGGCTCTTCCTCCCAAACTCGCAGCTGGTTCCACAGAGAGGGGCCTGATAACTGAAGGCTCTTCCTCCTAAACTGGCAGCTGGATCTACAGAGAGGGGCCTGATAACTGAAGGCTCTTCCTCCCAAACTGGCAGCTGGTTCCAGAGAGAGGGGCCTGATAACTGAAGGCTCTGCCTCCCAAACTGGCAGCTGGTTCCACAGAGAGGGGCCTGATAACTGAAGGCTCTGCCTCCCAAACTGGAAACTGGTTCCACAGAAAGGAACCTGATAACTGAAGGCTCTCCCTCCCAAACTGGCAGCTGGTTCCACGGAGAGGGGCCTGATAACTGAAGGCTCTGCCTCCCAAACTGGCAGCTGGTTCCAGAGAGAGGGGCCTGATAACTGAAGGCTCTGCCTCCCAAACTGGCAGCTGGTTCCACAGAGAGGGGCCTGATAACTGAAGGCTCTGCCTCCCAAACTGGAAACTGGTTCCACAGAAAGGAACCTGATAACTGAAGGCTCTCCCTCCCAAACTGGCAGCTGGTTCCACGGAGAGGGGCCTGATAACTGAAGGCTCTGCCTCCCAAACTGGCAGCTGGTTCCACAGAGAGGGGCCTGATAACTGGAGGCTCTGCCTCCCAAACTGGCAGCTGGTTCCACAGAGAGGGGCCTGATGACTGAAGGCTCTGCCTCCCAAACTGGCAGCTGGTTCCACAGAGAGGGGCCTGATAACTGAAGGCTCTGCCTCCCAAACTGGCAGC
The DNA here is from genome assembly GCF_027942865.1 of Odontesthes bonariensis. Lineage (NCBI taxonomy): Eukaryota > Metazoa > Chordata > Actinopteri > Atheriniformes > Atherinopsidae > Odontesthes > Odontesthes bonariensis. The sequence goes on from NC_134507.1 coordinate 46,276,862, forward strand.
TGGATCCACAGAGAGGGTTCTGATAACTGAAGGCTCTTCCTCCCAAACTCACAGCTGGTTCCACAGAGAGGGGCCTGATAACTGAAGGCTCTTCCTCCCAAACTGGCAGCTGGATCTACAGAGAAGGGCCTGATAACTGAAGGCTCTGCCTCCCAAACTGGCAGCTGGTTCCACAGAGAGGGGCCTGATAACTGAAGGCTCTTCCTCCGAAACTGGCAGCTGGATCCACAGAGAGGGTTCTGATAATTGAAGGCTCTTCCTCCCAAACTGGCAGCTGGTTCCAGAGAGAGGGGCCTGATAACTGAAGGCTCTGCCTCCCAAACTGGCAGCTGGTTCCACAGAGAGGGGCCTGATAACTGAAGGCTCTGCCTCCCAAACTGGCAACTGGTTCCACAAGAGATGGTTCTGATAACTGAAGGCTCTGCCTCCCAAACTGGCAGCTGGTTCCACAGAGAGGGGCCTGATAACTGAAGGCTCTACCTCCCAAACTGGCAGCTTGTTCCACAGAAAGGAACCTGATAACTGAAGGCTCTGCCTCCCAAACTGGCAGCTGGTTCCACGGAGAGGGGCCTGATAACTGAAGGCTCTGCCTCCCAAACTGGCAGCTGGTTCCACAGAGAGGGGCCTGATAACTGAAGGCTCTGCCTCCCAAACTGGCAGCTGGTTCCACAGAGAGGGGCCTGATGACTGAAGGCTCTGCCTCCCAAACTTGCAGCTGGATCCACAGAGAGGGGCCTGATGACTGAAGGCTCTGCCTCCCAAACTGGAGGCTGGTTCCACGGAGAGGGGCCTGATAACTGAAGGCTCTGCCTCCCAAACTGGCAGCTGGTTCCACAGAGAGGGTTCTGATAACTGAAGGATCTGCCTCCCAAACTGGCAGCTGGTTCCACAGAGAGGGGCCTGATGACTGAAGGCTCTGCCTCCCAAACTTGCAGCTGGATCCACAGAGAGGGGCCTGATGACTGAAGGCTCTGCCTCCCAAACTGGCAGCTGGTTCCACAGAGAGGGGCCTGATAACTGAAGGCTCTGCCTCCCAAACTGGCAGCTGGGACCACAAGAGAGGGGCCTGATAACTGAAGGCTCTGCCTCCCAAACTGGCAGCTGGATCCACAGAGAGGGTTCTGATAACTGAAGGCTCTTCCTCCCAAACTCGCAGCTGGTTCCACAGAGAGGGGCCTGATAACTGAAGGCTCTTCCTCCCAAACTGGCAGCTGGATCTACAGAGAGGGGCCTGATAACTGAAGGCTCTGCCTCCCAAACTGGCAGCTGGTTCCACAGAGAGGGGCCTGATAACTGAAGGCTCTTCCTCCCAAACTGGCAGCTGGATCCACAGAGAGGGTTCTGATAATTGAAGGCTCTGCCTCCCAAACTGGCAGCTGGTTCCACAGAGAGGGGCCTGATAACTGAAGGCTCTGCCTCCCAAACTGGCTGCTGGTTCCACAAGAGAAGGGCCTGATAACTGAAGGCTCTGCCTCCCAAACTGGCTGCTGGGACCACAAGAGAGGGGCCTGATAACTGAAGGCTCTGCCTCCCAAACTGGCAGCTGGATCTACAGAGAGGGGCCTGATAACTGAAGGCTCTGCCTCCCAAACTGGAAGCTGGATCCACAGAGAGGGTTCTGATAACTGAAGGCTCTGCCTCCCAAACTGGCAGCTGGTTCCACAGAGAGGGGCCTGATAACTGAAGGCTCTTCCTCCCAAATTGGCAACTGGTTCCAGAGAGAGGGGCCTGATAACTGAAGGCTCTGCCTCCCAAACTGGCAGCTGGTTCCACATAGAAGGGTCTGATAACTGAAGGCTCTGCCTCCCAAACTGGCAGCTGGTTCAACAGAGAGGGGCCTGATAACTGAAGGCTCTTCCTCCCAAACTCGCAGCTGGTTCCACAGAGAGGGGCCTGATAACTGAAGGCTCTTCCTCCTAAACTGGCAGCTGGATCTACAGAGAGGGGCCTGATAACTGAAGGCTCTACCTCCCAAACTGGCAGCTTGTTCCACAGAAAGGAACCTGATAACTGAAGGCTCTGCCTCCCAAACTGGCAGCTGGTTCCACAGAAAGGAACCTGATAACTGAAGGCTCTCCCTCCCAAACTGGCAGCTGGTTCCACGGAGAGGGGCCTGATAACTGAAGGCTCTGCCTCCCAAACTGGCAGCTGGTTCCACAGAGAGGGGCCTGATAACTGGAGGCTCTGCCTCCCAAACTGGCAGCTGGTTCCACAGAGAGGGGCCTGATGACTGAAGGCTCTGCCTCCCAAACTGGCAGCTGGTTCCACAGAGAGGGGCCTGATAACTGAAGGCTCTGCCTCCCAAACTGGCAGCTGGATCCACAGAGAGGGTTCTGATAACTGAAGGCTCTTCCTCCCAAACTCACAGCTGGTTCCACAGAGAGGGGCCTGATAACTGAAGGCTCTTCCTCCCAAACTGGCAGCTGGATCTACAGAGAAGGGCCTGATAACTGAAGGCTCTGCCTCCCAAACTGGCAGCTGGTTCCACAGAGAGGGGCCTGATAACTGAAGGCTCTTCCTCCGAAACTGGCAGCTGGATCCACAGAGAGGGTTCTGATAATTGAAGGCTCTTCCTCCCAAACTGGCAGCTGGTTCCAGAGAGAGGGGCCTGATAACTGAAGGCTCTGCCTCCCAAACTGGCAGCTGGTTCCACAGAGAGGGGCCTGATAACTGAAGGCTCTGCCTCCCAAACTGGCAACTGGTTCCACAAGAGATGGGCCTGATAACTGAAGGCTCTGCCTCCCAAACTGGCAGCTGGTTCCACAGAGAGGGGCCTGATAACTGAAGGCTCTACCTCCCAAACTGGCAGCTTGTTCCACAGAAAGGAACCTGATAACTGAAGGCTCTGCCTCCCAAACTGGCAGCTGGTTCCACGGAGAGGGGCCTGATAACTGAAGGCTCTGCCTCCCAAACTGGCAGCTGGTTCCACAGAGAGGGGCCTGATAACTGAAGGCTCTGCCTCCCAAACTGGCAGCTGGTTCCACAGAGAGGGGCCTGATGACTGAAGGCTCTGCCTCCCAAACTTGCAGCTGGATCCACAGAGAGGGGCCTGATGACTGAAGGCTCTGCCTCCCAAACTGGAGGCTGGTTCCACGGAGAGGGGCCTGATAACTGAAGGCTCTGCCTCCCAAACTGGCAGCTGGTTCCACAGAGAGGGTTCTGATAACTGAAGGATCTGCCTCCCAAACTGGCAGCTGGTTCCACAGAGAGGGGCCTGATGACTGAAGGCTCTGCCTCCCAAACTTGCAGCTGGATCCACAGAGAGGGGCCTGATGACTGAAGGCTCTGCCTCCCAAACTGGCAGCTGGTTCCACAGAGAGGGGCCTGATAACTGAAGGCTCTGCCTCCCAAACTGGCAGCTGGGACCACAAGAGAGGGGCCTGATAACTGAAGGCTCTGCCTCCCAAACTGGCAGCTGGATCCACAGAGAGGGTTCTGATAACTGAAGGCTCTTCCTCCCAAACTCGCAGCTGGTTCCACAGAGAGGGGCCTGATAACTGAAGGCTCTTCCTCCCAAACTGGCAGCTGGATCTACAGAGAGGGGCCTGATAACTGAAGGCTCTGCCTCCCAAACTGGCAGCTGGTTCCACAGAGAGGGGCCTGATAACTGAAGGCTCTTCCTCCCAAACTGGCAGCTGGATCCACAGAGAGGGTTCTGATAATTGAAGGCTCTGCCTCCCAAACTGGCAGCTGGTTCCACAGAGAGGGGCCTGATAACTGAAGGCTCTGCCTCCCAAACTGGCTGCTGGTTCCACAAGAGAAGGGCCTGATAACTGAAGGCTCTGCCTCCCAAACTGGCTGCTGGGACCACAAGAGAGGGGCCTGATAACTGAAGGCTCTGCCTCCCAAACTGGCAGCTGGATCTACAGAGAGGGGCCTGATAACTGAAGGCTCTGCCTCCCAAACTGGAAGCTGGATCCACAGAGAGGGTTCTGATAACTGAAGGCTCTGCCTCCCAAACTGGCAGCTGGTTCCACAGAGAGGGGCCTGATAACTGAAGGCTCTTCCTCCCAAATTGGCAACTGGTTCCAGAGAGAGGGGCCTGATAACTGAAGGCTCTGCCTCCCAAACTGGCAGCTGGTTCCACATAGAAGGGTCTGATAACTGAAGGCTCTGCCTCCCAAACTGGCAGCTGGTTCAAAAGAGAGGGGCCTGATAACTGAAGGCTCTTCCTCCCAAACTCGCAGCTGGTTCCACAGAGAGGGGCCTGATAACTGAAGGCTCTTCCTCCTAAACTGGCAGCTGGATCTACAGAGAGGGTCCTGATAACTGAAGGCTCTACCTCCCAAACTGGCAGCTTGTTCCACAGAAAGGAACCTGATAACTGAAGGCTCTGCCTCCCAAACTGGCAGCTGGTTCCACAGAAAGGAACCTGATAACTGAAGGCTCTCCCTCCCAAACTGGCAGCTGGTTCCACGGAGAGGGGCCTGATAACTGAAGGCTCTGCCTCCCAAACTGGCAGCTGGTTCCACAGAGAGGGGCCTGATAACTGGAGGCTCTGCCTCCCAAACTGGCAGCTGGTTCCACAGAGAGGGGCCTGATGACTGAAGGCTCTGCCTCCCAAACTGGCAGCTGGTTCCACAGAGAGGGGCCTGATAACTGAAGGCTCTGCCTCCCAAACTGGCAGCTGGATCCACAGAGAGGGTTCTGATAACTGAAGGCTCTTCCTCCCAAACTCACAGCTGGTTCCACAGAGAGGGGCCTGATAACTGAAGGCTCTTCCTCCCAAACTGGCAGCTGGATCTACAGAGAAGGGCCTGATAACTGAAGGCTCTGCCTCCCAAACTGGCAGCTGGTTCCACAGAGAGGGGCCTGATAACTGAAGGCTCTTCCTCCGAAACTGGCAGCTGGATCCACAGAGAGGGTTCTGATAATTGAAGGCTCTTCCTCCCAAACTGGCAGCTGGTTCCAGAGAGAGGGGCCTGATAACTGAAGGCTCTGCCTCCCAAACTGGCAGCTGGTTCCACAGAGAGGGGCCTGATAACTGAAGGCTCTGCCTCCCAAACTGGCAACTGGTTCCACAAGAGATGGGCCTGATAACTGAAGGCTCTGCCTCCCAAACTGGCAGCTGGTTCCACAGAGAGGGGCCTGATAACTGAAGGCTCTACCTCCCAAACTGGCAGCTTGTTCCACAGAAAGGAACCTGATAACTGAAGGCTCTGCCTCCCAAACTGGCAGCTGGTTCCACGGAGAGGGGCCTGATAACTGAAGGCTCTGCCTCCCAAACTGGCAGCTGGTTCCACAGAGAGGGGCCTGATAACTGAAGGCTCTGCCTCCCAAACTGGCAGCTGGTTCCACAGAGAGGGGCCTGATGACTGAAGGCTCTGCCTCCCAAACTTGCAGCTGGATCCACAGAGAGGGGCCTGATGACTGAAGGCTCTGCCTCCCAAACTGGAGGCTGGTTCCACGGAGAGGGGCCTGATAACTGAAGGCTCTGCCTCCCAAACTGGCAGCTGGTTCCACAGAGAGGGTTCTGATAACTGAAGGATCTGCCTCCCAAACTGGCAGCTGGTTCCACAGAGAGGGGCCTGATGACTGAAGGCTCTGCCTCCCAAACTTGCAGCTGGATCCACAGAGAGGGGCCTGATGACTGAAGGCTCTGCCTCCCAAACTGGCAGCTGGTTCCACAGAGAGGGGCCTGATAACTGAAGGCTCTGCCTCCCAAACTGGCAGCTGGGACCACAAGAGAGGGGCCTGATAACTGAAGGCTCTGCCTCCCAAACTGGCAGCTGGATCCACAGAGAGGGTTCTGATAACTGAAGGCTCTTCCTCCCAAACTCGCAGCTGGTTCCACAGAGAGGGGCCTGATAACTGAAGGCTCTTCCTCCCAAACTGGCAGCTGGATCTACAGAGAGGGGCCTGATAACTGAAGGCTCTGCCTCCCAAACTGGCAGCTGGTTCCACAGAGAGGGGCCTGATAACTGAAGGCTCTTCCTCCCAAACTGGCAGCTGGATCCACAGAGAGGGTTCTGATAATTGAAGGCTCTGCCTCCCAAACTGGCAGCTGGTTCCACAGAGAGGGGCCTGATAACTGAAGGCTCTGCCTCCCAAACTGGCTGCTGGTTCCACAAGAGAAGGGCCTGATAACTGAAGGCTCTGCCTCCCAAACTGGCTGCTGGGACCACAAGAGAGGGGCCTGATAACTGAAGGCTCTGCCTCCCAAACTGGCAGCTGGATCTACAGAGAGGGGCCTGATAACTGAAGGCTCTGCCTCCCAAACTGGAAGCTGGATCCACAGAGAGGGGTCTGATAACTGAAGGCTCTGCCTCCCAAACTGGCAGCTGGTTCCACAGAGAGGGGCCTGATAACTGAAGGCTCTTCCTCCCAAATTGGCAACTGGTTCCAGAGAGAGGGGCCTGATAACTGAAGGCTCTGCCTCCCAAACTGGCAGCTGGTTCCACATAGAAGGGTCTGATAACTGAAGGCTCTGCCTCTCAAACTGGCAGCTGGTTCAACAGAGAGGGGCCTGATAACTGAAGGCTCTTCCTCCCAAACTCGCAGCTGGTTCCACAGAGAGGGGCCTGATAACTGAAGGCTCTTCCTCCTAAACTGGCAGCTGGATCTACAGAGAGGGGCCTGATAACTGAAGGCTCTTCCTCCCAAACTGGCAGCTGGTTCCAGAGAGAGGGGCCTGATAACTGAAGGCTCTGCCTCCCAAACTGGCAGCTGGTTCCACAGAGAGGGGCCTGATAACTGAAGGCTCTGCCTCCCAAACTGGCAGCTGGATCTACAGAGAGGGGCCTGATAACTGAAGGCTCTGCCTCCCAAACTGGAAGCTGGATCCACAGAGAGGGGTCTGATAACTGAAGGCTCTGCCTCCCAAACTGGCAGCTGGTTCCACAGAGAGGGGCCTGATAACTGAAGGCTCTTCCTCCCAAATTGGCAACTGGTTCCAGAGAGAGGGGCCTGATAACTGAAGGCTCTGCCTCCCAAACTGGCAGCTGGTTCCACATAGAAGGGTCTGATAACTGAAGGCTCTGCCTCCCAAACTGGCAGCTGGTTCAACAGAGAGGGGCCTGATAACTGAAGGCTCTTCCTCCCAAACTCGCAGCTGGTTCCACAGAGAGGGGCCTGATAACTGAAGGCTCTTCCTCCTAAACTGGCAGCTGGATCTACAGAGAGGGGCCTGATAACTGAAGGCTCTTCGTCCCAAACTGGCAGCTGGTTCCAGAGAGAGGGGCCTGATAACTGAAGGCTCTGCCTCCCAAACTGGCAGCTGGTTCCACAGAGAGGGGCCTGATAACTGAAGGCTCTGCCTCCCAAACTGGAAACTGGTTCCAAAAGAGATGGGCCTGATAACTGAAGGCTCTGCCTCCCAAACTGGCAGCTTGTTCCACAGAAAGGAACCTGATAACTGAAGGCTCTGCCTCCCAAACTGGCAGCTGGTTCCACAGAAAGGAACCTGATAACTGAAGGCTCTCCCTCCCAAACTGGCAGCTGGTTCCACGGAGAGGGGCCTGATAACTGAAGGCTCTGCCTCCCAAACTGGCAGCTGGTTCCACAGAGAGGGGCCTGATAACTGGAGGCTCTGCCTCCCAAACTGGCAGCTGGTTCCACAGAGAGGGGCCTGATGACTGAAGGCTCTGCCTCCCAAACTGGCAGCTGGTTCCACAGAGAGGGGCCTGATAACTGAAGGCTCTGCCTCCCAAACTGGCAGCTGGATCCACAGAGAGGGTTCTGATAACTGAAGGCTCTTCCTCCCAAACTCACAGCTGTTTCCACAGAGAGGGGCCTGATAACTGAAGGCTCTTCCTCCCAAACTGGCAGCTGGATCTACAGAGAAGGGCCTGATAACTGAAGGCTCTGCCTCCCAAACTGGCAGCTGGTTCCACAGAGAGGGGCCTGATAACTGAAGGCTCTTCCTCCGAAACTGGCAGCTGGATCCACAGAGAGGGTTCTGATAATTGAAGGCTCTTCCTCCCAAACTCGCAGCTGGTTCCACAGAGAGGGGCCTGATAACTGAAGGCTCTTCCTCCCAAACTGGCAGCTGGATCTACAGAGAGGGGCCTGATAACTGAAGGCTCTGCCTCCCAAACTGGCAGCTGGTTCCACAGAGAGGGGCCTGATAACTGAAGGCTCTGCCTCCCAAACTGGCAGCTGGTTCCACAGAGAGGGGCCTGATAACTGAAGGCTCTGCCTCCCAAACTGGCAACTGGTTCCACAAGAGATGGGCCTGATAACTGAAGGCTCTGCCTCCCAAACTGGCAGCTGGTTCCACAGAGAGGGGCCTGATAACTGAAGGCTCTACCTCCCAAACTGGCAGCTTGTTCCACAGAAAGGAACCTGATAACTGAAGGCTCTGCCTCCCAAACTGGCAGCTGGTTCCACGGAGAGGGGCCTGATAACTGAAGGCTCTGCCTCCCAAACTGGCAGCTGGTTCCACAGAGAGGGGCCTGATAACTGAAGGCTCTGCCTCCCAAACTGGCAGCTGGTTCCACAGAGAGGGGCCTGATGACTGAAGGCTCTGCCTCCCAAACTTGCAGCTGGATCCACAGAGAGGGGCCTGATGACTGAAGGCTCTGCCTCCCAAACTGGAGGCTGGTTCCACGGAGAGGGGCCTGATAACTGAAGGCTCTGCCTCCCAAACTGGCAGCTGGTTCCACAGAGAGGGTTCTGATAACTGAAGGATCTGCCTCCCAAACTGGCAGCTGGTTCCACAGAGAGGGGCCTGATGACTGAAGGCTCTGCCTCCCAAACTTGCAGCTGGATCCACAGAGAGGGGCCTGATGACTGAAGGCTCTGCCTCCCAAACTGGCAGCTGGTTCCACAGAGAGGGGCCTGATAACTGAAGGCTCTGCCTCCCAAACTGGCAGCTGGGACCACAAGAGAGGGGCCTGATAACTGAAGGCTCTGCCTCCCAAACTGGCAGCTGGATCCACAGAGAGGGTTCTGATAACTGAAGGCTCTTCCTCCCAAACTCGCAGCTGGTTCCACAGAGAGGGGCCTGATAACTGAAGGCTCTTCCTCCCAAACTGGCAGCTGGATCTACAGAGAGGGGCCTGATAACTGAAGGCTCTGCCTCCCAAACTGGCAGCTGGTTCCACAGAGAGGGGCCTGATAACTGAAGGCTCTTCCTCCCAAACTGGCAGCTGGATCTACAGAGAGGGGCCTGATAACTAAAGGCTCTGCCTCCCAAACTGGCAGCTAGATCCACAGAGAGGGTTCTGATAATTGAAGGCTCTGCCTCCCAAACTGGCAGCTGGTTCCACAGAGAGGGTTCTGATAATTGAAGGCTCTGCCTCCCAAACTGGCAGCTGGTTCCACAGAGAGGGGCCTGATAACTGAAGGCTCTACCTCCCAAACTGGCAGCTTGTTCCACAGAAAGGAACCTGATAACTGAAGGCTCTGCCTCCCAAACTGGCAGCTGGTTCCACGGAGAGGGGCCTGATAACTGAAGGCTCTGCCTCCCAAACTGGCAGCTGGTTCCACAGAGAGGGTTCTGATAACTGAAGGCTCTGCCTCCCAAACTGGCAGCTGGTTCCACAGAGAGGGGCCTGATGACTGAAGGCTCTGCCTCCCAAACTTGCAGCTGGATCCACAGAGAGGGGCCTGATGACTGAAGGCTCTGCCTCCCAAACTGGCAGCTGGTTCCACAGAGAGGGGCCTGATAACTGAAGGCTCTGCCTCCCAAACTGGCAGCTGGGACCACAAGAGAGGGGCCTGATAACTGAAGGCTCTGCCTCCCAAACTGGCAGCTGGATCCACAGAGAGGGTTCTGATAACTGAAGGCTCTTCCTCCCAAACTCGCAGCTGGTTCCACAGAGAGGGGCCTGATAACTGAAGGCTCTTCCTCCCAAACTGGCAGCTGGATCTACAGAGAGGGGCCTGATAACTGAAGGCTCTGCCTCCCAAACTGGCAGCTGGTTCCACAGAGAGGGGCCTGATAACTGAAGGCTCTTCCTCCCAAACTGGCAGCTGGATCTACAGAGAGGGGCCTGATAACTGAAGGCTCTGCCTCCCAAACTGGCAGCTAGATCCACAGAGAGGGTTCTGATAATTGAAGGCTCTGCCTCCCAAACTGGCAGCTGGTTCCACAGAGAGGGGCCTGATAACTGAAGGCTCTGCCTCCCAAACTGGCTGGTGGTTCCACAAGAGAAGGGCCTGATAACTGAAGGCTCTGCCTCCAAAACTGGCAGCTGGATCCTCTTAGAGGGGCCTGATAACTGAAGGCTCTGCCTCCCAAACTGGCAGCTGGTTCCACAGAGAGGGGCCTGATGACTGAAGGCTCTGCCTCCCAAACTGGCAGCTGGTTCCACAGAGAGGGGCCTGATGACTGAAGGCTCTTCCTCCCAAACTGGCAGCTGGTTCCACAGAGAGGGGCCTCATAACTGAAGGCTCTTCCTCCCAAACTGGCAGCTGGTTCCACAGAGAGGGGCCTGATGACTGAAGGCTCTGCCTCCCAAACTGGCTGCTGGGACCACAAGAGAGGGGCCTGATAACTGAAGGCTCTGCCTCCCAAACTGGCAGCTGGATCCACAGAGAGGGTTCTGATAACCGAAGGCTCTTCCTCCCAAACTCGCAGCTGGTTCCACAGAGAGGGGCCTGATAACTGAAGGCTCTTCCTCCCAAACTGGCAACTGGATCTACAGAGAGGGGCCTGATAACTGAAGGCTCTGCCTCCCAAACTGGCAGCTGGTTCCACAGAGAGGGGCCTGATAACTGAAGGCTCTTCCTCCCAAACTGGCAGCTGGATCCACAGAGAGGGTTCTGATAATTGAAGGCTCTGCCTCCCAAACTGGCAGCTGGTTCCACAGAGAGGGGCCTGATAACTGAAGGCTCTGCCTCCCAAACTGGCTGCTGGTTCCACAAGAGAAGGGCCTGATAACTGAAGGCTCTGCCTCCCAAACTGGCAGCTGGATCCTCTTAGAGGGGCCTGATAACTGAAGGCTCTGCCTCCCAAACTGGCAGCTGGATCTACAGAGAGGGGCCTGATAACTGAAGGCTCTGCCTCCCAAACTGGCAGCTGGTTCCACAGAGAGGGTTCTGATAACTGAAGGCTCTGCCTCCAAAACTGGCAGCTGGATCTACAGAGAGGGGCCTGATAACTGAAGTCTCGGCCTCCCAAACTGGCAGCTGGATCCACAAGAGAGGGGCCTGATAACTGAAGGCTCGGCCTCCCAAACTGGCAGCTGGATCCACAAGAGAGGGGCCTGATAACTGAAGGCTCGGCCTCCCAAACTGGCAGCTGGATCCACAGAGAGGGGCCTGATAACTGAAGGCTCTGCCTCCCAAACTGGCAGCTGGTTCCACAGAGAGGGTTCTGATAACTGAAGGCTCTGCCTCCAAAACTGGCAGCTGGATCTACAGAGAGGGGCCTGATAACTGAAGTCTCGGCCTCCCAAACTGGCAGCTGGATCCACAAGAGAGGGGCCTGATAACTGAAGGCTCTTCCTCCCAAACTCGCAGCTGGTTCCACAGAGAGGGGCCTGATAACTGAAGGCTCTTCCTCCCAAACTGGCAGCTGGATCTACAGAGAGGGGCCTGATAACTGAAGGCTCTGCCTCCCAAACTGGCAGCTGGTTCCACAGAGAGGGGCCTGATAACTGAAGGCTCTTCCTCCCAAACTGGCAGCTGGATCTACAGAGAGGGGCCTGATAACTGAAGGCTCTGCCTCCCAAACTGGCAGCTAGATCCACAGAGAGGGTTCTGATAATTGAAGGCTCTGCCTCCCAAACTGGCAGCTGGTTCCACAGAGAGGGGCCTGATAACTGAAGGCTCTGCCTCCCAAACTGGCTGGTGGTTCCACAAGAGAAGGGCCTGATAACTGAAGGCTCTGCCTCCAAAACTGGCAGCTGGATCCTCTTAGAGGGGCCTGATAACTGAAGGCTCTGCCTCCCAAACTGGCAGCTGGTTCCACAGAGAGGGGCCTGATGACTGAAGGCTCTGCCTCCCAAACTGGCAGCTGGTTCCACAGAGAGGGGCCTGATGACTGAAGGCTCTTCCTCCCAAACTGGCAGCTGGTTCCACAGAGAGGGGCCTCATAACTGAAGGCTCTTCCTCCCAAACTGGCAGCTGGTTCCACAGAGAGGGGCCTGATGACTGAAGGCTCTGCCTCCCAAACTGGCTGCTGGGACCACAAGAGAGGGGCCTGATAACTGAAGGCTCTGCCTCCCAAACTGGCAGCTGGATCCACAGAGAGGGTTCTGATAACCGAAGGCTCTTCCTCCCAAACTCGCAGCTGGTTCCACAGAGAGGGGCCTGATAACTGAAGGCTCTTCCTCCCAAACTGGCAACTGGATCTACAGAGAGGGGCCTGATAACTGAAGGCTCTGCCTCCCAAACTGGCAGCTGGTTCCACAGAGAGGGGCCTGATAACTGAAGGCTCTTCCTCCCAAACTGGCAGCTGGATCCACAGAGAGGGTTCTGATAATTGAAGGCTCTGCCTCCCAAACTGGCAGCTGGTTCCACAGAGAGGGGCCTGATAACTGAAGGCTCTGCCTCCCAAACTGGCTGCTGGTTCCACAAGAGAAGGGCCTGATAACTGAAGGCTCTGCCTCCCAAACTGGCAGCTGGATCCTCTTAGAGGGGCCTGATAACTGAAGGCTCTGCCTCCCAAACTGGCAGCTGGATCTACAGAGAGGGGCCTGATAACTGAAGGCTCTGCCTCCCAAACTGGCAGCTGGTTCCACAGAGAGGGTTCTGATAACTGAAGGCTCTGCCTCCAAAACTGGCAGCTGGATCTACAGAGAGGGGCCTGATAACTGAAGTCTCGGCCTCCCAAACTGGCAGCTGGATCCACAAGAGAGGGGCCTGATAACTGAAGGCTCGGCCTCCCAAACTGGCAGCTGGATCCACAAGAGAGGGGCCTGATAACTGAAGGCTCGGCCTCCCAAACTGGCAGCTGGATCCACAGAGAGGGGCCTGATAACTGGAGGCTCTGCCTCCCAAACTGGCAGCTGGATCCACAGAGAGGGTTCTGATAACTGAAGGCTCTGCCTCCCAAACTGGCAGCTGGTTCCACAGAGAGGGGCCTGATAACTGAAGGCTCTTCCTCCCAAACTGGCAGCTGGATCCACAGAGAGGGTTCTGATAACTGAAGGCTCTGCCTCCCAAACTGGCAGCTGGATCCTCTTAGAAGGGCCTGATAACTGAAGGCTCTGCCTCCCAAACTGGCAGCTGGATCTACAGAGAGGGGCCTGATAACTGAAGGCTCTGCCTCCCAAACTGGCAGCTGGTTCCACAGAGAGGGTTCTGATAACTGAAGGCTCTGCCTCCCAAACTGGCAGCTGGATCTACAGAGAGGGGCCTGATAACTGAAGTCTCGGCCTCCCAAACTGGCAGCTGGATCCACAAGAGAGGGGCCTGATAACTGAAGGCTCGGCCTCCCAAACTGGCAGCTGGATCCACAGAGAGGGGCCTGATAACTGAAGAATCTGCCTCCCAAACTGGCAGCTGGATCCACAGAGAGGGTTCTGATAACTGAAGGCTCTGCCTCCCAAACTGGCAGCTGGATCTACAGAGAGGGGCCTGATAACTGAAGTCTCTGCCTCCCAAACTGGCTGCTGGGACCACAAGAGAGGGGCCTGATAACTGAAGGCTCTGCCTCCCAAACTGGCAGCTGGATCTACAGAGAGGGGCCTGATAACTGAAGGCTCTGCCTCCCAAACTGGAAGCTGGATCCACAGAGAGGGGTCTGATAACTGAAGGCTCTGCCTCCCAAACTGGCAGCTGGTTCCACAGAGAGGGGCCTGATAACTGAAGGCTCTTCCTCCCAAATTGGCAACTGGTTCCAGAGAGAGGGGCCTGATAACTGAAGGCTCTGCCTCCCAAACTGGCAGCTGGTTCCACATAGAAGGGTCTGATAACTGAAGGCTCTGCCTCCCAAACTGGCAGCTGGTTCAACAGAGAGGGGCCTGATAACTGAAGGCTCTTCCTCCCAAACTCGCAGCTGGTTCCACAGAGAGGGGCCTGATAACTGAAGGCTCTTCCTCCTAAACTGGCAGCTGGATCTACAGAGAGGGGCCTGATAACTGAAGGCTCTTCCTCCCAAACTGGCAGCTGGTTCCAGAGAGAGGGGCCTGATAACTGAAGGCTCTGCCTCCCAAACTGGCAGCTGGTTCCACAGAGAGGGGCCTGATAACTGAAGGCTCTGCCTCCCAAACTGGCAGCTGGTTCCAGAGAGAGGGTTCTGATAACTGAAGGCTCTGCCTCCCAAACTGGCAGCTGGTTCCACAGAGAGGGGCCTGATAACTGAAGGCTCTGCCTCCCAAACTGGAAACTGGTTCCACAGAAAGGAACCTGATAACTGAAGGCTCTCCCTCCCAAACTGGCAGCTGGTTCCACGGAGAGGGGCCTGATAACTGAAGGCTCTGCCTCCCAAACTGGCAGCTGGTTCCACAGAGAGGGGCCTGATAACTGGAGGCTCTGCCTCCCAAACTGGCAGCTGGTTCCACAGAGAGGGGCCTGATGACTGAAGGCTCTGCCTCCCAAACTGGCAGCTGGTTCCACAGAGAGGGGCCTGATAACTGAAGGCTCTGCCTCCCAAACTGGCAGCTGGATCCACAGAGAGGGTTCTGATAACTGAAGGCTCTTCCTCCCAAACTCACAGCTGGTTCCACAGAGAGGGGCCTGATAACTGAAGGCTCTTCCTCCCAAACTGGCAGCTGGATCTACAGAGAAGGGCCTGATAACTGAAGGCTCTGCCTCCCAAACTGGCAGCTGGTTCCACAGAGAGGGGCCTGATAACTGAAGGCTCTTCCTCCGAAACTGGCAGCTGGATCCACAGAGAGGGTTCTGATAATTGAAGGCTCTTCCTCCCAAACTGGCAGCTGGTTCCAGAGAGAGGGGCCTGATAACTGAAGGCTCTGCCTCCCAAACTGGCAGCTGGTTCCACAGAGAGGGGCCTGATAACTGAAGGCTCTGCCTCCCAAACTGGCAACTGGTTCCACAAGAGATGGGCCTGATAACTGAAGGCTCTGCCTCCCAAACTGGCAGCTGGTTCCACAGAGAGGGGCCTGATAACTGAAGGCTCTACCTCCCAAACTGGCAGCTTGTTCCACAGAAAGGAACCTGATAACTGAAGGCTCTGCCTCCCAAACTGGCAGCTGGTTCCACGGAGAGGGGCCTGATAACTGAAGGCTCTGCCTCCCAAACTGGCAGCTGGTTCCACAGAGAGGGGCCTGATAACTGAAGGCTCTGCCTCCCAAACTGGCAGCTGGTTCCACAGAGAGGGGCCTGATGACTGAAGGCTCTGCCTCCCAAACTTGCAGCTGGATCCACAGAGAGGGGCCTGATGACTGAAGGCTCTGCCTCCCAAACTGGAGGCTGGTTCCACGGAGAGGGGCCTGATAACTGAAGGCTCTGCCTCCCAAACTGGCAGCTGGTTCCACAGAGAGGGTTCTGATAACTGAAGGATCTGCCTCCCAAACTGGCAGCTGGTTCCACAGAGAGGGGCCTGATGACTGAAGGCTCTGCCTCCCAAACTTGCAGCTGGATCCACAGAGAGGGGCCTGATGACTGAAGGCTCTGCCTCCCAAACTGGCAGCTGGTTCCACAGAGAGGGGCCTGATAACTGAAGGCTCTGCCTCCCAAACTGGCAGCTGGGACCACAAGAGAGGGGCCTGATAACTGAAGGCTCTGCCTCCCAAACTGGCAGCTGGATCCACAGAGAGGGTTCTGATAACTGAAGGCTCTTCCTCCCAAACTCGCAGCTGGTTCCACAGAGAGGGGCCTGATAACTGAAGGCTCTTCCTCCCAAACTGGCAGCTGGATCTACAGAGAGGGGCCTGATAACTGAAGGCTCTGCCTCCCAAACTGGCAGCTGGTTCCACAGAGAGGGGCCTGATAACTGAAGGCTCTTCCTCCCAAACTGGCAGCTGGATCCACAGAGAGGGTTCTGATAATTGAAGGCTCTGCCTCCCAAACTGGCAGCTGGTTCCACAGAGAGGGGCCTGATAACTGAAGGCTCTGCCTCCCAAACTGGCTGCTGGTTCCACAAGAGAAGGGCCTGATAACTGAAGGCTCTGCCTCCCAAACTGGCTGCTGGGACCACAAGAGAGGGGCCTGATAACTGAAGGCTCTGCCTCCCAAACTGGCAGCTGGATCTACAGAGAGGGGCCTGATAACTGAAGGCTCTGCCTCCCAAACTGGAAGCTGGATCCACAGAGAGGGTTCTGATAACTGAAGGCTCTGCCTCCCAAACTGGCAGCTGGTTCCACAGAGAGGGGCCTGATAACTGAAGGCTCTTCCTCCCAAATTGGCAACTGGTTCCAGAGAGAGGGGCCTGATAACTGAAGGCTCTGCCTCCCAAACTGGCAGCTGGTTCCACATAGAAGGGTCTGATAACTGAAGGCTCTGCCTCCCAAACTGGCAGCTGGTTCAACAGAGAGGGGCCTGATAACTGAAGGCTCTTCCTCCCAAACTCGCAGCTGGTTCCACAGAGAGGGGCCTGATAACTGAAGGCTCTTCCTCCTAAACTGGCAGCTGGATCTACAGAGAGGGGCCTGATAACTGAAGGCTCTACCTCCCAAACTGGCAGCTTGTTCCACAGAAAGGAACCTGATAACTGAAGGCTCTGCCTCCCAAACTGGCAGCTGGTTCCACAGAAAGGAACCTGATAACTGAAGGCTCTCCCTCCCAAACTGGCAGCTGGTTCCACGGAGAGGGGCCTGATAACTGAAGGCTCTGCCTCCCAAACTGGCAGCTGGTTCCACAGAGAGGGGCCTGATAACTGGAGGCTCTGCCTCCCAAACTGGCAGCTGGTTCCACAGAGAGGGGCCTGATGACTGAAGGCTCTGCCTCCCAAACTGGCAGCTGGATCCACAGAGAGGGTTCTGATAACTGAAGGCTCTTCCTCCCAAACTCACAGCTGGTTCCACAGAGAGGGGCCTGATAACTGAAGGCTCTTCCTCCCAAACTGGCAGCTGGATCTACAGAGAAGGGCCTGATAACTGAAGGCTCTGCCTCCCAAACTGGCAGCTGGTTCCACAGAGAGGGGCCTGATAACTGAAGGCTCTTCCTCCGAAACTGGCAGCTGGATCCACAGAGAGGGTTCTGATAATTGAAGGCTCTTCCTCCCAAACTGGCAGCTGGTTCCAGAGAGAGGGGCCTGATAACTGAAGGCTCTGCCTCCCAAACTGGCAGCTGGTTCCACAGAGAGGGGCCTGATAACTGAAGGCTCTGCCTCCCAAACTGGCAACTGGTTCCACAAGAGATGGGCCTGATAACTGAAGGCTCTGCCTCCCAAACTGGCAGCTGGTTCCACAGAGAGGGGCCTGATAACTGAAGGCTCTACCTCCCAAACTGGCAGCTTGTTCCACAGAAAGGAACCTGATAACTGAAGGCTCTGCCTCCCAAACTGGCAGCTGGTTCCACGGAGAGGGGCCTGATAACTGAAGGCTCTGCCTCCCAAACTGGCAGCTGGTTCCACAGAGAGGGGCCTGATAACTGAAGGCTCTGCCTCCCAAACTGGCAGCTGGTTCCACAGAGAGGGGCCTGATGACTGAAGGCTCTGCCTCCCAAACTTGCAGCTGGATCCACAGAGAGGGGCCTGATGACTGAAGGCTCTGCCTCCCAAACTGGAGGCTGGTTCCACGGAGAGGGGCCTGATAACTGAAGGCTCTGCCTCCCAAACTGGCAGCTGGTTCCACAGAGAGGGTTCTGATAACTGAAGGATCTGCCTCCCAAACTGGCAGCTGGTTCCACAGAGAGGGGCCTGATGACTGAAGGCTCTGCCTCCCAAACTTGCAGCTGGATCCACAGAGAGGGGCCTGATGACTGAAGGCTCTGCCTCCCAAACTGGCAGCTGGTTCCACAGAGAGGGGCCTGATAACTGAAGGCTCTGCCTCCCAAACTGGCAGCTGGGACCACAAGAGAGGGGCCTGATAACTGAAGGCTCTGCCTCCCAAACTGGCAGCTGGATCCACAGAGAGGGTTCTGATAACTGAAGGCTCTTCCTCCCAAACTCGCAGCTGGTTCCACAGAGAGGGGCCTGATAACTGAAGGCTCTTCCTCCCAAACTGGCAGCTGGATCTACAGAGAGGGGCCTGATAACTGAAGGCTCTGCCTCCCAAACTGGCAGCTGGTTCCACAGAGAGGGGCCTGATAACTGAAGGCTCTTCCTCCCAAACTGGCAGCTGGATCCACAGAGAGGGTTCTGATAATTGAAGGCTCTGCCTCCCAAACTGGCAGCTGGTTCCACAGAGAGGGGCCTGATAACTGAAGGCTCTGCCTCCCAAACTGGCTGCTGGTTCCACAAGAGAAGGGCCTGATAACTGAAGGCTCTGCCTCCCAAACTGGCTGCTGGGACCACAAGAGAGGGGCCTGATAACTGAAGGCTCTGCCTCCCAAACTGGCAGCTGGATCTACAGAGAGGGGCCTGATAACTGAAGGCTCTGCCTCCCAAACTGGAAGCTGGATCCACAGAGAGGGTTCTGATAACTGAAGGCTCTGCCTCCCAAACTGGCAGCTGGTTCCACAGAGAGGGGCCTGATAACTGAAGGCTTTTCCTCCCAAATTGGCAACTGGTTCCAGAGAGAGGGGCCTGATAACTGAAGGCTCTGCCTCCCAAACTGGCAGCTGGTTCCACATAGAAGGGTCTGATAACTGAAGGCTCTGCCTCCCAAACTGGCAGCTGGTTCAACAGAGAGGGGCCTGATAACTGAAGGCTCTTCCTCCCAAACTCGCAGCTGGTTCCACAGAGAGGGGCCTGATAACTGAAGGCTCTTCCTCCTAAACTGGCAGCTGGATCTACAGAGAGGGGCCTGATAACTGAAGGCTCTACCTCCCAAACTGGCAGCTTGTTCCACAGAAAGGAACCTGATAACTGAAGGCTCTGCCTCCCAAACTGGCAGCTGGTTCCACAGAAAGGAACCTGATAACTGGAGGCTCTTCCTCCCAAACTCACAGCTGGTTCCACGGAGAGGGGCCTGATAACTGAAGGCTCTTCCTCCCAAACTGGCAGCTGGATCTACAGAGAAGGGCCTGATAACTGAAGGCTCTGCCTCCCAAACTGGCAGCTGGTTCCACAGAGAGGGGCCTGATAACTGAAGGCTCTTCCTCCGAAACTGGCAGCTGGATCCACAGAGAGGGTTCTGATAATTGAAGGCTCTTCCTCCCAAACTGGCAGCTGGTTCCAGAGAGAGGGGCCTGATAACTGAAGGCTCTGCCTCCCAAACTGGCAGCTGGTTCCACAGAGAGGGGCCTGATAACTGAAGGCTCTGCCTCCCAAACTGGCAACTGGTTCCACAAGAGATGGGCCTGATAACTGAAGGCTCTGCCTCCCAAACTGGCAGCTGGTTCCACAGAGAGGGGCCTGATAACTGAAGGCTCTACCTCCCAAACTGGCAGCTTGTTCCACAGAAAGGAACCTGATAACTGAAGGCTCTGCCTCCCAAACTGGCAGCTGGTTCCACGGAGAGGGGCCTGATAACTGAAGGCTCTGCCTCCCAAACTGGCAGCTGGTTCCACAGAGAGGGGCCTGATAACTGAAGGCTCTGCCTCCCAAACTGGCAGCTGGTTCCACAGAGAGGGGCCTGATGACTGAAGGCTCTGCCTCCCAAACTTGCAGCTGGATCCACAGAGAGGGGCCTGATGACTGAAGGCTCTGCCTCCCAAACTGGAGGCTGGTTCCACGGAGAGGGGCCTGATAACTGAAGGCTCTGCCTCCCAAACTGGCAGCTGGTTCCACAGAGAGGGTTCTGATAACTGAAGGATCTGCCTCCCAAACTGGCAGCTGGTTCCACAGAGAGGGGCCTGATGACTGAAGGCTCTGCCTCCCAAACTTGCAGCTGGATCCACAGAGAGGGGCCTGATGACTGAAGGCTCTGCCTCCCAAACTGGCAGCTGGTTCCACAGAGAGGGGCCTGATAACTGAAGGCTCTGCCTCCCAAACTGGCAGCTGGGACCACAAGAGAGGGGCCTGATAACTGAAGGCTCTGCCTCCCAAACTGGCAGCTGGATCCACAGAGAGGGTTCTGATAACTGAAGGCTCTTCCTCCCAAACTCGCAGCTGGTTCCACAGAGAGGGGCCTGATAACTGAAGGCTCTTCCTCCCAAACTGGCAGCTGGATCTACAGAGAGGGGCCTGATAACTGAAGGCTCTGCCTCCCAAACTGGCAGCTGGTTCCACAGAGAGGGGCCTGATAACTGAAGGCTCTTCCTCCCAAACTGGCAGCTGGATCCACAGAGAGGGTTCTGATAATTGAAGGCTCTGCCTCCCAAACTGGCAGCTGGTTCCACAGAGAGGGGCCTGATAACTGAAGGCTCTGCCTCCCAAACTGGCTGCTGGTTCCACAAGAGAAGGGCCTGATAACTGAAGGCTCTGCCTCCCAAACTGGCTGCTGGGACCACAAGAGAGGGGCCTGATAACTGAAGGCTCTGCCTCCCAAACTGGCAGCTGGATCTACAGAGAGGGGCCTGATAACTGAAGGCTCTGCCTCCCAAACTGGAAGCTGGATCCACAGAGAGGGGTCTGATAACTGAAGGCTCTGCCTCCCAAACTGGCAGCTGGTTCCACAGAGAGGGGCCTGATAACTGAAGGCTCTTCCTCCCAAATTGGCAACTGGTTCCAGAGAGAGGGGCCTGATAACTGAAGGCTCTGCCTCCCAAACTGGCAGCTGGTTCCACATAGAAGGGTCTGATAACTGAAGGCTCTGCCTCTCAAACTGGCAGCTGGTTCAACAGAGAGGGGCCTGATAACTGAAGGCTCTTCCTCCCAAACTCGCAGCTGGTTCCACAGAGAGGGGCCTGATAACTGAAGGCTCTTCCTCCTAAACTGACAGCTGGATCTACAGAGAGGGGCCTGATAACTGAAGGCTCTTCCTCCCAAACTGGCAGCTTGTTCCAGAGAGAGGGGCCTGATAACTGAAGGCTCTGCCTCCCAAACTGGCAGCTGGTTCCACAGAGAGGGGCCTGATAACTGAAGGCTCTGCCTCCCAAACTGGAAACTGGTTCCAAAAGAGATGGGCCTGATAACTGAAGGCTCTGCCTCCCAACCTGGCAGCTGGTTCCACAGAGAGGGGCCTGATAACTGAAGGCTCTACCTCCCAAACTGGCAGCTTGTTCCACAGAAAGGAACCTGATAACTGAAGGCTCTGCCTCCCAAACTGGCAGCTGGTTCCACAGAAAGGAACCTGATAACTGAAGGCTCTCCCTCCCAAACTGGCAGCTGGTTCCACGGAGAGGGGCCTGATAACTGAAGGCTCTGCCTCCCAAACTGGCAGCTGGTTCCACAGAGAGGGGCCTGATAACTGGAGGCTCTGCCTCCCAAACTGGCAGCTGGTTCCACAGAGAGGGGCCTGATGACTGAAGGCTCTGCCTCCCAAACTGGCAGCTGGTTCCACAGAGAGGGGCCTGATAACTGAAGGCTCTGCCTCCCAAACTGGCAGCTGGATCCACAGAGAGGGTTCTGATAACTGAAGGCTCTTCCTCCCAAACTCACAGCTGGTTCCACAGAGAGGGGCCTGATAACTGAAGGCTCTTCCTCCCAAACTGGCAGCTAGATCTACAGAGAAGGGCCTGATAACTGAAGGCTCTGCCTCCCAAACTGGCAGCTGGTTCCACAGAGAGGGGCCTGATAACTGAAGGCTCTTCCTCCGAAACTGGCAGCTGGATCCACAGAGAGGGTTCTGATAATTGAAGGCTCTTCCTCCCAAACTGGCAGCTGGTTCCAGAGAGAGGGGCCTGATAACTGAAGGCTCTGCCTCCCAAACTGGCAGCTGGTTCCACAGAGAGGGGCCTGATAACTGAAGGCTCTGCCTCCCAAACTGGCAACTGGTTCCACAAGAGATGGGCCTGATAACTGAAGGCTCTGCCTCCCAAACTGGCAGCTGGTTCCACAGAGAGGGGCCTGATAACTGAAGGCTCTACCTCCCAAACTGGCAGCTTGTTCCACAGAAAGGAACCTGATAACTGAAGGCTCTGCCTCCCAAACTGGCAGCTGGTTCCACGGAGAGGGGCCTGATAACTGAAGGCTCTGCCTCCCAAACTGGCAGCTGGTTCCACAGAGAGGGGCCTGATAACTGAAGGCTCTGCCTCCCAAACTGGCAGCTGGTTCCACAGAGAGGGGCCTGATGACTGAAGGCTCTGCCTCCCAAACTTGCAGCTGGATCCACAGAGAGGGGCCTGATGACTGAAGGCTCTGCCTCCCAAACTGGAGGCTGGTTCCACGGAGAGGGGCCTGATAACTGAAGGCTCTGCCTCCCAAACTGGCAGCTGGTTCCACAGAGAGGGTTCTGATAACTGAAGGATCTGCCTCCCAAACTGGCAGCTGGTTCCACAGAGAGGGGCCTGATGACTGAAGGCTCTGCCTCCCAAACTTGCAGCTGGATCCACAGAGAGGGGCCTGATGACTGAAGGCTCTGCCTCCCAAACTGGCAGCTGGTTCCACAGAGAGGGGCCTGATAACTGAAGGCTCTGCCTCCCAAACTGGCAGCTGGGACCACAAGAGAGGGGCCTGATAACTGAAGGCTCTGCCTCCCAAACTGGCAGCTGGATCCACAGAGAGGGTTCTGATAACTGAAGGCTCTTCCTCCCAAACTCGCAGCTGGTTCCACAGAGAGGGGCCTGATAACTGAAGGCTCTTCCTCCCAAACTGGCAGCTGGATCTACAGAGAGGGGCCTGATAACTGAAGGCTCTGCCTCCCAAACTGGCAGCTGGTTCCACAGAGAGGGGCCTGATAACTGAAGGCTCTTCCTCCCAAACTGGCAGCTGGATCTACAGAGAGGGGCCTGATAACTGAAGGCTCTGCCTCCCAAACTGGCAGCTAGATCCACAGAGAGGGTTCTGATAATTGAAGGCTCTGCCTCCCAAACTGGCAGCTGGTTCCACAGAGAGGGGCCTGATAACTGAAGGCTCTTCCTCCCAAATTGGCAACTGGTTCCAGAGAGAGGGGCCTGATAACTGAAGGCTCTGCCTCCCAAACTGGCAGCTGGTTCCACATAGAAGGGTCTGATAACTGAAGGCTCTGCCTCCCAAACTGGCAGCTGGTTCAACAGAGAGGGGCCTGATAACTGAAGGCTCTTCCTCCCAAACTCGCAGCTGGTTCCACAGAGAGGGGCCTGATAACTGAAGGCTCTTCCTCCTAAACTGGCAGCTGGATCTACAGAGAGGGGCCTGATAACTGAAGGCTCTACCTCCCAAACTGGCAGCTTGTTCCACAGAAAGGAACCTGATAACTGAAGGCTCTGCCTCCCAAACTGGCAGCTGGTTCCACAGAAAGGAACCTGATAACTGAAGGCTCTCCCTCCCAAACTGGCAGCTGGTTCCACGGAGAGGGGCCTGATAACTGAAGGCTCTGCCTCCCAAACTGGCAGCTGGTTCCACAGAGAGGGGCCTGATAACTGGAGGCTCTGCCTCCCAAACTGGCAGCTGGTTCCACAGAGAGGGGCCTGATGAATGAAGGCTCTGCCTCCCAAACTGGCAGCTGGTTCCACAGAGAGGGGCCTGATAACTGAAGGCTCTGCCTCCCAAACTGGCAGCTGGATCCACAGAGAGGGTTCTGATAACTGAAGGCTCTTCCTCCCAAACTCACAGCTGGTTCCACAGAGAGGGGCCTGATAACTGAAGGCTCTTCCTCCCAAACTGGCAGCTGGATCTACAGAGAAGGGCCTGATAACTGAAGGCTCTGCCTCCCAAACTGGCAGCTGGTTCCACAGAGAGGGGCCTGATAACTGAAGGCTCTTCCTCCGAAACTGGCAGCTGGATCCACAGAGAGGGTTCTGATAATTGAAGGCTCTTCCTCCCAAACTGGCAGCTGGTTCCAGAGAGAGGGGCCTGATAACTGAAGGCTCTGCCTCCCAAACTGGCAGCTGGTTCCACAGAGAGGGGCCTGATAACTGAAGGCTCTGCCTCCCAAACTGGCAACTGGTTCCACAAGAGATGGGCCTGATAACTGAAGGCTCTGCCTCCCAAACTGGCAGCTGGTTCCACAGAGAGGGGCCTGATAACTGAAGGCTCTACCTCCCAAACTGGCAGCTTGTTCCACAGAAAGGAACCTGATAACTGAAGGCTCTGCCTCCCAAACTGGCAGCTGGTTCCACGGAGAGGGGCCTGATAACTGAAGGCTCTGCCTCCCAAACTGGCAGCTGGTTCCACAGAGAGGGGCCTGATAACTGAAGGCTCTGCCTCCCAAACTGGCAGCTGGTTCCACAGAGAGGGGCCTGATGACTGAAGGCTCTGCCTCCCAAACTTGCAGCTGGATCCACAGAGAGGGGCCTGATGACTGAAGGCTCTGCCTCCCAAACTGGAGGCTGGTTCCACGGAGAGGGGCCTGATAACTGAAGGCTCTGCCTCCCAAACTGGCAGCTGGTTCCACAGAGAGGGTTCTGATAACTGAAGGATCTGCCTCCCAAACTGGCAGCTGGTTCCACAGAGAGGGGCCTGATGACTGAAGGCTCTGCCTCCCAAACTTGCAGCTGGATCCACAGAGAGGGGCCTGATGACTGAAGGCTCTGCCTCCCAAACTGGCAGCTGGTTCCACAGAGAGGGGCCTGATAACTGAAGGCTCTGCCTCCCAAACTGGCAGCTGGGACCACAAGAGAGGGGCCTGATAACTGAAGGCTCTGCCTCCCAAACTGGCAGCTGGATCCACAGAGAGGGTTCTGATAACTGAAGGCTCTTCCTCCCAAACTCGCAGCTGGTTCCACAGAGAGGGGCCTGATAACTGAAGGCTCTTCCTCCCAAACTGGCAGCTGGATCTACAGAGAGGGGCCTGATAACTGAAGGCTCTGCCTCCCAAACTGGCAGCTGGTTCCACAGAGAGGGGCCTGATAACTGAAGGCTCTTCCTCCCAAACTGGCAGCTGGATCCACAGAGAGGGTTCTGATAATTGAAGGCTCTGCCTCCCAAACTGGCAGCTGGTTCCACAGAGAGGGGCCTGATAACTGAAGGCTCTGCCTCCCAAACTGGCTGCTGGTTCCACAAGAGAAGGGCCTGATAACTGAAGGCTCTGCCTCCCAAACTGGCTGCTGGGACCACAAGAGAGGGGCCTGATAACTGAAGGCTCTGCCTCCCAAACTGGCAGCTGGATCTACAGAGAGGGGCCTGATAACTGAAGGCTCTGCCTCCCAAACTGGAAGCTGGATCCACAGAGAGGGGTCTGATAACTGAAGGCTCTGCCTCCCAAACTGGCAGCTGGTTCCACAGAGAGGGGCCTGATAACTGAAGGCTCTTCCTCCCAAATTGGCAACTGGTTCCAGAGAGAGGGGCCTGATAACTGAAGGCTCTGCCTCCCAAACTGGCAGCTGGTTCCACATAGAAGGGTCTGATAACTGAAGGCTCTGCCTCCCAAACTGGCAGCTGGTTCAACAGAGAGGGGCCTGATAACTGAAGGCTCTTCCTCCCAAACTCGCAGCTGGTTCCACAGAGAGGGGCCTGATAACTGAAGGCTCTTCCTCCTAAACTGGCAGCTGGATCTACAGAGAGGGGCCTGATAACTGAAGGCTCTTCCTCCCAAACTGGCAGCTGGTTCCAGAGAGAGGGGCCTGATAACTGAAGGCTCTGCCTCCCAAACTGGCAGCTGGTTCCACAGAGAGGGGCCTGATAACTGAAGGCTCTGCCTCCCAAACTGGAAACTGGTTCCAAAAGAGATGGGCCTGATAACTGAAGGCTCTGCCTCCCAAACTGGCAGCTGGTTCCACAGAGAGGGGCCTGATAACTGAAGGCTCTACCTCCCAAACTGGCAGCTTGTTCCACAGAAAGGAACCTGATAACTGAAGGCTCTGCCTCCCAAACTGGCAGCTGGTTCCACAGAAAGGAACCTGATAACTGAAGGCTCTCCCTCCCAAACTGGCAGCTGGTTCCAGAGAGAGGGGCCTGATAACTGAAGGCTCTGCCTCCCAAACTGGCAGCTGGTTCCACAGAGAGGGGCCTGATAACTGGAGGCTCTGCCTCCCAAACTGGCAGCTGGTTCCACAGAGAGGGGCCTGATGACTGAAGGCTCTGCCTCCCAAACTGGCAGCTGGATCCACAGAGAGGGTTCTGATAACTGAAGGCTCTTCCTCCCAAACTCACAGCTGGTTCCACAGAGAGGGGCCTGATAACTGAAGGCTCTTCCTCCCAAACTGGCAGCTGGATCTACAGAGAAGGGCCTGATAACTGAAGGCTCTTCCTCCCAAACTGGCAGCTAGATCTACAGAGAAGGGCCTGATAACTGAAGGCTCTGCCTCCCAAACTGGCAGCTGGTTCCACAGAGAGGGGCCTGATAACTGAAGGCTCTTCCTCCGAAACTGGCAGCTGGATCCACAGAGAGGGTTCTGATAATTGAAGGCTCTTCCTCCCAAACTGGCAGCTGGTTCCAGAGAGAGGGGCCTGATAACTGAAGGCTCTGCCTCCCAAACTGGCAGCTGGTTCCACAGAGAGGGGCCTGATAACTGAAGGCTCTGCCTCCCAAACTGGCAACTGGTTCCACAAGAGATGGGCCTGATAACTGAAGGCTCTGCCTCCCAAACTGGCAGCTGGTTCCACAGAGAGGGGCCTGATAACTGAAGGCTCTACCTCCCAAACTGGCAGCTTGTTCCACAGAAAGGAACCTGATAACTGAAGGCTCTGCCTCCCAAACTGGCAGCTGGTTCCACGGAGAGGGGCCTGATAACTGAAGGCTCTGCCTCCCAAACTGGCAGCTGGTTCCACAGAGAGGGGCCTGATAACTGAAGGCTCTGCCTCCCAAACTGGCAGCTGGTTCCACAGAGAGGGGCCTGATGACTGAAGGCTCTGCCTCCCAAACTTGCAGCTGGATCCACAGAGAGGGGCCTGATGACTGAAGGCTCTGCCTCCCAAACTGGAGGCTGGTTCCACGGAGAGGGGCCTGATAACTGAAGGCTCTGCCTCCCAAACTGGCAGCTGGTTCCACAGAGAGGGTTCTGATAACTGAAGGCTCTGCCTCCCAAACTGGCAGCTGGTTCCACAGAGAGGGGCCTGATGACTGAAGGCTCTGCCTCCCAAACTTGCAGCTGGATCCACAGAGAGGGGCCTGATGACTGAAGGCTCTGCCTCCCAAACTGGCAGCTGGTTCCACAGAGAGGGGCCTGATAACTGAAGGCTCTGCCTCCCAAGCTGGCAGCTGGGACCACAAGAGAGGGGCCTGATAACTGAAGGCTCTGCCTCCCAAACTGGCAGCTGGATCCACAGAGAGGGTTCTGATAACTGAAGGCTCTTCCTCCCAAACTCGCAGCTGGTTCCACAGAGAGGGGCCTGATAACTGAAGGCTCTTCCTCCCAAACTGGCAGCTGGATCTACAGAGAGGGGCCTGATAACTGAAGGCTCTGCCTCCCAAACTGGCAGCTGGTTCCACAGAGAGGGGCCTGATAACTGAAGGCTCTTCCTCCCAAACTGGCAGCTGGATCTACAGAGAGGGGCCTGATAACTGAAGGCTCTGCCTCCCAAACTGGCAGCTAGATCCACAGAGAGGGTTCTGATAATTGAAGGCTCTGCCTCCCAAACTGGCAGCTGGTTCCACAGAGAGGGGCCTGATAACTGAAGGCTCTGCCTCCCAAACTGGCTGGTGGTTCCACAAGAGAAGGGCCTGATAACTGAAGGCTCTGCCTCCAAAACTGGCAGCTGGATCCTCTTAGAGGGGCCTGATAACTGAAGGCTCTGCCTCCCAAACTGGCAGCTGGTTCCACAGAGAGGGGCCTGATGACTGAAGGCTCTGCCTCCCAAACTGGCAGCTGGTTCCACAGAGAGGGGCCTGATGACTGAAGGCTCTTCCTCCCAAACTGGCAGCTGGTTCCACAGAGAGGGGCCTCATAACTGAAGGCTCTGCCTCCCAAACTGGCAGCTGGTTCCACAGAGAGGGGCCTGATAACTGAAGGCTCTTCCTCCGAAACTGGCAGCTGGATCCACAGAGAGGGTTCTGATAATTGAAGGCTCTTCCTCCCAAACTGGCAGCTGGTTCCAGAGAGAGGGGCCTGATAACTGAAGGCTCTGCCTCCCAAACTGGCAGCTGGTTCCACAGAGAGGGGCCTGATAACTGAAGGCTCTGCCTCCCAAACTGGCAACTGGTTCCACAAGAGATGGGCCTGATAACTGAAGGCTCTGCCTCCCAAACTGGCAGCTGGTTCCACAGAGAGGGGCCTGATAACTGAAGGCTCTACCTCCCAAACTGGCAGCTTGTTCCACAGAAAGGAACCTGATAACTGAAGGCTCTGCCTCCCAAACTGGCAGCTGGTTCCACGGAGAGGGGCCTGATAACTGAAGGCTCTGCCTCCCAAACTGGCAGCTGGTTCCACAGAGAGGGGCCTGATAACTGAAGGCTCTGCCTCCCAAACTGGCAGCTGGTTCCACAGAGAGGGGCCTGATGACTGAAGGCTCTGCCTCCCAAACTTGCAGCTGGATCCACAGAGAGGGGCCTGATGACTGAAGGCTCTGCCTCCCAAACTGGAGGCTGGTTCCACGGAGAGGGGCCTGATAACTGAAGGCTCTGCCTCCCAAACTGGCAGCTGGTTCCACAGAGAGGGTTCTGATAACTGAAGGATCTGCCTCCCAAACTGGCAGCTGGTTCCACAGAGAGGGGCCTGATGACTGAAGGCTCTGCCTCCCAAACTTGCAGCTGGATCCACAGAGAGGGGCCTGATGACTGAAGGCTCTGCCTCCCAAACTGGCAGCTGGTTCCACAGAGAGGGGCCTGATAACTGAAGGCTCTGCCTCCCAAACTGGCAGCTGGGACCACAAGAGAGGGGCCTGATAACTGAAGGCTCTGCCTCCCAAACTGGCAGCTGGATCCACAGAGAGGGTTCTGATAACTGAAGGCTCTTCCTCCCAAACTCGCAGCTGGTTCCACAGAGAGGGGCCTGATAACTGAAGGCTCTTCCTCCCAAACTGGCAGCTGGATCTACAGAGAGGGGCCTGATAACTGAAGGCTCTGCCTCCCAAACTGGCAGCTGGTTCCACAGAGAGGGGCCTGATAACTGAAGGCTCTTCCTCCCAAACTGGCAGCTGGATCCACAGAGAGGGTTCTGATAATTGAAGGCTCTGCCTCCCAAACTGGCAGCTGGTTCCACAGAGAGGGGCCTGATAACTGAAGGCTCTGCCTCCCAAACTGGCTGCTGGTTCCACAAGAGAAGGGCCTGATAACTGAAGGCTCTGCCTCCCAAACTGGCTGCTGGGACCACAAGAGAGGGGCCTGATAACTGAAGGCTCTGCCTCCCAAACTGGCAGCTGGATCTACAGAGAGGGGCCTGATAACTGAAGGCTCTGCCTCCCAAACTGGAAGCTGGATCCACAGAGAGGGGTCTGATAACTGAAGGCTCTGCCTCCCAAACTGGCAGCTGGTTCCACAGAGAGGGGCCTAATAACTGAAGGCTCTTCCTCCCAAATTGGCAACTGGTTCCAGAAAGAGGGGCCTGATAACTGAAGGCTCTGCCTCCCAAACTGGCAGCTGGTTCCACATAGAAGGGTCTGATAACTGAAGGCTCTGCCTCCCAAACTGGCAGCTGGTTCAACAGAGAGGGGCCTGATAACTGAAGGCTCTTCCTCCCAAACTCGCAGCTGGTTCCACAGAGAGGGGCCTGATAACTGAAGGCTCTTCCTCCTAAACTGGCAGCTGGATCTACAGAGAGGGGCCTGATAACTGAAGGCTCTACCTCCCAAACTGGCAGCTTGTTCCACAGAAAGGAACCTGATAACTGAAGGCTCTGCCTCCCAAACTGGCAGCTGGTTCCACAGAAAGGAACCTGATAACTGAAGGCTCTCCCTCCCAAACTGGCAGCTGGTTCCACGGAGAGGGGCCTGATAACTGAAGGCTCTGCCTCCCAAACTGGCAGCTGGTTCCACAGAGAGGGGCCTGATAACTGGAGGCTCTGCCTCCCAAACTGGCAGCTGGTTCCACAGAGAGGGGCCTGATGACTGAAGGCTCTGCCTCCCAAACTGGCAGCTGGTTCCACAGAGAGGGGCCTGATAACTGAAGGCTCTGCCTCCCAAACTGGCAGCTGGATCCACAGAGAGGGTTCTGATAACTGAAGGCTCTTCCTCCCAAACTCACAGCTGGTTCCACAGAGAGGGGCCTGATAACTGAAGGCTCTTCCTCCCAAACTGGCAGCTGGATCTACAGAGAAGGGCCTGATAACTGAAGGCTCTGCCTCCAAAACTGGCAGCTGGTTCCACAGAGAGGGGCCTGATGACTGAAGGCTCTGCCTCCCAAACTTGCAGCTGGATCCACAGAGAGGGGCCTGATGACTGAAGGCTCTGCCTCCCAAACTGGAGGCTGGTTCCACGGAGAGGGGCCTGATAACTGAAGGCTCTGCCTCCCAAACTGGCAGCTGGTTCCACAGAGAGGGGCCTGATGACTGAAGGCTCTGCCTCCCAAACTTGCAGCTGGATCCACAGAGAGGGGCCTGATGACTGAAGGCTCTGCCTCCCAAACTGGCAGCTGGTTCCACAGAGAGGGGCCTGATAACTGAAGGCTCTGCCTCCCAAACTGGCAGCTGGGACCACAAGAGAGGGGCCTGATAACTGAAGGCTCTGCCTCCCAAACTGGCAGCTGGATCCACAGAGAGGGTTCTGATAACTGAAGGCTCTTCCTCCCAAACTCGCAGCTGGTTCCACAGAGAGGGGCCTGATAACTGAAGGCTCTTCCTCCCAAACTGGCAGCTGGATCTACAGAGAGGGGCCTGATAACTGAAGGCTCTGCCTCCCAAACTGGCAGCTGGTTCCACAGAGAGGGGCCTGATAACTGAAGGCTCTTCCTCCCAAACTGGCAGCTGGATCCACAGAGAGGGTTCTGATAATTGAAGGCTCTGCCTCCCAAACTGGCAGCTGGTTCCACAGAGAGGGGCCTGATAACTGAAGGCTCTGCCTCCCAAACTGGCTGCTGGTTCCACAAGAGAAGGGCCTGATAACTGAAGGCTCTGCCTCCCAAACTGGCTGCTGGGACCACAAGAGAGGGGCCTGATAACTGAAGGCTCTGCCTCCCAAACTGGCAGCTGGATCTACAGAGAGGGGCCTGATAACTGAAGGCTCTGCCTCCCAAACTGGAAGCTGGATCCACAGAGAGGGGTCTGATAACTGAAGGCTCTGCCTCCCAAACTGGCAGCTGGTTCCACAGAGAGGGGCCTGATAACTGAAGGCTCTTCCTCCCAAATTGGCAACTGGTTCCAGAGAGAGGGGCCTGATAACTGAAGGCTCTGCCTCCCAAACTGGCAGCTGGTTCAACAGAGAGGGGCCTGATAACTGAAGGCTCTTCCTCCCAAACTCGCAGCTGGTTCCACAGAGAGGGGCCTGATAACTGAAGGCTCTTCCTCCTAAACTGGCAGCTGGATCTACAGAGAGGGGCCTGATAACTGAAGGCTCTTCCTCCCAAACTGGCAGCTGGTTCCAGAGAGAGGGGCCTGATAACTGAAGGCTCTGCCTCCCAAACTGGCAGCTGGTTCCACAGAGAGGGGCCTGATAACTGAAGGCTCTGCCTCCCAAACTGGAAACTGGTTCCAAAAGAGATGGGCCTGATAACTGAAGGCTCTGCCTCCCAAACTGGCAGCTTGTTCCACAGAAAGGAACCTGATAACTGAAGGCTCTGCCTCCCAAACTGGCAGCTGGTTCCACAGAAAGGAACCTGATAACTGAAGGCTCTCCCTCCCAAACTGGCAGCTGGTTCCACGGAGAGGGGCCTGATAACTGAAGGCTCTGCCTCCCAAACTGGCAGCTGGTTCCACAGAGAGGGGCCTGATAACTGGAGGCTCTGCCTCCCAAACTGGCAGCTGGTTCCACAGAGAGGGGCCTGATGACTGAAGGCTCTGCCTCCCAAACTGGCAGCTGGTTCCACAGAGAGGGGCCTGATAACTGAAGGCTCTGCCTCCCAAACTGGCAGCTGGATCCACAGAGAGGGTTCTGATAACTGAAGGCTCTTCCTCCCAAACTCACAGCTGGTTCCACAGAGAGGGGCCTGATAACTGAAGGCTCTTCCTCCCAAACTGGCAGCTGGATCTACAGAGAAGGGCCTGATAACTGAAGGCTCTGCCTCCCAAACTGGCAGCTGGTTCCACAGAGAGGGGCCTGATAACTGAAGGCTCTTCCTCCGAAACTGGCAGCTGGATCCACAGAGAGGGTTCTGATAATTGAAGGCTCTTCCTCCCAAACTGGCAGCTGGTTCCAGAGAGAGGGGCCTGATAACTGAAGGCTCTGCCTCCCAAACTGGCAGCTGGTTCCACAGAGAGGGGCCTGATGACTGAAGGCTCTGCCTCCCAAACTTGGTGCTGGATCCACAGAGAGGGGCCTGATGACTGAAGGCTCTGCCTCCCAAACTGGAGGCTGGTTCCACGGAGAGGGGCCTGATAACTGAAGGCTCTGCCTCCCAAACTGGCAGCTGGTTCCACAGAGAGGGTTCTGATAACTGAAGGATCTGCCTCCCAAACTGGCAGCTGGTTCCACAGAGAGGGGCCTGATGACTGAAGGCTCTGCCTCCCAAACTTGCAGCTGGATCCACAGAGAGGGGCCTGATGACTGAAGGCTCTGCCTCCCAAACTGGCAGCTGGTTCCACAGAGAGGGGCCTGATAACTGAAGGCTCTGCCTCTCAAACTGGCAGCTGGGACCACAAGAGAGGGGCCTGATAACTGAAGGCTCTGCCTCCCAAACTGGCAGCTGGATCCACAGAGAGGGTTCTGATAACTGAAGGCTCTTCCTCCCAAACTCGCAGCTGGTTCCACAGAGAGGGGCCTGATAACTGAAGGCTCTTCCTCCCAAACTGGCAGCTGGATCTACAGAGAGGGGCCTGATAACTGAAGGCTCTGCCTCCCAAACTGGCAGCTAGATCCACAGAGAGGGTTCTGATAATTGAAGGCTCTGCCTCCCAAACTGGCAGCTGGTTCCACAGAGAGGGGCCTGATAACTGAAGGCTCTGCCTCCCAAACTGGCAGCTGGTTCCACAGAGAGGGGCCTGATAACTGAAGGCTCTACCTCCCAAACTGGCAGCTTGTTCCACAGAAAGGAACCTGATAACTGAAGGCTCTGCCTCCCAAACTGGCAGCTGGTTCCACGGAGAGGGGCCTGATAACTGAAGGCTCTGCCTCCCAAACTGGCAGCTGGTTCCACAGAGAGGGTTCTGATAACTGAAGGCTCTGCCTCCCAAACTGGCAGCTGGTTCCACAGAGAGGGGCCTGATGACTGAAGGCTCTGCCTCCCAAACTTGCAGCTGGATCCACAGAGAGGGGCCTGATGACTGAAGGCTCTGCCTCCCAAACTGGCAGCTGGTTCCACAGAGAGGGGCCTGATAACTGAAGGCTCTGCCTCCCAAACTGGCAGCTGGGACCACAAGAGAGGGGCCTGATAACTGAAGGCTCTGCCTCCCAAACTGGCAGCTGGATCCACAGAGAGGGTTCTGATAACTGAAGGCTCTTCCTCCCAAACTCGCAGCTGGTTCCACAGAGAGGGGCCTGATAACTGAAGGCTCTTCCTCCCAAACTGGCAGCTGGATCTACAGAGAGGGGCCTGATAACTGAAGGCTCTGCCTCCCAAACTGGCAGCTGGTTCCACAGAGAGGGGCCTGATAACTGAAGGCTCTTCCTCCCAAACTGGCAGCTGGATCTACAGAGAGGGGCCTGATAACTGAAGGCTCTGCCTCCCAAACTGGCAGCTAGATCCACAGAGAGGGTTCTGATAATTGAAGGCTCTGCCTCCCAAACTGGCAGCTGGTTCCACAGAGAGGGGCCTGATAACTGAAGGCTCTGCCTCCCAAACTGGCTGGTGGTTCCACAAGAGAAGGGCCTGATAACTGAAGGCTCTGCCTCCAAAACTGGCAGCTGGATCCTCTTAGAGGGGCCTGATAACTGAAGGCTCTGCCTCCCAAACTGGCAGCTGGTTCCACAGAGAGGGGCCTGATGACTGAAGGCTCTGCCTCCCAAACTGGCAGCTGGTTCCACAGAGAGGGGCCTGATGACTGAAGGCTCTTCCTCCCAAACTGGCAGCTGGTTCCACAGAGAGGGGCCTCATAACTGAAGGCTCTTCCTCCCAAACTGGCAGCTGGTTCCACAGAGAGGGGCCTGATGACTGAAGGCTCTGCCTCCCAAACTGGCTGCTGGGACCACAAGAGAGGGGCCTGATAACTGAAGGCTCTGCCTCCCAAACTGGCAGCTGGATCCACAGAGAGGGTTCTGATAACTGAAGGCTCTTCCTCCCAAACTCGCAGCTGGTTCCACAGAGAGGGGCCTGATAACTGAAGGCTCTTCCTCCCAAACTGGCAGCTGGATCTACAGAGAGGGGCCTGATAACTGAAGGCTCTGCCTCCCAAACTGGCAGCTGGTTCCACAGAGAGGGGCCTGATAACTGAAGGCTCTTCCTCCCAAACTGGCAGCTGGATCCACAGAGAGGGTTCTGATAATTGAAGGCTCTGCCTCCCAAACTGGCAGCTGGTTCCACAGAGAGGGGCCTGATAACTGAAGGCTCTGCCTCCCAAACTGGCTGCTGGTTCCACAAGAGAAGGGCCTGATAACTGAAGGCTCTGCCTCCCAAACTGGCAGCTGGAACCTCTTAGAGGGGCCTGATAACTGAAGGCTCTGCCTCCCAAACTGGCAGCTGGATCTACAGAGAGGGGCCTGATAACTGAAGGCTCTGCCTCCCAAACTGGCAGCTGGTTCCACAGAGAGGGTTCTGATAACTGAAGGCTCTGCCTCCAAAACTGGCAGCTGGATCTACAGAGAGGGGCCTGATAACTGAAGTCTCGGCCTCCCAAACTGGCAGCTGGATCCACAAGAGAGGGGCCTGATAACTGAAGGCTCGGCCTCCCAAACTGGCAGCTGGATCCACAAGAGAGGGGCCTGATAACTGAAGGCTCGGCCTCCCAAACTGGCAGCTGGATCCACAGAGAGGGGCCTGATAACTGGAGGCTCTGCCTCCCAAACTGGCAGCTGGATCCACAGAGAGGGTTCTGATAACTGAAGGCTCTGCCTCCCAAACTGGCAGCTGGTTCCACAGAGAGGGGCCTGATAACTGAAGGCTCTTCCTCCCAAACTGGCAGCTGGATCCACAGAGAGGGTTCTGATAACTGAAGGCTCTGCCTCCCAAACTGGCAGCTGGATCCTCTTAGAAGGGCCTGATAACTGAAGGCTCTGCCTCCCAAACTGGCAGCTGGATCTACAGAGAGGGGCCTGATAACTGAAGGCTCTGCCTCCCAAACTGGCAGCTGGTTCCACAGAGAGGGTTCTGATAACTGAAGGCTCTGCCTCCCAAACTGGCAGCTGGATCTACAGAGAGGGGCCTGATAACTGAAGTCTCGGCCTCCCAAACTGGCAGCTGGATCCACAAGAGAGGGGCCTGATAACTGAAGGCTCGGCCTCCCAAACTGGCAGCTGGATCCACAGAGAGGGGCCTGATAACTGAAGGCTCTGCCTCCCAAACTGGCAGCTGGATCCACAGAGAGGGTTCTGATAACTGAAGGCTCTGCCTCCCAAACTGGCAGCTGGATCTACAGAGAGGGGCCTGATAACTGAAGTCTCTGCCTCCCAAACTGGCTGCTGGGACCACAAGAGAGGGGCCTGATAACTGAAGGCTCTGCCTCCCAAACTGGCAGCTGGATCTACAGAGAGGGGCCTGATAACTGAAGGCTCTGCCTCCCAAACTGGAAGCTGGATCCACAGAGAGGGGTCTGATAACTGAAGGCTCTGCCTCCCAAACTGGCAGCTGGTTCCACAGAGAGGGGCCTGATAACTGAAGGCTCTTCCTCCCAAATTGGCAACTGGTTCCAGAGAGAGGGGCCTGATAACTGAAGGCTCTGCCTCCCAAACTGGCAGCTGGTTCCACATAGAAGGGTCTGATAACTGAAGGCTCTGCCTCCCAAACTGGCAGCTGGTTCAACAGAGAGGGGCCTGATAACTGAAGGCTCTTCCTCCCAAACTCGCAGCTGGTTCCACAGAGAGGGGCCTGATAACTGAAGGCTCTTCCTCCTAAACTGGCAGCTGGATCTACAGAGAGGGGCCTGATAACTGAAGGCTCTTCCTCCCAAACTGGCAGCTGGTTCCAGAGAGAGGGGCCTGATAACTGAAGGCTCTGCCTCCCAAACTGGCAGCTGGTTCCACAGAGAGGGGCCTGATAACTGAAGGCTCTGCCTCCCAAACTGGAAACTGGTTCCAAAAGAGATGGGCCTGATAACTGAAGGCTCTGCCTCCCAAACTGGCAGCTGGTTCCACAGAGAGGGGCCTGATAACTGAAGGCTCTACCTCCCAAACTGGCAGCTTGTTCCACAGAAAGGAACCTGATAACTGAAGGCTCTGCCTCCCAAACTGGCAGCTGGTTCCACAGAAAGGAACCTGATAACTGAAGGCTCTCCCTCCCAAACTGGCAGCTGGTTCCACGGAGAGGGGCCTGATAACTGAAGGCTCTGCCTCCCAAACTGGCAGCTGGTTCCACAGAGAGGGGCCTGATAACTGGAGGCTCTGCCTCCCAAACTGGCAGCTGGTTCCACAGAGAGGGGCCTGATGACTGAAGGCTCTGCCTCCCAAACTGGCAGCTGGTTCCACAGAGAGGGGCCTGATAACTGAAGGCTCTGCCTCCCAAACTGGCAGCTGGATCCACAGAGAGGGTTCTGATAACTGAAGGCTCTTCCTCCCAAACTCACAGCTGGTTCCACAGAGAGGGGCCTGATAACTGAAGGCTCTTCCTCCCAAACTGGCAGCTGGATCTACAGAGAAGGGCCTGATAACTGAAGGCTCTGCCTCCCAAACTGGCAGCTGGTTCCACAGAGAGGGGCCTGATAACTGAAGGCTCTTCCTCCGAAACTGGCAGCTGGATCCACAGAGAGGGTTCTGATAATTGAAGGCTCTTCCTCCCAAACTCGCAGCTGGTTCCACAGAGAGGGGCCTGATAACTGAAGGCTCTTCCTCCCAAACTGGCAGCTGGATCTACAGAGAGGGGCCTGATAACTGAAGGCTCTGCCTCCCAAACTGGCAGCTGGTTCCAGAGAGAGGGGCCTGATAACTGAAGGCTCTGCCTCCCAAACTGGCAGCTGGTTCCACAGAGAGGGGCCTGATAACTGAAGGCTCTGCCTCCCAAACTGGCAACTGGTTCCACAAGAGATGGGCCTGATAACTGAAGGCTCTGCCTCCCAAACTGGCAGCTGGTTCCACAGAGAGGGGCCTGATAACTGAAGGCTCTACCTCCCAAACTGGCAGCTTGTTCCACAGAAAGGAACCTGATAACTGAAGGCTCTGCCTCCCAAACTGGCAGCTGGTTCCACGGAGAGGGGCCTGATAACTGAAGGCTCTGCCTCCCAAACTGGCAGCTGGTTCCACAGAGAGGGGCCTGATAACTGAAGGCTCTGCCTCCCAAACTGGCAGCTGGTTCCACAGAGAGGGGCCTGATGACTGAAGGCTCTGCCTCCCAAACTTGCAGCTGGATCCACAGAGAGGGGCCTGATGACTGAAGGCTCTGCCTCCCAAACTGGCAGCTGGTTCCATAGAGAGGGGCCTGATAACTGAAGGCTCTGCCTCCCAAACTGGCTGCTGGGACCACAAGAGAGGGGCCTGATAACTGAAGGCTCTGCCTCCCAAACTGGCAGCTGGATCCACAGAGAGGGTTCTGATAACTGAAGGCTCTTCCTCCCAAACTGGCAGCTGGTTCCACAGAGAGGGGCCTGATAACTGAAGGCTCTTCCTCCCAAACTGGCAGCTGGATCTACAGAGAGGGGCCTGATAACTGAAGGCTCTGCCTCCCAAACTGGCAGCTGGTTCCACAGAGAGGGGCCTGATAACTGAAGGCTCTTCCTCCCAAACTGGCAGCTGGATCTACAGAGAGGGGCCTGATAACTGAAGGCTCTGCCTCCCAAACTGGCAGCTGGATCCACAGAGAGGGTTCTGATAATTGAAGGCTCTGCCTCCCAAACTGGCAGCTGGTTCCACAGAGAGGGGCCTGATAACTGAAGGCTCTGCCTCCCAAACTGGCTGGTGGTTCCACAAGAGAAGGGCCTGATAACTGAAGGCTCTGCCTCCCAAACTGGCAGCTGGTTCCACAGAGAGGGGCCTGATAACTGAAGGCTCTTCCTCCCAAACTGGCAGCTGGATCCACAGAGAGGGTTCTGATAACTGAAGGCTCTGCCTCCCAAACTGGCAGCTGGATCCTCTTAGAAGGGCCTGATAACTGAAGGCTCTGCCTCCCAAACTGGCAGCTGGATCTACAGAGAGGGGCCTGATAACTGAAGTCTCGGCCTCCCAAACTGGCAGCTGGATCCACAAGAGAGGGGCCTGATAACTGAAGGCTCGGCCTCCCAAACTGGCAGCTGGATCCACAGAGAGGGGCCTGATAACTGAAGGCTCGGCCTCCCAAACTGGCAGCTGGATCCACAGAGAGGGGCCTGATAACTGAAGGCTCTGCCTCCCAAACTGGCAACTGGTTCCACAAGAGATGGGCCTGATAACTGAAGGCTCTGCCTCCCAAACTGGCAGCTGGTTCCACAGAGAGGGGCCTGATAACTGAAGGCTCTGCCTCCCAAACTGGCAGCTGGTTCCACAGAGAGGGGCCTGATAACTGAAGGCTCTTCCTCCCAAATTGGCAACTGGTTCCAGAGAGAGGGGCCTGATAACTGAAGGCTCTGCCTCCCAAACTGGCAGCTGGTTCCACATAGAAGGGTCTGATAACTGAAGGCTCTGCCTCCCAAACTGGCAGCTGGTTCAACAGAGAGGGGCCTGATAACTGAAGGCTCTTCCTCCCAAACTCGCAGCTGGTTCCACAGAGAGGGGCCTGATAACTGAAGGCTCTTCCTCCTAAACTGGCAGCTGGATCTACAGAGAGGGGCCTGATAACTGAAGGCTCTTCCTCCCAAACTGGCAGCTGGTTCCAGAGAGAGGGGCCTGATAACTGAAGGCTCTGCCTCCCAAACTGGCAGCTGGTTCCACAGAGAGGGGCCTGATAACTGAAGGCTCTGCCTCCCAAACTGGAAACTGGTTCCAAAAGAGATGGGCCTGATAACTGAAGGCTCTGCCTCCCAAACTGGCAGCTGGTTCCACAGAGAGGGGCCTGATAACTGAAGGCTCTACCTCCCAAACTGGCAGCTTGTTCCACAGAAAGGAACCTGATAACTGAAGGCTCTGCCTCCCAAACTGGCAGCTGGTTCCACAGAAAGGAACCTGATAACTGAAGGCTCTCCCTCCCAAACTGGCAGCTGGTTCCACGGAGAGGGGCCTGATAACTGAAGGCTCTGCCTCCCAAACTGGCAGCTGGTTCCACAGAGAGGGGCCTGATAACTGGAGGCTCTGCCTCCCAAACTGGCAGCTGGTTCCACAGAGAGGGGCCTGATGACTGAAGGCTCTGCCTCCCAAACTGGCAGCTGGTTCCACAGAGAGGGGCCTGATAACTGAAGGCTCTGCCTCCCAAACTGGCAGCTGGATCCACAGAGAGGGTTCTGATAACTGAAGGCTCTTCCTTCCAAACTCACAGCTGGTTCCACAGAGAGGGGCCTGATAACTGAAGGCTCTTCCTCCCAAACTGGCAGCTGGATCTACAGAGAAGGGCCTGATAACTGAAGGCTCTGCCTCCCAAACTGGCAGCTGGTTCCACAGAGAGGGGCCTGATAACTGAAGGCTCTTCCTCCGAAACTGGCAGCTGGATCCACAGAGAGGGTTCTGATAATTGAAGGCTCTTCCTCCCAAACTCGCAGCTGGTTCCACAGAGAGGGGCCTGATAACTGAAGGCTCTTCCTCCCAAACTGGCAGCTGGATCTACAGAGAGGGGCCTGATAACTGAAGGCTCTGCCTCCCAAACTGGCAGCTGGTTCCAGAGAGAGGGGCCTGATAACTGAAGGCTCTGCCTCCCAAACTGGCAGCTGGTTCCACAGAGAGGGGCCTGATAACTGAAGGCTCTGCCTCCCAAACTGGCAACTGGTTCCACAAGAGATGGGCCTGATAACTGAAGGCTCTGCCTCCCAAACTGGCAGCTGGTTCCACAGAGAGGGGCCTGATAACTGAAGGCTCTACCTCCCAAACTGGCAGCTTGTTCCACAGAAAGGAACCTGATAACTGAAGGCTCTGCCTCCCAAACTGGCAGCTGGTTCCACGGAGAGGGGCCTGATAACTGAAGGCTCTGCCTCCCAAACTGGCAGCTGGTTCCACAGAGAGGGGCCTGATAACTGAAGGCTCTGCCTCCCAAACTGGCAGCTGGTTCCACAGAGAGGGGCCTGATGACTGAAGGCTCTGCCTCCCAAACTTGCAGCTGGATCCACAGAGAGGGGCCTGATGACTGAAGGCTCTGCCTCCCAAACTGGCAGCTGGTTCCATAGAAAGGAACCTGATAACTGAAGGCTCTGCCTCCCAAACTGGCAGCTGGTTCCACGGAGATGGGCCTGATAACTGAAGGCTCTGCCTCCCAAACTGGCAGCTGGTTCCACAGAGAGGGGCCTGATAACTGAAGGTTCTGCCTCCCAAACTGGCAGCTGGTTCCACAGAGAGGGGCCTGATGACTGAAGACTCTGCCTCCCAAACTTGCAGCTGGATCCACAGAGAGGGGCCTGATGACTGAAGGCTCTGCCTCCCAAACTGGCAGCTGGTTCCACGGAGAGGGTTCTGATAACTGAAGGCTCTGCCTCCCAAACTGGCAGCTGGTTCCACAGAGAGGGGCCTGATAACTGAAGGCTCTTCCTCGCAAACTGGCAGCTGGTTCCACAGAGAGGGGCCTGATGACTGAAGGCTCTGCCTCCCAAACTGGCAGCTGGTTCCACAGAGAGGGGCCTGATAACTGAAGGCTCTTCCTCCCAAATTGGCAACTGGTTCCAGAGAGAGGGGCCTGATAACTGAAGGCTCTGCCTCCCAAACTGGCAGCTGGTTCCACATAGAAGGGCCTGATAACTGAAGGCTCTGCCTCCCAAACTGGCAGCTGGTTCAACAGAGAGGGGCCTGATAACTGAAGGCTCTTCCTCCCAAACTCGCAGCTGGTTCCACAGAGAGGGGCCTGATAACTGAAGGCTCTTCCTCCCAAACTGGCAGCTGGATCTACAGAGAGGGGCCTGATAACTGAAGGCTCTGCCTCCCAAACTGGCAGCTGGTTCCAGAGAGAGGGGCCTGATAACTGAAGGCTCTGCCTCCCAAACTGGCAGCTGGATCTACAGAGAGGGGCCTGATAACTGAAGGCTCTGCCTCCCAAACTGGCAGCTGGTTCCACAGAGAGGGTTCTGATAACTGAAGGCTCTGCCTCCCAAACTGGCAGCTGGATCTACAGAGAGGGGCCTGATAACTGAAGTCTCGGCCTCCCAAACTGGCAGCTGGATCCACAAGAGAGGGGCCTGATAACTGAAGGCTCGGCCTCCCAAACTGGCAGCTGGATCCACAGAGAGGGGCCTGATAACTGAAGGCTCTGCCTCCCAAACTGGCAGCTGGATCCACAGAGAGGGTTCTGATAACTGAAGGCTCTGCCTCCCAAACTGGCAGCTGGATCTACAGAGAGGGGCCTGATAACTGAAGTCTCTGCCTCCCAAACTGGCTGCTGGGACCACAAGAGAGGGGCCTGATAACTGAAGGCTCTGCCTCCCAAACTGGCAGCTGGATCTACAGAGAGGGGCCTGATAACTGAAGGCTCTGCCTCCCAAACTGGAAGCTGGATCCACAGAGAGGGGTCTGATAACTGAAGGCTCTGCCTCCCAAACTGGCAGCTGGTTCCACAGAGAGGGGCCTGATAACTGAAGGCTCTTCCTCCCAAATTGGCAACTGGTTCCAGAGAGAGGGGCCTGATAACTGAAGGCTCTGCCTCCCAAACTGGCAGCTTGTTCCACAGAAAGGAACCTGATAACTGAAGGCTCTGCCTCCCAAACTGGCAGCTGGTTCCACAGAAAGGAACCTGATAACTGAAGGCTCTCCCTCCCAAACTGGCAGCTGGTTCCACGGAGAGGGGCCTGATAACTGAAGGCTCTGCCTCCCAAACTGGCAGCTGGTTCCACAGAGAGGGTTCTGATAATTGAAGGCTCTGCCTCCCAAACTGGCAGCTGGATCTACAGAGAGGGGCCTGATAGCTGAAATCTCGGCCTCCCAAACTGGCAGCTGGATCCACAAGAGAGGGGCCTGATAACTGAAGGCTCGGCCTCCCAAACTGGCAGCTGGATCCACAGAGAGGGGCCTGATAACTGAAGGCTCTGCCTCCCAAACTGGCAGCTGGATCTACAGAGAGGGGCCTGATAACTGAAGGCTCTGCCTCCCAAACTGGAAGCTAGATCCACAGAGAGGGGCCTGATAACTGAAGGCTCTTCCTCCCAAACTGGCAGCTGGATCCACAGAG
This sequence comes from Odontesthes bonariensis, assembly GCF_027942865.1. Classification (NCBI taxonomy): domain Eukaryota; kingdom Metazoa; phylum Chordata; class Actinopteri; order Atheriniformes; family Atherinopsidae; genus Odontesthes; species Odontesthes bonariensis. The sequence continues at coordinate 46,318,975 of NC_134507.1, forward strand.
AGGGGCCTGATAACTGAAGGCTCTGCCTCCCAACTGGCAGCTGGTTCCATAGAGAGGGGCCTGATAACTGAAGGCTCTTCCTCCCAAATTGGCAACTGGTTCCACAGAGAGGGGCCTGATAACTGAAGGCTCTGCCTCCCAAACTGGCAGCTGGTTCCACAGAGAGGGTTCTGATAATTGAAGGCTCTGCCTCCCAAACTGGCAGCTGGTTCCACAGAGAGGGGCCTGATAACTGAAGGCTCTGCCTCCCAAACTGGCTGCTGGTTCCACAAGAGAAGGGCCTGATAACTGAAGGCTCTGCCTCCAAAACTGGCAGCTGGATCCTCTTAGAGGGGCCTGATAACTGAAGGCTCTGCCTCCCAAACTGGCAACTGGTTCCACAAGAGATGGGCCTGATAACTGAAGGCTCTGCCTCCCAAACTGGCAGCTGGTTCCACAGAGAGGGGCCTGATAACTGAAGGCTCTACCTCCCAAACTGGCAGCTGGTTCCACAGAAAGGAACCTGATAACTGAAGGCTCTGCCTCCCAAACTGGCAGCTGGTTCCACGGAGAAGGGCCTGATAACTGAAGGCTCTGCCTCCCAAACTGGCAGCTGGTTCCACAGAGAGGGGAATGATGACTGAAGGCTCTGCCTCCCAAACTGGCAGCTGGTTCCACAGAGAGGGGCCTGATGACTGAAGGCTCTGCCTCCCAAACTTGCAGCTGGATCCACAGAGAGGGGCCTGATGACTGAAGGCTCTGCCTCCCAAACTGGCAGCTGGTTCCACAGAGAGGGGCCTGATAACTGAAGGCTCTGCCTCCCAAACTGGCAGCTGGATCCACAGAGAGGGTTCTGATAACTGAAGGCTCTTCCTCCCAAACTCGCAGCTGGTTCCACAGAGAGGGGCCTGATAACTGAAGGCTCTTCCTCCCAAACTGGCAGCTGGATCTACAGAGAGGGGCCTGATAACTGAAGGCTCTGCCTCCCAAACTGGCAGCTGGTTCCACAGATAGGGGCCTGATAACTGAAGGCTCTGCCTCCCAAACTGGCAGCTGGATCCTCTTAGAGGGGCCTGATAATTGAAGGCTCTGCCTCCCAAACTGGCAGCTGGTTCCACAGAGAGGGGCCTGATAACTGAAGGCTCTGCCTCCCAAACTGGCTGCTGGTTCCACAAGAGAAGGGCCTGATAACTGAAGGCTCTGCCTCCCAAACTGGCAACTGGTTCCACAAGAGATGGGCCTGATAACTGAAGGCTCTGCCTCCCAAACTGGCAGCTGGTTCCACAGAGAGGCGCCTGATAACTGAAGGCTCTACCTCCCAAACTGGCAGCTGGTTCCACAGAAAGGAGCCTGATAACTGAAGGCTCTGCCTCCCAAACTGGCAGCTGGTTCCACAGAGAGGGGCCTGATAACTGAAGGCTCTGCCTCCCAAACTGTTAGCTGGTTCCACAGAGAGGGGCCTGATAACTGAAGGCTCTGCCTCCCAAACTGGCAGCTGGTTCTACAGAAAGGAGCCTGATAACTGAAGGCTCTGCCTCCCAAACTGGCAGCTGGATCCACAGAGAGGGTTCTGATAACTGAAGGCTCTTCCTCCCAAACTCGCAGCTGGCTCCACAGAGAGGGGCCTGATAACTGAAGGCTCTTCCTCCCAAACTGGCAGCTGGATCTACAGAGAGGGGCCTGATAACTGAAGGCTCTGCCTCCCAAACTGGCAGCTGGTTCCACAGAGAGGGGCCTGATAACTGAAGGCTCTTCCTCCCAAACTGGCAGCTGGATCTACAGAGAGGGGCCTGATAACTGAAGGCTCTGCCTCCCAAACTGGCAGCTAGATCCACAGAGAGGGTTCTGATAATTGAAGGCTCTGCCTCCCAAACTGGCAGCTGGTTCCACAGAGAGGGGCCTGATAACTGAAGGCTCTGCCTCCCAAACTGGCTGGTGGTTCCACAAGAGAAGGGCCTGATAACTGAAGGCTCTGCCTCCAAAACTGGCAGCTGGATCCTCTTAGAGGGGCCTGATAACTGAAGGCTCTGCCTCCCAAACTGGCAGCTGGTTCCACAGAGAGGGGCCTGATGACTGAAGGCTCTGCCTCCCAAACTGGCAGCTGGTTCCACAGAGAGGGGCCTGATGACTGAAGGCTCTTCCTCCCAAACTGGCAGCTGGTTCCACAGAGAGGGGCCTCATAACTGAAGGCTCTTCCTCCCAAACTGGCAGCTGGTTCCACAGAGAGGGGCCTGATGACTGAAGGCTCTGCCTCCCAAACTGGCTGCTGGGACCACAAGAGAGGGGCCTGATAACTGAAGGCTCTGCCTCCCAAACTGGCAGCTGGATCCACAGAGAGGGTTCTGATAACTGAAGGCTCTTCCTCCCAAACTCGCAGCTGGTTCCACAGAGAGGGGCCTGATAACTGAAGGCTCTTCCTCCCAAACTGGCAGCTGGATCTACAGAGAGGGGCCTGATAACTGAAGGCTCTGCCTCCCAAACTGGCAGCTGGTTCCACAGAGAGGGGCCTGATAACTGAAGGCTCTTCCTCCCAAACTGGCAGCTGGATCCACAGAGAGGGTTCTGATAATTGAAGGCTCTGCCTCCCAAACTGGCAGCTGGTTCCACAGAGAGGGGCCTGATAACTGAAGGCTCTGCCTCCCAAACTGGCTGCTGGTTCCACAAGAGAAGGGCCTGATAACTGAAGGCTCTGCCTCCCAAACTGGCAGCTGGATCCTCTTAGAGGGGCCTGATAACTGAAGGCTCTGCCTCCCAAACTGGCAGCTGGATCTACAGAGAGGGGCCTGATAACTGAAGGCTCTGCCTCCCAAACTGGCAGCTGGTTCCACAGAGAGGGTTCTGATAATTGAAGGCTCTGCCTCCCAAACTGGCAGCTGGATCTACAGAGAGGGGCCTGATAGCTGAAGTCTCGGCCTCCCAAACTGGCAGCTGGATCCACAAGAGAGGGGCCTGATAACTGAAGGCTCGGCCTCCCAAACTGGCAGCTGGATCCACAGAGAGGGGCCTGATAACTGGAGGCTCTGCCTCCCAAACTGGCAGCTGGATCCACAGAGAGGGTTCTGATAACTGAAGGCTCTGCCTCCCAAACTGGCAGCTGGTTCCACAGAGAGGGGCCTGATAACTGAAGGCTCTTCCTCCCAAACTGGCAGCTGGATCCACAGAGAGGGTTCTGATAACTGAAGGCTCTGCCTCCCAAACTGGCAGCTGGATCCTCTTAGAGGGGCCTGATAACTGAAGGCTCTGCCTCCCAAACTGGCAGCTGGATCTACAGAGAGGGGCCTGATAACTGAAGGCTCTGCCTCCCAAACTGGCAGCTGGTTCCACAGAGAGGGTTCTGATAACTGAAGGCTCTGCCTCCCAAACTGGCAGCTGGATCTACAGAGAGGGGCCTGATAACTGAAGTCTCGGCCTCCCAAACTGGCAGCTGGATCCACAAGAGAGGGGCCTGATAACTGAAGGCTCGGCCTCCCAAACTGGCAGCTGGATCCACAGAGAGGGGCCTGATAACTGAAGGCTCTGCCTCCCAAACTGGCAGCTGGATCCACAGAGAGGGTTCTGATAACTGAAGGCTCTGCCTCCCAAACTGGCAGCTGGATCTACAGAGAGGGGCCTGATAACTGAAGTCTCTGCCTCCCAAACTGGCTGCTGGGACCACAAGAGAGGGGCCTGATAACTGAAGGCTCTGCCTCCCAAACTGGCAGCTCGATCTACAGAGAGGGGCCTGATAACTGAAGGCTCTGCCTCCCAAACTGGAAGCTGGATCCACAGAGAGGGGTCTGATAACTGAAGGCTCTGCCTCCCAAACTGGCAGCTGGTTCCACAGAGAGGGGCCTGATAACTGAAGGCTCTTCCTCCCAAATTGGCAACTGGTTCCAGAGAGAGGGGCCTGATAACTGAAGGCTCTGCCTCCCAAACTGGCAGCTGGTTCCACATAGAAGGGCCTGATAACTGAAGGCTCTTCCTCCCAAACTGGCAGCTGGTTCAACAGAGAGGGGCCTGATAACTGAAGGCTCTTCCTCCCAAACTCGCAGCTGGTTCCACAGAGAGGGGCCTGATAACTGAAGGCTCTTCCTCCTAAACTGGCAGCTGGATCTACAGAGAGGGGCCTGATAACTGAAGGCTCTTCCTCCCAAACTGGCAGCTGGTTCCAGAGAGAGGGGCCTGATAACTGAAGGCTCTGCCTCCCAAACTGGCAGCTGGTTCCACAGAGAGGGGCCTGATAACTGAAGGCTCTGCCTCCCAAACTGGAAACTGGTTCCAAAAGAGATGGGCCTGATAACTGAAGGCTCTGCCTCCCAAACTGGCAGCTGGTTCCACAGAGAGGGGCCTGATAACTGAAGGCTCTACCTCCCAAACTGGCAGCTTGTTCCACAGAAAGGAACCTGATAACTGAAGGCTCTGCCTCCCAAACTGGCAGCTGGTTCCACAGAAAGGAACCTGATAACTGAAGGCTCTCCCTCCCAAACTGGCAGCTGGTTCCACGGAGAGGGGCCTGATAACTGAAGGCTCTGCCTCCCAAACTGGCAGCTGGTTCCACAGAGAGGGTTCTGATAATTGAAGGCTCTGCCTCCCAAACTGGCAGCTGGATCTACAGAGAGGGGCCTGATAGCTGAAGTCTCGGCCTCCCAAACTGGCAGCTGGATCCACAAGAGAGGGGCCTGATAACTGAAGGCTCGGCCTCCCAAACTGGCAGCTGGATCCACAGAGAGGGGCCTGATAACTGGAGGCTCTGCCTCCCAAACTGGCAGCTGGATCCACAGAGAGGGTTCTGATAACTGAAGGCTCTGCCTCCCAAACTGGCAGCTGGTTCCACAGAGAGGGGCCTGATAACTGAAGGCTCTTCCTCCCAAACTGGCAGCTGGATCCACAGAGAGGGTTCTGATAACTGAAGGCTCTGCCTCCCAAACTGGCAGCTGGATCCTCTTAGAGGGGCCTGATAACTGAAGGCTCTGCCTCCCAAACTGGCAGCTGGATCTACAGAGAGGGGCCTGATAACTGAAGGCTCTGCCTCCCAAACTGGCAGCTGGTTCCACAGAGAGGGTTCTGATAACTGAAGGCTCTGCCTCCCAAACTGGCAGCTGGATCTACAGAGAGGGGCCTGATAACTGAAGTCTCGGCCTCCCAAACTGGCAGCTGGATCCACAAGAGAGGGGCCTGATAACTGAAGGCTCGGCCTCCCAAACTGGAAGCTGGATCCACAGAGAGGGGTCTGATAACTGAAGGCTCTGCCTCCCAAACTGGCAGCTGGTTCCACAGAGAGGGGCCTGATAACTGAAGGCTCTTCCTCCCAAATTGGCAACTGGTTCCACAGAGAGGGGCCTGATAACTGAAGGCTCTGCCTCCCAAACTGGCAGCTGGTTCCACATAGAAGGGCCTGATAACTGAAGGCTCTGCCTCCCAAACTGGCAGCTGGTTCAACAGAGAGGGGCCTGATAACTGAAGGCTCTTCCTCCCAAACTCGCAGCTGGTTCCACAGAGAGGGGCCTGATAACTGAAGGCTCTTCCTCCTAAACTGGCAGCTGGATCTACAGAGAGGGGCCTGATAACTGAAGGCTCTTCCTCCCAAACTGGCAGCTGGTTCCAGAGAGAGGGGCCTGATAACTGAAGGCTCTGCCTCCCAAACTGGCAGCTGGTTCCACAGAGAGGGAACTGATAACTGAAGGCTCTGCCTCCCAAACTGGAAACTGGTTCCAAAAGAGATGGGCCTGATAACTGAAGGCTCTGCCTCCCAAACTGGCAGCTGGTTCCACAGAGAGGGGCCTGATAACTGAAGGCTCTACCTCCCAAACTGGCAGCTTGTTCCACAGAAAGGAACCTGATAACTGAAGGCTCTGCCTCCCAAACTGGCAGCTGGTTCCACAGAAAGGAACCTGATAACTGAAGGCTCTCCCTCCCAAACTGGCAGCTGGTTCCACGGAGAGGGGCCTGATAACTGAAGGCTCTGCCTCCCAAACTGGCAGCTGGTTCCACAGAGAGGGGCCTGATAACTGGAGGCTCTGCCTCCCAAACTGGCAGCTGGTTCCACAGAGAGGGGCCTGATGACTGAAGGCTCTGCCTCCCAAACTGGCAGCTGGTTCCACAGAGAGGGGCCTGATAACTGAAGGCTCTGCCTCCCAAACTGGCAGCTGGATCCACAGAGAGGGTTCTGATAACTGAAGGCTCTTCCTCCCAAACTCACAGCTGGTTCCACAGAGAGGGGCCTGATAACTGAAGGCTCTTCCTCCCAAACTGGCAGCTGGATCTACAGAGAAGGGCCTGATAACTGAAGGCTCTGCCTCCCAAACTGGCAGCTGGTTCCACAGAGAGGGGCCTGATAACTGAAGGCTCTTCCTCCCAAACTGGCAGCTGGATCCACAGAGAGGGTTCTGATAATTGAAGGCTCTTCCTCCCAAACTCGCAGCTGGTTCCACAGAGAGGGGCCTGATAACTGAAGGCTCTTCCTCCCAAACTGGCAGCTGGATCTACAGAGAGGGGCCTGATAACTGAAGGCTCTGCCTCCCAAACTGGCAGCTGGTTCCAGAGAGAGGGGCCTGATAACTGAAGGCTCTGCCTCCCAAACTGGCAGCTGGTTCCACAGAGAGGGGCCTGATAACTGAAGGCTCTGCCTCCCAAACTGGCAACTGGTTCCACAAGAGATGGGCCTGATAACTGAAGGCTCTGCCTCCCAAACTGGCAGCTGGTTCCACAGAGAGGGGCCTGATAACTGAAGGCTCTACCTCCCAAACTGGCAGCTTGTTCCACAGAAAGGAACCTGATAACTGAAGGCTCTGCCTCCCAAACTGGCAGCTGGTTCCACGGAGAGGGGCCTGATAACTGAAGGCTCTGCCTCCCAAACTGGCAGCTGGTTCCACAGAGAGGGGCCTGATAACTGAAGGCTCTGCCTCCCAAACTGGCAGCTGGTTCCACAGAGAGGGGCCTGATGACTGAAGGCTCTGCCTCCCAAACTGGCTGCTGGGACCACAAGAGAGGGGCCTGATAACTGAAGGCTCTGCCTCCCAAACTGGCAGCTGGATCCACAGAGAGGGTTCTGATAACTGAAGGCTCTTCCTCCCAAACTCGCAGCTGGTTCCACAGAGAGGGGCCTGATAACTGAAGGCTCTTCCTCCCAAACTGGCAGCTGGATCTACAGAGAGGGGCCTGATAACTGAAGGCTCTGCCTCCCAAACTGGCAGCTGGTTCCACAGAGAGGGGCCTGATAACTGAAGGCTCTTCCTCCCAAACTGGCAGCTGGATCTACAGAGAGGGGCCTGATAACTGAAGGCTCTGCCTCCCAAACTGGCAGCTGGATCCACAGAGAGGGTTCTGATAATTGAAGGCTCTGCCTCCCAAACTGGCAGCTGGTTCCACAGAGAGGGGCCTGATAACTGAAGGCTCTGCCTCCCAAACTGGCTGGTGGTTCCACAAGAGAAGGGCCTGATAACTGAAGGCTCTGCCTCCCAAACTGGCAGCTGGATCCTCTTAGAGGGGCCTGATAACTGAAGGCTCTGCCTCCCAAACTGGCAGCTGGTTCCACAGAGAGGGGCCTGATGACTCAAGGCTCTGCCTCCCAAACTGGCAGCTGGTTCCACAGAGAGGGGCCTGATGACTGAAGGCTCTTCCTCCCAAACTGGCAGCTGGTTCCACAGAGAGGGGCCTCATAACTGAAGGCTCTTCCTCCCAAACTGGCAGCTGGTTCCACAGAGAGGGGCCTGATGACTGAAGGCTCTGCCTCCCAAACTGGCTGCTGGGACCACAAGAGAGGGGCCTCATAACTGAAGGCTCTGCCTCCCAAACTGGCAGCTGGTTCCACAAAAGATGGGCCTGATAACTGAAGGCTCTGCCTCCCAAACTGGCAGCTGGTTCCACAGAGAGGGGCCTGATAACTGAAGGCTCTGCCTCCCAAACTGGCAGCTGGATCCACAGAGAGGGGCCTGATAACTGAAGGCTCTGCCTCCCAAACTGGCAGCTGGATCCACAGAGAGGGTTCTGATAACTGAAGGCTCTTCCTCCCAAACTCGCAGCTGGTTCCACAGAGAGGGGCCTGATAACTGAAGGCTCTGCCTCCCAAACTGGCAGCTGGATCTACAGAGAGGGGCCTGATAACTGAAGGCTCTTCCTCCCAAATTGGCAACTGGTTCCAGAGAGAGGGGCCTGATAACTGAAGGCTCTGCCTCCCAAACTGGCAGCTGGTTCCACATAGAAGGGCCTGATAACTGAAGGCTCTGCCTCCCAAACTGGCAGCTGGTTCAACAGAGAGGGGCCTGATAACTGAAGGCTCTTCCTCCCAAACTCGCAGCTGGTTCCACAGAGAGGGGCCTGATAACTGAAGGCTCTTCCTCCTAAACTGGCAGCTGGATCTACAGAGAGGGGCCTGATAACTGAAGGCTCTTCCTCCCAAACTGGCAGCTGGTTCCAGAGAGAGGGGCCTGATAACTGAAGGCTCTGCCTCCCAAACTGGCAGCTGGTTCCACAGAGAGGGGCCTGATAACTGAAGGCTCTGCCTCCCAAACTGGAAACTGGTTCCAAAAGAGATGGGCCTGATAACTGAAGGCTCTGCCTCCCAAACTGGCAGCTGGTTCCACAGAGAGGGGCCTGATAACTGAAGGCTCTACCTCCCAAACTGGCAGCTTGTTCCACAGAAAGGAACCTGATAACTGAAGGCTCTGCCTCCCAAACTGGCAGCTGGTTCCACAGAAAGGAACCTGATAACTGAAGGCTCTCCCTCCCAAACTGGCAGCTGGTTCCACGGAGAGGGGCCTGATAACTGAAGGCTCTGCCTCCCAAACTGGCAGCTGGTTCCACAGAGAGGGTTCTGATAATTGAAGGCTCTGCCTCCCAAACTGGCAGCTGGATCTACAGAGAGGGGCCTGATAGCTGAAGTCTCGGCCTCCCAAACTGGCAGCTGGATCCACAAGAGAGGGGCCTGATAACTGAAGGCTCGGCCTCCCAAACTGGCAGCTGGATCCACAGAGAGGGGCCTGATAACTGGAGGCTCTGCCTCCCAAACTGGCAGCTGGATCCACAGAGAGGGTTCTGATAACTGAAGGCTCTGCCTCCCAAACTGGCAGCTGGTTCCACAGAGAGGGGCCTGATAACTGAAGGCTCTTCCTCCCAAACTGGCAGCTGGATCCACAGAGAGGGTTCTGATAACTGAAGGCTCTGCCTCCCAAACTGGCAGCTGGATCCTCTTAGAGGGGCCTGATAACTGAAGGCTCTGCCTCCCAAACTGGCAGCTGGATCTACAGAGAGGGGCCTGATAACTGAAGGCTCTGCCTCCCAAACTGGCAGCTGGTTCCACAGAGAGGGTTCTGATAACTGAAGGCTCTGCCTCCCAAACTGGCAGCTGGATCTACAGAGAGGGGCCTGATAACTGAAGTCTCGGCCTCCCAAACTGGCAGCTGGATCCACAAGAGAGGGGCCTGATAACTGAAGGCTCGGCCTCCCAAACTGGAAGCTGGATCCACAGAGAGGGGTCTGATAACTGAAGGCTCTGCCTCCCAAACTGGCAGCTGGTTCCACAGAGAGGGGCCTGATAACTGAAGGCTCTTCCTCCCAAATTGGCAACTGGTTCCAGAGAGAGGGGCCTGATAACTGAAGGCTCTGCCTCCCAAACTGGCAGCTGGTTCCACATAGAAGGGCCTGATAACTGAAGGCTCTGCCTCCCAAACTGGCAGCTGGTTCAACAGAGAGGGGCCTGATAACTGAAGGCTCTTCCTCCCAAACTCGCAGCTGGTTCCACAGAGAGGGGCCTGATAACTGAAGGCTCTTCCTCCTAAACTGGCAGCTGGATCTACAGAGAGGGGCCTGATAACTGAAGGCTCTTCCTCCCAAACTGGCAGCTGGTTCCAGAGAGAGGGGCCTGATAACTGAAGGCTCTGCCTCCCAAACTGGCAGCTGGTTCCACAGAGAGGGGCCTGATAACTGAAGGCTCTGCCTCCCAAACTGGAAACTGGTTCCAAAAGAGATGGGCCTGATAACTGAAGGCTCTGCCTCCCAAACTGGCAGCTGGTTCCACAGAGAGGGGCCTGATAACTGAAGGCTCTACCTCCCAAACTGGCAGCTTGTTCCACAGAAAGGAACCTGATAACTGAAGGCTCTGCCTCCCAAACTGGCAGCTGGTTCCACAGAAAGGAACCTGATAACTGAAGGCTCTCCCTCCCAAACTGGCAGCTGGTTCCACGGAGAGGGGCCTGATAACTGAAGGCTCTGCCTCCCAAACTGGCAGCTGGTTCCACAGAGAGGGGCCTGATAACTGGAGCCTCTGCCTCCCAAACTGGCAGCTGGTTCCACAGAGAGGGGCCTGATGACTGAAGGCTCTGCCTCCCAAACTGGCAGCTGGTTCCACAGAGAGGGGCCTGATAACTGAAGGCTCTGCCTCCCAAACTGGCAGCTGGATCCACAGAGAGGGTTCTGATAACTGAAGGCTCTTCCTCCCAAACTCACAGCTGGTTCCACAGAGAGGGGCCTGATAACTGAAGGCTCTTCCTCCCAAACTGGCAGCTGGATCTACAGAGAAGGGCCTGATAACTGAAGGCTCTGCCTCCCAAACTGGCAGCTGGTTCCACAGAGAGGGGCCTGATAACTGAAGGCTCTTCCTCCCAAACTGGCAGCTGGATCCACAGAGAGGGTTCTGATAATTGAAGGCTCTTCCTCCCAAACTCGCAGCTGGTTCCACAGAGAGGGGCCTGATAACTGAAGGCTCTTCCTCCCAAACTGGCAGCTGGATCTACAGAGAGGGGCCTGATAACTGAAGGCTCTGCCTCCCAAACTGGCAGCTGGTTCCAGAGAGAGGGGCCTGATAACTGAAGGCTCTGCCTCCCAAACTGGCAGCTGGTTCCACAGAGAGGGGCCTGATAACTGAAGGCTCTGCCTCCCAAACTGGCAACTGGTTCCACAAGAGATGGGCCTGATAACTGAAGGCTCTGCCTCCCAAACTGGCAGCTGGTTCCACAGAGAGGGGCCTGATAACTGAAGGCTCTACCTCCCAAACTGGCAGCTTGTTCCACAGAAAGGAACCTGATAACTGAAGGCTCTGCCTCCCAAACTGGCAGCTGGTTCCACGGAGAGGGGCCTGATAACTGAAGGCTCTGCCTCCCAAACTGGCAGCTGGTTCCACAGAGAGGGGCCTGATAACTGAAGGCTCTGCCTCCCAAACTGGCAGCTGGTTCCACAGAGAGGGGCCTGATGACTGAAGGCTCTGCCTCCCAAACTTGCAGCTGGATCCACAGAGAGGGGCCTGATGACTGAAGGCTCTGCCTCCCAAACTGGCAGCTGGTTCCATAGAGAGGGTTCTGATAACTGAAGGCTCTGCCTCCCAAACTGGCTGCTGGGACCACAAGAGAGGGGCCTGATAACTGAAGGCTCTGCCTCCCAAACTGGCAGCTGGATCCACAGAGAGGGTTCTGATAACTGAAGGCTCTTCCTCCCAAACTCGCAGCTGGTTCCACAGAGAGGGGCCTGATAACTGAAGGCTCTTCCTCCCAAACTGGCAGCTGGATCTACAGAGAGGGGCCTGATAACTGAAGGCTCTGCCTCCCAAACTGGCAGCTGGTTCCACAGAGAGGGGCCTGATAACTGAAGGCTCTTCCTCCCAAACTGGCAGCTGGATCTACAGAGAGGGGCCTGATAACTGAAGGCTCTGCCTCCCAAACTGGCAGCTGGATCCACAGAGAGGGTTCTGATAATTGAAGGCTCTGCCTCCCAAACTGGCAGCTGGTTCCACAGAGAGGGGCCTGATAACTGAAGGCTCTGCCTCCCAAACTGGCTGGTGGTTCCACAAGAGAAGGGCCTGATAACTGAAGGCTCTGCCTCCCAAACTGGCAGCTGGATCCTCTTAGAGGGGCCTGATAACTGAAGGCTCTGCCTCCCAAACTGGCAGCTGGTTCCACAGAGAGGGGCCTGATGACTCAAGGCTCTGCCTCCCAAACTGGCAGCTGGTTCCACAGAGAGGGGCCTGATGACTGAAGGCTCTTCCTCCCAAACTGGCAGCTGGTTCCACAGAGAGGGGCCTCATAACTGAAGGCTCTTCCTCCCAAACTGGCAGCTGGTTCCACAGAGAGGGGCCTGATGACTGAAGGCTCTGCCTCCCAAACTGGCTGCTGGGACCACAAGAGAGGGGCCTCATAACTGAAGGCTCTGCCTCCCAAACTGGCAGCTGGTTCCACAAAAGATGGGCCTGATAACTGAAGGCTCTGCCTCCCAAACTGGCAGCTGGTTCCACAGAGAGGGGCCTGATAACTGAAGGCTCTGCCTCCCAAACTGGCAGCTGGATCCACAGAGAGGGGCCTGATAACTGAAGGCTCTGCCTCCCAAACTGGCAGCTGGATCCACAGAGAGGGTTCTGATAACTGAAGGCTCTTCCTCCCAAACTCGCAGCTGGTTCCACAGAGAGGGGCCTGATAACTGAAGGCTCTGCCTCCCAAACTGGCAGCTGGATCTACAGAGAGGGGCCTGATAACTGAAGGCTCTGCCTCCCAAACTGGAAGCTGGATCCACAGAGAGGGGCCTGATAACTGAAGGCTCTTCCTCCCAAACTGGCAGCTGGATCCACAGAGAGGGGCCTGATAACTGAAGGCTCTGCCTCCCAAACTGGCTGCTGGTTCCACAAGAGAAGGGCCTGATAACTGAAGGCTCTGCCTCCAAAACTGGCAGCTGGATCCTCTTAGAGGGGCCTGATAACTGAAGGCTCTGCCTCCCAAACTGGCAACTGGTTCCACAAGAGATGGGCCTGATAACTGAAGGCTCTGCCTCCCAAACTGGCAGCTGGTTCCACAGAGAGGGGCCTGATAACTGAAGGCTCTACCTCCCAAACTGGCAGCTGGTTCCACAGAAAGGAACCTGATAACTGAAGGCTCTGCCTCCCAAACTGGCAGCTGGTTCCACGGAGAAGGGCCTGATAACTGAAGGCTCTGCCTCCCAAACTGGCAACTGGTTCCACAGAGAGGGGCCTGATGACTGAAGGCTCTGCCTCCCAAACTGGCAGCTGGTTCCACAGAGAGGGGCCTGATGACTGAAGGCTCTGCCTCCCAAACTTGCAGCTGGATCCACAGAGAGGGGCCTGATGACTGAAGGCTCTGCCTCCCAAACTGGCAGCTGGTTCCACAGAGAGGGGCCTGATAACTGAAGGCTCTGCCTCCCAAACTGGCAGCTGGATCCACAGAGAGGGTTCTGATAACTGAAGGCTCTTCCTCCCAAACTCGCAGCTGGTTCCACAGAGAGGGGCCTGATAACTGAAGGCTCTTCCTCCCAAACTGGCAGCTGGATCCACAGAGAGGGGCCTGATAACTGAAGGCTCTGCCTCCCAAACTGGCAGCTGGATCCACAGAGAGGGTTCTGATAACTGAAGGCTCTGCCTCCCAAACTGGCAGCTGGATCCTCTTAGAGGGGCCTGATAACTGAAGGCTCTGCCTCCCAAACTGGCAGCTGGATCTACAGAGAGGGGCCTGATAACTGAAGGCTCTGCCTCCCAAACTGGCAGCTGGTTCCACAGAGAGGGTTCTGATAACTGAAGGCTCTGCCTCCCAAACTGGCAGCTGGATCTACAGAGAGGGGCCTGATAACTGAAGTCTCGGCCTCCCAAACTGGCAGCTGGATCCACAAGAGAGGGGCCTGATAACTGAAGGCTCGGCCTCCCAAACTGGAAGCTGGATCCACAGAGAGGGGTCTGATAACTGAAGGCTCTGCCTCCCAAACTGGCAGCTGGTTCCACAGAGAGGGGCCTGATAACTGAAGGCTCTTCCTCCCAAATTGGCAACTGGTTCCAGAGAGAGGGGCCTGATAACTGAAGGCTCTGCCTCCCAAACTGGCAGCTGGTTCCACATAGAAGGGCCTGATAACTGAAGGCTCTGCCTCCCAAACTGGCAGCTGGTTCAACAGAGAGGGGCCTGATAACTGAAGGCTCTTCCTCCCAAACTCGCAGCTGGTTCCACAGAGAGGGGCCTGATAACTGAAGGCTCTTCCTCCTAAACTGGCAGCTGGATCTACAGAGAGGGGCCTGATAACTGAAGGCTCTTCCTCCCAAACTGGCAGCTGGTTCCAGAGAGAGGGGCCTGATAACTGAAGGCTCTGCCTCCCAAACTGGCAGCTGGTTCCACAGAGAGGGGCCTGATAACTGAAGGCTCTGCCTCCCAAACTGGAAACTGGTTCCAAAAGAGATGGGCCTGATAACTGAAGGCTCTGCCTCCCAAACTGGCAGCTGGTTCCACAGAGAGGGGCCTGATAACTGAAGGCTCTACCTCCCAAACTGGCAGCTTGTTCCACAGAAAGGAACCTGATAACTGAAGGCTCTGCCTCCCAAACTGGCAGCTGGTTCCACAGAAAGGAACCTGATAACTGAAGGCTCTCCCTCCCAAACTGGCAGCTGGTTCCACGGAGAGGGGCCTGATAACTGAAGGCTCTGCCTCCCAAACTGGCAGCTGGTTCCACAGAGAGGGGCCTGATAACTGGAGGCTCTGCCTCCCAAACTGGCAGCTGGTTCCACAGAGAGGGGCCTGATGACTGAAGGCTCTGCCTCCCAAACTGGCAGCTGGATCCACAGAGAGGGTTCTGATAACTGAAGGCTCTTCCTCCCAAACTCACAGCTGGTTCCACAGAGAGGGGCCTGATAACTGAAGGCTCTTCCTCCCAAACTGGCAGCTGGATCTACAGAGAAGGGCCTGATAACTGAAGGCTCTGCCTCCCAAACTGGCAGCTGGTTCCACAGAGAGGGGCCTGATAACTGAAGGCTCTTCCTCCCAAACTGGCAGCTGGATCCACAGAGAGGGTTCTGATAATTGAAGGCTCTTCCTCCCAAACTCGCAGCTGGTTCCACAGAGAGGGGCCTGATAACTGAAGGCTCTTCCTCCCAAACTGGCAGCTGGATCTACAGAGAGGGGCCTGATAACTGAAGGCTCTGCCTCCCAAACTGGCAGCTGGTTCCAGAGAGAGGGGCCTGATAACTGAAGGCTCTGCCTCCCAAACTGGCAGCTGGTTCCACAGAGAGGGGCCTGATAACTGAAGGCTCTGCCTCCCAAACTGGCAACTGGTTCCACAAGAGATGGGCCTGATAACTGAAGGCTCTGCCTCCCAAACTGGCAGCTGGTTCCACAGAGAGGGGCCTGATAACTGAAGGCTCTACCTCCCAAACTGGCAGCTTGTTCCACAGAAAGGAACCTGATAACTGAAGGCTCTGCCTCCCAAACTGGCAGCTGGTTCCACGGAGAGGGGCCTGATAACTGAAGGCTCTGCCTCCCAAACTGGCAGCTGGTTCCACAGAGAGGGGCCTGATAACTGAAGGCTCTGCCTCCCAAACTGGCAGCTGGTTCCACAGAGAGGGGCCTGATGACTGAAGGCTCTGCCTCCCAAACTTGCAGCTGGATCCACAGAGAGGGGCCTGATGACTGAAGGCTCTGCCTCCCAAACTGGCAGCTGGTTCCATAGAGAGGGGCCTGATAACTGAAGGCTCTGCCTCCCAAACTGGCTGCTGGGACCACAAGAGAGGGGCCTGATAACTGAAGGCTCTGCCTCCCAAACTGGCAGCTGGATCCACAGAGAGGGTTCTGATAACTGAAGGCTCTTCCTCCCAAACTCGCAGCTGGTTCCACAGAGAGGGGCCTGATAACTGAAGGCTCTTCCTCCCAAACTGGCAGCTGGATCTACAGAGAGGGGCCTGATAACTGAAGGCTCTGCCTCCCAAACTGGCAGCTGGTTCCACAGAGAGGGGCCTGATAACTGAAGGCTCTTCCTCCCAAACTGGCAGCTGGATCTACAGAGAGGGGCCTGATAACTGAAGGCTCTGCCTCCCAAACTGGCAGCTGGATCCACAGAGAGGGTTCTGATAATTGAAGGCTCTGCCTCCCAAACTGGCAGCTGGTTCCACAGAGAGGGGCCTGATAACTGAAGGCTCTGCCTCCCAAACTGGCTGGTGGTTCCACAAGAGAAGGGCCTGATAACTGAAGGCTCTGCCTCCCAAACTGGCAGCTGGATCCTCTTAGAGGGGCCTGATAACTGAAGGCTCTGCCTCCCAAACTGGCAGCTGGTTCCACAGAGAGGGGCCTGATGACTCAAGGCTCTGCCTCCCAAACTGGCAGCTGGTTCCACAGAGAGGGGCCTGATGACTGAAGGCTCTTCCTCCCAAACTGGCAGCTGGTTCCACAGAGAGGGGCCTCATAACTGAAGGCTCTTCCTCCCAAACTGGCAGCTGGTTCCACAGAGAGGGGCCTGATGACTGAAGGCTCTGCCTCCCAAACTGGCTGCTGGGACCACAAGAGAGGGGCCTCATAACTGAAGGCTCTGCCTCCCAAACTGGCAGCTGGTTCCACAAAAGATGGGCCTGATAACTGAAGGCTCTGCCTCCCAAACTGGCAGCTGGTTCCACAGAGAGGGGCCTGATAACTGAAGGCTCTGCCTCCCAAACTGGCAGCTGGATCCACAGAGAGGGGCCTGATAACTGAAGGCTCTGCCTCCCAAACTGGCAGCTGGATCCACAGAGAGGGTTCTGATAACTGAAGGCTCTTCCTCCCAAACTCGCAGCTGGTTCCACAGAGAGGGGCCTGATAACTGAAGGCTCTGCCTCCCAAACTGGCAGCTGGATCTACAGAGAGGGGCCTGATAACTGAAGGCTCTGCCTCCCAAACTGGAAGCTGGATCCACAGAGAGGGGCCTGATAACTGAAGGCTCTTCCTCCCAAACTGGCAGCTGGATCCACAGAGAGGGGCCTGATAACTGAAGGCTCTGCCTCCCAACTGGCAGCTGGTTCCACAGAGAGGGGCCTGATAACTGAAGGCTCTTCCTCCCAAATTGGCAACTGGTTCCAGTGAGAGGGGCCTGATAACTGAAGGCTCTGCCTCCCAAACTGGCAGCTGGTTCCACAGAGAGGGTTCTGATAATTGAAGGCTCTGCCTCCCAAACTGGCAGCTGGTTCCACAGAGAGGGGCCTGATAACTGAAGGCTCTGCCTCCCAAACTGGCTGCTGGTTCCACAAGAGAAGGGCCTGATAACTGAAGGCTCTGCCTCCAAAACTGGCAGCTGGATCCTCTTAGAGGGGCCTGATAACTGAAGGCTCTGCCTCCCAAACTGGCAACTGGTTCCACAGAGAGGGGCCTGATAACTGAAGGCTCTACCTCCCAAACTGGCAGCTTGTTCCACAGAAAGGAACCTGATAACTGAAGGCTCTGCCTCCCAAACTGGCAGCTGGTTCCACGGAGAGGGGCCTGATAACTGAAGGCTCTGCCTCCCAAACTGGCAGCTGGTTCCACAGAGAGGGGCCTGATAACTGAAGGCTCTGCCTCCCAAACTGGCAGCTGGTTCCACAGAGAGGGGCCTGATGACTGAAGGCTCTGCCTCCCAAACTTGCAGCTGGATCCACAGAGAGGGGCCTGATGACTGAAGGCTCTGCCTCCCAAACTGGCAGCTGGTTCCATAGAGAGGGGCCTGATAACTGAAGGCTCTGCCTCCCAAACTGGCTGCTGGGACCACAAGAGAGGGGCCTGATAACTGAAGGCTCTGCCTCCCAAACTGGCTGCTGGGACCACAAGAGAGGGGCCTGATAACTGAAGGCTCTGCCTCCCAAACTGGCAGCTGGATCCACAGAGAGGGTTCTGATAACTGAAGGCTCTTCCTCCCAAACTCGCAGCTGGTTCCACAGAGAGGGGCCTGATAACTGAAGGCTCTTCCTCCCAAACTGGCAGCTGGATCTACAGAGAGGGGCCTGATAACTGAAGGCTCTGCCTCCCAAACTGGCAGCTGGTTCCACAGAGAGGGGCCTGATAACTGAAGGCTCTTCCTCCCAAACTGGCAGCTGGATCTACAGAGAGGGGCCTGATAACTGAAGGCTCTGCCTCCCAAACTGGCAGCTGGATCCACAGAGAGGGTTCTGATAATTGAAGGCTCTGCCTCCCAAACTGGCAGCTGGATCCACAGAGAGGGTTCTGATAATTGAAGGCTCTGCCTCCCAAACTGGCAGCTGGTTCCACAGAGAGGGGCCTGATAACTGAAGGCTCTGCCTCCCAAACTGGCTGGTGGTTCCACAAGAGAAGGGCCTGATAACTGAAGGCTCTGCCTCCCAAACTGGCAGCTGGATCCTCTTAGAGGGGCCTGATAACTGAAGGCTCTGCCTCCCAAACTGGCAGCTGGTTCCACAGAGAGGGGCCTGATGACTCAAGGCTCTGCCTCCCAAACTGGCAGCTGGTTCCACAGAGAGGGGCCTGATGACTGAAGGCTCTTCCTCCCAAACTGGCAGCTGGTTCCACAGAGAGGGGCCTCATAACTGAAGGCTCTTCCTCCCAAACTGGCAGCTGGTTCCACAGAGAGGGGCCTGATGACTGAAGGCTCTGCCTCCCAAACTGGCTGCTGGGACCACAAGAGAGGGGCCTCATAACTGAAGGCTCTGCCTCCCAAACTGGCAGCTGGTTCCACAAAAGATGGGCCTGATAACTGAAGGCTCTGCCTCCCAAACTGGCAGCTGGTTCCACAGAGAGGGGCCTGATAACTGAAGGCTCTGCCTCCCAAACTGGCAGCTGGATCCACAGAGAGGGGCCTGATAACTGAAGGCTCTGCCTCCCAAACTGGCAGCTGGATCCACAGAGAGGGTTCTGATAACTGAAGGCTCTTCCTCCCAAACTCGCAGCTGGTTCCACAGAGAGGGGCCTGATAACTGAAGGCTCTGCCTCCCAAACTGGCAGCTGGATCTACAGAGAGGGGCCTGATAACTGAAGGCTCTGCCTCCCAAACTGGAAGCTGGATCCACAGAGAGGGGCCTGATAACTGAAGGCTCTTCCTCCCAAACTGGCAGCTGGATCCACAGAGAGGGGCCTGATAACTGAAGGCTCTGCCTCCCAACTGGCAGCTGGTTCCACAGAGAGGGGCCTGATAACTGAAGGCTCTTCCTCCCAAATTGGCAACTGGTTCCACAGAGAGGGGCCTGATAACTGAAGGCTCTGCCTCCCAAACTGGCAGCTGGTTCCACAGAGAGGGTTCTGATAATTGAAGGCTCTGCCTCCCAAACTGGCAGCTGGTTCCACAGAGAGGGGCCTGATAACTGAAGGCTCTGCCTCCCAAACTGGCTGCTGGTTCCACAAGAGAAGGGCCTGATAACTGAAGGCTCTGCCTCCAAAACTGGCAGCTGGATCCTCTTAGAGGGGCCTGATAACTGAAGGCTCTGCCTCCCAAACTGGCAACTGGTTCCACAAGAGATGGGCCTGATAACTGAAGGCTCTGCCTCCCAAACTGGCAGCTGGTTCCACAGAGAGGGGCCTGATAACTGAAGGCTCTACCTCCCAAACTGGCAGCTGGTTCCACAGAAAGGAACCTGATAACTGAAGGCTCTGCCTCCCAAACTGGCAGCTGGTTCCACGGAGAAGGGCCTGATAACTGAAGGCTCTGCCTCCCAAACTGGCAGCTGGTTCCACAGAGAGGGGCCTGATGACTGAAGGCTCTGCCTCCCAAACTGGCAGCTGGTTCCACAGAGAGGGGCCTGATGACTGAAGGCTCTGCCTCCCAAACTTGCAGCTGGATCCACAGAGAGGGGCCTGATGACTGAAGGCTCTGCCTCCCAAACTGGCAGCTGGTTCCACAGAGAGGGGCCTGATAACTGAAGGCTCTGCCTCCCAAACTGGCAGCTGGATCCACAGAGAGGGTTCTGATAACTGAAGGCTCTTCCTCCCAAACTCGCAGCTGGTTCCACAGAGAGGGGCCTGATAACTGAAGGCTCTTCCTCCCAAACTGGCAGCTGGATCTACAGAGAGGGGCCTGATAACTGAAGGCTCTGCCTCCCAAACTGGCAGCTGGTTCCACAGATAGGGGCCTGATAACTGAAGGCTCTGCCTCCCAAACTGGCAGCTGGATCCTCTTAGAGGGGCCTGATAATTGAAGGCTCTGCCTCCCAAACTGGCAGCTGGTTCCACAGAGAGGGGCCTGATAACTGAAGGCTCTGCCTCCCAAACTGGCTGCTGGTTCCACAAGAGAAGGGCCTGATAACTGAAGGCTCTGCCTCCCAAACTGGCAACTGGTTCCACAAGAGATGGGCCTGATAACTGAAGGCTCTGCCTCCCAAACTGGCAGCTGGTTCCACAGAGAGGCGCCTGATAACTGAAGGCTCTACCTCCCAAACTGGCAGCTGGTTCCACAGAAAGGAGCCTGATAACTGAAGGCTCTGCCTCCCAAACTGGCAGCTGGTTCCACAGAGAGGGGCCTGATAACTGAAGGCTCTGCCTCCCAAACTGTTAGCTGGTTCCACAGAGAGGGGCCTGATAACTGAAGGCTCTTTCTCCCAAACTGGCAGCTGGTTCTACAGAAAGGAGCCTGATAACTGAAGGCTCTGCCTCCCAAACTGGCAGCTGGATCCACAGAGAGGGGCCTGATGACTGAAGGCTCTGCCTCCCAAACTGGCAGCTGGTTCCACAGAGAGGGGCCTGATGACTGAAGGCTCTGCCTCCCAAACTGGCAGCTGGTTCCACAGAGAGGGGCCTGATGACTGAAGGTTCTGCCTCCCAAACTGGCAGCTGGTTCCACAGAGAGGGGCCTGATAACTGAAGGCTCTGCCTCCCAAACTGGCAGCTGGTTCCACAGAGAGGGGCCTGATGACTGAAGGCTCTGCCTCCCAAACTGGCAGCTGGTTCCACAGAGAGGGGCCTGATAACTTTAAGGCTCTGCCTCCCATTCTACTTTTAGAAACTCTGGGAACCTCAAGTAAACCTGTAGTTTGGGAACGAAGTGCTCTGTTAGGAAAATATCTTATAATGAGATCTTTAAGATATGATGGAGCTCGGTCATTAAGAGCTTTATATGTAAGGAGAAGAATCTTAAATTCTATTCTGAATTTAACAGGGAGCCAATGAAGAGAAGCTAAAACTGGAGAAATATGATCTCTGCTGTTAGTTCTCATCAAAACTCTGGCTGCAGCATTTTGGATCAGCTGGAGGCTTTTCAGAGAATATGTGGGACAGCCCATAATAAAGAATTACAGTAGTCCAATCCTGAAGTAACAAATGCATGGACTTGTTTTTCTGCATCACTCTGAGACAAGATGTTCCTGATTTTAACAATATTACGAAGATGAAAGAAGGCAGTCCTAGAAACCTGTTTTATATGCGAGTCAAATGATAAATTCTGGTCAAAAATAACTCCAAGGTTCCTCACTGTAGAACTAGAAGCCAAGGAAATACCATCTAGAGTAACTATATAGCTAGACAATTTCTCCCTGAAGCGCTCAGGTCCAAAGACAACGACTTCAGTTTATCTGAATTTAGAAGCAGACAGTTCTGAGTCATCCAGGTGTTTATGTCTTTAAGACATGCTTGTAGTCTGACCAACCTATTGGGTTCATCTGGTTTTATAGATAAGTACAGCTGAGTATCATCAGCATAGCAATGGAAATTTATGCCATGCTGTCTAATAATGTTACCTAATGGAAGCGTGTATAAAGTGAAAAGAATCGGTCCAAGCACAGAACCCTGAGGAACTCCATGACTTACTCTGGTGTGTGAGGAAGATTCTTCATTTACAAGAACAGACTGAAATCTATCAGATAAATATGACTTAAACCAGCCTAATGCAGTTCCTTTAATCCCAATAACATGTTCAAGTCTGTGTAATAAGATACTGTGATCGACCGTATCAAATGCAGCACTGAGATCCAACAGGACAAGCACAGACACAAGTCCGCTATCAGAGGCTAAGAGGAGATCATTGGTAACTTTCAGCAGTGCAGTTTCTGTGCTATGATGCACTCTGAATCCTGACTGAAACTCTTCAAACTGATTATTTCTGTGTAAATGATCACAAAGCTGAGCTGCAACTATTTTTTCAAGAACTTTAGACATAAAAGGGAGATTGGATATAGGTCTATAATGAGCTAACACTTCTGAGTCAAGAGTAGGTTTTTTAAGTAAAGGTTTAATTACAGCAACACACAACATTGTCCAGTGCTGTACGCACAGACAACCGTTTATCCCGCCCACACTGCTATCCAGCGTCACTAGACCCCTGTACAGCTTTTTGCCGTATGGGTCTGGCTTGCTAGGCTACAGATAAGACAGGGTTATGAGGGAACACTGTTAACTGTTCACTCTCAATGCCATAAGTCAGCACAAGATCAAGGGTGTGATTAAGGCAGTGAGTCGGTCCGTGAACACTCTGAGAAAATCCAATAGAGTCCAATATAGAATTAAAGTTCATATTCAGGCTGTCATTTTCAACATCTACATGAATATTAAAGTCACCCACTACAATGACTTTATCTGTACTCAGCACTAACTGGGATAAAAACTCTGAGAATTCAGACAGAAACTCAGAATAAGGGCCAGGTGGACGATACACAACAACAAACACAAGAGGTTTCTGTGATTTCCACTTTGCGTGGGAAAAACTGAGAATCAGAGATTCAAAAGAGCTCAAACTAATCTTGGGTCTGGGACTGATGAGTAACCCTGATCTGAAGATAGCTGCCACTCCTCCTCCTCTGCCTGTGGTTCGAGGAACGTGAACACTTAAACAGTCAGAGGGAGTTGCTTCATTAATGCTAACATGATACTAACATGATCCTCCTGCTGCAGCCAGGTTTCTGTCAGACTAAATATATCAATATGATGATCACACATCAACTCATTCACTAACAGAGACTTCGAAAGGAGAGATCTGATATTCAGCAAAGCACATTTAATAGTTTGATGTTTTTGTTCAGTTAAAGTTTTTGTCTTATTCTTTTTGAGGTTTTCTGGATTTTCTCCTCTTGTGTTTATTGATTTATTTAATTTGGGTTGGGGTCAGGGGGGGTAGCAGCAGGTGGGAAGCTGCAGAGAAGTGTGTAAGACTACAACTCTGCATCCTGCTCTGAGCCCTGGGTTGTCATGTTTTAGGGTGCCTAATGAATTTGTCCATATTTGTAAAAATGAGAGCCGCTCCTTCCAAAGATCTCACTCTTGCCTGCATTCAAACTTCAGAGCCCTGTAGATATAAATGGGTGCTAGAATAAAGCAAATAGTGTGTAATAGGGGGTTTACTATGCAAAAGTTTATGTCATAATCCAAGAGAAGCAAGAAGTTCCAAAGAACACAAAGGAGGTTACAGGAAGTGATGCAATGCATCTTACCGCAAAGGTCAGCACGTAGCAGCAGTCCACATAACTGGCCCAGCCAAGAAAAGAGCCAATACTTCCTGCTAAACATTCTGAATACTTTGGCTCTGATACACAGATGCAGATAAATAACTATTCACAAACAACAATTGACATGCCCCCTCCATTAATGGGACAATTAAATGTATAAATTATTGTAGCCATTTGGTTGCATGAATATGTAAAATATGAACTTTTTTGGGTACCCACATTTCTTGAAAAAAATAGAATTAAAATCAGGGTCAGTTGAATATATGTTAACAACTGCTACAGCATTACTGTACATTGTCTAATAATGCATCAAACATATTGGATGCATTATTCAACAATAATTAGTTGGTCAGTTAATCTCTTGATTTGTTTGGGACTGTTTATGACACTGAGCAAACATGGGTCTGGTATAAAGCTGTTGTCCATGAATTGGAGTGCAGACACTTGCTCATGTAAAATGTAAAAAAACTGAATGAAAAGTGTGTAACTGTTGGAACCTAACCAAGGTCATAACTTTCAACCCAAACTGCTCTGAGCTCAGTCAGAGGAAAAAGCATCCCGCCCCATCCAACACAGTAAATACCAGTTTAACTACTACTACCATCACAATAACAATAAGAACGACAACAACAATACTAATGTTGGTCGGCAACATTTCTGATACAAGGCAATAGAAGTGTGTCACCATGGTAACTGACGTCCCTTCATGTGTCCTGAATAACAGAAAAGCACCTGAAACTTTGGTTTATGACCCCCCCCATTGGTTTGTCAAATTTGGTTGAGCCCATCACAACCAAGATGGCTGCCTGAGTTGTGAAGCACCGAAGTTCACTTTTAACTCAAATTCTGCAGCTTGACATCCTCTTGTACTTTGGTCAGATTGTTGTCTGCTCAGCACAAATCTCGGTAAGTTTGTCCCGGCAGCAGCGGTGGTCTTAGGTGGGATAATGTGTCAAAGATGTGTCCAACATCCTGAGCGGCTGCGGTTAGCCTTTCAGCTAGCAGCGGGTTCAGTTACCCAGCGGGGACAAGACTCAGCTCTGTCTGTGAATCATTCCTGCCCACTGAAGCGCACAGAAATGTGCTGTTACCGTAGACAAAGGAGAAAAGCAAGAAAAGCCTGAGCTGACAGGTGTTCGTTAGAGGACAGAGACACACAAAGCTGACGTTAGCTATGAAATGCTAACATTAGCCGTGGTCCAGTGAGACACACTGCTGTGTTCAGTGAGCTATCTTTGATCAAAGCTGGAGCCAGGGCAGGGGGGATCATCAGGGGTCCCAACACTTCTGCAGTTTGGCTTTATCTTCCATACAGTGGAAGTATGTTCGGCCATTGTTTCGGCTGCATGTCATGTTTGTTAACAGTCAGGTGTCGGGCTCCGGGGCTCCGGGCTGTTGTTTTGCTCATCGGGTGCTAGTAGCACAGTGCAACGTCATATGCACGTGCATGCTCATTAGGTTTGATTGCGTGACTGCTAGTTTAATTCCAATGATCAATAATCCATGTTGTTCAGTGAATGGTTGAAGCAGCCAACGAGGAAGGCTGATGTTTGCGTGTGAAACTAACACAGGATAATATATCTGCAGGTACAGCTATTATCAAAGAAAGTGGAGAAAAAACGTTCATGTAGGAAATTACAAAATTGTTATAAAACAATTCTTAATCATGTCATAAATTTTGGCAAAGTTTTTCTGAAACTTCCCCATCATCCAGCTTACACTGGTACTATCACACTCTGTGTTTCGGGGGCCGCTGCCCTGCATGTTTGAGGTGTTTCCCTGCTCCACACCTCAATCAAGATAAATGGGTCTGTTAAAAAATTTGACAGCAAGCTGTTGAAAGTCTGTTAAGGATGCATTAATCTGAGCCAGGTGTGAAGCAGGGAAACAGAAGACTGGAACATGACAACAATGGCGCAGGTACGCTCATTATGCATTTGGAATGGAAGCGTATTTGATTACGTCAAAGATGTTGACGTTGCCGCCAAAAATAACAACATTTGTAGAAAAAAGATTCAAAATGGAGCGAGCTGTCCTTGCAGTTGCTGTTGGTGTGCTTTCCGTAACATTTCCAAACAGAATTTACAGTTCTGGGCTCTCTGCTCTGCTATCTTGGTTTGTGCTGCGCTGTTTTCTGGGATAGCAAGCTGTCTGAAGTCCACACAAATCACCTCAGAAGCATCCTCCATAAAATGGACACATCCGGGAATGTGGAGCGTACTTGTCTAGATGCGTTCTTTGAATTGGAATGGTACTTGGTCCTTAAAGGGGAAGTTCGTTTTTTTTTTTTTTAAAGCTGGGCCTTATTTCTGGCATAAAATACCTTCATCTACTCTCCGATAACAGTTTGGTGAAAGTCTGCGTCCTTCGGAAGATATTTAGATCCCTGGAGATCTGCTTATATCCATATAACAGAGAGAACAGGGCAGAGACACTACAGCCTCTGAATAAGGCTTTATCTGTCTTTATTTCACCAACACTTTAAGACCAATGAATGAATGAATGAACGCGTACTGTTGCACTGTTAGCTCAGAGCTGCCGTGTTGTTGTTATCCGGGGCTATCGGGGGGCTTATGGGGGACTTTCTACACGCTGGTCTGGTGGGATGACTTCATCGACGTGCGCCGCACACAATTAAAAATGTGTATGTACACAGTTGCACACATACATATGAACACTCACACATGGGAGAACAGTGGGGGTAGGTCGTGTGTCACATAGATTACTGCAATATAGTTGCAATATTGTTTTTCTTCAAACCAAAATATCTAAAGCTTTAAGGTTGGTTATCACCTCTTCTTGTAACATAAGTGCTCCATTTTTCCCAGAGGGCATCACCTTTGTCCCTTTGTAATCTGAGACTAAACGTCAATAGTTCCATTGTTTGGATGTTTTTAATTATGGCTTCCCACTGATTGACCGTTTTTAAGAGGTATCTGTCTTTTTTTGGGAATTCTGTGTCCATATTTCCCAGGTAGAATGATAAACAGGTGAAATTAAAATGATACTGCAAGACTTTACTGATAATACTTTGAATTCTTTCCCAGAAGGATTTAAGCATAGGACAGCTCCAGAATATATGTGTAGGATGTGCCATACTGGGTACACCCCCCCTCCAGCATGTAGGTTGTAGTCCTGTCTGTTTCGACTTTTGCTTTGGTGTTAGGAAGAATCGGATAGCTCTGATATTTCTGATGTATCATAGCCTCCTGCTCAGAATAGGCAGATGCAGCAAGAACAAGTTTACACTCCATTTTCAAGGTTACATGGGTGATAGTTTCTGCTTATGTGAGTGGTTGCCTGAGAAAAACCAGCTGTTACAACATCAGCATCTTTCAACTTTATATGCTGTGAGCGTCCATCTGAAAAAGGACGTAGGTTCTGCGTTTTTTCTCAAGGCTTACGCATGCGCTCTCTACTCATTTTAAACAATTAAAATAAGACACTGGAAGTCAGAAAATAAGTATGACATGGACATGAGCTCCAATCTCGTTTCTTTCTGTGTGTTTTCTCTCAAGAAACTGGGACAGGTAGCCCTGTCAGCTGAGATTCCTCGCTGTTGTTGTCAGCTGTCAGGGTAGAGCAGTATCTGTTAGAAAGAGCATTACCAGGGTAGCCGCGGGGTCTTAAAAAAGTCTTAAAAAAAATTCCCCCGATTCTAGGCCTTAAAAAGGTCTTAAATGTGTGTCACGGGTCTAAAATGTCATACATAGGTCTTAAATTTCTCTGGTCTATTTTTCCCCCTCAACCGATCTGTAGCGAATTACGAGCAACGCAGAAAACGTGAACGAACCACAGCCCCTACGAACGTCAAACATGAATTACAGAGCGCGCGAACGTGTATATGGAGCATGCGCACAAAGGTCTCGGCTAGCCTGACAGTTCGTGAGTACAGTGACAGTGACAGCGCGCGTGAGCCAACCCGCCCGGCAGTTGGTGGTCAGTTGTTTCGAAGATGGGAAAGTGCAAATTCAACCCGCAATGGCTAAGTGATCCAAAATACAGCAGCTGGTTGCTCGCGGCCCCGGAGACTGACGTGGAGGCGAGATGTAAGTGCTGTCGTAAACAATTCAAACTTACAACATTCGGTCACCTTGCCCTGGACTCTCACATGAGGAGCGCAAAACATGCTAAGCTAGCTCAAGAACGTCAACCGAGCATCACGATGTTCTGCAGGGGTGAACAGCATCAAGTTACCGCAACTTCTTCCACAGATGGCCAGCAACAACCGTGCCCGGCGGCAAAGCCAAGGGCACCGTCAGTAGGGTTTGTGGCGCCCAGTCACTTCGGGCAGAGGTGCTCTGGGTGTTAAAGACAATTACAGACCACCACTCTTACAACTCTAACAAAGGCATTGGAACACTGTTCAAAGCTATGTTTAGCGATTCAGAAATTGCTGCTACATTCAGCTCGGGCAAGAACAAAACCGCATATATCACCAAGTTCGGTAACTGTACAGGTGTACTGTGCATGGGTACTAAGCTTGTACCAAATACCCTGTGATTGTGTTCCACCCATAATACCTGTAGAACACCTTGGATTACATTATTAAATTGTGTCTTATTAAATTGTGTCTGGATCATAATTTCTAAAATAGGCTAGTAGTGCACTTAAAGCTGTCCAAAAGTGGTGCCAATTTAGCAGACTCAGTGTGCTGCAAGTGTGCTGAAGTACCGCTTTAGTAGTGCTCAAGCGCACTAATAATGCAATGAAGCGCATTTTAAATCGCCGAAAATATTGTACTTTGTACTAAGTACAGTTGTCAAAAGTACACTTTAAGCATATGTGTTTTTTTACCTGTGTTTTCAATTACTTGACCTATCCACAATATGTACAGTGACTGCTCTGCATGACCTGTGAAATAACATATTTTAAACTGATTTGTGTACGTGGTGTTTTGTGTCCTAGAGGGGATCGAACCCCCCAGGGTCGCGACCCCAGTCTTAATTTTCATTTTTTGTGGTCTTAAAAAGGTCTTAAATTTCATGTGGTCAAACCTGGGGATACCCTGTTGTTGAATTTGACCCCCAAAAAACAGCTTAAATACACAGCAGGTCTGTCAGCAGAATGTTGAAAGGCAAGAAACAGCTAATTAGTCTGCAGGATAAACTGAAACGATGATAATTGAGTTCAGTTGATAAAATCATAGTGAATTTGAAAGGTAGAAAGTACAGTGTGTGCAGCTGACATTGATGTTTCAGTCAATAGCTTCAGTCAACATGCAGTTCCACGCATTAATACTTCAGCTTCACACAATTACTGATAAATGTTTTGATAATGACATTTTCTCCCCCTTTTTTTGTTTGCTAAAATGCTACATTACTCTGACATTCTTCCTAAGTCATTTAATAACATCAGAATTACAAATACAGCTCCTCATACAGGTACCTGTAAGCTGTTGCACTTTGCATTTAGTACATGCATATGGTATACTCGCATAATTCAATGTTACTAGCAGCTGTGTTATTAGCAGCTGAAAATGTCAGAATTATATCAAACAGTTATAAAAGCCAATTGCTCATTACAAAAACCTAATTGTTTTGATTCTCTCTTTTCTTTTGCCTTATTTTCCAAGAGTTTTAGATGTCGTCACCAGGTGATCAGAGTGGGATCAGCCTGATGTTCAGACCAACGGCTTTGACTCCCACTGTCGAGAGACTGCAAGGACATGGACAAATCCACATGCAAAGATATCTGCAGAGCTACTTGAAATAAAACCACGCAGCAAGGAGCTGAGGTTTTACTTTGGACCTGATCTTCTTTCCATCTTCTTGTTAGTCTGAATGTGTTTTTTTGCACTTCAGAGCTAGAAATAGAGAGCAGATAATTGACGATGTTGGCCATGGTGACTTAGAGTAAATGGCTATTCAGAAGCACAGCTCAGTGACAGTATCTGCTGCTCAATCTTCCTCCCCCACTTTCTTCTCCTGTCATTCTTCCTCCACATCTCTGCTCTGCTGCCCCTTTTATTGCTGCTGCTTGGTGACCTGTCCTGCCTTACCCCTTCAACATAATGGTGGTTGCAGGCTTGGGTATTTTGAAGCTAATGCGAGGTGTTCGCCAGTTGGAGCTTCACCGCCTCATCCTGGCACTTATTATCTTCTCCTTGTTGTCTATGGCTTTCTTAGCTTACTATGTCTCTAGCAGCCCTAAAATCAAGGAGCCTCCACCTTTACCCTTCAGTGACTGTGGGGGAGGTGGGGGGGTGCCACTTGGAGTGAGTACTGGGCCTGCAAGTATAGGGACAGGTGGACAGAGAGCTCCTCTTTTCCTTCCTGTACGCCAGGGACGACAACGACAAGTGAAGGCAATGGATAATTCCAGGACAGAGCCTGTGGTTCTGGTTTTTGTAGAAAGTATCTACTCCCAGCTGGGCCAAGAGATTATTGCCATATTAGAGTCAAGTCGCTTCCACTACCGCACAGAGATTGCTCCTAGTAAGGGTGACATGCCCACTTTGACAGAGCATAACCGTGGACGCTACACATTGATCATCTTTGAAAATGTGTTGAAATATGTCAATCTGGACGTGTGGAACCGTGACTTGCTGGACAAGTACTCTGTTGAGTATGGAGTAGGTGTCATTGGCTTCTATAAAGCTAATGAAAACTCTCTTCTCAGTGCACAGCTTAAAGGTTTCCCCCTCTTCCTACACTCACATCTTGGACTCAGGGACTACCGCATTAACCCCAGTGCTCCTCTGCTCTACATCACCAAGCCCAACCAGGTAGAGCAGGGCCCTTTGCCAGGGGATGATTGGACAATTTTCCAGTCTAACCACTCAACATATGAACCAGTGCTTCTGGCCACCACAAAGTCCTCAGAAGTGTTGGCAAATTTTGGAACCAGTCCTCTGCGGGCCCTCCATGCCACAGTGGTCCAGGACTTGGGACTCCACGATGGCATTCAGAGAGTTCTGTTTGGAAATAATCTCAACTATTGGCTTCACAAGCTGGTGTTTGTAGACGCCATTGCCTACCTGACAGGGAAGAGACTTTGTCTGTCTCTGGACCGTCACATCCTGGTGGATGTGGATGACATATTTGTTGGGAAGGAGGGAACCCGGATGAAGGTGTCTGATGTGGAGGTAGGTGAGCCTAGTCAATTATACCTAAACAAGTAACCACAAATGATCAAATATAAAAATAAGTCTGGTTGTGAGATGCTTTGTAAGTGTTGATCATATGCCAACAAAGTTCTTGTCTTACAAATTTAATAGGCTCTTTTTTTTAAATGTTTTTGGATCTATTTTGTAGATTTAAATGCAACTAGTCATTAGTCCCAGTTCTAACCTTGCTGGGGGCAGTTGGGGTGCAGCCTTTGCTACTTAACCTCTTATACTGATGAGTTGATTGGTATTTTGTAACAATAAATTGAGTTTGACTACATTTTCTAAAGCATCCTGTGAAGTGCAATGGTACTTAATTGTCTAATAACGTAATCACATCTCCATCATCATCTACCTTATTCCTAGAAACAATTGAACAAATGATGACTTGAGTGATAAATGTTCTTGATTAAGATGATAAACCTTTTCACTAGGGCTGGGCGATAATTTGATCTCGAATCGGGATCGCGATAAAATTTTGATCGATCTCGATAATCTGCTCGTGAACAACAATCGATAGACTATCACATGGCAAAAGTAAACACATTAACAGTATGAGCGTCTGCCGACTGCAGGTAGGACACGCCCACTTCCCTGTTGTGAGCAGCATGGCTGCAGGTAGGACACGCCCACTTCCCTGTTGTGAGCAGCATGGCTGCAGGTAGGACACGCCCACTTCCCTGTTGTGAGCAGCATGGCTGCAGTTGCAGAGAGAGACTGAGAGGGAGAAAGAAAAAGAAATTAAGGAGGAGAAAATGAGTGCGAAGGCGACGACATATCCACACCTGAATCCGACAAAATCGTCGATTTTAAAAAAAGGAAACATATTCCCAAGCGCCTTTCCCTGGCCTGAGCGCGCAACGTTGGAGACGGAGACGCAGGTCGGTGATTAGCGGAATCTCCTCCCACGTAGCTGGGTCCTGAGTTTGCATAAAATCCTCCCATAACTGAGCCGTGAGCAGGGAGTCCGACACCAAACAGAGAAGTGTGTTATGTGGAGCACATGTTCCGACACAGACGGGGAATACCCCTAATCTGTTTCATCAGCTGAAGCAGCGCCACCCGTTTGAGCTCAGAGAAGGCTAACTTTGTTTGATTAGTTGATGTAGAGTCACTATAAACGATCTTTACACGCACACATGCGTCGTAGTTGTGTTCCCGGTCAATGTTTAATAAAGAGAGCGGCCCCTCCTCACTGAAGCGAGTTCAGAGCAACATGTTTCCTGTGTTTCTGATACAAGCAACTGAGTGAGTTTACTGCGTGTGTGAGGGATGTGTTCATCAGCTGAGAGCCCCCGAACAGCAAGAGAGACCACCGCTGCTGGAGAGCAAACAGCTGAGCCGTCAGATGCAGGATTTTCATTTCAAACACCTGTTCTGTATTTATCGGAAACAGTTGTATAGTGTCACATGTCATGTTCAACTTTGACAGAAAATAAATATTTCATTAAAAATGAATTTTCTGATATCATCAAATCTCAATTAAGAGTAACAGGGAACATTTAAAATTCACAAAATAGGGATTTGTTTTATATCGTGATATATATCGATATTGACTGATGTAAAAAAAATATATCGTGATATGACTTTTTCCCATATCGCCCAGCCCTACTTTTCACTCAGCTTTATTGAATAATTATGTGGTTTTATACCACTCTTTAGCTGAGCAGCACACGACTTTCAATGTTGAACTATGTTTGACTGCAGAATTGTGCTGTTTTCTGAAGCCGGTACGATAACACCAGGAATGTTTAGGAGAATATGAGGAGAATTCTGTCTGATCCTACTGTTGCACCTCACAGCAGGAGGCTCTGTGGTGGAATATGCAGTTTCTAATCAGTTTCAGATTGAATGGTCTGATTCTCCTCCTGGTGATATCCCACACAACAAAGTCTGACTGAAACAGCATTTGTATGTCATCAGGCAGAAATATTGAAAGCTGTCTGTCCTTGTACCCAAATTAGAAGTACTTCATTGATTGTAATTGAAAACACAGAATAGTTTGTCAAATTACTCAGAAAATCAATAATCCAACCTTCATTTTTAAAGTCAGTCGGTGTACCATTTATAGATGAAGCCAAATTGAACCAAGATACAATGTTGATTCAGTAATATGTATATATGTTTATAATCACTTAAAGGTGGGGTCTGAGATCTTTGAAAAACAGTTCCTGCAAGCTATATTTTTGAAAATACACAACCTTGCCTCTCCCTTCAGCCCACCCCTCAAAACCACGCCTTCAAAACACATGTCACGAGTCTGTGAACGCGCAGGGGGGAGGGGTGAGGGGGGCTGACGGTTGATTGGCGTGTCAGAATCCAATAGAAGTAACTCTCATCATTACTTCTATTGGTCAGGCATTTCCTCTTGCTACACCCTCTACAATGGACTAAAAGATTTAGTTTTTTTCCCAAACATTCTATTTTAGTGGGTGCAATGGGGTCGTGAGGAGGTTTTCAGACCATATGATAAAAAATGCTCCAGAAAACATCTCATACCCCACCTTTAAATGAGCTAATGTTACTCCTATTCAGTTCAATAAAACAATTAGTTTTTTATTTGCCTGAGCTCACATGCTGTGATTTGGGAATCGCTTGTTGGTGCAAAAATAATAAAGAAATGAAAGAAATATTTATTTGATATATTTATACAGTTTTTACAGAAAGGTTCAGAATTGATCGCAGGCATGATTTTCTTTCAAAATGATGGATGCCTTAAAACTATAGCATAACAGGTTGTCAATATCAGGGATGCAGCGATCTGCTTTTGTTCACCACCGTTACCGATATCTGAGGTTTAGTATCGACAGATACAGAAAAACAGCGCGGAATTATGGTAACAAACGGGACGTTTCATTGTGTGGAAAAGACTGGGATCATTCTTTTGTGCAAGGCAACATCAGACTTGACTTAAACATTTCTTTCCTATTTTTTTTTAAACATATAAACAGATATAAATGTACTGAATTACTTATTTATTTACTAATTGTGCACCAGTAAAACAATCTTAACCATAAAAATATAACAAGTGTAACTGGTTTAGTCAGTGCAATTAGGGATTCAAAATCCAATGTAAAAAAAAAAAAAAAAATTAAATAATAAAGGAGCTGAAATTGAGGAAAAAACAATAGCTTCACTAGCTTGGTGGTAGACTTTCAAAATAAATAGCAATCAGCTCTTTATATAGTTTAGTGCAAATGGGAATGAAACATACATTACAGATTACCCTTCTTCTATTATTAAACATCAGATTACAATTCTGCTGCCATAATGCTGGACAGGACAAGGAAAAAAAAAGAAGAAAGAATTGGACTGAATAGATCGGCTGATATGGATTGGCCCATTGTCACCGATACCCGATCTAGAATTTTCTTCAATATCACTACCGATACAAAGATCGGATGGGTGCATCCCTACTCAGTATAATAATGTTGATCTCAAAAGTGTATGTGTTAGTGTAAAGTTAGGTTAGGGGTGGGCGATATGGAAAAAATTTTGTATCACGATTTTTTTGCATAAAATCACGATTTCGATTTTTTTATCACGATCTTCCATCCAAAAAAAAAAAAAAGACCAATTACAGTAGAGTTAAGTCGACATGCTGAACCACAGAAGAGCTAAGGAGTAAAATAAAGAATTTGGCAGTCAACACATGTAATTCAACTGTAACCCAATTCAAGATGAAAATAATGATCTAATTGATGACATCTGACACAGTGAGAGTGAAGCAACCGGAAATAGAAAAACGAACCACTGATGACGACTTGACTCCACCTCATGATGCCATTTAGCAACAGATGAGCAACGCTGCATGTTCATTTACTGCAGCCACAGTCACGCACTGCCATCACCAGAGCGCCCTAAAGGAATACTTTTCAACTGTGTAATGTTTGTCACGGTCGCGGT
This sequence comes from Odontesthes bonariensis, assembly GCF_027942865.1. Taxonomy (NCBI): domain Eukaryota; kingdom Metazoa; phylum Chordata; class Actinopteri; order Atheriniformes; family Atherinopsidae; genus Odontesthes; species Odontesthes bonariensis. The sequence goes on from NC_134507.1 coordinate 46,353,027, forward strand.
GCATCCCTTTTCTCTTGCACCGTAGTTAGCTTACGAGCTAGCGGTTTCCTCATCCGACCCGAGAGTGCTGCTGCTGGCCGTGAGTTTCTCCCGTGCGCCGCTATGGATGTGCTGTGGATGGTGCCGCTGCTGCCGTTCCCATTCCTGATGTGGACCAGCAGCAGTGGGTTAGGGTAGAAGAAAACCCGAATCAATTCCAAATTACAGAGGTGGATTTCCTCTTCTTCACCAGCTCGTCGGCTTGGCTTTCAGCCATGGCTGTCCAAGTTTTTACAAACACAACATGGAGGCGTGTAAGAAAGTGTCACGACGCACAGTTCGCTATGATTGGTCGGTTAGGTTAAGGACGGGAACCAGCATTAAAAAAAAAAAAAAAAAATCATTGCGCTGATTGGCAAAGGCGATCTATACGGTTTCTCTAATTTGGTAGATCGCCTGCGATTCTCCACTCTTCCTCGCCAGTCACGATTTTATATCGTCAGATCGCGCACCCCTAAGTTAGGTTCAAGTGCATTGTTTTTATCCACCAACATAAAATGTGCTCCACGAAAAGGTAAAAATGTCAATTGTTTTCTTGCCTTATTTTTGAGGTTTAGAAACAATGGCATTTTTCTTTCTTGCATAGATATGAAATGAAAACTGATTGTTGTTTTTTTTCCCTAAGGCATTGCTCAGTACTCAAAATAAGATGAGAGCTCTGGTACCTAATTTCACCTTCAACTTGGGATTTTCTGGAAAGTTCTATCACACAGGTATGAAAACTGTCTAAAGGTGTTTAGAAACAGTATTTGCTGCTGTGGGGATTGTCCCTTCTAACTAATTAGTTATTGTGTTTCAGGTACTGATGAGGAGGACCAGGGCGATAACATGCTGCTGCAGCACAGGATGGACTTCTGGTGGTTCCCTCACATGTGGAGCCACATGCAGCCTCACCTTTTTCACAACGTCAGTGTCCTGGCTGAGCAAATGAGGCTCAACAAGATCTTTGCTCAGGTTAGAGAAGATCAAAAGAGATTTATTTTGTAGACCTTCAAATAAAACTGTCGCTCTTTATGTTTGTTTGGATTTTATGTGTTGATCTAAAATCTTTGAATTTGCACAACACGTGTTCGGGTACATTCTCGTTGACTTAATTATCCCGACGTGTCAACTGGTTTCCACTTTTGATAAACTAGATTGGAAACGGTTAAACAAACAAACAAACAACAAAACTGTTTATTACAGCTCCAGTAACAGAATCTCAGTGAGGTTACCAAGAAGATTCTCTCCTTACAGAGTTTAAAGTCTCCCATTGTTTGTTTGTTTTTTAAACAGAAGGACAGGTATAGTTATTGTTTGGCGCAACAGTTTTCTTCTGGTACCAGTTTATCTGAAGCAAATCGATGACTGACATGACTTTAGTGCTTCTGCATGGTGAATGTGCAGACTTGTGTAAAATAGTTAGTAAAACAGACGTTACTAAAAAAAAACTTAATAGTTTGAAATATGTATGAAGTAGAGCCCCCACCCCCCATGTTAGTAACCTTTTTTTACCACATGCTCATTTTGGTTGTTTTTAATTTTTAATTTTATATTTTGTATCACAATTTTTCTAAACACTCTTGGGACTTGTAGCTATGACTGATCTGTTTCTGTAGAGCTGGATGACTTTGTGCTTCAGTGAAAAATGAGCTGACAGTGAGGAAAAAAATGCCCCAAAACTGTTGGGGGCTCTGAGAGCAAACTCAAATGAAAATAAAGCAATGTAAACTGTCTAAATGAAAGGAAAAAGGCTTAATCCTTTTAATGTACTGACAAAACATATCTTACCCTTTGACCCGTCCCTCTTCTACTTTTTAATGTACCCACATCCTGTCTATCCACTCCTCTTTCCAGGAGCACGGCATCCCAACAGATATGGGCTATGCAGTAGCTCCCCACCACTCTGGTGTTTACCCTGTTCACAGCCAACTGTATGAGGCATGGAAGTCTGTGTGGGGAATCAAGGTGACCAGCACCGAAGAATACCCTCATCTGAGGCCTGCACGGTACCGTCGTGGCTTTATCCACAATGGGATCCAGGTCAGTACATAGTCCTTGATGAATATTTTAATTTTAGTCATGTTTGTACACTTGAACTTTTCTTGAAAAAAAAGACAAAATTTTGATGTGGTGGACGCAGAAAACAGTTTTGAAAATCCACAGGGTTTCGCACAAATCTGAATAAGGCATGCAGCAAAGCGCCTCAGGCTGAAGCTGGGCCTACTGCTATGAGAATTTACAAACTCTGCACATGGGGTGCCCACTCAATCTGTTGAGCTCCCATCATCCTCATCAGTTTCCAGATGATGAAGCTTCACTTGATTTACTGGACTTTGATCATCATACAGTCATTGAAATTCGGTTTTGTCGTCATGTGATAACAGTTCAGTATCAGCACTATGTTACATAGATATTGGAGCCACACATAGGATAATGATATAGTATATAGCAAGTTGTAAAGAGTTTAATTTAATAAAGATAAATGATATAAATTTAAATAGTTTGTAAGTGATCGTGCAGACCGAGCGGTCCCCCGCTTCCGAGCAGCAAACACCGTAACAGGCGCGGCAGGAGGCAGCAGGCAGTGATACGAAGGGAGAGAAAATAGTGCCAAGCGATTGTGAGGTCTGACTTTTTCCTCAGTGACAACACCAATTTATTGAGCTTTTGGCTCTTAGATGCCAAATGTTTGTAGCCAGACAGCATAAACTGAACGTATTCATTTTGAATAGTCTGGGTGCTGAGAGTAGTACTTGGAGCAAAAAGAATACAAAAAAAAAATCATCTCTTTAAATGGCTCTATGACTGAATAAAAAAAAAAATCCCCCTCAGCTATGATCTTGCAGATCAGAATAGGACAATCCTGATTTTTACTGGTAGCAAAAGCTGTTTACGGATTTCTACTTGACTGAGATATAATATGTTTCCAGAGAACACTCAAACGGACTCAAAGAAACGGATATGAAATAATGAATCCTCTCCTTCTGTGTTCCAGGTGTTGCCTAGACAGACTTGTGGTCTGTTCACTCACACAATCTTCTATAATGAATACCCAGGAGGCTCAAAGGAGCTGGATAAGAGCATCAGAGGAGGAGAACTTTTTCTCACTGTTCTCTTAAACCCTGTAAGAAAACTCGCCTCCATGCACACAGCACAAGTGCAGATGTACACTCATGCTGCTAAAAGGTGGAATTTAATAAATGGATGAATAAATTCAGACTCACAGATACCATTATGTGACAGGGAAAAAAGGTCAAATGCAGGGACACCTCTGGTATGAAAATCTGTTGGTGTAAATTGCATGTGTCAACATGGTGAAATGTAGAGGCTTGAAAAGATTTATCCGTGGAACAACATTCCTATTAAAGAGTGCCGTTACCTTTTTTGTGTTTGTTGTAGTCTCAGCTCATGCATTATGTTCTTGTGGCAGCTGATTTAGGCATGTGTCCATGTTAGCATACACGAGACCCTGCTTTGCAGCATGGAGCAAGTGGGCTTCCAGATTTTCCTCCACGATGGGTATAAAACCAGAGTCAACCATGTTCTGCACCTTCTATGATAGAGCGTGGAATTGAACCATTTTTATATACAGTCGAAGTGCAACTCAAAAACTGAGGTCTTAACTGAAGCTGTAGTTCTAAAGTTCCCTGCATTTCAAACATGACTTTTTTTACTCTGTTGTTTGCAGAATTTACCTGACGCACAACTCAGAACTCTTTTAGATTGTGTTTTTTCAGTGATATAATCCTGCATTAGAAAGGAAAATACTTTACTTCTTGTCCTGCTGAGAGGGGAGAAATCTTCAATCTAATCTAAACTATTTGTATATAAATAATCCTATACTTTAGTGATGTTTGAACTTAACTGCTGAAAAGACTGTTTTACATAACTGTAACCTTCCTGTCATCAGCCCAAAAGTGTTTATAAATGATGTAGATAAAGCGTAAAGCTTTAAATTATGGAACTTTTTGACATGCACTGTGGTGCTTTGATTAATTGCAACTGAATCCCAAGATACCACAAGATTTAATGATCTTGTGCTGGAGAAATGAATGTCCAGTTTCTATTTCAAATAAGTCTTCAATAGGATACAGAGCCTGCCTGGTCTTGGAATTTTTATAGTTGCACATAAAAGGTGTGAGGTCATTTTTCAGCATGAGCTGATATGTTTATCTGAAAAGCTACACTGCTGTCTGGCAGTGTTGTTGGTTATTATTTGGCAAATTTAGCCCACCCCACACAACTAACTATAAATTAACACTGTACCTTCTCAATCCAGATAAGCATCTTCATGACTCACCTGTCTAACTATGGCAATGATCGCCTTGGGCTGTACACCTTTGAGTCTCTGGTGAAGTTTGTTCAGTGCTGGACCAACCTCAAGTTGCAGACATTGCCCCCAGTCCAGCTCGCTGAGAAATACTTTCAGATCTTCCCAGAAGAGAGAAACCCACTCTGGCAGGTGGGTATAATTAAATTGGAGGGGTGGACACAGACATGCTGTGATGAAAGCAATGACATTTAGTTTTACATCTGGAAATAGTATATTGTATTCATAAATTGTTGAATGTAGGTATTTAATGCTACTCATTAAAAATTAAACTTATTTTTCAGAACCCTTGTCATGACAAGAGACACAAAGATATCTGGTCTAAAGAAAAGACCTGTGACAGACTCCCTAAGTTCCTTATTATTGGACCACAGAAAACAGGTACTACCTCCATCTGCACTCTTACCAGATGTCTATCTTTATCCACATCTATCTTTATTCATTATTATGAATGTCTCATCTACAAGGCACTACGGCACTTCATTCATTCCTGAGCCTCCACCCAGCAATCACCAGCTCCTTCCCCAGTCCCAGCACATTTGAGGAGATCCAGTTCTTCAGTGGACCCAACTATGAAAATGGGATTGATTGGTAAAGATGTAACCACTACATACTCTACACTTCCTTCAGGTTGCTATTACCAACAGGATATTCACAGTCATCTGCAATTGGTTGTTTTTTTTAGTTTTTTTTAAAACTCTTTATTTATAGTACAAAACATTGAACAATTACACATTCAAGGTCCGGGGGTGGTCAGTATTTTTGAAAGACAGAATATCATACACAACACGTTAAAACAGTCTCACTCATTGGCCAAATAAGCATGCCATTTCTGCCATCGTTTTTCACCCAGATCTTTTTGGAGTCGGATTGAGTAAGTCATTTGCTCTAGGACATACAGTTGTTTTACAATATTAACAAAAGTATCTGTAGTGGGGGCATTTTTCTGGAGCCAACATTTTGTGATGGCCTTTTTACTTGCTGCCAGCAAGACCCTAAGAAGATAATTGTCAGCTTTACTCAATCCATCCGCAATATTTCCAAGATAGAGAGTTATGAATGATACATTAATATTGAAACATAGAACCTTTGAAATGATTTGCCACTTCCCTCCAGAAAATCTGGATGGGGGGGGGGGGGCAAGACCAAAAAACATGGGCCTGATCAGCGAAGACCTCTCCACAGTCTCTCCAGCAGGCCAGTTGTGTGCCAGTCTGTTTGGACGTCTGCTTGGGAGTTATAAAGAAACGAATTAAGCTTTTCCAACCGAAGTCTCTCCAAGTCCAGGAGTTGGTGGAGGATGACCGTTTCCCAGGCTTTCAGCCACATGTCCTCTGTTATTACTACGTTCAACTCTTTTTCCATCGATGTTTCATAGTCTGTATTGTCCTTATTCAGTGAGGTGATGCCGTGGTATAACTTGCTTATAAGTCCTTTTTTTTTTTTAAGTATTTTTTTGGGCTTTTTATGCCTTTAATGATAGGACAGTGTGAGAGAGACAGGAAGCAGGGGGCAGAGAGAAGGTGGAAGACACGCAGCAAAGGGCCGCTCGGTGCGGGAGTCGAACCGAGGCCCGCTGCAGCGAGGACTGTAGCCTCTGTACATGGGGCGGCTGCTTAACCCACTACGCCACCGACCGCCCCTATAAGTCCTTTAATATTCCCAGAGTTGTATGTCTCCATAAATATATGAATAACCGCTGGTGGCTCTGCTGGGTTACCACTTTTCAGCTTTTTACTAAAATAATCACGAAACTATAAGTACCTGTAAAAGTCTTGCCCACCCAATCCATACATTTGACATGAATTGTTAAAGCTGTTGAGCTCCCATTTTTTAACAATTTTGCATACAGCAGTAACACCATAATAGGTCCATTGTTCATATCTATGATCTTGTTGTGCTGGTGTTAGAGATGCACCGGATCCTGATTTTTAAGATCCTGCCGGAACCGGATACCGGATCCTACTCGGATCATCAGCTTGTAAATTATAATGCAGTGAAAACCACTTTACAGTTAATTTCCTTTCCTTAACAGATGAAATAGGCAATAACTTCTAACATTATCTATTTTATTTGAATATAGTCACTTGGAACACACCGCTGAAATGTTCAGCTTAACGTCATTTGTGTAGGCCCTACAGGCTTATTGTTCTGTTCAATCCAAAGAACAAATAAAGAGAGCAAAAAATGACATTATTACTAAAGAGAATGAGGCCTGTCATAAACAGCAAGCCATAAAGTGCTCTTTGAAAAGTAAAAGAAAAGAGTAAAAGAATCCAACAAAACATATGCCTACTGCATTTACAAACTAAAATATAGCAAATTTAGCACATGTATAACTCTTGGATACAAAATTTTAATAGGGCTGGTAAATGTAATGAAAAAAAATGTAGGCTAATAGTAGCCTATTAACTGCAGACTGATTTTTTTTTTTTTTTTCTCAGAAAAAAAACCCACTGGGAATCTTGATAATCATCATGAAAGCCTACAGTCATGGAACATAGGCTATTTCATTTCTATTTCAAGCACTTAACTGTAGGCTTAATTAGAACATTAAACAAAGTGTGGCACAAAAAACTCGAACCTACTCTCCTGTGGGTTATATTATGAACAACTTCTATAGGTAGCTTTCACAGAAAATGAGCGTTTCCTTTCAGAAAAACAAGACGCTCTGCATTAATCGGCGACAGCTGGTTGCGAGTGTGAGAACGGATGTCTCCAGCGGTGCTGAAGAGTCGTTCACTGGGTACAGAGGTTGGTGGTGGGCAGAGATAAACTTTGGCCGTTTTTGACAGCAGTGGAAAGCGCTGCTGATTGCCTTTCCACCACTGAAGCGGGTCTTCGGTTAGAGGAATCAGTGGCTCGCTGAAAAAAACGCTGACCTCTGTTTTGGCGCTCAGTGTGGCTGCCGCCGCCGACTGCTAGCACAATGGAGGTTATCTTCTTTAAACATTTAACGACGTAATCACGTTGTGCTTACGTGCTGTAGGATCCGGTCCGGTTGGGGTACCGGGTCCGGCAGTAACCGAACCTCGTCAAAAACGCCACTATCCGGCCGGAACCGGACCCCGGATCCTGGATCCGGTGCATCTCTAGTAGTTTTAACTATTTTTGGAGTTCACATGTTTTAACCACCTCTCCCCATACCTTCAGTGAACAGTTCACCCATTGGCTTTCTGTCTAATATTTTTCCCTCCATTCCCGCACAACCCAGTGGTTGGTGCATCTGTTAAAGATGGCTCCATAGTTTTCCATTTAGCTACATAAGAAGAATTACACCAATATACTAGAGATCTCAATTGGGCTGCCAAATGGTAACCCCTTAAAGATGGGAGGGTCTTGCTGCCCCTCTCCTCTGGAAGCTAAAGGCTGGAAAATTTAACCCTTGGTCTCTGTTTATTCTAAATGAATCGTGAAATGTATATTTTTTTCCAATCTCAATTGTTTCAGAGGGATTTCCACTGGTAACGATAGAAACAAATACAATAACCTAGGGAGTTTATTTATTTATTTATTTATTTATTTATTTATTTATTATTTAAATATGCACAATGATAAAACAATAAAATACATTTATTAATACAAAGGCCAAAAGAATGTGCAGGAGAGGAAAGGAAGCCCAAGGGCTTATATAAATCCCCCCCCCCCCCCCCAAATACAAAACACTAAATTAAATCAACCAATAAAAGAAAAGAAAAGAAAAGAAAAGGCAGAAAAGAAAAGAGGAGACGACAAGGAAAAATACAGAGAGAGAACAAAATCGCAATTTCATTTCAATTGAAATTTTGCCTGGACAGAAGATACCTCACCAAACTAGACTTAAACATTTTGTAGGAGGATAAAAGCTTGAGACTTCTGTCTAGGGAGTTCCAGAGCTGGGGACCATGGAATTTGATAAAACATTTATGTCTGGAAGTTCTACAAAGAGGTAAAAGAAAATTGTTCTGACCTCTTACTGAATATGAGTGAATATCTGATGATAACAAAAAGAACGTATGAAAAGTGCCTGGAATGTCTTGTTTACAATGAATGAAATTAAACATAAACAGAGATGTTTGAAGCATATTAATAGAAAAAATTGACAAGAGTCTTTTCTGAATTAGGAGTATCTGGTTAAGGTAAGAAGAATATGAGGCACCCCAAGCAATATTACAATATGTTAAATATGGATAAATTAAACTGTAATATAATGTCATGAGACAAGATTGATTAACTAAGGGAGCGACTCTTCTGATAATACCATAAGACTTCATAATTTTTTTGCATACATACTCAATATGGTTTCTCCAGGACAATCTTTCATCGACTAATATCCCAAGAAATTTCATACATGAGACTTGTTTAATTTCCAGGTTATTAATTTGCAGCTTTAAGTCCTGCTTAGGACAAGTTTTATTTTTGTTTCTGAAAAGTATATAATTGGATTTGTTCACATTCAAAGAAAGCTTGTTCATCTGAAACCATTCTGAGGCGTATTCCAGTGTGGTATTAGCATTTCTGATTCGACATCCAAAGTCAGAGTGAGATATGACAATGTTGGTATCATCCGCAAATAAAATGGACAAAGAAGAGTCAGACATTACATTATATTCATCTTTATTGATCTAATACTGCTACCAAAGTCAAGAGGCAGCAGGCTCCACCCATCAAGGTCATCATATATTTTTTTTGTGAATACAGTTCTAATTATTATTGAATAATTGTGACATGTCTTTAGGCAAACTCACTCCCAGGTATTTAATATAGGATGAGTTCCAATTAAAACTATACATTGCATTGAGTTCTTCTGTCGGGGTGTAATTAAATATCGTAAACTGCTTTTTATGTATATTTAGGGCATATCCTGAATATTCCCCATAAGTTTCCAGCATTTTCATTAAGAGAGGCAGGCCTGAATTAGAATCTTTTATTGTAAACAATACGTCGTCCGTGTACAGACTTATTTTATACTCCACCCCTCCCATGGAGATGCCATTTAGTCCCGTCTCCTGGTGTATTGCTTGGGCTAAAGGTTCGTTGAATAAGTTAAATAGGTTGGGGCTGAAAGTACAGGCCCTTCCTGCAACCACGTTGTAATGTTATAGAATCAGACAGACTGCCATTAACCTTAATTCTCGTAGTAGGGGAGGAGTGAAGTGCCTGGATACAATGTATAAAATCCTTACTGAAGCCAAATCTCTTCATTACTTGATAGAGAAATTCCCACCTGACTGAATCAAAAGCTTTTTCAGCATCTAAGCTGAGAATAACGGCACTAATTTTGTCTTTGTTAATCCGTTCGATGGCATGGAGGGCTCTTTTTATATTGTCTTGTGTTTGTCTATTCTTTATGAATCCTGTTTGGTCCTCATCTATTAACAAGGGCATTATAGGTTCCATTCTTTTTGCTAAAATGGTGGCATATACAGGTCCTTCTCAAAAAAATTAGCATATTGTGATAAAGTTCATTATTTTCCATAATGTAATAATAAAAATTGAACTTTCATATATTTTAGATTCATTGCACACCAACTGAAATATTTCAGGTCTTTTATTGTTTTAATACTGATGATTTTGGCATACAGCTCATGAAAACTCAAAATTCCGATCTAAAAAAATTTGCATATTTCATCCGACCAATAAAAGAAAACTGTTTTTAATACAAAAAAAGTCAACCTTCAAATAATTGTGTTCAGTTATGCACTCAATACTTGGTCGGGAATCCTTTTGCAGAAATGACTGCTTCAATGCGGCGTGGCATGGAGGCAATCAGCCTGTGGCACTGCTGAGGTGGAGGCCCAGGATGCTTCGATAGCGGCCTTAAGTTCATCCACAGTGTTGGGTCTGGTGTCTCTCAACTTCCTCTTCACAATATCCCACAGATTCTCTATGGGGTTCAGGTCAGGAGAGTTGGCAGGCCAATTGAGCACAGTAATACCATGGTCAGTAAACCATTTACCAGTGGTTTTGGCACTGTGAGCAGGTGCCAGATCGTGCTGAAAAATGAAATCATCTCCATAAAGCTTTTCAGCAGATGGAAGCATGAAGTGCTCCAAAATCTCTTGATAGCTAGCTGCATTGACCCTGCCCTTGATAAAACACAGTGGACCAACACCAGCAGCTGACATGGCACCCCAGACCATCACTGACTGTGGGTACTTGACACTGGACTTCAGGCATTTCCTTCTCCCCAGTCTTCCTCCAGACTCTGGCACCTTGATTTCCGAATGACATGCAAAATTTGCTTTCATCCAGAAAAAGTACTTTGGACCACTGAGCAACAGTCCAGTGCTGCTTCTCTGTAGCCCAGGTCAGGCGCTTCTGCCGCTGTTTCTGGTTCAAAAGTGGCTTGACCTGGGGAATGCGGCACCTGTAGCCCATTTCCTGCACACGCCTGTGCACGGTGGCTCTGGATGTTTCTACTCCAGACTCAGTCCACTGCTTCCGCAGGTCCCCCAAGGTCTGGAATCGGCCCTTCTCCACAATCCTCCTCAGGGTCCGGTCCCCTCTTCTGGTTGTGCAGCGTTTTCTGCCACACTTTTTCCTTCCCACAGACTTCCCACTGAGGTGCCTTGATATAGATCTGTGAACAGCCTATTCGCTCAGAAATTTCTTTCTGTGTCTTACCCTCTTGCTTGAGGGTGTCAATGATGGCCTTCTGGACAGCAGTCAGGTCGGCAGTCTTACCCATGATTGCGGTTTTGAGTAATAAACCAGGCTAGGAGTTTTTAAAAGCCTCAGGAATCTTTTGCAGGTGTTTAGAGTTAATTCGTTGATTCAGATGATTAGGTTAATAGCTCGTTTAAAGTACCTTTTCATGATATGCTAATTTTTTGAGATAGGAATTTTGAGTTTTCATGAGCTGTATGCCAAAATCATCAGTATTAAAACAATAAAAGACCTGAAATATTTCAGTTGGTGTGCAATGAATCTAAAATATATGAAAGTTCAATTTTTATCATTACATTATGGAAAATAATGAACTTTATCACAATATGCAAATTTTTTTAGAAGGACCTGTAGTTTATAGTCTGAGTTCAAAACGCTAATGGGTCTGTACCCTTTACAGTCCACTCTGTCCTTTCCTTCTTTGGGGATCACTGATATGAAGGCATCTCTCCAAGAGGGAGGGAGAGAGCCTCCTTTTAGGATATAGTTAAATCTGGACTCCAACAAGGGGAGCAGGTGATCTTTCATTGACTTATACCATTCTGAAGGGAAGCCATCCGTGCCAGGTGATTTGTTGGTGTTCAAACTTGAGATGGCTTTACTTATTTCCTCCTTTTGTATTGGTGAGATGAGTTTATCATTAGCTTCTTTACCTAATGTGGAGAGATCTAAGGAGCTCAGAAATTCAGCAGTAGAGTGATTATTAACCTGTTCTGATTGAGAGTATAAAGATTTATAGTATCTTTCAAATGCTTTTTCTATACCATCCAAATTATTTGTAATTTTATTTGTTGTAGGGTCTCTAATCTTGTGGATCGTATTTTCTGCCTGTTGTTTTCTGAGCCTCCAAGCCAACATTTTTGCCGCTTTTGGGCCAGCCTCGTAATATCTTTGTTTCATGAACCTTATATTTTTCTCCACCTCAACTAATATTTGTTGTATAATAGGTGTATAAAGGTTCTTTATTTATTATATGTGTTTGTTCCAAATCTCTCTGTTTTTCCTGTAAACTAGTTAATTTTTGAGTTGCTGTCTTGGCTATAATCTTCCCCCTGAGAACAGCTTTAGCTGCGTCCCATAATATACTGGGGTTTACTTCTTCGTTATTATTGTCCTGCATGTATAATGCTAAGTCCTTTTCAATTGAACTTCTAAAGGTATGGTCCTTCAGCAAACCAGTATTAAGTCACCACAAAGTTTTTTGCTGACTCCCTTCTAACACCTCATCCTGACTGAACGCGAGCGATTGATAAAAAGTGATCAGAATGCGTACTTTTCAATCAGCCTGTCCTGACATGCCGCGAGCGATGCCGCTCCGTCCAGCGATGATGCCGACCCCTTACAAAATCGCCCGCACTGTCTCTATTTGGACGTCATTTCGCAGCGGCGTCCCGTTCTTATTGGTTGAAATGAACACGCTGCTTCTTGTTGACAAGCTAGTTAGCAACAGGTCAGCAGCACTCAGGGAATAATGGACTAGGAGAAGTTGATCTTTACCTTGGAACAGCACCCAATGGTTTATGACCCCAAACACCCCTACCACAAAGATCTGAACCGAAGGGAGGCCGTATGGGCGGCAATCACCAGAGAACTCGGTGTTTCAAGTGAGTACTTTCTGAACCAATAGAATCACTACCGACATAATCATCAAGCTGCATATCAGTACACCCTCGTGAAATTTCGTCGTCGTATCGCGTCAGTTTCGCTCACTCGCTTTCAGTCAGGATGAGGTGTTAGTGTAAAGTTAGAAAAATCCCTGAGTGGTCTGAAAGATCCCTCTGACCTATTCTGCAGTATTTCAGCCTATGCAGATCTTTGTTATACATGAAAAAATAGTCAATCCTTGAGTGGGCTGTGTGTCTTGCAGAATAAAAGGTATATCCTGGGGTTGATCCATTCAAAGCCCGCCATACATCAATAAGTCCCAGGTCTTTAAGTACTCTGTTAAAGCAGGGCTCAGTAATACGGGGTTTGTTTACCATGCAATACACACCCCAAAGCTGTAGGGGGAGCTCCGTAGAAAATAGGCGACAGTCTAGCCAGACTGTCATAAACCCACCAGAGGCAATTTACGGTTTATTTTTCAAGACACTGGCAGAGAGTTGGAGAGGGGGTGTGTCTATCAGGCTACCTGGCCATAGAGACTCTCTGACCTGGCTCGGCTCAGAGCCCTTTACCACCTGCCGTGAAGCAGTAGTTCTCGGCTCTCATGTGTCGCGAGACTTCCAGAGCTAAACAAAGCACGCGGCGCCACAGGCAAAGTTGCAAGCGCTGTTTCGGGCTAGGGCCACCAGATGGAGATGGAAATGTCACCGTTTTCATCGGAACGGGTCAGCCAAGCAAACTGATGATTGCCAAGCAATATTATGACCATGAAAAAGTTGCATAGCATGTCTTTAAAATCAATTTTCATGTTTCAATCAAATTCTTCCTTCTTATTCTATTGGTTGTATCTAAAGAAGGGTTCAGAAGTATATAAAAATCTCCTGTAATCAGATTCATCATGATGTAATCAGTTCAAACATCTTTTTGAAAAACGTTATATTGCTCCCAGGGGGGGCATAACAAATTAAGTAATGTTAGCTCTTTTTGGTCCATTTTCCCCTTTACCAAAACAAATCTGCCCCCTCTGTCATTAATTTGAGAGATTAATTCGAATTTAACAGCATTTGAAATCAATATAGCTTCTCCCCTTCTTTTTCCTTTCTTATATGATGAGAAAAAAGTATTTCTAAAACCCATCTTTTTAAGTTTTCCATGTTCAACATCTGAAAGGTGTGTCTCCTGCCAAAAAGCCACATTTATCTTTTCCCTTTTTATTTTAGCTATCATTTTGCTTCTTTTGACCAGGTTATTCAGCCCTTTTACATTCAAAGATAGTATGTTATAGTGTTGGTAATGCATCTGTCTTACACTTGAAACATTTTTCTTGTAACACCCCGGACCAATGGTAATAAACAAAACAGTATAGAACAGATGAACATGAGGAACTCTGTAGAACAGTGAACTGAACTTCCATCAGGAAAGCTGTCATGTTGCTTTAGACAGTGAGGGGGTTGGCCACAAGGTGGGGCCCTCAGTAGTGGAAAAAAGGAGTTTGGTGGCTCTGCCTTTTGCCCGTGGGCATCAGCCTGTATTTTTACTACACATAATTATTATAAGATGATGGGGGAATTAAATATCTCACTCATCCCTTGCTGTGGCTCCTGATTCTGTTCTGCGATAGTCCTTCAGCTTCTCTCGGATCTGCTCCTGGAATCGGTGCTTTTCTCCCCCGGGTCGGGCCTCAGTTGTCTCCCAGGGTAGAAGCCCACCGTGTATCCTCCCCGCCGCAGGTCTTCTGCTGCTTGTGTGGCGCTGTTATACATTACAGGGCCCGTTTCGAAAAGAGCACGCAATCTTGTCAGTGGGGTCTGGAAACGTACGCCATTATCCCGTAGTGTTTTCTTGATGGGTATATATTCCTTCCTTTTGTTCTGCACCTCTGTTGCATAATCATGATCACAATACACCCGTTTGTTCTGGACACGGAGCTCTTTTTTCCGGGCGGCGTGAGGGATCTTTTCTTTCACAGAGAACTGGAGGAATCGAACTACCATAGAGCGTGGCGGGGCGCTCGGCTGTGGTTTCGGTGCCATTGAGCGGTGTGCGCGCTCAATCCCCGGGCCAAGGTCGAGGTCGTTCACCAGCTCTGTCTTGATGAAGTCTTCAATAAAAGTCACTGCAGACGTGCCCTCGGCGTTCTCGGGGATGCCATAAATCCTGATATTATTACGTCTGGAGCGCCCTTCCAGATCGGTCACCTTTTCTTGTAGCGCCCGCTGTTTAGGGAGCAGCTGGGTGAGGGTATCTTTGACTCCGATGTCCTATCTTTCCATGTAGATCATGTTTTCCTCCATCTTTCCTATACGTTTCACTGCCCCTTCAATTTGACCTGTTACATCTCGTATTTTCCGGTCTACTTCTGATACAAATTCGTCCCTTTGTTTTTTAGTATCTTCCCTGAAGCACGTGCGGAAGTCTGAGAGATCTTTTTTCAGTTCAGCCTGGAGCGTTGCCATCCCCGTAGTCATAACTCCACTCATCACTGTGTGGATTGAGTCCAAAGTTTTGATGTGGCCTCCATCTTGTTTTGGGGTTTCGCTAGCTTCAGCCTCCCTCTCGGGTTCTCTTTCAGGGTTATTAAGTAGTCTGTATCCTCCTTTCTTGCCTTTGTCCCCATCCATCTTCGAAGCGAAATGTATTTGTTTGTTTGTGTATATATATAATAGTATTAATGAGTAAAGATAATTGAATATAAGGCTGATACCGGGAGCTCAGTTATTATGCTGCCATGCCGTGTAGCGCACCACCAGAAGTCCTCATCTGCAATTGTTTTAAAGAAAAAGTGTCAGAGCCAACGTTCTGCACCAGAATAAACTTACAGACCAGGAGATGACTACTAAAGACTAAAAGAATATTTAACTGAAAATGCACAAGCTCTAACACAAATACAAGGACTTAACAACATTAATTAATGAGTTGTAGCAGCTTCCAATGTTTTCCTATCAAAACAAATGGACTTTAAACTGTCAACGAAAAAAGTATTTTATTGAAATATCACAGAGATGACACCTAATGTTTAAACTGACAATTTTTATTCTTTGGGAAATTTATGCATGTATTGATTTGGATGGTTGTCAAATGTTTAAAAAAAACAGGTGGAATACAACTAAATTGGCTAATTGGTGTAAGCAAAGTACACGCACTGGAAGAGAAAGAGCATCCAGAGGTTGAATCACCAAACAATTCGAAAATAAAGTTTTCTTCGTGAAACTGCAAATCTAAACTACATAATACACACCATCATTTAAAGATTCCTTTTCAGGCTCCAGACTTTCCATTTATTGCCAAAACACAAAGTCCCGTCCAATCAGAATCATTTAGTATTGACGGGGGTTTTGTGTGATGATGGTAAACAGTGGCAGCTTCTTTTCATGTATTGGCTCTGCTGTAGTGCTTCATTGATCTGATTGGTTTAAACTTGTGTGATAGCTTCTTTATCCTGTCACCTGCTGAGTATTTTTTTTAAAGGAGGCTAAGCTTTCTCTTAGCAGTTTCTGGAGAGGACATGCTTTCTTGGTTTCTATAACAAACAATCCAGCTCATCAGGTTACCTTCAATCTCAAGTCTTCTGGAAACCATGTTGAACTGACTGTACTATGTAGTTACCTCTTTCTACTTAATTTTGATGTCACACAGTCACTTCTGCTGTCCAGCTGACCGAATTCATTTCAGTGAAACTAAAACAACACCTAATTAAACTTAAATCATGTGAATGTCTTTTGTTCAATGTTTTCCTCAGGTATATGGAGTTCTTCCCATTCCCTTCCAATGTCAGTACAGACTTCATGTTTGAAAAGAGTGCCAACTACTTTGACACAGAGGCAGCTCCCAAAAGAGCTGCAGCTCTGCTACCCAGAGCCAAAATCTTGGCAGTGCTCATCAACCCATCTGACCGGGCTTACTCCTGGTACCAGGTAGGAATAATCCTGCTCTGCTGCTAAAACTCGACACATCTTTGCCTGTGTCAGATATAAGAAGTCTCACATTTTTTTTTTTTTTTCTGTTTGTGTGTTAATGACCACAGCACCAGAGGGCCCACCAGGACCCTGCAGCTCTCAACAGCACGTTCCATGCAGTGGTGACGGCAGGCCCAACAGCTGCCAGGGATTTACACAGCCTTCAGAGACGCTGCCTTAATCCTGGGACCTATGCTGTTCACCTGGAGCGCTGGCTGCAATACTACCAGCCCAGCCAGGTAACACAAAGTTCAGCTGCTGATGTAAAGATAGGATAACGTTATATCAAACCAAAATTGTTGTCTTTGTCTGTCTTTCTTCTGTTTGCTGTCCCCTCAGTGCTTTTTTTTCCATACGTACACTCACACACTGTTGAACACATCAGAGGCTAAGTCAGGTTCACTGTTTTGCTCAATGATACTTCAACATGATAAACCACCAACTAATACTCTACTTCCTGTACCACAACCACTCGTACCTATATGCATAACAAGCTACATAACAGTGATAACACTTACATTCGCCTGCATAACAGAAACTAATAAAGCCCTAAATTTACAATCTGTTCATACTAGATTCCTGGAGTGGACCTGGTGGTAACAGTGGTAGTGACATGAGAGTTTTAATGATGTATAGAAGAAGTATATTTTCTTGATCATATTGTGCCAATAACATCCTTCAACATAACAATTTAACAGCAACAATTGGGACAGAACATTTTGGAACATGGGGGTCCCTCTACATAGCTGTCCAAATGTTTGCACGGACTGTACCTCTTCTAAGCATGCAGACTACTCATTGGACTTGTTCAATCTACTATTCAAAGCGTGGCACACATGCGCACCAAAGGCGATGATGAGCAGTAGGAGAACAACATGGAAGCTGGTTTTGAGGAGATCAACTTTACCCACACCTTCTGAAAAAGTCTCAGGACTGTAGGATGAGTAATGCACAAGTGTGGAAGACTTTGGTGCAGATGTCCTAAATTGTGGTATGAATAGAACCTTGTGCATGTCTGCAAAGTCTGAACTTTATCAAGCCCACCATTGTGAAAACCATGATTTGGCCCTAAGACAGTGACTGTCACTATGGACTCATTTATTTATTTATTTATTTTTTTTATTTTTATTTTTTTTTCAATTTTCATTTCCATACAACAAACACTGTAAAACTAGACACAAAACAAAACGAACACAAAACAAACAAACATGACAGCTCTTACATAGAGATGAACATACAGCACGATACAAAAGGTGGTGAATCAGTCTTACAGTACACGAATGTCGTTCAAGTCCACAGCCGTCCTTTTAATAGGGTGGAGGAAAGGTCTGGACCGATATAGTCCAAAAACGGGCGCCATACTCTGTAGAACTGATCTACACTGTGATGTATGACGTTAGTAAGAAATTCTAGAGGTATCAGTTCAAAAATTATTTTGCACAGACAGAAGGAACCTCGTCACTGACCCATTGCAAAATAATATTTTTTCTAGCTGCAAACGTTAGAATATTATACAATCTTTTGTTAGCTGCTGTTTTCAAATGGTCACTTGAAAGACCTAAAATCAGGGACATGGGGTGCATGTCCACACTGATATGAAAAATTCTCTCCATTTCACTTACAATTTCAACCCAATATCTCTGAAGTTTATGACAAGACCAGAAACAATGCGTTAATGTTCCCACAGCAGTTTTACACTTGAGACACAGGGGAGAGAGAGCGGTCGAAGAAATGCCTGCAGTGAGGGGAAATATGTAATCTGTGTAAAATCTTAAGTTGTATAGCTCTTGTCCGAGCGCAAATTTAGATCTTTTTTGTAAGAGACCAAATGGTATCCCACTTTTCTTCATCTATGGTCACAGACAACTCCTTCTCCCACACACCTCTGACCCCCTGCGCACCAGTAGTAGAAAAACCATTAAGTACACGGTACTTTCAATTGTTGATGAAACAGAATTTTCTCTATAACATATATTTCAGGGTGAATAATAAGGGTTGTACTATGAGTGATATAATGCCTTATTTGCAAAAAGAGAAAAAAAATCTTTTGGATTACTTTGGACAATTTGTAATTGTTAGTAAGCTGTTCAAATGACATAAGCTTATCTGAAAATATGTCACTGAGGGATTTAATATTCTTATTAGACCATTGTTGAAAACCAGGGTCCAAAGAACCAGGAGGAAAAGCAGGATTATTTATTATTGGGGTGAAAATAGATGTTATATTTGATCTTCCCTCAAGACGGCGGACAAGCCGCCAGGCTTTTATAGGGTTGATTGTTACAGGATTTGCACAAAAAGCTTTAATATCCTTAAAATTCTTAAAAAAATAATAGGTCACTTAGTCTGCACTGTGATAGTGCTGTCTTGCTATCCATCCAGATTGAAAATTTACCCTTAACCCAGTCGTTTACAAATCTTAAATAGGCACAGAGTTGGTAAATTTTAATATTAGGTTGGTCTAGGCCACACATCGAGCTTGGTAGATGTAATACTGCCATCTTAAGCCTGGGTCTATGTTTGTTCCAAATAAAAGAGCTGAGCCATCCATTTATATCCTTCAACACCCTTTAAGAAAACAAAACAGGAATCATTTGTATAGGATACAATAACCTAGGCAACACATTCATTTTGACCAGGGCAATGGGCCCTAACCAGGAAACCGGAAGTGACATCCATCGCTCTAGGTCCTACTTAATTTTACAAAATAAGGGTGCAAAGTTGGCCTTATATAATTGATCAAAGGATGGGGTGATAAATATTCCTAAATACACAAACCCATTGGAAGACCATTTGAAAGGAAAGGAACGTACAGTAGTTGGTATTGTTGAAAGAGAACCTAGGGGCATAGCCCCTGATTTAGCCGATCTTATAACCAGAGAAACAACTGAATCTATCCATCACATCAATAAGACCTGGTATAGATGTTTCAGGGTCGGTTAGAAGGATTAGAACATCATCCGCATATAAGGTAATTTTATGACACAGCTGTCCAATCTCTAAACTATGTATTGTGGGTATCACCCTTATGGCCTCAGCAAGTGGCTCTATGGCCAAAGCGAATAGGAGGGACGATAAAGGGCAGCCCTGCATCACCCCTCTGTGAGTATTAAAGTATTCAGACCTGAGTCCATTAGTCAAGACTGCTGCCTGTGGTTCAGTATATATAATTTTGACCCATTTTATAAAGTTCTCCCCCAAACCAAATTATACAGTAAGAAAGACCATTCAATTCGATCGAATGCTTTCTCCGCATCGAGAGAAAGCACCCGACCATCAATAGACTTCTGTTTAAAAGCTATGACAGCATTCAACAAACGTCTAACATTGGTAGCTGAATTCCGACCCCTTACAAAACCCGTCTGGTCCTCCTTTACCAGTACTGGCAGGAGATTTTCTAAACGAGAGGCCAAGATTTTAGAAAGCAGCTTCCTATCTACATTTAGGAAAGCAATGGGCCTGTAGGATCCACTAGAGTCAGAGCACTTCCCCTTCTTTAAAATTAATGATATATTGGCCTCCTTCAATGTCTGTGGGAATTCTCCTGTAGTGAAGGAGTGATTAAGCATATCAAGAAGAGGATCTACAAGAATATTTTAGAGCTGTTTATAAAATTCACAACAGAAGCCGTCAGGTCCTGGTGACTTTCCACTTTTTTTTTTTTTTAACTCACATTTTATTTTCACAAAGGTATTCCATTCCATACAAACAGTACACATTTACATTTTACATTTTTGCATTGTACTTTACACCATCACAGCTGCTTAGATATCCACTTCAACTTATCCTACACAAATAAATAAGACTGAATACACACATGAATAAATAAAGAAAAACACGAAAAGAAGGTCAAAATTAAGTAGGTAAATGAATAGACAAAGTAAATGAAAGTAATAATTACAACTAAAGTACACCTCTGATTGCATTACTAAACGCATTACAGGGCTCCATCTCTTTATAAAAATGGGTCTTTGTAACCTTATTGCATATGTAATTCGCTCCATCTCATACAATTCCCATACTTTTTCAAGCCATACATTATATGTTGGTGGTTCTGGCTTTAACCATCTTATTGTGATACACTTAATAGCAGCTCCCAAGAGTATTTGTAAGAGGTAAATTTTGGCTCTTCCCTCAAAGCCTTCTGGGATTGAACCAAGGAGGACTACCCTTGGATCATTAGGGACATTTTGGTGAAACACTTCTCTCAGGGCGTCTAGTACGTCCTTCCAAAAAATATTCAACTTCGGGCAGGACCAGAAAATATGAGTGTGGTTTCCAATTTGTGGCCCACAGTTCCTCCAACATTTGTCTGATGTCAGGGCCCATTTTACGGTTATTTGAGGTGTCCTAAAATATCTCATTATGACTTTCCATCTAAACTCCCTCCAAATATTAGGGTTAGTCACCTGATGTGCCTCTCTACAAATCTGTGTCCAAGTATCTAATGAGATATTTGTGTTCATTTCAACTTCCCATTTCTCCTTTATTTGTATAGTATTATTTGGGTTCATCAACAAGAAAACTGAGTATAATTTAGAGATCTCTTTTCTAGCCTCGTCTCCAGCTTGCAACCTAGAGAGAAATTCTTCTATTGGACTTGGATGTTTCACTTTTTCCCATTCCTTATGTGTTGTAAGAAAATGCCTCAGTTGTAAATATCTAAAAAAGTCAGCCCTTGGGAGGGTAAACTCCCGTCTTAATTGTTCAAATGACTTAAGTTCTCCATTATGAACGAGTTGATTCACATAACACAAACCATATTCAGACCACTTTTTAAAGCCTGCGTCCATATATGCTGGTATGAACCCTTTCAAACATCTTATATAGCCTACTGAAGAGATTTGCTTTGGCAGGTTAAAGGCAGTTTGTATCGCTCTCCAGATTTTTAGGGTTACCCTAGTCCACTCCCCCATCCGGACACCCTTAAAATTGATATCCAGAAAGGGAAGCGCTCCGAGGGGTTTTGGGTTGAGGTCCTTTTCAATATCAAGCCATCGTGTATGCGGCAAATCCTTAATCCAGGATATTAAGGGTCTCAGTTGTGCGGCCCAAAAATTATTTCTAAGATTTGGAAGTCCCACACCTCCATTTGATTTATCCAACTGCAATGTTTTTAATCTCACTCTTGGTCGTTTACCTTGCCAAAAAAATTTTGAAATCATTTTGTTTAATTTGTCAAATGTTAATTTTGGAACTTCTGCGGGCAGCATCTGGAAAAGATACAACAATCATGGCAAAACATTCATCCGTATACTCTCTACTCGACCTATTAGGGAAAGGGGAAGTGTTGACCATCTCTCGAGATCTTCACTAATGTGTTTAACTATTTTCTTTATAATTAGCTTCGTAAAGTTTTTCTGTAGATGTGGGGATAAAAATACCCAAATACTTGAATCCATCCTTAGTCCATTTAAACCCACTGTTAAGTTTAACTGACATAGAGATTTGGCCGTTAACATCCATAGCTTCAGTCTTATCCATATTAACCTTGTATCCTGAGTAAAAGCCGTAGTGGAAGAGAAGATTTTTAAACATGGTAATGTTGTAGCCGGTTCCGTTAAAAACATCATTACATCATCGGGATACAATGATAGTTTATGCTCTTCCCCATTAATAGAGTTGCCTTTGATATTACAATCATCCCTGATGAGCTGGGCTAGGGGTTCTATACTGATGTTGAATAACAAAGGTGAGAGAGAGCATCCTTGTCTGCAACCCCGCTCTAATGCAAAACTTGCTGATATCTGACCATTAACTTTGACTGAGGCCAGTGGACATGAATAGAGTATTTGTATCCATTTTATGAAATCTGAACCAAATCTGAACCGCTTGAGGGTCTGGAATAGATACAGCCAGGACACCCGGTCGAATGCTTTATAAGCGTCCAGTGATAATAACAGCGCCTCCTCTCCTTTAGATTTAGAATAGCTC
Organism: Odontesthes bonariensis; assembly: GCF_027942865.1. NCBI lineage: Eukaryota > Metazoa > Chordata > Actinopteri > Atheriniformes > Atherinopsidae > Odontesthes > Odontesthes bonariensis. The sequence continues at coordinate 46,375,521 of NC_134507.1, forward strand.
ATTATGTTTAATAATCTACGAAGATTGTCACCATAGTATCTCCCTGTGATAAAACCTGTTTGGTCTGGATTTATAATTTGTGCAATATTTTTATTCAACCTCTTTGCTAAAATGGCTGTCAGAATACGTATATCACCATTCAATAAAGAAATGGGCCTGTATGATTGGCATTCAGTGGGGTCTTTACCTTCCTTGTGTATTACTACTACAGTCGCTTCTCTCCAAGACGGTGCCAATATTCCAGACTGTAAAGCATGATGATATGCTTTTAATAGAAGGGGCGACAATATATCTTTAAAATTTTTTATAGAATTCATTAATATAACCATCTGGTCCTGGACTTTTATTATTTTTCAAGGATGCGATTATCTCTTTAATCTCCCCCTCCTTAATCGGTCCATCTATATCTTTTGACATTGTCTCTGATAATTCAGTTAATTTTATATTTTCCAGAAAGGATGATAAGGTATTAGCATCAGAGCAGGTGTCAGTATTTTCATACAATGATTTATAAAATCCTGCAAAACATTCAGCTATTTTATCTGGTTTTGTAATGGGGTTAAGCGAGTTATTACTTTTTAGCTTCTGCACTATATTCGACGACCGTTGTTTTCTCAGTCTGAAAGCCAATAGTCGACTAGCTCTATTTCCATGTTCATAATACTTCTGACTGGTGAACCTTAAATTGCCTTAAATTTTCTCAGTAATCAGACTGTTATATTCCCTTCGTGCATCTCTAAGATTTGTTAGGAGTGTAGGATTCGAGCTTTGCTTGTGTTGTTGTTCCAATTTTAGAATTGTTTGTTCTAGTTCCTGTTGTCTAGCATCCCTCTTTTTCTTTTTGGCAATTGCGAAAGAGATAATACGACCCCTAAGGTAAGCCTTTGCACAGTCCCATAGTATAATTGGTGAAATTTCTGGGGAGGAGTTGGTGTCCAGGTAGAACTTAAGTTCTGTTGTGATAAGGTTGATGAACGCTTTGTCATTAAGGAGAGATGCATTTAACCGCCATTGTTTAGATGTGGACTTATGTCCTATGTTCCATAAGAGTTCAATAGGTGAGTGGTCCGAGATTGTCATTGGTAAAATCCTCAAATCAGTTATTCTATACAGTTCAGCTCTGGGGGTGAAAAAATAGTCAATTCTAGAATAGGATGCATGTCTATGCGAATAAAATGTAAAGTCTCTACAATTGGGGTATATGCCTCTCCATACATCACCAAGTCCCAATTCTGAGGATTGATACTTTAATGTTTTACTCATTCGGGAGGACGGAGTAGTGGAGACTGGTTGTTTATCCATGAATTGTGACATAACGCAATTAAAATCTCCACCCACCAACAGGATCCCAGAACTATGCTGTGTTATCACGCTGAAGACTTTTCTAATGAAATCTGGGTTGTCTTCATTTGGAGCGTATACATTCATAAAGGACACATCTATACCATCAATGGAACCATTTAACAAAATAAATCTCCTCTCTGCATCCTTATGAACTGAGACTCAACTGAAATTGACTTGTTTATGGATCAAGATAGATACACCCTTTTTTCTCCCCGACGGATGAGAAGAGAAGTACACTTTATCAGCCCATGATTTCTTTCATTTTTCGTGCTCCGCGTCAGATAAATGTGTTTCTTGTAAAAATGCTATTTGACACTGAGATTGTTTCAGCTGACGCAGGATCTTTTTCCTCTTAAGAGGGCTGTGAAGTCCTTTAACGTTATAACTTATTACCTTTAGTAACCCCATTCAAAATTCTGTGTGGTTACATTGGGAGTGGGGAAATAGTAGCGGTGTACACACACACACAAAAAAAGGACATACCGTAGTTAAGTGATCAACAGCTGTAGGATAAAACCATAATATTAATACAAAGCACTGTGATAATGGTGAGTCTGTGTTTAGGAATGATTTGCTTCTCTTGTCACTTTTCCTAACATACCTAGATCCCAAGGGGAACACTGGGATCAGAACAAACAGAGCCATGGGAAACTCTCTTGAACTCAAGAACATAGGTGTTGAGCTAGTTCTTTGGGACCTAGTCCCAAGCCGCACCAGGCGAACAAGCAGCTATGTAGGCCGTTCTCTATACTACAATCAATACCTATTAAGCCACCGTACGTGTTAGTAGCTGCTAGTGCTTACAGCTCCAGATATGGACAGGGGTTATCAGATGTTCACTACACCCGCCCCTGCAGAACCACAATACAAGATAAAAGTAAGGCATAACAATGGCACCACAGGTTATACACATCCCAGATTATTTTCTGAATATAAAACACAATCATGTTCTCAGTATCTTAACTAAAGGACTCACAGGATGTAAGATGAGACTTTAACTGAGGACACTGTGGGCTTACCAAAATAAATAAAGTAAAAGTGTTAAGTAAATCCTGTGATCTTAATTTGAAGTAACCTAAACAACTTACTGTAAATAAAATATACTCATAACCCTTTCATCAAACGTGCGCGCCAGCACCGGCAACGCACACACAACCGTCTGCACATACACACTCTAGTTACATTCTCAATGTACAGTTACAAACATATCACTTCTCCTGTATAATAAAGTGATCAGAACTGTATATGAATACGAAACAAACATTCAAATGCTTATCAGCGATGTTCTTGTCCCATCTTATTGGAGATGCTCTTATCCTCAGGTGTCAGTCTCTGTCTCTGAGGGTATTTTCCTCTTCACGTAATCCATCGCGTCGGCCGCATCCTTAAATTCCTTCTCCTCTCCGTTGTGCGTGATCCGGAATCTGGCAGGAAAAAGCAGACCGTACCGGACCCCCTGTCGTCCTCGGAGTAATTTTCGGACATCCGTAAAGGCCGCTCTTGCTCTTGCCACACTGGCTGTGTAATCCGGGTAGATGGCCACCTGATTTCCGTTGTACCTCAGCGGAGCCTGGTCCCGAGCTCTTCTCAAGATCTCCATGCACTCTCCGTCGTAATGTAATTTTGCAATAATGGCACGAGGTTTGTCTCCCGGCTTTCTAGACCCAAGACTGCGATGGGATCGATCAATTTTTATATCTTTGTCCATCCGCAGTATCTCTCTCAGGAGTTTAGAAACTGCTGTGGTGGAGCTAGAGCCCGGTTGTTCTGGGACTCCCACGATCCGGATATTCCCTCGTCTCATCCGCCCCTCTCGGTCCTCGCATTTTCCTTTCAGATCTTCCACTTCACTTCTAAGAGTGCTCACTGTGGTTTGAAGGGAAACAACTTCATCCGACCATGTTGAGAGTCCCCCTTCGATGTCTCTGTTTCCCTTCATCTGCTCCATTCCGGTCCGGATGGCGGTGGCGTTGTTCATAATTTCAGATTTTACCGCTTGTAACTCACATTTTAGTGCGTCAAAGTCTTCAGCTAATGCGTTTTTCAGTTCCTGTCGTATCACTATGGACATATCCGATCTCAGAGAAGAGAGGATGTCAGACTTTATCACGTCCAAATCCATACTCGAGGCGTCCGGTTTCGTCTGCGCAACAGGTCGATTGGGGTTACCTTGAGCACCTGAAGACGAGGCCTCTGGCCTTGTACCGGAGGAGGCAGTGAACTTGTATTTTCGAAGGTTTGCCGCCATGTATAGCAGCGAACACGACTGGTATCAAACACTGACGGTTTTCGACATCAAGGGTATATGGTTTAAGTTGTTTTTTGAAGTTTGAATGCCGTTAAAACGTTAAATTATTAGTGGCCCTGCAGGAGCGCTCACAAACACGTCTTACTCCATGTCTTGCTCAACAGCGCCCCCAGACTTTCCACTTTTTAATGTTTTAATAGCCTTGACCACTTCAATTTTAGTTGTGGGACTATCTTATGCTCTTCTGACAAATTTGGCAAATCCAATTGAGCAAAGAAATTGTCCATTAGTTGCTCTCCCTCTGAAACTTGTTATTTATCAGTTTATTTTCATATACCTTGTGGCCATCCTTATTAGAAACAGCTGCAATAGTTTGAGACTCTCCACGCTTTTTAACATAATAGGCCAAATATTTGCCTGTTTTATCTCCGTGCTCATAAAACATCTGTCTAGTATATTTTATTTTCTTCTCTGCATCCCTGGTAAGAAGGCAATTTAGAGCTGTTCTGATTGCTGTCATTTCTTGTCACAATGGTGGTGACAGAGAGGCAATATATGCGTTTTCTTTATCCATCAATTCACTTTCTAAAGATTTTTGTTTCTCCTGTCTTTGGCGCTTCTTTGTTGCAGAGTACGAAATAATTAAACCTCTGGCATAAACTTTGCATGTTTCCCATAAGATGGAGGCGTTGCTGGCCGATGGAGTATTAATTTCCAGAAATCCTTTAAGTTCAGTAGAGAAGTTGGAGATAAATCTTTAAGAATAATGGTATTAAGTCTCCTGTGACGAGACTGATGTAACGCTGTTTTGAGGTTAAAGTCCATAATTACTCTTGCGTGGTCAGAGATAATTATACTGGTTATGTCACATGACAAAACTAAATATAAGTCAGTTCTTGGCAGAAAAAAAGTGCGGGGCTGAGAAAAATGTATATTGTTTATCAGAGGGGTGGGTGCCCCTCCAAGCATCAGCAAGCCCGAACTCCTCACATAGAGCATGGAGTGTGTTGGCCTGAGGAGAGGGGGGCACATCACTGTGAGGATATTGGTCAATAAGCGAATTTAATATTAAGTTAAAATCACCACCAACAATAACAGTGGAGTTGGAAAGGAATGGAGCTAAGTCCAGAAACATTTTGGTGAGGAAGGTGACTGGGTGGGCAGGTGGAAAGTACACATTCATCATTACAATATTTTGACCTTGCAAAATTCCTTTGATTATCACATAGCGACCATTCAGATCCTTAACACAGTCGGATATTATAAGAGGTAGGTTTTTCCTAATCAACACTGTTACTCCCCCACTTCTCGTTGTAAAGGATGAGAAAAATACTTGTCCGAATGGCCCTTGTTGCAACTTTAAATGCTCTGCGTCATCAAGATGCGTCTCTTGTAACATAGCAACATCTATATCATCCTTCTTTAGACATGTCATTATTTTTCTCCGCTTAATAGGGTTGTGGACACCCCGTTCATTCAAGGTGCATACTCGCAGCTTATTCATCTTTAGTATCATAGAAAGCATATTGAGCCAAGAGATCCACCACACACTGGATAAGAGTTAAATAAGTAAATAAAGAAATAAAAACAAAGAGCTGTGCAACAAAACATTAAAAAAAACAGTAGTTTGGCAACGATCCTACTAAACATGTAGGGAAAAAGCGTCCTTCTCCTCCTACCTGCGGCTGCAGGCCGACAGGAGCAACAAGTGCTTAACGCGCACCTACCCATAGACACAAACACACACAGTCCATCAAGAACACGGCAAAGTAGAACATTTCACCTGGTAGATTACAAGCAGTAAGAAAGAAAAGTAGCATAGTCACACATGCCTGAATTTGGCAGATGCTCACATTGCTTCATAAGGCACAGTCCATGCGCAATGTTAAAGAAAAGTGACAATCCGCTGGTTACCGAGATTTAGGACAGAGAATCCACGTAAGCCGCAGCTGCCTCCGGTGTGTCAAACCTCTTCACCACACTGTTGACAGACAACCTCAGCTTAGCGGGCTATAGAAGAGCATAATCTACACTCTTCCTCCTCAGACAGCCCTTCCCCTCGTCAAAAGCCTTACGTTTCTCAGCCACCGCCGCCGAGTAATCATTGAAGAAGGAAACTCTGATCCGGTCCGCTGGCTGGTTCGGCTCTGTAGCAAGGCGCCGGGCTGCAGCCATCACTTGTTGTTTATCAGCGAAGTCGTGAAGTTTCATGATGATAGGTCTGGCGCGTTGATTAGTGCCCGGACTCGGTGCTAGGGAACGGTGAGCGCCCCCTTTACTGAGTATAAGTAGCCACAAGATCTGGGGACTGCATGACCTTTGGGAATAGGGGTGGGCGATATGGAAAAAATGTTGTATCACGATTTTTTTGCATAAAATCACGATTTCGATTTTTTTTATCACGATCTTCCATCCAAAAAAAAAAAGACCAATTACAGTAGAGTTAAGTCGACATGCTGAACCACAGAAGAGCTAAGGAGTAAAATAAAGAATTTGGCAGTCAACACATGTAATTCAACTGTAACCCAATTCAAGATGAAAATAATGATCTAATTGATGACATCTGACACAGTGAGAGTGAAGCAACCGGAAATAGAAAAACGAACCACTGATGACGACTTGACTCCACCTCATGATGCCATTTAGCAACAGATGAGCAACGCTGCATGTTCATTTACTGCAGCCACAGTCACGCACTGCCATCACCAGAGCGCCCTAAAGGAATACTTTTCAACTGTGTAATGTTTGTCACGGTCGCGGTGCATCCCTTTTCTCTTGCACCGTAGTTAGCTTACGAGCTAGCGGTTTCCTCATCCGACCCGAGAGTGCTGCTGCTGGCCGTGAGTTTCTCCCGTGCGCCGCTATGGATGTGCTGTGGATGGTGCCGCTGCTGCCGTTCCCATTCCTGATGTGGACCAGCAGCAGTGGGTTAGGGTAGAAGAAAACCCGAACCAATTCCAAATTACAGAGGTGGATTTCCTCTTCTTCACCAGCTCGTCGGCTTGGCTTTCAGCCATGGCTGTCCAAGTTTTTACAAACACAACATGGAGGCGTGTAAGAAAGTGTCATGACGCACAGTTCGCTGTGATTGGTCGGTTAGGTTAAGGACGGGAACCAGCATTAAAAAAAAATAAAAAATCATTGCGCTGATTGGCAAAGGCGATCTATACGGTTTCTCTAATTTGGTAGATCGCCTGCGATTCTCCACTCTTCCTCGCCAGTCACGATTTTATATCGTCAGATCGCGCACCCCTATTTGGGAATAACATGTTCAATATATACCTATCTACCTCTCTGCCACTTATTTCTGCTGTATGTGTGGCTGACCTACTATACCTCCCTGTTAAGTCATTGTGCATCAGAACTCTACAGTTCTGTGGTGTAACACCAGTTCCCTGTAATCAGCCTCTTGTTCATCACTATTTGGCATAGTTGGTGAACAATCACCTCATCTTGAACACAAATAAACTGAGAAATAATTGTAGAACCAAACACTTCAGGGTGGCTGTGGCTAAGGAGATGGAGTGGTCGTCTTCCAACCACAATGTTGGTGGTTGAATACCTTGCTTTCCCATTTGTTGAAGTTTCCTTGAGCAGGACACTAAACCACACACTAACCCCTAACCTGGTAACTCATTTGGACAACAATCTGAGCTAAAAATGCAACACTGAGGATGTCTACTAGTAGGGACAGAACAAACAGACTTCTAGAGCAAGCTTATGTCCTTCAATGTCTGCACCAAGATGTTTCATATCTTCCATCAGTCTGTGGTGGAAAGTACAATCTGCTTTGCAGCATCAGATAAAGAAAGCTGGCTCTGTGATGGGGACTGCTCTGGAGCTGATTGGTCAAAGTAGAATGTATAAAAAGCTGAATAACATGATAGACAAGATTGCCCACCCTCTACACAGCAATGTGACAAAGCAACAGTGTGTTGCTTCTACGTCTTTGTCACCTAGCACAGTAACTGTGTGTCCGAAGACGAGAACCCTCCTTTTGAGTGATGTAAATGCATAATGTATCTGCCTTTTGTTTTATTTTTGAATCATTCTAAAGTTCTTAAAATAATGATAAATCTCAAACAAACATTAGAAGATAGTTCTGAATTTTTTAGTGGTTTGGATGCTGCTGTAATGTCTTCTCTCACTGAAATCTCATTAACCACTGGTGACGTGAGTCATGGATATGTCTGTTGTTTTTCTGTTCAGCTGCACATCGTGGATGGAGCCTTACTGCGGTCCAACCCAGCCCTGGTGATGGAGGGAATCCAGAGGTTCCTTGGCGTCACTCCCATCTTTAACTACACTCAGGCTTTGATGTTTGTAGCACACTCAAACGCAAAAAAAGCAGCTAAACAAATACACAGATCATCTTCAGTACATCAGCAGATGGTCTCTTAGATGTTTTTTGAAAGCAAATAAAGACAAAACACAGACTAAAGGCAGACAAAGCTTTTATTAATCTTTGCTGTAAACTGTGAACAGAGCATTCAGACATGGTGCCTCCTCCTGTGCTTCTTTGAGAATGAGTTGCCGTGTTGAGGTAAAAATGAAGGTGCAGCCGGACGCATAATAAAGCTGTGAATCAGAACAAAAAATGAATAATCTGCCGATTGTTCTAAAGCACAGACGTATCCACACCTTTGCTCTGCCAAGCTGGAAAGTGTGTTGGCAGAGGCAGCTTTCTGCTAAAGGAGCCTGAACATGCAGAGACGTGTGCACAGAGGGATGGATACAGTGGTTTCAACAGCAAGCCCTTTTCACAACTTAGAATTGCTGCTACGCTTCTTTGTGCGTTTTTGTTCAATGAATAGCAGAGATATAGTAATATGCAAATGCTGTCAAGCAACATGTTGGCGATCCCAAATCATCTGACAACCGTATTGGGGAATAGTGGTGTGTCCTGCCGTGCTTTCTGGCTCACACACACATGCTGACTGGACTCAGAGGCACATAAAGTTCAACTAGTATTCCTGTTCCTTACAAACAGGACAGGACCAACAAAAGTACAGCGGTCCCATTTTGAACATGCAGTGAGAAAAGACTATTTATCAGACTGATTGAGGATTCATATTTTGAAACGGTTTCTGTGAGACAGTACAGTTGAATTTAACTGCTTAGAGCATCATGTCTTATGATTGTTTGTATAGGTCATCCATCTTTTGAAGTACATCTTAGTGGGAGCCAGAATTGGTGCAGGGCTTTTGTGTGATAACAATGCAGGGTTACTACCTGATAATTGTTGTAACACAGACTTGTCAACCATTTACTGTGAACTCAATCAATACACAACTCCACACCCTTTTTCCATCTTATTGCGGATAAATGCTTTGGTAATAGATTTAAAATTTACAGAAATACCAATCTGCTGTTTAATTCTGCTTAGCATGCCTTTTAGAGAAGAAATGTTTCCACCAAACTTTTGTGAAATGTTTGCTGTGTGGTAAAACATTTCCCATCTGCAGGTATGATGACAGCAAAGGTTTCTGGTGTCAGCGAGTGGAAGGAGGCCGAGCCAAATGTCTGGGGAAGAGTAAAGGCAGAAAGTACCCAGAGATGGCTTCTGAGGTACATCTACTTTTGTCACACTCACACACTGTCACACCTAAAATAGTTAAGTCCTTCTAGTGTCTCCATCAGACTGTAAAAGCAACAGCATTCGGTCATTCTGGCTTTGGTCACATAAACATTAATGTTCCTCTCATTTTTATTCATTTAGAAATGACAGTGACAGAGCCGGACTTGCTATGTGCCCTTCTAGCAACATCTCATATTGCTCCAACTTCTAGCCTTAAGTATGATATGGTTATTAAAACATATCTGTGACAGTAAATATTTCTACTTATTGAACAGAGGATTCTTCTGGCTTTTCACTTCCAAGGATTTTACTGCACTTACAGTAAAAACATTTGTTGACTAGATTTTAAAAAACAGATGAATTGTATGCTTCCTTTTGATTTGTTGGATCAATCTCAACTTCTTTGCTGACCTCTGTGTGTACAAATGGGCTGCTTCTCCTACCTTTTCACACCACAGCACATCTGCATACACTGTAAAATCCAATTAGTTAACCTAATGTAGAAAAATGTGCAAACCACTCGCCTTAGTGCAAAGTGTTTTTCTTTTTTTTGTTTTATTTGTCCGTGTTGTTTTTCTTATACATATATTTATTTGGTGTAGTATGGAGCTGGGTTAAAACAGTGTTAAGAAACTGTGTACAGCTTTTGTCACATGTGGCATGAATTGTTTTCTGCACACCACCATTTAAACAACATGGAAAAATAAGCCCACCTGAATTCTGCAGGTCCAAAGCAACAGATATTGCGTCAAAATCACACTTACCAATAAGGGCATATTATGGTTGGGCTTGAACTGTCTTTTTTTTGCCTTTCTCACTGGTCATTTCATAGGGTACACCTGATTAATTCTTTAACACAAATGTCTTTTCAGTTTATTACATAGCAGCAACTCAATTTTTAAGGAATGTAGATATGATCAAGAGAACCTTTGCATGGTCAAATGGGCATTAGCATGGGAATTAAACCTGACTTGCGTAACTCTGAATGTTGCATGATTATTGTTGCCAGATGAGTTGGTCTGAGTATTTCAGGAACTGACCTGCTGTGATTCAGAGTCACTCAGAATTATCCAAAGAAGATGTTGACACATGCAACACCCCAATAGGGAGACCATCCTCACTATCAACAATATTGCTATTCCCGCCTTAACTGTCATCGCTCCCCCTTCTCCCAAAATCCCAAACAGACCAGTCCACCACCGTTCACCTCCACCAGCATCACACGTCAGCTCCTCTCTCCGTTCTCTGATCTTCTTCACGGCCGTTGTAAACGTACCATCAGCTGCAGTGTTCCCGGGTATAAATGTACAACATTTTCCCCAACCATCTGGCACACACCATTTTCCCTTCTAATATACATTCTAAAACTTGTCTGTTCTACCAAGCCATCATACTCGTCTCATGTAGTTGTTCTCCAAAGCCTGCAAGCCCTTCACTCGTGTAGCTGAGAATTCTCTGTTGGTTGTGTTATATGTAATTAGTCCATTCCCCATTTTGTTAATTGTGATCCACTGCAAACCAGCCTCAAATCCAGCTGCAATCTCCCTGCGTGCTTTGAGCTCAAAGGAATCCCTCTCGGCTGTCATATTGCATCCAAGTAAACGTGCTTATCCCTGATGTAGCCATCACTAGATCTTTTAACTCTCCCTTTTTCCACAACCAAACCTCGCATCTCGTTTACCTTGTCATACACTACCACAACTGATGTGTTCCTCCTCACCAGTGCCCAAAAACCTATCTCCCTGTTGGGTAGCACATTTAACAAAACATCATCTCCACACATCCAGTAACTCTCAGCTACTGGGTGTGTCTGATCCCCAAAAAGATATAGAGTTAAAATGATCATTTCTATATTTTCACATTATTGATCCAAATAAATAAACCCTAATAAATATTGGTTCCTTTTAACAGTAGTACTACTTACGTGACTTCCAAAAGCATTCAAACTCACCATCGTAATCTACTCTATCATCAGTGGGAGGCCCCTCCTGTGATGTACTCAGATTAAATTCAGCACAAGAAGACTCCAATTTGTGGCCCTTCCTTATTTTGAAAATAACTATGTAATTTATTTGGCCCAAACATCAATCTGCATTTAATACCACACATAGGAAACAATAACCATTTATCCTCTGCCGATGTGAACCTACCTTCTCTGCATTCCTGTTGCTGGACCACCGCACAGTCCCTGAAGGTGTGTGGCTCTGGAACAACAACAGGCAGTGCTCCTGGAGCGTCTGCACATATGAGACACTCTGTCGCTGTCAGTCCTCTCGTGATGTACCATGCCCAACTATACCACATATCCTGTGCTGCCTTAAACCATCTTCCACAGTTACACTGTTTTCCCGACTCCACCTGTGCATGTACACTCCGTCTGTTCTTGGATTAACATGATTATTCTGTCCTGTAGTGCTAATGGTATCCAATCCCCCTAGACTTTCCCGAAAAATCTTTCTATTCTTACAACCATTGTGAACAACTACTTCTGACCCGATCTGACATGATCTTACCAGATTGCCCCTTTGTCGTGGCGTCCGGAGGCAGCGATTTGGTCGTCTCCTCCACCGGACCCATGATCCACACTTCCTCAAATCGTTTATTCCATGAACTTAAATTCAAGCTTAGCAGATACCTCTTCACGACTAGCTCTAGTGTGTATTGCTGGCAAAGTTTGTGGCGTGGCATGGTCTGAGTGGGTGTGTATTGTTGCATCATACTCATCTGACCCAGGCTGGCTACTTCCCTGCGGGGTGGCTTCATCACGGGACCCTTCCAGCCTCTCCTGTCTGCGGGATCCCGCCCAACATCTCCAGGCTTCGTTCTCCTGAGCCCATGCTGTCGGCCAACACCCACACCTGGATGCTCACAGTGTCAGAAATCTTAACCTCTTCCTTTTGTTAATCCTTTCCCTCGGACTTGACTCCGACTGTGTCTTTAGTTCGAACCTTGGTGCAGTGATTCAAATGGTACCATGTGTTGCTACCTTCCACTTGAACTGCCGTCGGCGTTGCTCGCACCACTGTGTACGGTCCTTTCCGTCTTGGCTCAAGCCACTTCCTCCGGAACACTTTGATGTGCACCTGGTCGCCTGGCACCACTGGCCTCTCAACCAGCTGTTCGAGACCTGAGTCTCTGGACTCCTCCTGTAGATAGATTGTTCTGTGGATTGCAGTTAGTTGCCTCATGTAAGCTGTCCACTCTGTTTGCACCTGCTCAAGTGGGAACTGAGGTGCCGGCATGGGTCGACCCGTTAGCATTTTATGCGGTGTTAGTGCATGACTCTATGAGTCTGCATACGAAAGCTCATTAGTGCAAGCAGCAAAGCATCTAGTGTAGTTCAGTTGAAACACAGATTCAATTCAATTTCACTTTCCAGGTTCCATTGATCCTCTCAACCATCCCTTGACTCTGTGGATGATAAACGGCCCCACAGCGCTGCTTGACTCGCAGCTGCTGCAGAATGCCTCTTGCACTTTTATAAACAAACACTTAACCATTATTTGAGCTAATCTCTGATGGAATGACAAACAGATGAATCAATTCTCTTACCAAAAAAATTTACGACTATTTATCCAATATGTATGACCAATATCCATGTGGTGGTGCGACCTCTGGCTCCAGTAACACCATTGGTGCCAAAACAGCAAGCTGGCACTTTGATGCTACTTTCGCTGCTTCATCAGCCGCGTTATTACCTTTACCAACCATTTTGTTACCTTTACGATTATTTGACAATGTATCACTGCCAATTTTCAATTTTCATGACTGCAATCCGCTCCTTCCTTTGGACCTGATGTCGCACTGGACTTCCTTCTGACCTCCTGAACCCTCTCTGCTTCCAAACCGCTTCCAACAAATAGCAAATATCATGAGTCTATGCAGAATCTGTGTATACATTCGTAACCTTACCTTTCACCAGTCAACATGCTTCCGTTAATGCCTTCAGTTCAGCCAACTGTGCCGAACATGGCCGTTCACACTTCTCAGCTTTCACCGTCACAAAGTTTTCCACCATCCTGTTTCACAACTGCAAAACCTGCATGATTACCCAAATGATCTCACAACATGGACCCTACACAACATAAGTGACGTCAGCCTGCACAAGTGAAGTTGCTTCTAAGTCAGGTCTCAGTTTAATGTATCTCACAGCTTCTGACACACGCTCATGTGGTTCTCCTTCAAACTCACGTGGAATGACATCCGCAGATCCCGATGTAGTACACTTCTGTATTCACATCTGGACGTGTCAAAAGATGCACAACCTGCAAACATCCTGTCTGAGTCACAACATACCTACTCTGATTTATTAGTTCTGAAATCTTATGGTTTTTATTGGAGACATATAAGAAAAATGGCTTCTCATAGACTAGTGTTGGCCGTTTTGGATGACTTTTGCTAATTTCGTTTCAACTTTTCAAAGGCTAACTTAGCCTCGGTTGTCCTCTCCAGTTGTGCTTTCAACCTTTGATCTTTGGATCTTTCATGATTCCTTCCAGAGGAAGCGCATTTTATTGCATAATCCTCCCAAAAGAAGATCATACTTGTTGTATTTTAATCTTACTTATTTATTCATTAGATATTTATTTATTTATTTATTTTGGACATGGCGCTTTTCTTACTCCCTCCAAGTGGGATGGAGAGATATCAGTAATTCCCTATGGGCTAAATAGATACTCTAATTTAGGCTATCAATGCTAAAATTTAAATTAGAAACTTTGTTCCGTTCAAATTTTAGAACTTCGTAATAGTGGCACATTTAATTTTAAATTCAGAAACTTTGTTTTGTTGTGTCCTAGTAACAGTGACCTATTTAAATTCAAGTTTTAGAAACTTAGTAGTCGTGACACATTTAACTTAAAAACTTTGTTTTGTTTTGTAATAATGACACACCTGAGGGCGGTTTTTAAACCCTTTTGAGTACGTCTGATGTAAGTGTACTTCTTACCTCTATATGTCAATGTAAACCAATACTGGGATTCCTCTGCCAGAGGAACGCCTTGGACCTGCCGGGCCACCCGCTCCGCCCCGCAGGGACTGGCCACGGTCCTGCCGAACACTCGGGTTTCTCGGTGCTCTCGGACAGCTGTAAACAAAGTGTCCCCTCTCGCCACAGGCCCAACATGCCCCCGAGGACCTTCGTCCTCCAGGTGCACCTCTTCTTGACCTTTGACAGGGTCGACGATGGACTTGCCCCTGTGATGGCTGTTCAGCGGCCCCCGCTGTTATGGCCTCATTTCGTACTTCTTGCTTCGCTTGCAGTTCTTCTAACTGCAACCGTGCAAGTTCCCTTTGCATATCCTCCTCCTGCTCCTTCCGTTTCAGTTCTTTTCTGTATTTGTTTACTGCATGCACCACGTGGTCTCGGAATTGTCCATGTGACATTGAATTCAACCCCACCACATCCTCCAGCCTCCCCTGAACTGGGGCAGGCAGAGCCTCTTTGATGGAAACTCTGAACAATGTCACCCAAGCTGGGCTCTTCTCGATTTCTCCCTCAGACTCTTGTCTCCATTTCTTCAATTGTTGTGCAATGTACACAACCGGACTCTCTGTTCCTGACAGTGGCTCCCCCTTTAATGCTTCGAGGTCCACTCCTACAGGAAACTCAGCTCGTAACGCTCTCCAGAGTGCAGCTCGATATGCATTAAAGTCAGTTCCATCAGCTCGGTGGCTTAACATCCAGTCATTCTCACTGTGTCTCAAAATGCCCTCCATGGTAGAAGTTCCAAAACACAGTGCCCACACTGCCTTAATGTGTCCCACAGTCAACAGTTTATGCACAGTCTCTTGTTCAAAAGCTCTTATCCATCTACTTGCACCTGTGTGAATGTCCGGCAATCGAGCAACCAGCCCCCCTAGGTCGAGCGTCTGCCACGGCACATACTGTCCCTGCGTCATTTCTACCAAACTCGGTGCTGACGCTGTTGGACTCTTATGTTCCTCAGAAGATGCCTTTTGAACTGGAGATGCCAGTTCGGGTGATTTTTGGTATTGTGGGAGCTGTCCCCTTGCCTGATCTGAATTACAGATGACGTCTGGCTCAGGAGCTCCATGACTGCTTGATGTAGCTATTTGTGGTTCTGGATGTTCATGAAATATTTTGTGATCTTTTATTTCAGAATCTACTTGTATGTTTACTGCTCCTGGCAGTG
This sequence comes from Odontesthes bonariensis, assembly GCF_027942865.1. Classification (NCBI taxonomy): domain Eukaryota; kingdom Metazoa; phylum Chordata; class Actinopteri; order Atheriniformes; family Atherinopsidae; genus Odontesthes; species Odontesthes bonariensis. The sequence continues at coordinate 46,390,846 of NC_134507.1, forward strand.
TTGGATATAGCTCTGCATTTTCAAAGAAATGTAAAACTTTTAATTCAAGCTCTCTCTTTTCCTGTCTCTTTTTGCTTTTGTCCTTTGGTTTGTAAGCTTTAATCCTTTGTTCCATAATCTTACAGGTAGTTACATTGAAAGTGCCACCTTTTGGCCAGGGTGAGACGTTATTTTTTGTTCGTTTTTCCCATTTTAGAGATATCTTTTTAATATCTTTGGAATGTTCAGGATGTTTGGCGCTGATGATTATTGTTGGTGTTACATCCATTGTTTCACCTAGTTAGTTCCCTTCTATTGACTTTTGACTTTTCCTTTTTATTTACTTATCTATTTTCTAAATTTTCCTTATTTATTATTCGTATTCCCCCTTTTTTTTTTTTTTTGAAAGTCAATTTAAATTAACTTAATTATTTAACTCTAATCAATGCTAATTTAATGCTCGGCTAAATTTAGCTTAGATGCAGCTAATTATTGGATTGGATATTGTCAATGCTAATGTTAAGGTTAGCCTATGTTAGCTTTGAAAGCTTATGCTCTAGGTTGTTTTTTTTTTTTTTTTTTTTTTTTTAATTGAACCAATGTTAATTCAATGTTAGGCTAATTTAGCTTTTTGACTTCTAACCAATGCCAATTGCTGTTAGCTTCCTAGCTGTTGCTAATAAATGCTAACCTATTGCTAATTAAGATTTAAACCAATATTTGCCTTATTGCTATTGCTAATCAATGCTAATTGTCTTTCTGATCAATGCTAATTATGGCTAACGAAATGCTAACAAATGCTACTAATGCTAACCAATGCTAACTATTGCTAATTAATGCTACTTATTGCTAATCAATACTAGCTTCCTTGTTGACCAATGCTAATTGAATGCTAATTATGCTATTCAACGCTAGTGATTGCTAATCAATGCTAGTTATTGCTAATCAATACTAATTATTGCTAATCAACGCTAATCAATGCTAAACAATGCTAGTTATTGCTAATCAATACTTGCTGTATTGCTAATGCTACCCAATGTTAATTTATTGCTAATCGAAAGCTCAGTTAATGCTTACTCTGTTTGAAGTGACTCAGGCTAAAGGCGTTGCCCCAACTTTTGCTCACATCCGGATGCTTCCGATCCAATCCACACACAATGTCCTCCACCATTCCAGATGATCCAATGTACGTCACAGCTACGTCAATTCTGACCAATGAAATAAAATTATTATTTTTTTTTTTTTTTTTTTTTTGACCAATGAAATCTGAACACACCTCTAAATCTATCTCCAATGAAACACGTCTGAGACACGTAACTACTAACCAATAAAATATGAACACACCTCTAAGCCTGCCTCCAATGAACCACGTGAATTTCTAACCAACCAAATATGAACACACCATTACATCTACTTCCTAGACTGTTATTAACTCCTCCCAAGCATAACAATTGAACCAGACATAACAATTGAACCACACCCCAACTCAAAATGGCGTTTGTCACACTTTTTGTTACAAGTTGAGAAAAAGGAGGAAATACAAACTTTCAGCTGGACAGAGAAGAAATACAATTTAACACAGAAATAACAGTTGCACTATTCTTCACCTCGAAATGGCATTTGTTAAGAAAGAGAAAGAAATACAATTTAACACGCTGTGGACAGGGAAACTACAAATCAAAAGATACAGAAACAATGCATAAGCGAAAAACTTTCTTTATCAGGAATGTCACATTCAACTTGACTAGAGACAGAAACTCTCCTCTAGAATTGCGAAACCCTCATTACTCGACTGATAACAACTCCGCAATTAGCACATTACCTAAAGAAAACTAATAATTATTACAGTTCAACCATAAATTGCCCCTGGAAGACACAAGGAAAGAAAATGTGATCACACACGAACATTTGCAGCAGCAGAAAACTGTCAAGGACAGAGCACGCTCCTTCACACCAGCCTCGTGAACGCGCAGCACTCTCTGTCCCCCTGAAAGCCAAAACACCTTCACTCGCCTGTTGAGAATAGAACTTTAGAAACTTAACACCAATCACAGCAGTATTCAATAATTCAATAATAACAAGATGCACGCAACGAAAATACAGAATCTTAAAGAAATAAACACACAGCGTTTAAAAATCACAGCACATTACTGCAACAACTTCTTATCTCCCCAAGTTATTAATGTGGCAACTATAACAATTAAGCAAATTATAACAATGAAGCAAATTATAACAATGAAGCAAATCTGAGTTTAACTTAAAATGCTACGAATACTCAAAAGTCAAGGGATGATATGAGTCAGAACCTTTTTTCTTTTCTTCTCTTTCTTGATTCACACAAACCAGCAGGACTCCACACACATTGACACACACATTGACAGACAAACAGAGACCGGTCCCACGCACCCACACCAAGTCAGTCGATCAAAGTTTTGTCAGTCACCGTTCAAATCTTCACAGTTTTAAATTATCAATTTCTTTCATTTAGACTTTTAATTTTTCAGGAGATGTGGGTGTCGGCAATATATGGAATACAAAATGTGTTTTCCCTACAAGCCTTGTGATATGGTTTCTTGACCAAAGCAACAGATGCTGACGTGTATTTATCAGCTTCGCTGTGACCTCTCAATAATAATCTCCTGTGGCCAATTTCATAAACGAATTTGAATTTTCTTCTCAAAATGTCTTTATACTGAGGTCTCGGATAACTCCAAAGAGTTCTAAGCAGATATATAAAATGATATAAACATATATACTTAAAATGTGCCCGTATAGAACTGGAATTGACTTTTTCGGAGTTTTCTTGAACTGCTCTTTTGATTCCACCTTCAAACTTTTATGTTCGCAAGTCAATCAATTACCAGCATTCGTCTACTCCTTGACTAGTGAGAATAATTTTCACATATATTAATGACTAATGCGAACCATAGTCCCACGGTAGCCCGAACCCCCCATGCATAAAAGGTCGGCCGTTGGCTCTATGACATCACTATGAACGAGTGATTTCCACTCTGCCCGCTCTAAAAGCGTATCCACTATTCCAGTTTAAACTCATCGATTTATTCCCTGCCCGAGCATTAGCGACTAGTCTTCCTTAATTACAAAAATACAACAACACAAGCCAGACCAACTGACCACAGCTGTCTGCTTTACAACTCACATCAGCTGCTGTTTACCCAATTTTTATCCCAATTCACACATATGGCTCCTCTTGGCCCAAAATTTCCCAAACAATTTCAACAGCCCCCCTGCGCAGAGGAAAGCAATGGAAGAGCTTACCGAATACAGGATCCGTCTCTCTCCTGTGTTCTTTTAAATTTGGGGAAGCCGGAAGAAGCCGTCAGCTGTGCTCCACTAACCAAGATTAACTGCGTAATGGTAGGAACAAAATCCCACCTGCCGGCTTGTTACAGCTGATGTCGGTTGTCGGGGCACGGAGGACACGCTCCGCCGGGATCCAGATGCAAACTCTCACGAATTCGGGGTCACCATTATGTTGTGGAGAAATTAGAGTCGAATCCCGCGTTGGTCAGCCGTCCATTGGGGAGTTTATTGAACAAACCGTCACAGCAAATGTGCATACAGAATGTACAAAATGTCCACCGTCTTCATACTGTGAACCAACTTTATACTGGTTTAATCATAACATGCATGCGTCATCCGGACTCAATCTCTTTCTGCGACGCCGAGCGTCTGCCCTAAATGTAAACAGCCCATACTACCTTTTACCCATATTCATATGAACCAGTCAACAAGGCCCAGGATGTAACTAGGCCAGAAGTCATGAGCATGTCATGACATCCTTCTCCCACAAAGACAACCTTTACAGCAATTGTCAGTTCTCTGGGTGAAAGTGCTCTGTTGATGCCAGGGGTCAGAGAAGAATAGCCAGACTGGTTAGATGTAATAGAAAGGCAACATTAACTCCATTAACTTTTTTGATAACTGAGGTATGCATAATGTTGATGAAGATTATCAGTCATCCAGGCCATGGTAATCATAAGAGCTTGAATAAGGGCAACCATCGCTCGATTGTGCCGCTTTGCATTGCTAAACAGAAAGATCAGGCCGTACCTAACCCAACACGCCACCCAGCTCCTGGTGCAGTCTGTGGTCATCTCCCACCTTGACTAGTGCAACGCCTTCCTAACTGGTCTCCTAACTGGTCTCCTAGCCTGTGCTGTGAAACCTCTGCAGATGGTCCAGAATGTGGCAGCGCGTCTGGTCTTCAATCAGCCTAAAAGAGCACACGTCACGCCTCCGTTCATTGAGCTCCACTGGCTACCCTTAGCCGCCCGCATCAAATTCAAGTCACTGATGTTAGCCTACAAAGTCCTAAATGGAACGGCTCCCATCTTCTTGAATGCTCTTGCAAAGGCTTACGTCACAACTCGGTCACTCCAGTCGTCATAGGATTGTCGTCTAGCAGTGCCTACACCACGCTGAAGACAATCCAGACTCTTTTCATGGGTCGTTCCACGATGGTGGAATAACCTACTGAGCGCTACCAGAACAGGCCTACGAGGCCCTGTCTATCTTCAAGAAACTCTTGACCCAGCTCTTCAGAGAGCATCTCCTATCCTAGCACTTACCCTGTACTTCCCTACCCCCTCTACTGCACTTTATCTTTCTGTACTTCCCTTTATGCCTGCAGTCTATCTCTACCCTATCCCCCTGTCATCTCTGACAGAGTCTGACTGGTGGTTTCCTTCTACGTAGCTTATTGTTAGCTTTGATGTTATATCCTCATTTGTAAGTAGCTTTGGATAAAAGCGTCTGCTAAATGCAGAAACATAAACCAAAGTCCAAAAAAGAAGTCCAGTTGCCCTTATTCAAGCTCTTATAAGGTATGCATAAGAGCATCTCTAAATGCACAACATGTCAAACAGATATCCACAGCAGCAGAACCACCAGGTGTGGTTAAAAGAAAATTGTTCAAATTGTCCTCTCATTCATTGTACTGGGTCAGCCATTAAGTAAAGATGTTCGAAACATCACATGAAACTTTTCCCTAACTGTATAGTGCTCTACTTTTCTGTCACGTGGTACACAAAAAGTAGTGTATTGAAGCTGAACACTAGATCAGTCAATGGACCATGATGCATTGCACCCTCGAGGCAGGAACATTGTGCTAATGCTAGCGAACGCTATCCATTTTCATTTTCTGGCCCTTTCAGAATGCCTGGTAAGTAAATCCTGCTCCTCAGATGAAGAGTTGAGAATTGTTTTATACCTTAGAATGCAAACTTTAGAAAAATTATTTTTAATAAACGCCTATGAAGAAGAACCATGTTTTAAAATTTATAGTAAACATTTTTGGTCATCAAGTAGTCGGCTAATTTTTGAATATTTGTATGCAAGCTGCGATGGGTTCACCATGGCTCTAACAATTCTGTTTTGGCATGTGTGGACAAACATGTTGCTTTATTATTAGTCCATTAAATTGAATTAAATGTGTCCATTGCTGTCCTGGCTTACTAATATACAGTATGTAAGACGATGTCGTGGAGGACCCACCAAACCTTTGTTAAAATAATATCTAGTGTGGAAAAATTTCAGAGTAACATCTTCACAAGGAACTTATTGAGGTTATAGGTCTGTCAGTAAGGGCTGAATAAGTAGTGCATGATTAATGTTAGATTAGAGCTCTGAGGTCAACAGAGCAGTTTCTGCTGGAAGTGCCCAGGTCAGAGTACAAACCCTGGGGTGACCGAGCCTTTTCCCAAAGCTGCCCCCAGGCTCTGGAATAAGCCCCCCGTCCAGCTGCGTCTTATTTCTGACCTGGGCCTCTTCAGATCCAGGCTAAAAACCTACTTATTTAGGATGGCTTTTAATACCCAGTAGTATGATTACACTTTTATCTTAATTTATCTTATTCGATTTTGTTGTATTTTATTGCTTTCACTGTTCTTTTATCGTTTTTATTTGATTTTACTTCTTCTTCTCTTTATTTATTACCTGCTGTAAAGCACTTTGGTACACCGTAAGGATTGTTTATAAAGGGCTGTAAAAATAAAGTACATTTACATTATTGAGAAACAAAAATTACAATTAATGAATTGGAAATAAAACCCTCACACAGCACTTTAAGTTATCCTTCAAAACAAAACCAAACTTTGTCAATAACATTTGAACAGCCCTTTGTTAAATTATTATTACTGACCTCTTCTGGTGTGTGTGTGTGTGTGTGTGTGTGTGTGTGTTGTGTGTTGCAGTTGCGGGCCTTTCTCGCAGAGTATTATCGGGACCACAACATTGAGCTGCTCCGCTTGCTGAACCGGTTGGGCCAACCACTGCCATCCTGGCTTCGTCAGGAGCTCCAGAGTACCAGCTGGAGCTGATGCCACAAGCCCAGCCACATGTAGGCTCAAGCCAACCATTGACTGAAGATTATACTATACTACTTGATCTGGAAGCAACAGTAAAACACATTAAGCTACAATGTTTTGGCTTATGTTACCAGTACTCCGGTTTCATGAAAAAAAAAAGAACTGTATAACATGAAATCTTTGTTAAAGTGTTGCTTCCATATAGATCCAAGTGGACTCCATCCTCCTGACTTGTTGCCAAACTCCTGCGAGCTCCAGGAGGCCTTCAGTCTCAGTCTGTTTAGGATGAGGCTGTACACATGAGCTGAGGGTCCCAAGCTCAAGGTGATGAACAGGTCTGGAACTCTAAAAACGGATGGAACGGCTATGATGTGAGGATTCAAGTTCAGACTGAGATGGGTGTCATATGTATAACAAGACATGGGACCAGCATGCACACTCGTACATCTCATTGCTTCCTAAGAACGATTGTAAAGGTGGGGGGGCAGATGAGAACCAGAACAGCCAGTAGCCTAAAACAAGAGGACACACACGCAGCCCAAACCCCGCTCCACTGTTCACTCCTAAGCGTCAGACACAGAGCCTGCCACTACACTGTCTACTCATTTGGTCAAAGCCAGGCGTGTGCCTCCTTAGAAATCCCAGCCCACATCTTGCCGTTACAGACTGTAACCTCTGTGACTGGCTTGTTGTGTTTGCTGTATTTACATGACAGTGCTCTGCTCAAATGTAACGCCCTTGTGAAACAACACTGTAAAATGTATGAAAATGCTTTTCAAAATGCTCACACAATAACAAGTATTCTGCCCGAAGCTTTTTGCCGTTTTTCCTCATTTTCAAAGTTCTGCTAGTCCATGGGCAGACTCAAAAGATTCAAGGATATATACAGTATTTCCTTTTACTTCTTCCTTCTTTCTGTTCAACTGCACTCAGTCCACAGCTAGGGCTTTGGTGCTTTGACTGCAGACCAGTTTTGCATTTCATGTGAAAATACAATTCAAAACCACTGGGAATTATGCAATCGTTATTCTATAATTAACCCCACATACACACTCCCCCAACCTGCTCCACGGCCAGTTAAAACAAGTCGGTCCCACATCAAGATGATGGTTGCATAAATTATTCACTTTCCCATAATTTAACAAGAATTGAAAACCTTCAAATTGACGTCTGATTAATCCTGCAGGCCGATGCAAACTCCCTGTGGCACATGTGTTAAAGTGCCACAGTGATGTGTAGGCTCTGATCTGTTCTATGAAGATTCCTCACCCAAGGTTTACACTCATACACACACACTCACAAACACAAACACACACTCACACACACACACACACACACACCTACACTCACAAACACACACACACACACACTCACAAACACACACACACTCACAAACACACACACACACTCACACACACACACACACACACACACACACACACACACATCTGTCTACTGTATGATGCTTTGTTCCTCTGAATCTTCATTGGGTTTACTGTTGTCACATACATTTCCAGCTGGATTTAACCAGTAGTGACAGGTCAGTGTAAATACCATTTCTAGATTTTGCACAACAGCTGAAATGCAGGTATGGTTCAGGGTGAGCCTGTAGCACAGAGGATTTTCATTTACTGTGCTAAGGAGGGGTTTTGATTTCTGAATGTTCTCCAGTAGGTCGCCTTCCCTTTTACAACTTTTCTATCCCTGCTTTCAACCTTTATGACATAGAATTTTTTTGAAGATATGCTGTCAATGTCAATACAAGGGTATCAGTGGTTACGTTTTTTTTTTAAATGTGGATGATGTGGAATTAGAATCATTGATGTAAGAATAAAATAGTCAACTGCAAAGTTAGGAATGAAATTAGCTTAAAACAAATGCATTTTAAAGGCCCATCCTAATGGTTTCTTGTTTCACTTCAAAGAAGTTGGAATATCCACAAAAGATAGTAACTATATTTCTAGTATATAACACCCTTTTGATCTTAAATTAACCAGCTCACAATGTTGGAACTATATCATTTCAGAGTCTACTGTGTGATTTTTTATTCATTTTCATTACTCAGTGTGTACGCCATTTTAAAGGTGAAAATTGCTGAATGAACTTCTGATGCTGACCTGATGTGGTTATGAAATATATAGCCCTTTTCTTGTCCTTGATTGGAAATATATTATGATATTGAGGAAAAATGTGGAGAATGAACTGTACTTCCACTCAGCAGTGGTGTGGCTCTGCTGTGGTTACTACAAAGTTGCAAATAGGGACTACATAAAACTTTTGTAGATACATTGGCCTGTGCTTTTTTTTACCATGATGCTTCATGCAGAATACGCCCCAGGCAAAAAAATACATACTTTCCAAATCTAGTATTTAAAACAATGAAAGGGGGGGGATACACAAATGTAATGTCATATGTAGAATGGTTGCTCACATTAACTCTCCTGTGCTCATTTTAATTCATCTCCTCTTTTTTTTTTTTACCTCCTTTCGTAAAGGATGGTCCAGTGTAACACTGGCTGTAGGAGATAATAAAGGAATCATCAAAGCACCTTTCAAAGCAAGCTCATCATGGCTGCCAGGCACCTTAATGATACCCATGACCTTCTTACGGCAAACCTACCATCAGGTGTGTTATACTGTCAGGGCTTCATCTCAGTCAGTAAGGCTGCAACATCCTCCAAAAAAAACAAAGTCATTTGTCTAATATTGTCATATAACCAGCGCAGATTCTAAGCAGACATAACTGTTCTTAGATTCTTGTCACCTAAGGATAGATCCCTCACATATTACAGGACGAGAAGATGGACATGAGAGCCAGTAGAGTGAGCAGTTGGACACTGCTAACTTCTTTTCAGTTTTTGTATTAATGTCAAAAAGGCTACACTGTATTATCTCTAATAAAGTCATAGAGAGGTTGACAATTGCTACAGTTTGTTGCCTACACTCATCTTCCTGTCCCTGACTTCAGTCTTCCTCATCCACAAAGTTGCCAGCAGTTCATCTTGGCAGTTAAGTAAGCCAGCTATTTAGTGTAAAAAAATATGACGCCTTATGAGGTCCTCCCATGTGGTACTTGCTAAATTTAAGGGTTTTATAAGTCAGGCTGGTTTATAATTGAAGTTTAATGATCGTTGCTTTTCCATTCTTGACCAGACTGCCCAAATTTAAACAGGATAACAACAATCAGATATCCTTACTCTGCTCTGTGATTACGCTCAAGCTTTCAAGGGACTTTAGAAAACATGAACTTCAGTGGTAGGCGAAGAAGTCTGTAAAAACACAAATTACTCATAAAACACCTTGAAAAAGAACAAATGTTCATTTAGTTTTTTTAAAAAGCTATTAAGGACCCATTGTTTACTTACTTCTCAAAACAGATTCACAGGAACAAACATAATCCTAAAAGTACCGTTTAAGGTAATTCCTGTTTTTAATGGGTCCCTCTAATGTCCTGATGCTGAACTCCCCAAAAAAGTTCTGATTCATTTTATAAACCAAGTGGAAAATACCAGAGCACAATTTTAGTGATTTGTGCAGATTTTACATTTCCACTTTTGGTTGTCTCTTTAAAGGGATAGTTCACCGAGCACTCCCTAGCCACCTAGCGATAGCTGCACCTGTTACGGTGTTTACTGCTCGGAAGCAGGGGAGTGCTCGGTCTGCTCTTCGGTCTGCACAGTTTGACATTGGACGCATTGATATCAAGGGAGGCAAAAATAGCGCCAAGCGAACTGAGGTCTGACTTTTTCCTGGACAACATTTTGTGATGCAAATGTATTACTCTTTTGAACGGATATTTTTTTGAGAAGCAAAACGCTTTATTTTTTTGACCCCAGCCAACTAGCTGGACTAGCTTCGTGGAACGCAAAACTCAGCTGGAATTCGGCTCACAGGATGCAGCGGGGGGTAAGTCAATGTTCATAAATGATGTTGCTATATGGGATGTCATACAGCTTCATGTCAAAAGAGGCGAACTATCCCTTTAAGTGTTCCAACAGAGCCCCCGTCCACAATTGGAGCATGCATTTTCCCATATGACTTCCTCCTCTTGCATTTTACATATTTTTCCTTCTAGGCTTCTTAAAAATTATTACATTAAAAAAAAATGAATGTCTCTCTGGCCAGACTGTTTTAAACAAAAAAAAACTCATTTGGATCTCTATCTTCAGAACAATCTCCAAACAGTCTCTTTTATATAAAGTTCTGAAGAAAGTCCTCTCTGCATTTATATAATATATTGTAATTGTAACAGTATTTTCAGCTTTGAGTCTTGTTTTAGAGTGCTTTATAGTAAGGCAAGGCAAGTTTATTTGTACAGCACAATTCAATAACAAGGTGATTCAAAGTGCTTTACAGAGACATTAAAACAGAAGAAATAAAATGCAAGATTTAAATTTTAAACAAAAAAGAAAGATATAAGAACAATAAATAAAAACAGTAATTAAAATATGATTAAGTTTTGAACTCAAGCTTCAGATTTGGAGCTTTATTCAAACGCAGCTGAAATACTTAAATACTTAAGTATTTCAGCTTAAACACACTTAGTGTTTCAGCTGATCTGAGGCTTTCTGGGAGTTTGTTCCAGACATGTGGAGCATAGAAGTTGAACGCAGCTTCTCCATGTCTGGTTCTGACTCTGGGAACTGATAGAAGACCGGATCCAGATGACCTGAGGGGTCTGGAAGGTTCATACTGGGTCAGGAGGTCACTGATGTATTCTGGTCCTGGACCATTCAGAGCTTTAGAGACTAGCATCAAAACTTTAAAGTCTATCCTCTGATGGACAGGCAGCCAGTGTAAAGACCTCAGAGCTGCACTGATGTGGTCCACTTCTTTGGTCTTGGTGAGGGCTCGAGCAGCAGAGTTCTGAATGAGCTGCAGTTGTCTAACTGACTTTTTAGGTAGACCTGTAAAGATGCTGTTACAGTAATCAAGCCTACTAAAGATGAATGCATGGACTAGTTTTTCCAGGTCCTGCTGACACATCAGATCTTTTAACCTTGATATATTCTTAAGGTGATAGTAGGCTGACTTTGTTACTGCCTTAATGTGTTTTTCCAAATTTAGGTCTGAGTCCATCACTACACCCAGATTTCTGGCCTGGTCTGGTAGTTTCTAGGTGTATAGATTGAAGCTCTGTGGTGACCTGTAATCGTTTCTCTTTGGCTCCAAAGACAATTACCTCAGTTTTGTTTTTGTTTAGCTGGAGAAAGTTGTGGCACATCCAGTCATTAATCTCCTCAATGCATTTACCAAGAGCCTGTACAGGGCCTCGGTCTCCTGGTGACATTGTAATATATATCTGCATGTCATCTGCATAGCTATGGTAGTTTATTTTGTTGTTTTTTATAATCTGTGCCAGTGGGAGAGTGTAGATGTTAAACAGAAAAAGTCCCAGGATGGAACCTTTGGGAAGTCCACATGTGATTCTTGTCTGCTCAGATGTAAAGTTGCCTATTGACACAAAGTACTTCCTGTTCTCTAAGTATTTTTTTAACCAGTTTAGTACAGTTCTGAAAAGACCCGCCCAGTTCTCCAGTCATTTGAGTAATATATTGTGGTCAACTGTATCAAATGCAGCACTGAGATCCAGTAAAACTAAGACTGACATTTTTCCACCGTCTGTATTCAGACATATGTCATTAAACACTTTGGTCAGAGCAGTCTCAGTGCTGTGGTGCTGTCTGAAACCTGACTGGAAGGTATCATAGCAGTTATTTTGTGTTAAAAAGTAATTAAGCTGTTGAAAAACCGTTTTTTCAATGATCTTACTTAAAAATTCTGAAAATTTGAGGTGGGCCTGTAGTTGTTCATTTGTGTCTTGTCAAGGTTATCCTTTTTCAGCAGAGGTTTAATTACAGCTGTTTTTAGTGGCTCTGGAAACACCTGACATCAAGGACAAGTTCACGATCAGTAACAAGTCTGACTCCAAAATCTTTGAGACCCTTTTGAAAAAAGCTGTTGGCAGGATGTCTCAGCAGCAAGAGGAGGAGTTCAGTTGACGTAAGATGTCCTCCAGGTCTTTGCTTTTAATGGGCTGACACTGTCATGGTGTTGTTACGACCCAGCTCAGCCGGGAGGGGGTGTAACATTAAAGAAAATAAAAAACAAAAATAGTAATTAAAATACACAGATGTTTTAAAGGTAAAAGTAGTGAAGTGTTTATTGTTTAGTTTTTTTCTTCTTCTTCTTTCGTTGAACTAAAGCTGAAATTTTACAAAAATCCACAAAAGAGGGTCTTAAAACAATACCCTAAATAAAACAAAAACTCCAAAACAAATGATTACATCTTAAAGTTGGAGAGGTAATTCAAAACTAAAACAAAATCAAACAAACCAAGAGGCTTCAAAAAACAGTTTTAGTCAATATAACACAAAACCGAAACTCAGGACTCTTCAAAAACAATCTAGCTACATACAGGTTCTAGTAGCGCCTTCAGAACATACAAAAAACATAAGGAAAAGTCACAGTCCAGCACAAGCTAATAAAGCTATACAAACAAACAAACTCACTCCCAGCAAGCTGTTCAAACAAAGGAACACAGCCACGCCTTCTGGTAGGAAGTGGTTTAAATAGGGAGGCCTCTTCAGTGATTGATGGAGTCATCAAGGTGAAGAACCAATCAGAGCAGGAGTAGGCCCCAACCAGGAAGTACCAGGAGTAGAGCTGCATCCAGTTCCCTCAGTGGAGACAGCAGGCAGGAACCTACACTTATACAGAAAAAAGGCCACTGGCCGGTGGAGACGGTACATATGCTGAACCTGCTGCTGATGCACCAACAGCTTGTCTAATATTTTGGATTTTGTCTGTGAAGAATTTGGCAAAGTCATTGCAGGCCATGGTGGAATGAAGTTCAGTTCCACTAACACAGGAGGGTTTGTTAGCCTGTCAGCTGTAGCCAATAAGGCCCGAGCATTAGGACTGTTTTTGGTGATGATGTCAGAGAAGTAGGACTTTCTTGCATTCCTCAGTTGTAAATGATAAGAGTGAAGTTTCTCTTTATAGATGTTATAATGAACCTGGAGATTTGTTTTTCTCCATCTGCGCTCAGCTTTCCGACACTCTCTTTTCCCATTTTTCACCAGTGTGGAATTTGGCCATGGAGACTTCTTCCTTCCAGAGATAACCTTCACCTTAATGGGAGCAATAGCATCCATAACATTTAACATTTTAGCACTGAAGCTACTGACGAGCTCATTGACTGAACCCCCGGACAGGGCAGGTGTTAAAGAGAAGACCTGGTTAAAGATCTCACTACTGTTTTCAGTTCTACACCGTTTTGAGATCACTGCTGCTGAGACATTTGTGTGCAGTGAAATCGTTCTCTCAAAGAAAACACAGGAATGATCCGACAGGCCCACATCAAACACAGTAACCTTTGAAATGCTCAGACCCTCAGAGATCAGTAAGTCTAGAGTGCGCCCCCTATTGTGCGTGGCCTCTGTTACATGCTGAGTCAGCCCAAAGTTGTCCAGAGTGTTACTCAGGTCTTTAGTCCCTTTGTCCTGAGGGCTGTCCACATGGATGTTAAAATCACCAACAATAATTACAGTCAGAGTCAACACAGATCATAGAGAGCAGTTCACTGAGGTCATCAAAAAAGTCTGCACAGTATTTGGGGGGCCTGTAAACATTCAGAAACAGGACTCTGGATGAGGCCTTCAGCTGTACATCCACATATTCAAAGGACTGAAAACTTCCAGGAGATAACTGCTTCCATTGAAATGATTCATTAAATAAGACTGCCCCCCCTCCTCCTCTCCTGCTCACTCTGGCCTCGCTGATAAAGCAGTAACCAGGAGGGGTCGACTCAATGAGAGCAGAAGCACTGTTATTTTGGTCTAACCAAGTTTCAGTTAAAAACATAAAGTCCAGGGTGTGCTCAGTGATAAAATCATTCATTAAAAATGTTTTACCAGCTAAAGACCTAACATTTAATAAAGCCAACTTAAGTGTTTTAGAGGTATTATTTGCCCCCTGGTGTTTGGGAGCAGTCTGTGGCACACAAGGTATGTTTACTTTATTTAAAGATCTTTCAGAGTAAAACTGTGTTCTGACTGGGCCAAATTTCTCCTTCTGTCACCTAAAGTACAGAAAGGTTAAAACCTTCTAACAAACAGGGTCCCAGCTGTCATAACCCTCACAGCCCGGACCCTCTACACATCACACATCAGACTGCCGGACCCTCTATACATCACACATCAGACTGCTGGACCCTCCACACATCAGACTGCTGGACCCTCCACACATCAGACTGCCGGACCCTCCACACATCACACATCAGACTGCGGAGACAGAACATGATGGCGGCGTGGATGGACAGTAGGGTGGGGGGCTGGGCGCCGCGGCTTCGGCTGCTCTGCTAGGGGAGGGGCTCGGTGGCGAACCTTTGGCCGCTCTGGTGGGGGGTTTATGGGGGACGAAAAGGGATTGGGCTGGGGGGGCAGATCTGAGCCCAGCGTCTGCTCAGTGAATTTCAGGTGAGGGGAGGAGGGAGAAAGGGAGGGGTGAGGAGCGCCATGACCTGTACGGGTTTTGGGGGCCTGGGGAAGCTTCTGGGCCCTGGTCCTGGTCATTGGTGCAGTCCAGAGGGTTGGGGGCAAATAAGGACCCCTCTTCTTGCCTCTGATGTCTCTTCTTTCCGAGGCTCTTCCCGGGTTGGGGCAGATGGAGTTCCTCCTCAAGGTTTCTGCTGGGCTTTGTTTGTTCCTCTGTGAGATGACTCCTGGTTTATCTCAGTCTTGGCACCGAGCACAGATGGAGGACGTAGGAAGTCAAATAAGTTGGAGGTGAACAGTTTCATCCCTGACTTGTTCAAATTAAGAGATTTTAACGTTACGTTACGGTCATTTTGCAAACGCTTTTAACCAAAGCGACTTACAATAAGTGCGTTCAACATCGGTAGGCAAAAGAACTTCAGGTCACAAGAAATCATAAGTGCATTTCCTTCCAACACCAAACAGCTAAGAGCATAACTAGTGCTAGAGTAAGTGCGATCAGTCAGGTACCTAGACAGATGGGAAGACAATTTAGAAAACAAAGACAATTTAGGAAACAAATAAGTGCGTAAGGAACTAGGACGGAGCAGGTGATGTCCTAAGAGGGCGGATCTGGGTAGTGTTTCCTGAAGAGATGGGTTTTCAGCCTGCGGCGAAAGATGGGCAGCGACTCAGCTGTCCTGATATCAGTCGGGAGATCGTTCCACCATCGGGGTGCCAGAACAGAGAAAAGCCGTGACCGTGTCGATCGTGCGCTCTTTAATTAAGAGATATCTCTGGTTAAGGTGACCAATGACCTACTGCTGAGTGCAGATAGCCAAGCCTGCTCAATTTGAGTTCTTTTAGATTTAAGTGCTGTCGTTGATACTGTTGACCACAACAGTCATTTGCTTCCAAAGATTTGTTTCAAAATGTCACTAATGCAGTTCACATTCCGGTCACCTGGTCCGATCACAAGCCTGTTTATTGCTTCCATTAAGCCTGCTCCATCTAAAGCTCCGAGGTGGCGTTTTAATACTTCGCTACTTAAAAATGAAGCTTAGAAATTACAGTTTGAAATTGGTTTTCGAGAGTTTTTGAAGTTTAATAAGGGTTCGGTTGCTGATCCTAGGACTCTGTGGAATGCGGTGAAGGGCTATGTGAGAAGCAACTCTGAAGTCACAATATGCTGCGCTGGATGCCACCCTCCAGCATACCTATACTGAGGCAGTCTCCCTTCAAAAGGAGCTGGTAAAAAAAGAAATCAACTCTATTCTTAAATGGAGTTCCGAATTTCTTATTCATAGAACCAGGCAGAAATATTATTTCCATGCTGCAAGGCCCATCCACTTGTTGGCCCTGAGACTTCGCACTAGTTAACACTTCTCAGATATATTTAGCATTAAGTCAAAGGAGGGGGTTGTTCTGACCGATCCTTTGGGTATAATCTCCACCTGGAGATTGTTTTATATAGAATTGTATAGCTCTGAAACCGTCAAGGTTAACCCTACATATGATAGCTACCTAAATAACATTTGTTTAGAGCAGCTCTCGGAAAAGGAATCTGAAATGTTGGATGCGCCTATTACATTGGAGGAGATCGAGCAGGCTTTAAAGGATATGCGTAAGGGCAAATCGCCGGGTCTGGATGGAATTCCACCGGAGTTTTACCTCGCTTTTTGGCCTCTGTTTGGTCCCTTACTTTATGATATGATTCAGTATTCAATACAAGAGGGCTCATTTCTACGAGATGTGAACATTGCACTGATCTTCTTGCTTTTGAAAAATGTGCTAGCTAGTGGAATGTGCTAGCGATCGACCCCTTTCACTGCTGAATGCAGACCTTAAGATTTATGCTAAAGTGTTGGCCCATCGCCTTCAGGGCTATATGTTGAAGTTGGTACACTGCGACCAGACAAGTTTCATAAGAACCAGACTAACTTTGGACAATGTAAGAATGCTGCTACATATCCTAGATGGCACGCGCAATCTTGACTCTCCTGCTGCGGTTCTATCGCTAGACGCAATGAAGGCTTTCGACAGGCTGGAATGGCCGTTCTTGTGGTCGGTACTGGAAGCTATGGGCTTTGGCTGCTCTAATCTCTTTGACGTTGCAAGGGGGTCCAGACAGGGCTGCCCCTTAAGCCCACTGCTATTTGCACTCTCCCTCGAACCGCTTGCCCAGACAATTCGACAATCGCCTCTTTTGTCTCCGATCTCAATCAACGGAACACGTCATCACATTTCATTGTATGCTGACGATGCGACGCAATCTATTCCTCGAATACTTGTTATTTTTTGACAGATTTAGTGAGTTATCTGGTTTTCGAATAAATTGGCAGAATTCCGCCCTGTTGCCCCTGAACAACGCAATGGCCTGTGCACCCGTCCCTCCAAGTATTCCAGTGGTCAAACATTTTATGTACCTGGGCGTTGAGATCTTTTCAACAACCAGCACTACTGCAAAGAATAATTTTGAAAATGCCCTTAATACAATCACTACAGACCTAAACAGATGGGCCTCACTTCCCAATTCTTTGCGTAGCCGAGTCTCCATTATTAAAATGAATATTCTCCCCAGAGTTAACTTTATAAGCTTGATGCTTCCTCTCCCGCCTCCTGCACAGTATTGGAGCAAGATACAGACTGCAGTGACTAAATGTGTCTGGCAAGGAAAACGCCCTCGTATAAGGCTCACCACGATGCAACGAGATAGACTGACAGGTGGGCAATTGTTGCCGAACTTTAAGTTTTATTATTGGGCCTTTACTCTTAGACCTTTAATAACCTGGTTTGAGCCTAGTGCCGCAGTGTCTTGGCGGGCTGTAGAAGAGAGTTTTGTACATCCATACTCTCTTCAAGACTTCCTGTATTCTAACGTGCCTTTAGCACAACGCAGAGAAACGTACGGCCCAGTAGTCTGTCAGATGATTGCTGTCTGGAGGGCTATAGAGAAGATGAGTAGGTTCCCCTCTGAGTGGCATCCTCGTTCATCTATATTTGATAACTCTTGATCGGTGGTCGCCCCATACAATATCATAATGTTAAATTCTGTTGTCTGCTTTGTTTATTTCTTTTCCATTCCATCATATTATTATTAGAGTTAAATTGCTCGATGAACGTGTGTATACAAGATCCGATGACTGCATGAGGTACACACATTCTCACCACAACATTTTCCAGAGTAATTCCCAGTTTTTGTACAGGGAAGCACATACAGGTTTTTTTTGTAAAAATGGTTTATGCATCTGGTCCCTGGACTACAAGAATTCATATGCTGCAGGATCAATAGGTGTTCTTACAGTTTCTTAATTTCTACATCAAACTCTATGTCCATAAAAGAAAAAAAAAGCAAACCATAAAGTGTGAAACTGACTGAAGCTGAGTCAGCTGTAAACATAAAAAGCCTCATCCTCATGTTTGTCTGTCTCATTGCTGCCTGAAAATAAACATGCACATACACCCATTGAGTATTACAGTTTCCATAGCAACAGTGATCTTGATAGGGAGTTGTTGGTGTGGGGGTGAAGGTGGGAAGGAGACTGAGTGAGAGAAAGAGTGAGGATAAAGCACCAAAGGTGTTGAAATTGGAACAATGTGTGTATGTGAGTGAATATTAAAAAGAATAGACACACGAGTAGTTCTGTTGTTTTATGCTAGTGTAAACAGTTCAGTCACACATCTCCCCTGCTTCCATCTTTCCAGGTGGTGGGACAATGACGTCAGCTTCCTGACTATCGCCTCTCATTATCATTGCCCCTCCCCCTCATTGGTCTTCTTCTACAGCTGAATAAACCGGCCACTAACCGGCATAACTCCAGAGAAGGGATTTGAAGATTGCTTCCTTACATTTGTAATCTGATGTAAGAGAGGATTATCTCATGGTCTCTTCCATTTTATCTTGACGAGGGATGCTACTCAAAAGATAGAATAAAAAGGCAGGGAGAGACCAGAGAGGGATCACAGGCAGCTTAGTGAATAGAGCAAAAGATAGAGAGAAGGAGAGGGGTCACTGGCAAATGAGACAGGGGGAAGATATCTGTTTTCTTAGAGCACTACTTTACCCATCGCCTGACAAATGCAAAAAGAAGACAGTAAGGACAGGATAGAGTCTCCAGTTCAGGTGGATTGCTATGAAAGGTAAGCCAGTGGATGAAAATGTTCAAACCTATTTTTCTTCAGAGAAATGTGCTCTCTTAACCTTGTTATTACTTCTGTTTACGTCACTTCTTATTACGTCTGTTCATACAAGATTGGTGTATATGTATCTGTTAAATGTTGATGGGTGTGTCTCTGTTTTTGCACACCATTATCATAGTCAATGTGATGTTAAAGTGTATGGTCTGGTCCATGAGGGTTCAGCCCAAGGTATATTCAGCAACTAAAGATGGCCTGTCACAATTTGGTGAATATGAATATGAACTGCCGCTGACTTGTTGCTGTCAGGAACCTTCTCTTATAATGATTGATAACACGTTGTCCGGTCAGTTCTTCAAATTATACGAATGCAGTAATACTATTACTATTTCTAAAGTAAAATTTTGCTGAAATGGAAATACTACTTAGTCATATATCTTTCTGAGAGCGAGATGAGAAGGATGAATATAAGCCTCAGATCTGACGTGGTCACACAAAGCTGGAATCAATTAGTCAATAAGTAAGCTTTTCAAAGATGAGGCAGTTTACCATTGCACTATTCTCACCAATTATCACTTTAAATCTCCACACCTAAATTAACCTTTAAAGATTACAGATGTAATCACATCCTGAGACTACATCCATATAAACAATTTATCCAACACTCAAGTAAATCTGAAGCAAATTTTAAAACCTTGATTGTTACATAACTGAAATAAACAAGGTGAACGCTGAACATGAAGGCATTAATAAAACTCAACGATTCAATTCAGAATCAGAATCGCTTTTTATTGCCAGGTATGTGGACACACACGAGGAATTTGACTCCGGTTACACTTCACTCTCTTTAGTGCAACAAGTACAAAAATAGACAAAAAATAGACATAGAACAAGACTAAAGTAGAAGTGCAAATTGGTGCATGGTGCAAGGATGATACACTGAAGTCCAGTTTTTGCTGTTTAACACAGAGACAGCCTGAGGGAAGAAACTGTTCCTGTGTCTTGTTGTTTTGGCGTACAGAGTTCTGTAGCGCCTTGCAGAAGGGAGGAGTTTAAACAGTTTGTGTCCAGGGTGTGATGGGTCTGCAGAGATGTTACCTGCCCGTTTCCTGACTCTGGACAGGTACAGGTCCTGGATGGAGGGCAGGCTGACACCAATAATCTTCTCTGCAGACCTTATTGTCCGTTGCAGTCTGTTTTTTTCCTGTTTGGTGGTTGATCCGAACCAAACGGTGATGGATGAACAGAGAACAGACTGAACAATGGCGGTGTAAAACTGGATCAGCAGCTCCTTAGGTAGGTTGAGCTTCCTGAGCTGCCGCAGGAAGTACAACCTCTGCTGGGCCTTTTTGATGATGGTGACTGTTGGTCTCCCACTTCAGGTCCTGAGAGATTGTGGAGCCCAGAAACCTGAAGGATTTCACAGCAGACACTGCGTTGTTGGTGATGGTGATGGGTGGCAGAGTGGGGGGGCTTCTCTTAAAATCCACTGTCATCTCCACTGTTTTTAGCGTGTTCAGCTCCAGATTGTTCTGACCACACCAGCAGACCAGCCGTTCAACCTCCCGTCTGTATGCAGACTCGTCACCGTTCCGGATGAGGCCGATGACCGTTGTTTCATCTGCAAACTTCAGGAGTTTAACAGACGGGTCTCTGAGGTGCAGTCGTTGGTGTAAAGGGAGAAGAGCAGTGGGGAGAGCACACACCCCTGGGGGGCGCCGGTGCTGATGGCCCGGGTGCTGGATGTGATGCTCCTCAGCCTCACCTGCTGCTTCCTGTCAGTCAGGAAGTTTGTAATCCACTGACAGGGGGAGGAGGGCACAGTGAGCTCGGTGAGTTTGGTGCGGAGGATGGCTGGGGCGATGGTGTTGAACGCCGAACTGAAGTCCACAAACAGGATCCTGGCGTACGTCCCTGCAGAGTCGAGGTGTTGCAGGATGTAGTGCAGTCCCATGTTAACGGCATCATCCGCTGACCTGTTCGCTCGGTAGGCGAACTGCAGGGGGTCCAGCAGGGGGTGTGTGATGTCCTTCAGGTGCGCCAACACCAGTCTCTCGAAGGACTTCATGACTACAGACGTGAGGGCGACGGGCCTGTAGTCGTTCAGTCCTGTGATGGTGGGTTTCTTGGGGACCGGGATTATTGTGGAGAGTTTGAAGCATGAGGGGACTTCGCACAGCTCCAGGGATTTGTTGAAGATCCGGGTGAAGATGGGGGCCAGTGGTCAGCGCAGACCTTCAAGCAGGAGGGTGACACACCGTCTGGGCCGGGTGCCTTCCTGATCTTCTGTCTGTGAAAGACTGACAGAACATCCTCTTCACAGATCGTGAGTGCTGTTGTGGGGTCAGAGGGGAGAGGTGGCAGAGTGGCAGGTGATGTCAATGGGTCTTTAGTGTCTGGGGGGGGTGGTGTCAAACCTGCAGTAGAACACATTCAGCTCGTCAGCCAGTTGATGGTTCGCTGCAGTGTTGGGGGATGGTCTCCTGTAGTTGGTGATGTTCTCCCGGCCTCTCCACACTGACGCTGGATCGTTGGCTGAAAGGCTGTTTTTAATCTTTTCAGCGTAGCTCCTCTTGCCTGCTTTCACCGCCATTGTCAGCGTGTTTCTGGCCTGGTTGTACAGGACTCTGTCCCCACTTCTGTAGGCCTCCTCCTTGGCCTGACGAAGTTGCCTGAGTTTTGCAGTGAACCGAGGTTTGTTGTTGCTGTATGTGCGGAAGGTTTTGGTGGGCACACACATGTCCTCACAAAAGCTGATGTAAGATGTCACGGTATCAGTCAGTTCATGCAGGTCTGAGGCTGCAGTCTCAAAAACGCTCCAATCAGTGCAGTCAAAGCAGGCTTGTAATTCCACTTTGGCGTTGTTGGTCCATCTCCTCACCGTCTTGACCACAGGCTTAGCAGATTTCAGCTTCTGCCTGTAGGTCGGGATAAGATGAACCATGCAGTGATCAGAGAGTCCCAGGGCTGCACGGGGGACAGAGTGATATGAGTTCTTAAAAACAGTGTAACAGTGGTCCAGAGTCTTTGTGTCCCTGGTGGGACACTTAATATGCTGTTTATATTTTGGCAGTTCGTGGCTGAGGTTTGCTCTGTTAAATATTATATATTCAATTCAGTTTTATTGATATAGTACTAAACCACAACAAATGTCATCTCAAGGTATTAAAAGATCAATTCATTTCAAGTAAATTACAATCCCATTCATTTTAGTATGATCATAATCCAATCAAATCTTCCAAACAAGTCTTCCAACTGAAATAACCTTGAATATGTTTTTTTTATATATATATATATATATACATATATATATATATATATATATATACATATATATATATATATATATATATATATATATATATATATTATGGCATGCCGTTCAGGAAATCAATCTTTGAAAATATGGAATGAACCTTTGAATATATTGAATGAATCCTGAATATATGGAATGAAACTTGACTGAGGTCAGACTTCACGGCAGTGTCTGCGGCCATCTTGTCTAACGTGTGGCTACTGCAGTGTAACCCACACACTAAAAGGGTATGGTCACTAAGAAATGAATGATGCGTGAGTTGTTTTTGATCCTTCACGGCTAGGGTTGCCACCTGTGTCTGACAAAAATCCTGGACATTTTGACCATCGAATCGACCTTTATGTTTGTAAGCAACGGCACCTTTCGCACATCTAACCCAAGATAAAAACCGTCTTCTAAGCGACAGTTGTATAGCTAAAATTAGTAAGAATGACAATTTCTAGTGATTTGTTCAGTTAATTGCTTTATTTAACAGCAGACCTTTATTATTTTGTTATATTTTCAACAGTTTTTAGTTGTGGACACCTGGGGGCACGCACACACTCTCCGTCTCCACCTTACCATTTCTAATGAACCTCCACGGTGCGTGCCCCCACCACCACCACCACCCATGTTATGCTACGTCATTTTTGTAGAGCCAATAAGGCTGTGTATTATGGACGTAGGCACACTTCAATTAAACTGAAATACACATTTTGCGCATCATGTACAAAAATCCGGGACATTCAGTGTCCAGGATTTTTATTTTTATTTTCCTGGACAGACCATGAAAATCCTGGACAGGTGGCAACCCTATTCACGGCACTTGTAGAGACTGCAGGCCCTATCCTCCGCTTGTGTGTGTGACGGACAAGTACGCGGTAGAAAAAAAACAAGCATAACGAGACAGTCCAGCCATGTGAGCGGTGAGATACAAAGTACAGAGGAAATTATAAAGAAAAAAAAGAGAAGAGAGGGAGTGCTGCATGGTGCGATATTGTGTGGTGAACCCACTTCAAAAGGCTTTTTTCGCAGTTGTTACTTTTAACACTCAATTCATCATGGGTAAAAAAGGTACAAAAGCTGAAAACGAGAGCGGACAAAATGGCGGTTTAGCAGCTAGTCAGCAATGAGCCTGTAGAGGATGAAAATTAAGACAACCCGCCTTCAGAAACTGCTCACGGGCATGGAGGAGCGGATTATAACAAGCCTGATGGCACAAATTTCAGCCAAGCACGCCCCCATCGCCAGACATGACCAGACAATCCAAGCTATTGAAACCTCAATGAATGAATTCCAGGGGAGACTAACCACGATAGAGTCCACAGTCGGCAAACTTGTTAAAGTGAACGCACAACTGCAATCGAAGGTGGACGACCTCAAAAACAGGTCAAGAAGGTGCAACTCTCGTATAACAAGCGTACCAGAGGGGACCGAAGGCAACAAACCAACCTCCTTCGTTGAATCCCTCCTGGGAGAAATCTTCGGCCCGACGCCCAACCGTGGCTAGAGCACACAGGCTGGTCATCCAAAGGAGACAAAACGGCGCACCCCGACCCTTCTTAGCCTGCATCCACCATTTTCAGGTGAAGCAGCAAATTATGCAGCTTTCCCGAAAGAAAGGTTATCTGACCTACAGGGGCACGGAGATTCACATTTATGCAGATTACGGCGCTGAGGTGTCCAAGAAGAGAGCCGCCTTCACCCCAATCAAGGCCGAGCTAAGGAGAGCGGGATACCAGTTCAGCCTGCGCTTCCCCGCAAAGCTCCGTGTAATCGCCGAAGGGTTCCGGTACAAGTTCAACACCCCGGCTGAAGCCACCGTGTTTCGAAGAGCAGAGGAGAAAGAACACAGCCTTGAGGGGAACCGGTGCTGAATGTGCATGTGGACGTAGCGCATAACAAGGAAGCTAATGAGCTCACTGCTGTCCTTGAAATGATTGGTATAACTCAGCATGTGACTGAGCCCACCCACAGCAGAGGGCACACTCTAGATGTGCTCATTTCAAGGGGTGTTGTTATTTCAAACGTGGATGTCGTCGATGTTGCTTTATCTGATCATTTCTGTGTTTTCTTCGACCTGTCTGTTATACCCAAACCAGCACCTGGGTCTGCAGTTTTTCGGGGAAGACTCATAAATGACAGAACCGGGACACAGTTTATGGAAATAATTAGGTTTGAGAACACCCCGTGTTCTGATGTTGATGATCTGTTGAACTCTTACACATCAAGTCTCTTAAATGTTTTGGATACCATTGCTCCTGTCAAGGTTAGAAGGGTTCAAAGTAGGTAAAGGGCGCCATGGAGGAAAGAAGAGTCGGTCAGGGCACAAAAAAGGGAGTGCCGGAGAGCCGAGTCAAAGCTCCAGGTTCATTATGAGACTTACAAAGAAAAGCTACGTGTGTTCAACCAGACTTTGCGTAGAACGACTCTTGTGTCCTGTTTGCTACAGTAAACAGATTAACAAACCCTCCAGTTTCACTGCCTTTAGAACTCATTTCTACATCCAAGTGTAATGATTTTGCAATATTCTTTAAGGACAAAGTTCAAGGCATTAAGAATGCAATAATTTCCACAACACAAAGAACTACTCTGCAGCCAGCTGGACACCTAGAGCTGACACATTTCACACCTGTTACTGACAAACAGTCAGAGACCATCTGCAGTCTGAGTTCATCAACGTGCTGCCTTGATGAGTTGCCCACTAGATTCCTAAAGTCTGTGCTGAGCAGTTTGTTACCACAACTCGCTCATCTACATCAACATTGCACGCCTTCGCCCTACTCTCTCCCCCTCAGCTGCCGAAACACTCGTCCATGCCTTCATCACCTCCAGACTCGACTATTGCAATAGCATCCTGTATGGCCTCCCCTCCTCTGCTCTTCAAAAACTGCAATATTTTCAAAACTCGGCCGCCCGATTGCTCACTCACTCCCCCTCCAGAGAACACATCACTCCCATCCTTCAACAACTTCACTGGCTTCCAATAAAACAGCGAATCAACTTCAAGATCCTTCTCATCACCTACAAAGGCCTCAATAACCTTGCACCTCCATACCTTACAAACCTCCTCCACCCCTACTCCCCCACTCGACATCTCCGCTCCTCTGATGCAAACCTCCTCACTCCCATCACCAAGACCAAGTACCGCACCCTTGGGGACAGAGCGTTCTCCATTGCTGCCCTACCCTTTGGAACTCCCTGCCCCCCGCCATCCGGAACTCTGATACACTCCCCTCATTCAAAAGCCAGCTCAAAACCCACCTGTTCAAAATCACCTACAACACCTGATAAAAACCGCTGTCATTAAGCCCCTTCTAAAGAAGAGCAATCTTGATGCCACAGTACTGAACAACTACCGGCCCATATCAAACCTGCCATTCTTAGGCAAAGTCATTGAAAAAGTTGTATACCAACAGCTTAGTGACTTTCTCCTGTCTAACAATGCTTTTGATACTTTCCAATCAGGCTTTAGGCCCCACCACAGCACTGAGACAGCTCTGATCAAGGTGATAAATGACATCCGCCTGAACACAGATGCAAGTAAAGTCACAGTCTTAGTTCTGCTGGACCTGAGTGCTGCCTTTGACACAGTGGACCATGTGCTCTTATTACAGAGGTTAGAAGACTGGGTGGGAATATCTGGTCGTGCTTTAAACTGGTTCAAGTCCTATCTGGAGGACAGGAAATATTTTGTTGAAATTGATAACTGTGTCTCAGACCAAATGGCTATGACCTGTGGAGTTCCCCAGGGGTCAATCCTGGGACCCCTATTGTTCGATCTGTACATGCATCCACTAGGCCAGCTAATACATAGCTATAATGTGTCCTACCACAACTATGTAGATGACACTCAGATCTACATGTCACTGACGGCAGGAGAACACGGACCTGTAGATACATTGTGTCGCTGCATCGAACAGATCAGTGTGTGGATGCAAAACAATTTCCTCCAGCAAAACTCAGACAAAACTGAAATCATTGTCTGTGGCCCACAGAAACAAAGAGAAAGTGTTATCAGTCACCTTGAGACTCTCTCTCTAAAACCTAATAATCAGGTTAGAAATCTCGGGGTAATATTGGACTCAGACCTGAACTTTAACAGCCACATTAAATCAGTCACATCAGCAGCTTTTTACCATCTAAAAAACATTGCCAGAATCAAAGGAATAGTGTCTAAACCAGACTTAGAGAGACTGATCCATGCGTGTCTCCAGCAGGTTAGACTACACTCTTAACCCGAACTAGTTGAGTTTACTAGAAAATCGCGTGGAAACCCGTTGCCTTATCCCGTTTAAGTTTTTACAAAACATGAAACTAAACCTTTTAAGTTGTATTGGCATAGATAACTTAGACATATTCAAGTTTACATTAGTAACCTTTACTCAAAACCATTAGTTCACATAACTTATCTCTTTTCTGAGGTCTAGCCAACCATTTTAGGTCAAATGCACATAAATATATATAAAAGCATTTCTTAACATCATTTGTTGATATAAGTAATGTATTGTCTTCAAATTTTAATTAATGACTTATACTGTTTTGATTTAGAGTTTGTATATACCATTGTAGCAATGGTAGAGGTGGAGGCAAGAAAAGGCTTAGTCCAGACTTCCTCCTGCAATAAGCACTTTTATCTTGACAGACAATTCACAGGAACAATAGTGAATTTCAACCAACCCACATGTATTCGAACAAGTGGTGGTAACTTTCTATCTCACCACTTTCAGTTATGGTGCAGATTTAGTTAAAATGCAACACGAACAAAAACCTTGTACTACACCGTCACTGCGTACAGAACATAAACATAAAACACATACAAACTCTACCACAGCACTAAATACAGCACATAAACGGGGAACAGAGAGCACCCATAATGCAATGCGGCAACACACCCAAAGCACGCCACAATATATTGTTTAAAAAGAAATTTGTATGGGAAGGAAGAAATTAAAAAATACTTTTAAATTGTTCAAGTTATTTTATTTCAGAAAACATTGAAATTAACAAATAAAAATTAACACAAATAATTCACTGCAGCAATAATGAATTAAGACTGGTGCAGTCCTAAGCTAACCTTTAGCAAACGTTTAGCAACCAGACCGATCTTAATAATTGCTTTACACACTCTTCCGTCTACTTAGTGTCGTTAAAACTACTTTAAAACATCCACAGTTTATTTTTAAATACACAATTCAGTTTTCTCCAAAAATCGAGCTGGTCACGCTCTCACACAGGACGGGTCTTGACTCTCAGTTGAACTTCAAATAGGCTCCGCCCCTCCCTCACAGAACGTAACTTTATATGTAATCTCTGCTTAACATGATCATTGCAGTGTATATTTTCACATTTCTAATCCAAAGAACTAATTTGATTTAGTAATTACATAGATTTTTACAAAACATAATAGAATAAGTAATGAACACTAAAATGTTTAATTGAAAACAAATTCCGGGTTTACAGTGTACTGTAACGGCCTGCTCACTGGGCTCTAAACGGGCTGTAAGACAGCTGCAGTACATCCAGAATGCTGCTGCTCGAGTCCTGACTAGAACCAGGAAATACGACCATATTAGTCCAGTGCTCAGGTCTCTGCACTGGCTTCCTGTCGCTCAGAGAATAGACTTTAAAACAGCTCTGCTCGTGTACAAGTCTCTTCATGGTCAAGCGCCAAAGTACATCTCTGACATGTTAGAGCCATATGAACCAACTCGGGCTCTGAGAACCTCAGGGAGGGGTCTCCTGCCTCAGGGAGGGGTCTCCTGCTGGGGCCCAGAGTCAGGACTAAACAAGGTGAGGCTGCGTTTCAGTTTTATGCTCCTAAAATCTGGAACAGTCTTCCAGAAGATGTGAGACAGGCCTTAGCTCTGACAATGTTTAAATCCAGGCTGAAAACAGTTCTGTTTAGCTGTGCATATGACACCTGAAAGTATTTTATCTGCACTCTTTGCTTTTAAATTAATTAATTAATGATTATTTTTAATGGGTTTTTAATTTTTTTTTTAATTTTAATTTTTATTTAAATTTAAATTTTTTATTTCTTTTTATTGCCTTCTTGTGGTTTTATGTAGCTGTGAAGCACTTTGAATTGCCTTGTGTATGAATTGTGCTCTGTAAATAAAATTGCCTTGCCTTGCCTTGCTTTGATGGTCCGGGAGTCTGTGACCTGTTTTCCCAGCCTCACGTGCTGCCTCCTGTCAGACAGGAAGTCTGTGATCCACCTGCAGGGGGAGTCAGGCATGTTCAGCTGGGAGAGCTTGTCCTGTAGCAGAGCCGGGATGATTATATTGAAGGCAGAGCTGAAATCCACAAACAGGATCCTGGCGTAGGTTCTTGAGGAGTCCAGGTGCTGGAGGATGAAGTGGAGGGCCATGTTGACTGCGTGCCTACAGACCTGTTGGCTCTGTAGGCAAACTGCAGGGGGTCCAGGAGAGGGTCCATGATGGCTTTCAGGTGTGAAAGCAGAAGGCGCTCAAATTACTTCATCACCACAGAGGTCAGGGCGACGGGTTGGGGTATGGTGTCACGGGTGATGGTGTCAGGGCTGTCCCATTGTCTTTCGAAGCGACAGTAAAACTCATTAAGGCTGTTGGCAAGATCAAGATTGTCCAGGGAGTGGGGGGTTTTCGGCTTGTAGTTGGTCAGATGCCTGAGTCCTCTAGCTTCTCTCACCCCCTTGCTAAACCTGTACTTGGCCTCTTTAAATCTGCCTCTGTCCCCACTCCTGAACGCCTCCTCCTTCACCAGCTTTAGCTGTCTGAGCTTCGCTGTGAACCAAGGCTTGTCGTTGTTGCCATGTTGTGGTGAAAGCAGTATTTTATATACAAACAATTGTCCACATCGATACATAGCTAAAAATTGCAGTAGAAATTGGTATCAAAATTTTATGACAACAATTGACAATTACAAAAGATACCTGGGTAGCTGTAGCTTAGGAGGAAGAGTAGTCCTCTGCTAATTTGAAGGTCACTGATTCGATTCTTGGCTTCTTTGGACCACATACAGAAGTGTCCTTGGGCGAGACACTGAACTCCACGTTGCCTACCGATGTGTCCATCAGTGTCTGAGTGTGTGTGATACAGAAGAAAAGCACTGTGTGCTCCGTAACGCTGTATAGACAAAGACATGCTGTGTGAGTGAATAGGTGAATGTGGCTTGTTGTGTAAAAGCGCTTTGACTGGTCAACTAAACTAGAAAAGCACTGCATAGGTACAGTCCCTTTGCCTGGGCACAGTTTTATGAATCAGGCAGAAAGAACCCAGATGCATATATCTGCCTTTGTGTGTACACAGTTGTAGTCACAACGCTACACTGCATTTTATGATTTCACAGTTTATTGTGTGATTTCAGCTTTGCAGTATAACAGAAAGTACTCTTTTCCCTACTTCCAGTCTGTATTGCCATTTTCTAAGTGTTTTATAACCCTGTATTTTTATTCAATTGTGACAAATATACACATAAAGTAGTTTTCATACTTTTGATACAAATAGCAAAATATTTGGCATTTATTCTGTTCCATGTCATGTCTGCGCTCGTCAAGTCAAATCCACAACCTACTTTATCTCTCTTTTTAAAGGTCCTCCATGGCAGAGGCTGGGTATCCTGTGTCGGAGCTGTGCACACTTGGGGATGGAGTTCCCTTTGAATCTAACAAGAGCTTTCCAGAAGCAAGAACACCTTGTGAACGAACTGGAGAATTAGTGTACACCTGCCAGGAGGAAGTCAGTGAGATATATGAAGATCAGTTTGCAACTACTCCTACCATGACTGCTCAAAGTAGCAACCAGAGGGCCAGCAGAGGGTCTGCTGAACAGCAACTAAGCCCATCAGATCATTGTGCAATTCCCAGGGCTTTAAGCCACCCACATTCTCTGTCAGACATAAATGCATCCTTGCAATACTACAAGATAGTTTTAAAGACTCCCAATAACAGTGACAGTGACAATGGGGCTGGCAGGACAGTACACAGTGTAAAGCCAACCTCTTTTCCTATTCACAGGAGCCACTCAGACAGTTTATCTTTGGTTAAAAATGGAGTGCCTCCTCGAGTGCCACACAGTGAAATGTGTGGACTTGGTTATCATGAGGCAGATAAGGCTACCCCTGAGACTGAGACTCACTCCAAGTTAGCCTGTAAGCAGCCAATGCAGGTACAGCAGGGCAACATTGTCACTACTTTTTGCAGAGGAATCAGTAGCAGAGAGGGTTGTGAGCATCAGCCTTTGAACAAGTGTGCCTGTAAGTCATCTGCCAGCTTATCTGTCAAAGTAGAGTGTCCTGAAGAAGATGGCTGTTGCCCTGCTAGAAGTAACGAGGCACTTTGTTATGGCCCTTATATTCACCACACCAACATTGAGGACACATTTGCTTCTTTCTGCCATCCCCAGTCCATTTCAGTCCCCTCCCAGCTGCTACCATGCCTTATGGGCATAGAGCCAAGTTGCAAAATTCAGCGTGCAGTGACTCCCCCTCCATCAGCCAACCACCTCACTCTACCTCGTCTTATCTCATCTGTCAGTGAGACAGACCTGGATGGTAAACATCAGCTGCAGTGCTGCAACCTCAAATGCTCTTGGATCAGCTCCCAGCCACCTTTTAAACGCTCGCAATGCCCAAAAAACTTTATTGGAGAGGAGTGCTGTTGTAGTGTACTTTGTCATGCTAGAGCCTTGACAAATGACATTGGCACTATGACAGTCCACAAAGTTCTGAGGGATGTTGGGGTGCAGACAGGTCAAACCATCAGTTCTCATGTGTTCCCCCAGATCTTTCTGGCAGTTGATAACAGAAGAGAGATCCTCTGTCAGACTCCAAGCAGCCATCATGATGGAGTTGAGAAATTAAATGAAGCTCCCAAGTCACCAGTGAAGGAAGTAAAGTGGGATGCAGAGGGGATGACATGGGAGGTATATGGGGCCTCCGTAGACCCTGAGGAACTGGGTCAGGCCATCCAGAGACACCTGGAGCTGCAGATCAAGGAGACAGCTAGCCGTGCGACCAATCTTTTGCACCAGGAGAGCATGAATATCAACTCTCAGACGAAGAGGAGCAGAATTATCAGAACACCAGCCTGCTGTAGTCGCAGCACCACAGCTGTTGACTGACCTGTTGGCAGATGGAATTGAACACCTCAGCACTGTGCTTAATAGCCAGTTTAGCTACTAATAGCTTCAGCCTTAAATGCCACCTATCTTATCAAAAGGTGTATGAAAAATGATAGAACCTGCATACTTACATGTATGGTCTGTAGACCACAGTTTATCAAAAAGTTGTACATGGAAAATTTGAAAGGTAAAATCTGTACAATCTATTGAATAATAAAGATCATGATTAAAAAAAAGACGAAGCAAATGCAAAAGTGCTGGAAAGGAATTGACAAAACCAACAACAGATTTTTGTTCCATTATTTGCTGTTTACGTATCAATATTTATCCATCCATTTTCTGCCACTTATCCACAACACTCCTCCCTCCACCCTAGCTACCACTTCTAGCTCTTCCAGGGATACACTGGAGTGTAGTGAGTCTTGAGTCTGCCTCAAGGTCTCCTTCTAGTGTAACATGTCTAAAACACCTCCCCTGGGAGGCGTCTGGAAGGCATCCCGTCCGACCCCTTGCAAACAAGTGTTTCTTTATAAGTAGCCCACATTTATTTAGCGCCAAGCTAGATTCTATATACTTTACAGAGGGTTTTTCATTCCCCCAGTCACATACACATTCACACAGCATTTCATATTTCACAAAACTTTTTCCATCATGGTCACAGTAATGAGCCCATCAGGAATAATGTATAGTTCAAGTTATGTTTTTATTTATTCCCACTGGGTAAATTCACATGTCATACTATCATCAAGAGTCAGAGAACGATCAGTGCAGTGATCCAAATGAATCATAACATTATAAAAGGAAATGTAGACTGAAAATATACAAAAAATTAATAGATCCAAAATACACTAAATACAAGCAGACTACAAGAAAAATGAAAAAAAAGGCATTCCACTAACTTTGAGGAATTTCAAAGAGTCGAAGAGTCGGAAAGATTTGGTAATGTATAAGAAAGCCCTTCATGAAGCTATAACTGCTTTCTATTCAGCATTGTTGGAATCCCAGGTTTCTTTTCAGCACTGTAGCCAGGCTAGAGTCCTAGCTCTGTTGAGCCATGTATGTATGTATTCCATGTACAAGAAGAAAATGTATACATATGAGTGTTGTATTTACATACAGATATTATCTGTAATGGAGTTACATATATGGTGTGTGGGTATTATTGACAGAAATATTCAAATTAAGTGTCCTGGATATTTCAACATCTGAAGCTGGTAGGAAACAAAAGCTTGTCAAATTAATAGTATTCATTAACCCAGGACCAAGGTATGTTTCATTCATACTGTCACAGGAAACCAGGTTTCAGGTAAGAAAAGAAAAAATATATTTTGATTTCAATTTTGTTGATAATGATAATAATAATAAAAGTAATAAAAAGAATGCACCACTCAATATTTGCCTTCCCTTGGTTCTGCTTTCATGTTTAAGCTTTACTCTTTAAGATTCTACTTCAATACCATTCAACCCAGTAATACAATATATAACAAAAGACATTAAAGGCTACATTATAGATAATGTAAAAGTACATACCATACTTGTGTTGGTGGTTAAATATGTATTTTGAGCAATAGCACTAGAACATTTTTACTGAGGTCTAAAGTAGAGAGAAGAGAAGATCAGGCAGATTGAGTTTGTTGAAATAAGTAAGACTAAACTAGCCTGGCTGACGCGTCCACATCTCGATGAGATGGTGGTCTGGGAACTAGGTGTGCATTTTCTCGTATTTGAGGCGTGGTTTACGAATGCCTAGAGCCGTTTATTGGGCGCTACGAATGTCTATCAATGGGCGTCCGGTTCTTCCCATGCTGCTTTGCGCGCGATTCATAGCCAATTGTATCACTTATACCAGATGACGTATGTAGAGCGACAGAAATTTGACGAGCAAATACATCCTTCTTGGCAATGAAATCTTTCAACGCCAAACGTTGCTCTTTTTTAAAAGTAAACTTGCGTTCTAAGCTACTTAAAACACTTTCTAAGGCTGCATCGAACGGTAACGTTGTCCGCTGCCATGTTGGATTAACACTCTACAAGCTTCGGTGTCGCGCATAGATGTCGTCATCGTTAGAGAAGCGTCCTAACCAGATGAACCACCTCAGCTGACTCCTTTCGATGCAGAGGAGCAGCGGCTCTACTCCGAGCTCCTCACCATAACTCTAAGGCTGATCCCAGCCATCCTCAGAAGGATATCCATTTCAGCCGGTTGTATCTGTGATCTCGTTATTTTGGCCACTACCCAGATCTGTGACCATAGGTGAGGGTTGGAGCAAAGATGGAGCAGTAAACTGAAAGCTTCTCCTTCCGGCTCAGCTCATTCTTCACTACAACAGACGGGAGCAACGCCCTCATTACTGCTGATGAAGCCCTAATCCATCTGTCCATTTCTCGCTCCAACCTGCCGTCACTCATGAGCAAGATACCCAGATACCCAGCGGCTCATCTCCAACCCGGAGAGAACATTTCACCTTTTTTAGGGTTGTGAACCATGGCTTTGGTTTTGGAAAAGCTGACTTTCATTCCAGCTGCTTCATACTCATCTGCAAACTGCTCCAGTGCCAAGAGAAGAAGTCAACAGAACCACATTATCCGCAAAAAAGCAGTTTCCCAAACCAGAAGCCCTCCTCTCCACAACTATGCCTTGAGATCCTGTCTATGAAAATCACAAACCGGATTGGTCACAAGGAGCAGCCCTGACGGAGTCACTGTAAACAAGATCAACTTAGTTCCGAGAATGCAGACACAGCTCTTGCTTTGGTTATAAAGAGACTGGATAGCTCGTGAAGGGGCTCTAGTACCCCGTACTCCCTCAGGACCCCCCACAGAATCCCTCGGAGAACACAGTCGTAACCCCTTTTCCAAGTCTCCAAAACACGTGTACACTAGATGGTCAAACTCTCATAACTCTCGGTGCTAGCACACGTCCCAAATAATTCATGGTCCAAAAAAACTGTGCTCAATTGGTGATTGATTAGTGTTGAAACTAATTCCAAATTGTCGAGGTTAGACAGAAATCAGAAGACAAAGGGGGAGCTAGCAAAATTGTTGAGGGATTAAATGCCTTGAGATGATGTTTGTTGTGATTTGGTGTCACAATCTGATTCAATCTGCTCGCCTTAGTTCCTAATCATGCTCACCTGTGCCTTGCACCAGGCTTCTCCTTTACATTCAGAATAGAATTTCAGATTCTTCTCCTCACATATAAAGCTCTTAATGACCGAGCTCCATCATATCTTAAAGATCTCATTGTAAGATATTTTCCTAACAGAGCACTTCGTTCCCAAACTGCAGGTTTACTTGAGGTTCCCAGAGTTTCTAAAAGTAGAATGGGAGGCAGAGCCTTCAGTTATCAGGCCCCTCTATTGTGGAACCAGCTGCCAGTTTGGGAGGAAGAGCCTTCAGTTATCAGGCCCCTCTCTGTGGAACCAGCTGCCAGTTTGGGAGGCAGAGCCTTCAGTTATCAGGCCCCTCTCTGTGGAACCAGCTGCCAGTTTGGGAGGCAGAGCCTTCAGTTATCAGGCCCCTCTCTGTGGAACCAGCTGCCAGTTTGGGAAGCAGAGCCTTCAGTTATCAGGCCCCTCTCTGTGAAACCAGCTGCCAGTTTGGCTTCAGGAAGCAGACACCCTTTCCACTTTTAAGACCAGGCTTAAAACATTCCTTTCTGATAAAGCTTATAGTTAGGGATGGCTCAGGTGATCCTGAAACATCCCATAGTTAAGCTGCTATAGGCCCAGACTGCTGGGGGAGCTCATCTGTCACACCTTTCCTCACTTTACTCTCTTTATGTATATGTGACATTATTGTGGTCATTAACTCGTGTTTCCTGTTCCAACAGATATCCTTTGAATGGTGTTACAGTGTTTGTTGTCCCCTCTTTTCTGTCCTCTCAGCCCCCAGCTGGTGGAGGCGGATGGCCACCCTTCCTGAGTCTGGTTCTGCCAGAGGTTTCTTCCTGTTAAAAGGGAGTCGTTTCTCTCCACAGTCGCCTCAGGCACGCTCAGGATGGGAGATTGGACTGAAGACAAGTTTCAGTGCAATCTGTTGGTTTTCTTAGCTAGGAAACTGTTTTTGAATTGGCTCTACATGAATGAATTGGATTATTTTGTAAATAATTATGATTACAATTAATTGAATTCCAATTGGCTTGAATTGGACTTTATTATTTAAGTGCCTTGAGATGACATTTGTTGTATTATGCGCTATATAAATAAAAATGAATTGAATTGAATTGAACGCCACCCAGTGGTAAGGATGGTGGACCGAATATCGCCCAGAAAAAAATTAAAAACTTCCTTTCAAACAAATAACTTTGTGTCAAAAAAAGAAAACAATAGCATACATTATTGGTTATTTTCTTGCAGTCTCTTCCAAATCTGGATGGATGGATGTTTAGGAATATGTATTCTGGCTGTACTCAACCCATTATCTGGAGTCGATGTGTTGTGACTTGCTGTGTGGAGCAGCCAATCAGACGTCAGGGTCAGTGGACAAGCCACACAAGTCCCACCCACTGAGTTTGATGACTGGGTTTGACAGTTTAAATTATTTCAGAAGTTAGTTAAGAAGCGCCTTGTCTCTGCAACTTTTGTGTCCATTTTAGA
Organism: Odontesthes bonariensis; assembly: GCF_027942865.1. Taxonomy (NCBI): domain Eukaryota; kingdom Metazoa; phylum Chordata; class Actinopteri; order Atheriniformes; family Atherinopsidae; genus Odontesthes; species Odontesthes bonariensis. The sequence goes on from NC_134507.1 coordinate 46,426,765, forward strand.
CTATGCAGACCTCCTGTATATGAACGCTTCAGTTAAATGCCTGAGTAAGATTGACTCTGTGTATCATGCTGCCCTGAGGTTCATCACTAACTATAGGGCTCTAACCCATCACTGTGAACTACATGCCAGAGTACAATGGCCTGCACTGGCTACCAGGAGACTCACTCACTGCTACACTTTTATATACAAGGCAATACTCGGACTACTGCCACCCTACATCTGCAGCCTAATCACAGTAAGGAACATTGCCTCTTATGGTCTGCGTTCCAAAGACCATTTGCCACTCCCTGTCCCCTGTTTTCGTACAGAGCAGGGAAAAAGGGCCTTTGCTTTTTCTGCTCCTACCTCATGGAACAATTTACAAAAGGATTTGAAATTAACGGAACTGATTCCATTGAGCGATTTTAATTCCAGGATGAGATCACTTGAGACGAGTCCCTTGTCTGTAATTGTTTTAATTGATTTGTTATTGTTTTACTTGATTTGTTATTTTAATGCAACGGAAATTTTAATTTTGTAACTTGTGCTGCCACTTGGCCAGGACACCCTTGTAAAAGAGATTTTTAATCTCAACGGGTCTATTTTCCTGGTAAAATAAAGGTTGAAAAAATGAAAAAAAGAAAAAGAAAAATTTCATGACAACAGCGCTCGCACAGGAGGCATGAAATAAATAATTTGAGTAATTTCGGTTGCTATGCGCCGACCTTATCGGCAGCAAGTCTGTGTAGCTCTCAATTTTTCTCATCGTTTATATGATTATTTGTCATTTTTTGTTTCTATCTGAAACATTTTTAGTTAGTTTTTATTGATCTGCTTTTTTGTTTTAATACATTTTTTGACAATGTGCACTACTACTAAAGCAAGGGACACAAGAGAAGGACTGTTGGCACTGTCAAGGATTGGATGCGGAATAAAACATCCAATTCCGACTGAGCTTAAAAAGCTGTACCGTGGATGCAGAGCTGGAGCGAAACTAAAGGCAAAGAGGCACAACAGGAGGTGGAGGTACAAACCTTTTCTGCCCTCTGTGATTATGGGAAATGCTAACTCACTACCAAACAAGTGTGATGAGCTAGAGGCGCTTGTGCGGAACCAACGGCTGTATAAGGAGAGCAGTTTGATCTGTCTGTCTGAGTCCTGGCTGAACGACAACACACCAGACTCATGTGTGGACATACCCGGCTTCACAGCCGTACAAGCAGATCGAGACCTGAGTACGAGCGGCGGTAAGCGGAAAGACAGGGGTGTTATCCTGTTCTTTAATCAGATATGGGTAAACCCCCGCAATGTGACCGTTAAGGAGAGGGTTTGTTGTCCAGACATCGAACTGATGTCAGTTGGTTTCCGTGCGTTCTATGCGCCCAGAGAGTTCCCATACACAGTCGTCATCGTTGTTTACATTCCACCGAGGGCGGCACCTACAACGGCGTGTGACGTCATTCATGACGCCGTTGCTAGGATACAGACCCAGCATCCTGAGGCATTCGTTGCAATCACAGGAGATTTCAACCACGTCTCTCTATCCTCCTGCCTGACTGGCTTTGTACAGTATGTGGACTGTCCAACAGGTGGAGAAAAGACATTAGATCTGTTCTATGCTAACGTGAAGGAGGCTTACAGGACAGTGTCTCTTCCACCACTAGGTAGATGGGTAGACACAGCATGGTCTATCTACAACCCACATACAGACTGGGCTGTACTGCTGGAGGAAGATGAAATGGACATTGACATGGACAGGAGGGTCAGCACCATCATAGACTACATTAACTTCTGTAGGGACACTGTGATTCCAGTCAGGACTGTAAGGTGCTATCCAAATAACAAACCATGGATCACCAGTGACATCAAAGACCTCCTGAAGCAGAAAAAGAGGGCGTTCCAGAATGGGGATAGAGAAAGGCGGAGGAGTGTACAACAGGAGCTTAAAAAGACATTACGTCGAGCTAAGGTGGAGTACAAGAAAAAGGTGGAGAGACAGCTGGAGAACAATAACACCAAGGAGGTGTGGAAGGGCATGAGGACCATCACTGGATACAGACTGAAGAACTCTCAGTCTGTAGAAGGTGATGTGGACAGAGCCAACACTTTCAACCATTATTACAACAGGTTTGACAGTGTGGCTTTTCCCTCCTCTGCTGCTGCTCCCTCCACCCCCACCACTACAGCTGCTTCCTCTATACTGCTTCCACTGCCCAGCTGTACTTCCACCTCAATGGCAACCTGCATCGCCAAGCCTCCTCCTCCGCCTGACTGCACCTCTACCTCTGCTGTCACCAACAAGCTTCTTCTGTCCAGGTGCACCTCCACCTCTGCAGCAACTTCCACCGCCTGGTCTCCTGAGCCAAGCTATACCTCCACCTGTGTGGCAGCTTCCACCATCAGGCCTCCTAAGCCCAGGTGCACCTCCACCTCTGCGGCAGCTTCCACCACCAGGTCCTGAGCACAGCTGCATCTCCACATCTGTGGCTGCTCCCACCGCCTGGCCTCCTCGGTCCAGCTGCTCCTCCACCTCTGCAGCAACTCCCACCACTAGCCCTCCTCTGTCCAGCTGCACCCCCACCGTCATCTCTATGGTTGATAGCAACATCACTCCTGTCGCCATCCCTCTGCTACAACCTCTGTGTCTAACTATAGAGGAGGTTGGAGCTGAGCTCAGGAGACTTAAGTCAGGGAGGGCTTCAGGCCCAGATGGAGTCTGTCCAAGGCTTCTGAGGGACTGTGCTGGTCAACTAGCAGTCCCTCTTCAGAGGCTCTTAAATATGAGCATTCAGATGGAAAAAGTCCCAGTACTGTGGAAAACTTCTTGTCTCAAATTAGGGCAACCGGTGGAGCTGAATGACTACAGACCGGTGGCTCTGACATCTCATATCATGAAGACCTTGGAGAGACTTCTTGTTCATCGCATGAGATTGCAGGTTGCTGAGGATCTTGACCCCCTCCAGTTTGCCTACCAGAAACACAGGAGTGGAAGACCTGATTCTGTACATGTTGCATCGGGGATATGCTTATCTGGATGTGCCTGGTTCATATGTGAGAGTCATGTTCTTTGACTTCTCCAGTGCCTTCAACACCATACGGCCTCCCATACTGAAAGACAAGCTGCTAGGTATGGGTGTGGCCCCCTCCCTGACATCATGGATTATAGACTATCTGTCTGCCAGACCACAGTATGTCAGGATGGGGAAATGTGTTTCTGGAACACTGGAATGCAGTACTGGTGCTCCGCAGGGTACTGTTTTGGCTCCTTTTCTTTTCACCCTGTACACATCAGACTTCAGGTACAACTCAGAGTCATGCCACATTCAGAAATATTCTGATGATACGGCTGTTGTGGCATGTGTGCACGGTGGGCAGGAGAGGGAGTACAGGGACCTTGTGGAGGCCTTTACTGACTGGAGCAAAAAGAACTGTTTGCTCCTGAACACCACCAAAACCAAAGAGCTGGTGGTGGACTTCAGGAGATCTAAAACTCCATACCAGTCAGTCTGCATTGATGGAGGGGAGATAGAGACTGTTCAGATCTGCAAATACCTGGGGGTGGTGCTGGATAATAAACTGGAGTGGTCTGCCAACACAGAAGCAGTGTACAGGAGGGGCCAGAGCCGTCTCTTTTTCCTGAGACGCTCAGGTCCTTCAATGTCTGCAGTGATATGATGTGCATGTTTTATCACACTATCACTGAGAGTGCACTGTTCTATGCTGCTGTCTGCTGGGGGAGTTGCACTACAGACACAAACTGTAGGTGCCTGGACAAACTGGTGAAAAAGACTGGTTCTGTTGTAGGCTCTCAGTGCTGTGGTGGAGAAACGGATGAGGAGGAAGTTAGATTCTGTGATGGAGAATAATAAACATCCTATCCACAGCATCCTGACAGGACAGAGGAGCAGCTGCAGTGAGAGGCTGCAGAACTGAGAGCTTCAGGAGGTCCTTTGTTCCCACAGCCAGAAGGCTTTTTAACAGTGACTGCTGAGTTCTTCTCAAATTGATTGATTGATTTTTATTTATTTGTTTATTTTGCCATTTAGTCATTTATTATTATTTAGTTAGTAGTAGAATTATTATTGTTGTTTTATTGTTGTTAATTCAATCATTGTAAATATTTAAAGAAATGTTGAGCTACTTGACGAATTTGAATTTCCCCCATTGGGGGATAAATAAAGTATTTTTCTATTTCTATTTCTATTTCTATAAATACACAGTGAAATAATTAAATATATTTTGAAATAAAAGTTGTCTTTGAAAGGACATTTTAGTATTTAAATTCATTATTTTAAAAGGAAGACTGAATTATTTCATGGGACATTTAATCAATTAATTGCATATTTCATAATTCCATGATGTATTTGATTATTTATTGATATATTTAATGATTTAAAGATATATTTAATTAATTAGTGGTGAATTTAATTATTTAATGATGTTTTTAATCATTTTATTATACATTGAATTAATTAATGGGAGATATACAGGTATGTAGTTCATGATGTATTTATTTATTTCATGATATTTTTATTTATTTAATTTAGTCACCCCTAACCCTCCTTAGTGCACACACACGCAAACAATTCCACCAACCAAGCCAACAATCAGCGGAGGAGACGGAAGCGCAGCCAGAGAGAGGCGAGCGGCGCCGGTGCAGCTACGGACAGTGTTTTATGTCTATGGGACAGTGTCTTATGTCTATGGGACAGTGCCGTATGTCTATGGGACAGTGTTTTATGTCTATGGGACAGTGTCGTATGTCTATGGGACAGTGTCTTAACTCTATGGGACAGTGTCTTATGTCTATGGGACAGTGTCTTAAGTCTATGGGACAGTGTCTTATGTCTATGGGACAGTGTTTTATGTCAATGGGACAGTGTCTTATGTCTATGGGACAGTGTCGTATGTCTATGGGACAGTGTCTTAAGTCTATGGGACAGTGTCTTATGTCTATGGGACAGTGTCGTATGTCTATGGGACAGTATCATGTCTATGGGACAGTGTCTTATGTCTATTGGACAGTGTTTTATGTCTATGGGACAGTGTTTTATGTCTATGGGACAGTGTCTTATGTCTATGGGACAGTGTCGTATGTCTATGGGACAGTGTCTTAACTCTATGGGACAGTGTCTTATGTCTATGGGACAGTGTCTTAAGTCTATGGGACAGTGTCTTATGTCTATGGGACAGTGTTTTATGTCTATGGGACAGTGTCTTATGTCTATGGGACAGTGTCGTATGTCTATGGGACAGTGTCTTAAGTCTATGGGACAGTGTCTTATGTCTATGGGACAGTGTCGTATGTCTATGGGACAGTATCATGTCTATGGGACAGTGTCTTATGTCTATTGGACAGTGTTTTATGTCTATGGGACAGTGTCGTATGTCTATTGGACAGTGTCTTATGTCTATTGGACAGTGTTTTATGTCTATGGGACAGTGTCTTATGTCTATGGGACAGTGTCTTATGTCTATGGGACAGTTTCTTATGTCTATGAGACAGTGTTTTATGTCTATTGGACAGGGTCTTATGTCTATGGAACAGTGTCTTATGTCTATGGGACAGCGTTTTATTACTATTGGACAGTGTTTTATGTCTATGGGACAGTGTCTTATGTCTATGGGACAGTGTTTTATGTCTATGGGACAGTGTCTTATGTCTATGGGACAGTGTCTTAAGTCTATGGGACAGTGTCTTAAGTCTATGGGACAGTGTCTTATGTCTATGGGACAGTGTTTTATGTCTATGGGACTGTTTTATGTCTATGGGACAGTTTCTTATGTCTATTGGACAGTGTCTTATGTCTATGGGACAGTGTCGTATGTCTATGCGACACTGTCATGTCTATGGGACAGTGTCTTATGTCTATGGGACAGTGTTTTATGTCTATGGGACAGTGTCGTATGTCTATCGGACAGTGTCTTAAGTCTATGGGACAGTGTCGTATGTCTATGGCACAGTGTCATGTCTATGGGATAGTGTCTTCTTTCTATGGGACAGTGTCGTAAGTCTATTGGACAGGGTCTTATGTCTATGGGACAGTGTTTTATGTCTATTGGACAGGGTCTTATGTCTTTGGGACAGTGTCTTATGTCAATGGGACAGTGTCTTAAGTCTATGGGACAATGTCTTATGTCTATGGGACAGTGTTTTATGTCTATGGGACAGTGTCTTATGTCTATGGGACAGTGTCTTATGTCTATGGGACCGAGTCGTATGTCTATGGGACAGTGTCTTATGTCTATGGCACAGTGTCAAGTCTATGGGATAGTGTCTTATTTCTATGGGACAGTATCGTAAGTCTATTGGACAGGGTCTTATGTCTATGGGACAGTGTCTTATGTCTATGGGACAGTGTTTTATGTCTATGGGACAGTGTCTTATGTCTATGGGACAGTATTTTATGTCTATGGGACAGTGTCTTATGTCTATGGGACAGTGTTTTATGTCTATGGGACAGTGTCGTATGTCTATCGGACAGTGTCTTAAGTCTATGGGACAGTGTCTTATGTCTATGGCACAGTGTCAAGTCTATGGGATAGTGTCTTATTTCTATGGGACAGTGTCGTAAGTCTATTGGACAGGGTCTTATGTCTATGGGACAGTGTTTTATGTCTATTGGACAGGGTCTTATGTCTTTGGGACAGTGTCTTATGTCTATGGGACAGTGTCTTATGTCTATGGGACAGTGTCTTAAGTCTATGGGACAATGTCTTATGTCTATGGGACAGTGTTTTATGTCTATGGGACAGTGTCTTATGTCTATGGGACAGTGTCTTATGTCTATGGGACCGAGTCGTATGTCTATTGGACAGTGTCTTAGGTCTATGGGACAGTGTTTTATGTCTATGGGACAGTTTCTTATGTCTATGGGACGGTATCTTATGTCTATGGGACAGGGTCTTATGTCTATGGGACAGTGTCGTATGTCTATTGGACAGTGTCGTATGTCTATGGGACAGTGTCTTATGTCTATGGGACAGTGTCTTATGACTATGGGACAGTGTTTTATGTCTATGGGACAGGGTCTTATGTCTATGGGACAGTGTCTTATGTCTATGGGACAGTGTTTTATGTCTATGGGACAGGGTCTTATGTCTATGGGACAGTGTGTTATGACTATGGGACAGTGTTTTATGTCTATGGGACAGTGTCTTATGTCTATGGGACAGTATTTTATGTCTATGGGACAGTGTCTTATGTCTATGGGACAGTGTTTTATGTCTATGGGACAGTGTCGTATGTCTATCGGACAGTGTCTTAAGTCTATGGGACAGTGTCGTATGTCTATGGCACAGTGTCATGTCTATGGGATAGTGTCTTATTTCTATGGGACAGTGTCGTAAGTCTATTGGACAGGGTCTTATGTCTATGGGACAGTGTCTTATGTCTATGGGACAGTGTTTTATGTCTATGGGACAGTGTCTTATGACTATGGGACAGTGTTTTATGTCTATGGGACAGGGTCTTATGTCTATGGGACAGTGTCTTATGTCTATGGGACAGTGTTTTATGTCTATGGGACAGGGTCTTATGTCTATGGGACAGTGTGTTATGACTATGGGACAGTGTTTTATGTCTATGGGACAGTGTCTTATGTCTATGGGACAGTATTTTATGTCTATGGGACAGTGTCTTATGTCTATGGGACAGTGTTTTATGTCTATGGGACAGTGTCGTATGTCTATCGGACAGTGTCTTAAGTCTATGGGACAGTGTCGTATGTCTATGGCACAGTGTCAAGTCTATGGGATAGTGTCTTATTTCTATGGGACAGTGTCGTAAGTCTATTGGACAGGGTCTTATGTCTATGGGACAGTGTTTTATGTCTATTGGACAGGGTCTTATGTCTTTGGGACAGTGTCTTATGTCTATGGGACAGTGTCTTATGTCTATGGGACAGTGTCTTAAGTCTATGGGACAATGTCTTATGTCTATGGGACAGTGTTTTATGTCTATGGGACAGTGTCTTATGTCTATGGGACAGTGTCTTATGTCTATGGGACCGAGTCGTATGTCTATTGGACAGTGTCTTAGGTCTATGGGACAGTGTTTTATGTCTATGGGACAGTTTCTTATGTCTATGGGACAGTATCTTATGTCTATGGGACAGTATCTTATGTCTATGGGACAGGGTCTTATGTCTATGGGACAGTGTCGTATGTCTATTGGACAGTGTCGTATGTCTATGGGACAGTGTCTTATTTCTATGGGACAGTGTCGTAAGTCTACTGGACAGGGTCTTATGTCTATGGGACAGTGTTTTATGTCTATTTGACAGGGTCTTATGTCTTTGGGACAGTGTCTTCTGTCTATGGGACAGTGTCTTGTGACTATGGCACAGTGTTTTATGTCTATGGGACAGTGTCTCATGTCTATGGGACAGTTTGTCTTGTGTCTATGGGACAGTGTCGTATGTCTATTAGACAGTGTCTTATGTCTATGGGACAGTGTCTTATGCCTATGGGACATTGTTTTATGTCTTTTGGAAAGTATCTTATGTCTATGGGACAGTGTCTTATGTCTATGGGACAGTTTCTTATGTCTATGAGACAGTGTTTTATGTCTATTGGACAGGGTCTTATGTCTATGGAACAGTGTCTTATGTCTATGGGACAGCGTTTCATTACTATTGGACAGTGTTTTATGTCTATGGGACACGGTCTTATGTCCATGGGACAGTGTCTTATGTCTATGGGACAGTGTTTTATGTCTATGGGACAGTGTCTTATGTCTATGGGAGAGTATTTTATGTCTATGGGACAGTGTCTTATGTCTATGGGACAGTGTCGTATATCTATGGCACAGTGTCTTAAGTCTATGGGACAGTGTTTTATGTCTATGGGACAGTGTCTTATGTCTATGGGACAGGGTCTTATGTCTATGGGACAGTGTTTTATGTCTATGGGACAGTGTCTTATGTCTATGGGACAGTGTTTTATGTCTATTGGACAGGGTCTTTTGTCTTTGGAACAGTGTCTTATGTCTATGGTACAGTGTCTTATGTCTATGGGACAGTGTCTTAAGTCTATGGAACAATGTCTTATGTCTATGGGACAGTGTTTTATGTCTATGGGATAGTGTCTTATGTCTATGGGACAGAGTCGTATGTCTATTGGACAGTGTCTTAGGTCTATGGGACAGTGTTTTATGTCTATGGGACAGTTTCTTATGTCTATGGGACAGTGTCTTATGTCTATGGGACAGTATCTTATGTCTATGGGACAGGGTCTTATGTCTATGGGACAGTGTTTTATGTCTATGGGACAGTGTCTTAAGTCTATGGGACAGTGTCTTATGTCTATGGGACAGTGTTTTATGTCTATGGGACAGTGTCTTATGTCTATGGGACAGTGTTTTATGTCTATGGGACAGTTTCTTATGTCTATGGGACAGTGTCGTATGTCTATGCGACACTGTCATGTCTATGGGACAGTGTCTTATGTCTATGGGACAGTGTGGTGTGTCTATTGGACAGTGTTTTAAGTCTATGGGACAGTGTTTTATGTCTATGGGACAGTGTCTTATGTCTATGGGACAGTGTGGTATGTCTATGGGACAATGTCGTATGTCTATGGGACAGTGTCATGTCTATGGGACAGTGTCTTATGTCTATGAGACAGTGTTTTATGTCTATTGGACAGTGTTTTATGTCTATGGGACAGTGTCTTATGTCTATGGGACTGGGTCTTATGTCTATGGGACAGTATTTTATGTCTATGGGACAGTGTCGTATGTCTATCGGACAGTGTCTTAAGTCTATGGGACAGTGTCGTATGTCTATGGCAGAGTGTCATGTCTATGGGATATTGTCTTATTTCTATGGGACAGTGTCGTAAGTCTATTGGACAGGGTCTTATGTCTATGGGACAGTGTCTTATGTCTATGGGACAGTGTTTTATGTCTATGGGACATTGTCTTATGACTATGGGACAGTGTTTTATGTCTATGGGACAGGGTCTTATGTCTATGGGACAGTGTCTTATGTCTATGGGACAGTGTTTTATGTCTATGGGACAGGGTCTTATGTCTATGGGACAGTGTGTTATGACTATGGGACAGTGTTTTATGTCTATGGGACAGTGTCTTATGTCTATGGGACAGTATTTTATGTCTATGGGACAGTGTCTTATGTCTATGGGACAGTGTTTTATGTCTATGGGACAGTGTCTTATGTCTATGGGACAGTGTCTTAAGTCTATGGGACAGTGTCTTAAGTCTATGGGACAGTGTCTTATGTCTATGGGACAGTGTTTTATGTCTATGGGACTGTTTTATGTCTATGGGACAGTTTCTTATGTCTATTGGACAGTGTCTTATGTCTATGGGACATTGTCGTATGTCTATGCGACACTGTCATGTCTATGGGACAGTGTCTTATGTCTATGGGACAGTGTGTCTTATGTCTATGGGACAGTGTCTTATGTCTATGGGACAGTGTTTTATGTCTATGGGACAGTGTCGTATGTCTATCGGACAGTGTCTTAAGTCTATGGGACAGTGTCGTATGTCTATGGCACAGTGTCATGTCTATGGGATAGTGTCTTCTTTCTATGGGACAGTGTCGTAAGTCTATTGGACAGGGTCTTATGTCTATGGGACAGTGTTTTATGTCTATTGGACAGGGTCTTATGTCTTTGGGACAGTGTCTTATGTCAATGGGACAGTGTCTTAAGTCTATGGGACAATGTCTTATGTCTATGGGACAGTGTTTTATGTCTATGGGACAGTGTCTTATGTCTATGGGACAGTGTCTTATGTCTATGGGACCGAGTCGTATGTCTATGGGACAGTGTCTTAGGTCTATGAGACATGGTCTTCTGTCTATGGGACAGTGTCTTGTGACTATGGCACAGTGTTTTATGTCTATGGGATAGTGTCTCATGTCTATGGGACAGTTTGTCTTATGTCTATGGGACAGTGTCGTATGTCTATTAGACAGTGTCTTATGTCTATGGGACAGTGTCTTATGCCTATGGGACAGTGTTTTATGTCTATTGGAAAGTATCTTATGTCTATGGGACAGTGTCTTATATCTATGGGACAGCGTCTTATATCTATGGGACAGCGTTTTATGTCTATGGGACAGCGTTTTATATCTATGGGACAGTGTCTTATGTCTATGGGACAGTGTCTTATGTCTATGGGACAGTGCCGTATGTCTATGGGACAGTGTCTTATGTCTATGGGACAGTGTCTTATGACTATGGGACAGTGTTTTATGTCTATGGGACAGGGTCTTATGTCTATGGGACAGTGTCTTATGTCTATGGGACAGTGTTTTATGTCTATGGGACAGGGTCTTATGTCTATGGGACAGTGTGTTATGACTATGGGACAGTGTTTTATGTCTATGGGACAGTGTCTTATGTCTATGGGACAGTATTTTATGTCTATGGGACAGTGTCTTATGTCTATGGGACAGTGTTTTATGTCTATGGGACAGTGTCGTATGTCTATCGGACAGTGTCTTAAGTCTATGGGACAGTGTCGTATGTCTATGGCACAGTGTCATGTCTATGGGATAGTGTCTTTTTTCTATGGGACAGTGTCGTAAGTCTATTGGACAGGGTCTTATGTCTATGGGACAGTGTCTTATGTCTATGGGACAGTGTTTTATGTCTATGGGACAGTGTCTTATGACTATGGGACAGTGTTTTATGTCTATGGGACAGGGTCTTATGTCTATGGGACAGTGTCTTATGTCTATGGGACAGTGTTTTATGTCTATGGGACAGGGTCTTATGTCTATGGGACAGTGTGTTATGACTATGGGACAGTGTTTTATGTCTATGGGACAGTGTCTTATGTCTATGGGACAGTGTTTTATGTCTATGGGACAGTGTCGTATGTCTATCGGACAGTGTCTTAAGTCTATGGGACAGTGTCGTATGTCTATGGCACAGTGTCAAGTCTATGGGATAGTGTCTTATTTCTATGGGACAGTGTCATAAGTCTATTGGACAGGGTCTTATGTCTATGGGACAGTGTCTTATGTCTATGGGACAGTGTTTTATGTCTATGGGACAGTGTCTTATGTCTATGGGACAGTATTTTATGTCTATGGGACAGTGTCTTATGTCTATGGGACAGTGTTTTATGTCTATGGGACAGTGTTTTATGTCTATGGGACAGTGTGGTGTGTCTATTGGACAGTGTTTTAAGTCTATGGGACAGTGTTTTATGTCTATGGGACAGTGTCTTATGTCTATGGGACAGTGTGGTATGTCTATGGGACAATGTCGTATGTCTATGGGACAGTGTCATGTCTATGGGACAGTGTCTTATGTCTATGAGACAGTGTTTTATGTCTATTGGACAGTGTTTTATGTCTATGGGACAGTGTCTTATGTCTATGGGACAGGGTCTTATGTCTATGGGACAGTATTTTATGTCTATGGGACAGTGTCGTATGTCTATCGGACAGTGTCTTAAGTCTATGGGACAGTGTCTTATGTCTATGGCAGAGTGTCATGTCTATGGGACAGTGTCTTATTTCTATGGGACAGTGTCGTAAGTCTATGGGACAGTGTCTTATGTCTATGGGACAGTGTCTTATGACTATGGGACAGTGTTTTATGTCTATGGGACAGGGTCTTATGTCTATGGGACAGTGTCTTATGTCTATGGGACAGTGTTTTATGTCTATGGGACAGGGTCTTATGTCTATGGGACAGTGTGTTATGACTATGGGACAGTGTCTTATGTCTATGGGACAGTATTTTATGTCTATGGGACAGTGTCTTATGTCTATGGGACAGTGTTTTATGTCTATGGGACAGTGTCTTATGTCTATGGGACAGTGTCTTAAGTCTATGGGACAGTGTCTTAAGTCTATGGGACAGTGTCTTATGTCTATGGGACAGTGTTTTATGTCTATGGGACTGTTTTATGTCTATGGGACAGTTTCTTATGTCTATTGGACAGTGTCTTATGTCTATGGGACATTGTCGTATGTCTATGCGACACTGTCATGTCTATGGGACAGTGTCTTATGTCTATGGGACAGTGTGTCTTATGTCTATGGGACAGTGTCTTATGTCTATGGGACAGTGTTTTATGTCTATGGGACAGTGTCGTATGTCTATCGGACAGTGTCTTAAGTCTATGGGACAGTGTCGTATGTCTATGGCACAGTGTCATGTCTATGGGATAGTTTCTTCTTTCTATGGGACAGTGTCGTAAGTCTATTGGACAGGGTCTTATGTCTATGGGACAGTGTTTTATGTCTATTGGACAGGGTCTTATGTCTTTGGGACAGTGTCTTATGTCAATGGGACAGTGTCTTAAGTCTATGGGACAATGTCTTATGTCTATTGGACAGTGTTTTATGTCTATGGGACAGTGTCTTATGTCTATGGGACAGTGTCGTATGTCTATGGGACCGAGTCGTATGTCTATGGGACAGTGTCTTATGTCTATGAGACATGGTCTTCTGTCTATGGGACAGTGTCTTGTGACTATGGCACAGTGTTTTATGTCTATGGGATAGTGTCTCATGTCTATGGGACAGTTTGTCTTATGTCTATGGGACAGTGTCGTATGTCTATTAGACAGTGTCTTATGTCTATGGGACAGTGTCTTATGCCTATGGGACAGTGTTTTATGTCTATTGGAAAGTATCTTATGTCTATGGGACAGTGTCTTATATCTATGGGACAGTGTCTTATATCTATGGGACAGTGCCGTATGTCTATGGGACAGTGTCTTATGTCTATGGGACAGTGTCTTATGACTATGGGACAGTGTTTTATGTCTATGGGACAGGGTCTTATGTCTATGGGACAGTGTCTTATGTCTATGGGACAGTGTTTTATGTCTATGGGACAGGGTCTTATGTCTATGGGACAGTGTGTTATGATTATGGGACAGTGTTTTATGTCTATGGGACAGTGTCTTATGTCTATGGGACAGTATTTTATGTCTATGGGACAGTGTCTTATGTCTATGGGACAGTGTTTTATGTCTATGGGACAGTGTCGTATGTCTATCGGACAGTGTCTTAAGTCTATGGGACAGTGTCGTATGTCTATGGCACAGTGTCATGTCTATGGGATAGTGTCTTATTTCTATGGGACAGTGTCGTAAGTCTATTGGACAGGGTCTTATGTCTATGGGACAGTGTCTTATGTCTATGGGACAGTGTTTTATGTCTATGGGACAGTGTCTTATGACTATGGGACAGTGTTTTATGTCTATGGGACAGGGTCTTATGTCTATGGGACAGTGTCTTATGTCTATGGGACAGTGTTTTATGTCTATGGGACAGGGTCTTTTGTCTATGGGACAGTGTGTTATGACTATGGGACAGTGTTTTATGTCTATGGGACAGTGTCTTATGTCTATGGGACAGTATTTTATGTCTATGGGACAGTGTCGTATGTCTATCGGACAGTGTCTTAAGTCTATGGGACAGTGTCGTATGTCTATGGCACAGTGTCAAGTCTATGGGATAGTGTCTTATTTCTATGGGACAGTGTCGTAAGTCTATTGGACAGGGTCTTATGTCTATGGGACAGTGTCTTATGTCTATGGGACAGTGTTTTATGTCTATGGGACAGTGTCTTATGTCTATGGGACAGTATTTTATGTCTATGGGACAGTTCTTATGTCTATGGGACAGTGTTTTATGTCTATGGGACAGTGTTTTATGTCTATGGGACAGTGTCTTAAGTCTATGGGACAGTGTCGTATGTCTATGGCACAGTGTCATGTCTATGGGATAGTGTCTTATTTCTATGGGACAGTGTCGTAAGTCTATTGGACAGGGTCTTATGTCTATGGGACAGTGTTTTATGTCTATTGGACAGGGTCTTATGTCTTTGGGACAGTGTCTTATGTCTATGGGACAGTGTCTTATGTCTATGGGACAGTGTCTTAAGTCTATGGGACAATGTCTTATGTCTATGGGACAGTGTTTTATGTCTATGGGACAGTGTCTTATGTCTATGGGACAGTGTCTTACGTCTATGGGACCGAGTCGTATGTCTATTGGACAGTGTCTTAGGTCTATGGGACAGTGTTTTATGTCTATGGGACAGTTTCTTATGTCTATGGGACAGTATCTTATGTCTATGGGACAGGGTCTTATGTCTATGGGACAGTGTCGTATGTCTATTGGACAGTGTCGTATGTCTATGGGACAGTGTCTTATGTCTATGAGACATGGTCTTCTGTCTATGGGACAGTGTCTTATGCCTATGGGACAGTGTTTTATGTCTATTGGAAAGAATCTTATGTCTATGGGACAGTGTCTTATATCTATGGGACAGCGTCTTATATCTATGGGACAGCGTTTTATATCTATGGGACAGTGTCTTATGTCTATGGGACAGGGTCTTATGTCTATAGGACAGTGTCTTATGTCTATGGGACAGTGCCGTATGTCTATGGGACAGTGTCTTATGTCTATGGGACAGTGTCTTATGACTATGGGACAGTGTTTTATGTCTATGGGACAGGGTCTTATGTCTATGGGACAGTGTCTTATGTCTATGGGACAGTGTTTTATGTCTATGGGACAGGGTCTTATGTCTATGGGACAGTGTGTTATGACTATGGGACAGTGTTTTATGTCTATGGGACAGTGTCTTATGTCTATGGGACAGTATTTTATGTCTATGGGACAGTGTCTTATGTCTATGGGACAGTGTTTTATGTCTATGGGACAGTGTCGTATGTCTATCGGACAGTGTCTTAAGTCTATGGGACAGTGTCGTATGTCTATGGCACAGTGTCATGTCTATGGGATAATGTCTTATTTCTATGGGACAGTGTCTTATGTCTATGGGAGAGTATTTTATGTCTATGGGACAGTGTCTTATGTCTATGGGACAGTGTCGTATATCTATGGCACAGTGTCTTAAGTCTATGGGACAGTGTTTTATGTCTATGGGACAGTGTCTTATGTCTATGGGACAGGGTCTTATGTCTATGGGACAGTGTTTTATGTCTATGGGACAGTGTCTTATGTCTATGGGACAGTGTTTTATGTCTATTGGACAGGGTCATTTGTCTTTGGAACAGTGTCTTATGTCTATGGTACAGTGTCTTATGTCTATGGGACAGTGTCTTAAGTCTATGGAACAATGTCTTATGTCTATGGGACAGTGTTTTATGTCTATGGGATAGTGTCTTATGTCTATGGGACAGAGTCGTATGTCTATTGGACAGTGTCTTATGACTATGGGACAGTGTTTTATGTCTATGGGACAGTGTCTTAAGTCTATGGGACAGTGTCTTATGTCTATGGGACAGTGTTTTATGTCTATGGGACAGTGTCTTATGTCTATGGGACAGTGTTTTATGTCTATGGGACAGTTTCTTATGTCTATGGGACAGTATCTTATGTCTATGGGACAGGGTCTTTTGTCTATGGGACAGTGTCGTATGTCTATTGGACAGTGTCGTATGTCTATGGGACAGTGTCTTATTTCTATGGGACAGTGTCGTAAGTCTATTGGACAGGGTCTTATGTCTATGGGACAGTGTTTTATGTCTATTTAACAGGGTCTTATGTCTTTGGGACAGTGTCTTCTGTCTATGGAACAGTGTCTTGTGACTATGGCACAGTGTTTTATGTCTATGGGACAGTGTCTCATGTCTATGGGACAGTTTGTCTTGTGTCTATGGGACAGTGTCGTATGTCTATTAGACAGTGTCTTATGTCTATGGGACAGTGTCTTATGCCTATGGGACATTGTTTTATGTCTATTGGAAAGTATCTTATGTCTATGGGACAGTGTCTTATGTCTATGGGACAGTGTCTTATGTCTATGGGACAGTTTCTTATGTCTATGAGACAGTGTTTTATGTCTATTGGACAGGGTCTTATGTCTATGGAACAGTGTCTTATGTCTATGGGACAGCGTTTCATTACTATTGGACAGTGTTTTATGTCTATGGGACAGTGTCTTGTGTCTATGGGACAGTGTTTTTTGTCTATGGGACAGTGTCTTATGTCTATGGGACAGTGTCTTAAGTCTATGTGACAGTGTCTTAAGTCTATGGGACAGTGTCTTATGTCTATGGGACAGTGTTTTATGTCTATGGGACTGTTTTATGTCTATGGGACAGTTTCTTATGTCTATTGGACAGTGTCTTATGTCTATGGGACAGTGTCGTATGTCTATGCGACACTGTCATGTCTATGGGACAGTGTCTTATGTCTATGGGACAGTGTGTCTTATGTCTATGGGACAGTGTCTTATGTCTATGGGACAGTGTTTTATGTCTATGGGACAGTGTCGTATGTCTATCGGACAGTGTCTTAAGTCTATGGGACAGTGTCGTATGTCTATGGCACAGTGTCATGTCTATGGGATAGTGTCTTCTTTCTATGGGACAGTGTCGTAAGTCTATTGGACAGGGTCTTATGTCTATGGGACAGTGTTTTATGTCTATTGGACAGGGTCTTATGTCTTTGGGACAGTGTCTTATGTCAAGGGGACAGTGTCTTAAGTCTATGGGACAATGTCTTATGTCTATGGGACAGTGTTTTATGTCTATGGGACAGTGTCTTATGTCTATGGGACAGTGTCTTATGTCTATGGGACCGAGTCGTATGTCTATGGGACAGTGTCTTATGTCTATGAGACATGGTCTTCTGTCTATGGGACAGTGTCTTGTGACTATGGCACAGTGTTTTATGTCTATGGGATAGTGTCTCATGTCTATGGGACAGTTTGTCTTATGTCTATGGGACAGTGTCGTATGTCTATTAGACAGTGTCTTATGTCTATGGGACAGTGTCTTATGCCTATGGGACAGTGTTTTATGTCTATTGGAAAGTATCTTATGTCTATGGGACAGTGTCTTATATCTATGGGACAGCGTCTTATATCTATGGGACAGCGTTTTATGTCTATGGGACAGCGTTTTATATCTATGGGACAGTGTCTTATGTCTATGGGACAGTGTCTTATGTCTATGGGACAGTGCCGTATGTCTATGGGACAGTGTCTTATGTCTATGGGACAGTGTCTTATGACTATGGGACAGTGTTTTATGTCTATGGGACAGGGTCTTATGTCTATGGGACAGTGTCTTATGTCTATGGGACAGTGTTTTATGTCTATGGGACAGGGTCTTATGTCTATGGGACAGTGTGTTATGACTATGGGACAGTGTTTTATGTCTATGGGACAGTGTCTTATGTCTATGGGACAGTATTTTATGTCTATGGGACAGTGTCTTATGTCTATGGGACAGTGTTTTATGTCTATGGGACAGTGTCGTATGTCTATCGGACAGTGTCTTAAGTCTATGGGACAGTGTCGTATGTCTATGGCACAGTGTCATGTCTATGGGATAGTGTCTTATTTCTATGGGACAGTGTCGTAAGTCTATTGGACAGGGTCTTATGTCTATGGGACAGTGTCTTATGTCTATGGGACAGTGTTTTATGTCTATGGGACAGTGTCTTATGACTATGGGACAGTGTTTTATGTCTATGGGACAGGGTCTTATGTCTATGGGACAGTGTCTTATGTCTATGGGACAGTGTTTTATGTCTATGGGACAGGGTCTTATGTCTATGGGACAGTGTGTTATGTCTATGGGACAGTGTTTTATGTCTATGGGACAGTGTCTTATGTCTATGGGACAGTATTTTATGTCTATGGGACAGTGTCTTATGTCTATGGGACAGTGTTTTATGTCTATGGGACAGTGTCGTATGTCTATCGGACAGTGTCTTAAGTCTATGGGACAGTGTCGTATGTCTATGGCACAGTGTCAAGTCTATGGGATAGTGTCTTATTTCTATGGGACAGTGTCGTAAGTCTATTGGACAGGGTCTTATGTCTATGGGACAGTGTCTTATGTCTATGGGACAGTGTTTTATGTCTATGGGACAGTGTCTTGTGTCTATGGGACAGTGTCTTATGTCTATGGGACAGTGTTTTATGTCTATGGGACAGTGTCGTATGTCTATCGGACATTGTCTTAAGTCTATGGGACAGTGTCGTATGTCTATGGCACAGTGTCATGTCTATGGGATAGTGTCTTATTTCTATGGGACAGTGTCGTAAGTCTATTGGACAGGGTCTTATGTCTATGGGACAGTGTTTTATGTCTATTGGACAGGGTCTTATGTCTTTGGGACAGTGTCTTATGTCTATGGGACAGTGTCTTATGACTGTGGGACAGTGTTTTATGTCTATGGGACAGGGTCTTATGTCTATGGGACAGTGTCTTATGTCTATGGGACAGTGTTTTATGTCTATTGGAAAGTATCTTATGTCTATGGGACAGTGTCTTATATCTATGGGACAGCGTCTTATGTCTATGGGACAGCGTTTTATGTCTATGGGACAGGGTCTTATGTCTATGGGACAGTGTCTTATGTCTATGGGACAGTGTCTTATGACTATGGGACAGTGTTTTATGTCTATGGGACAGGGTCTTATGTCTATGGGACAGTGTCTTATGTCTATGGGACAGTGTTTTATGTCTATGGTACAGGGTCTTATGTCTATGGGACAGTGTGTTATGACTATGGGACAGTGTTTTATGTCTATGGGACAGTGTCTTATGTCTATGGGACAGTGTTTTATGTCTATGGGACACGGTCTTATGTCTATGGGACAGTGTCTTATGTCTATGGGACAGTGTTTTATGTCTATGGGACAGTGTCTTATGTCTATGGGAGAGTATTTTATGTCTATGGGACAGTGTCTTATGTCTATGGGACAGTGTCGTATATCTATGGCACAGTGTCTTAAGTCTATGGGACAGTGTTTTATGTCTATGGGACAGTGTCTTATGTCTATGGGACAGGGTCTTATGTCTATGGGACAGTGTTTTATGTCTATGGGACAGTGTCTTATGTCTATGGGACAGTGTTTTATGTCTATTGGACAGGGTCTTTTGTCTTTGGAACAGTGTCTTATGTCTATGGTACAGTGTCTTATGTCTATGGGACAGTGTCTTAAGTCTATGGAACAATGTCTTATGTCTATGGGACAGTGTTTTATGTCTATGGGATAGTGTCTTATGTCTATGGGACAGAGTCGTATGTCTATTGGACAGTGTCTTAGGTCTATGGGACAGTGTTTTATGTCTATGGGACAGTTTCTTATGTCTATGGGACAGTGTCTTATGTCTATGGGACAGTGTGTCTTATGTCTATGGGACAGTGTCTTATGTCTATGGGACAGTGTTTTATGTCTATGGGACAGTGTCGTATGTCTATCGGACAGTGTCTTAAGTCTATGGGACAGTGTCGTATGTCTATGGCACAGTGTCATGTCTATGGGATAGTGTCTTCTTTCTATGGGACAGTGTCGTAAGTCTATTGGACAGGGTCTTATGTCTATGGGACAGTGTTTTATGTCTATTGGACAGGGTCTTATGTCTTTGGGACAGTGTCTTATGTCAAGGGGACAGTGTCTTAAGTCTATGGGACAATGTCTTATGTCTATGGGACAGTGTTTTATGTCTATGGGACAGTGTCTTATGTCTATGGGACAGTGTCTTATGTCTATGGGACCGAGTCGTATGTCTATGGGACAGTGTCTTATGTCTATGAGACATGGTCTTCTGTCTATGGGACAGTGTCTTGTGACTATGGCACAGTGTTTTATGTCTATGGGATAGTGTCTCATGTCTATGGGACAGTTTGTCTTATGTCTATGGGACAGTGTCGTATGTCTATTAGACAGTGTCTTATGTCTATGGGACAGTGTCTTATGCCTATGGGACAGTGTTTTATGTCTATTGGAAAGTATCTTATGTCTATGGGACAGTGTCTTATATCTATGGGACAGCGTCTTATATCTATGGGACAGCGTTTTATGTCTATGGGACAGCGTTTTATATCTATGGGACAGTGTCTTATGTCTATGGGACAGTGTCTTATGTCTATGGGACAGTGCCGTATGTCTATGGGACAGTGTCTTATGTCTATGGGACAGTGTCTTATGACTATGGGACAGTGTTTTATGTCTATGGGACAGGGTCTTATGTCTATGGGACAGTGTCTTATGTCTATGGGACAGTGTTTTATGTCTATGGGACAGGGTCTTATGTCTATGGGACAGTGTGTTATGACTATGGGACAGTGTTTTATGTCTATGGGACAGTGTCTTATGTCTATGGGACAGTATTTTATGTCTATGGGACAGTGTCTTATGTCTATGGGACAGTGTTTTATGTCTATGGGACAGTGTCTTATGTCTATGGGACAGTATTTTATGTCTATGGGACAGTGTCTTATGTCTATGGGACAGTGTTTTATGTCTATGGGACAGTGTCGTATGTCTATCGGACAGTGTCTTAAGTCTATGGGACAGTGTCGTATGTCTATGGCACAGTGTCATGTCTATGGGATAGTGTCTTATTTCTATGGGACAGTGTCGTAAGTCTATTGGACAGGGTCTTATGTCTATGGGACAGTGTCTTATGTCTATGGGACAGTGTTTTATGTCTATGGGACAGTGTCTTATGACTATGGGACAGTGTTTTATGTCTATGGGACAGGGTCTTATGTCTATGGGACAGTGTCTTATGTCTATGGGACAGTGTTTTATGTCTATGGGACAGGGTCTTTTGTCTATGGGACAGTGTGTTATGACTATGGGACAGTGTTTTATGTCTATGGGACAGTGTCTTATGTCTATGGGACAGTATTTTATGTCTATGGGACAGTGTCGTATGTCTATCGGACAGTGTCTTAAGTCTATGGGACAGTGTCGTATGTCTATGGCACAGTGTCAAGTCTATGGGATAGTGTCTTATTTCTATGGGACAGTGTCGTAAGTCTATTGGACAGGGTCTTATGTCTATGGGACAGTGTCTTATGTCTATGGGACAGTGTTTTATGTCTATGGGACAGTGTCTTATGTCTATGGGACAGTATTTTATGTCTATGGGACAGTTCTTATGTCTATGGGACAGTGTTTTATGTCTATGGGACAGTGTTTTATGTCTATGGGACAGTGTCTTAAGTCTATGGGACAGTGTCGTATGTCTATGGCACAGTGTCATGTCTATGGGATAGTGTCTTATTTCTATGGGACAGTGTCGTAAGTCTATTGGACAGGGTATTATGTCTATGGGACAGTGTTTTATGTCTATTGGACAGGGTCTTATGTCTTTGGGACAGTGTCTTATGTCTATGGGACAGTGTCTTATGTCTATGGGACAGTGTCTTAAGTCTATGGGACAATGTCTTATGTCTATGGGACAGTGTTTTATGTCTATGGGACAGTGTCTTATGTCTATGGGACAGTGTCTTACGTCTATGGGACCGAGTCGTATGTCTATTGGACAGTGTCTTAGGTCTATGGGACAGTGTTTTATGTCTATGGGACAGTTTCTTATGTCTATGGGACAGTATCTTATGTCTATGGGACAGGGTCTTATGTCTATGGGACAGTGTCGTATGTCTATTGGACAGTGTCGTATGTCTATGGGACAGTGTCTTATGTCTATGAGACATGGTCTTCTGTCTATGGGACAGTGTCTTATGCCTATGGGACAGTGTTTTATGTCTATTGGAAAGAATCTTATGTCTATGGGACAGTGTCTTATATCTATGGGACAGCGTCTTATATCTATGGGACAGCGTTTTATATCTATGGGACAGTGTCTTATGTCTATGGGACAGGGTCTTATGTCTATAGGACAGTGTCTTATGTCTATGGGACAGTGCCGTATGTCTATGGGACAGTGTCTTATGTCTATGGGACAGTGTCTTATGACTATGGGACAGTGTTTTATGTCTATGGGACAGGGTCTTATGTCTATGGGACAGTGTCTTATGTCTATGGGACAGTGTTTTATGTCTATGGGACAGGGTCTTATGTCTATGGGACAGTGTGTTATGACTATGGGACAGTGTTTTATGTCTATGGGACAGTGTCTTATGTCTATGGGACAGTATTTTATGTCTATGGGACAGTGTCTTATGTCTATGGGACAGTGTTTTATGTCTATGGGACAGTGTCGTATGTCTATCGGACAGTGTCTTAAGTCTATGGGACAGTGTCGTATGTCTATGGCACAGTGTCATGTCTATGGGATAATGTCTTATTTCTATGGGACAGTGTCTTATGTCTATGGGAGAGTATTTTATGTCTATGGGACAGTGTCTTATGTCTATGGGACAGTGTCGTATATCTATGGCACAGTGTCTTAAGTCTATGGGACAGTGTTTTATGTCTATGGGACAGTGTCTTATGTCTATGGGACAGGGTCTTATGTCTATGGGACAGTGTTTTATGTCTATGGGACAGTGTCTTATGTCTATGGGACAGTGTTTTATGTCTATTGGACAGGGTCATTTGTCTTTGGAACAGTGTCTTATGTCTATGGTACAGTGTCTTATGTCTATGGGACAGTGTCTTAAGTCTATGGAACAATGTCTTATGTCTATGGGACAGTGTTTTATGTCTATGGGATAGTGTCTTATGTCTATGGGACAGAGTCGTATGTCTATTGGACAGTGTCTTATGACTATGGGACAGTGTTTTATGTCTATGGGACAGTGTCTTAAGTCTATGGGACAGTGTCTTATGTCTATGGGACAGTGTTTTATGTCTATGGGACAGTGTCTTATGTCTATGGGACAGTGTTTTATGTCTATGGGACAGTTTCTTATGTCTATGGGACAGTATCTTATGTCTATGGGACAGGGTCTTTTGTCTATGGGACAGTGTCGTATGTCTATTGGACAGTGTCGTATGTCTATGGGACAGTGTCTTATTTCTATGGGACAGTGTCGTAAGTCTATTGGACAGGGTCTTATGTCTATGGGACAGTGTTTTATGTCTATTTAACAGGGTCTTATGTCTTTGGGACAGTGTCTTCTGTCTATGGGACAGTGTCTTGTGACTATGGCACAGTGTTTTATGTCTATGGGACAGTGTCTCATGTCTATGGGACAGTTTGTCTTGTGTCTATGGGACAGTGTCGTATGTCTATTAGACAGTGTCTTATGTCTATGGGACAGTGTCTTATGCCTATGGGACATTGTTTTATGTCTATTGGAAAGTATCTTATGTCTATGGGACAGTGTCTTATGTCTATGGGACAGTGTCTTATGTCTATGGGACAGTTTCTTATGTCTATGAGACAGTGTTTTATGTCTATTGGACAGGGTCTTATGTCTATGGAACAGTGTCTTATGTCTATGGGACAGCGTTTCATTACTATTGGACAGTGTTTTATGTCTATGGGACAGTGTCTTGTGTCTATGGGACAGTGTTTTTTGTCTATGGGACAGTGTCTTATGTCTATGGGACAGTGTCTTAAGTCTATGTGACAGTGTCTTAAGTCTATGGGACAGTGTCTTATGTCTATGGGACAGTGTTTTATGTCTATGGGACTGTTTTATGTCTATGGGACAGTTTCTTATGTCTATTGGACAGTGTCTTATGTCTATGGGACAGTGTCGTATGTCTATGCGACACTGTCATGTCTATGGGACAGTGTCTTATGTCTATGGGACAGTGTGTCTTATGTCTATGGGACAGTGTCTTATGTCTATGGGACAGTGTTTTATGTCTATGGGACAGTGTCGTATGTCTATCGGACAGTGTCTTAAGTCTATGGGACAGTGTCGTATGTCTATGGCACAGTGTCATGTCTATGGGATAGTGTCTTCTTTCTATGGGACAGTGTCGTAAGTCTATTGGACAGGGTCTTATGTCTATGGGACAGTGTTTTATGTCTATTGGACAGGGTCTTATGTCTTTGGGACAGTGTCTTATGTCAAGGGGACAGTGTCTTAAGTCTATGGGACAATGTCTTATGTCTATGGGACAGTGTTTTATGTCTATGGGACAGTGTCTTATGTCTATGGGACAGTGTCTTATGTCTATGGGACCGAGTCGTATGTCTATGGGACAGTGTCTTATGTCTATGAGACATGGTCTTCTGTCTATGGGACAGTGTCTTGTGACTATGGCACAGTGTTTTATGTCTATGGGATAGTGTCTCATGTCTATGGGACAGTTTGTCTTATGTCTATGGGACAGTGTCGTATGTCTATTAGACAGTGTCTTATGTCTATGGGACAGTGTCTTATGCCTATGGGACAGTGTTTTATGTCTATTGGAAAGTATCTTATGTCTATGGGACAGTGTCTTATATCTATGGGACAGCGTCTTATATCTATGGGACAGCGTTTTATGTCTATGGGACAGCGTTTTATATCTATGGGACAGTGTCTTATGTCTATGGGACAGTGTCTTATGTCTATGGGACAGTGCCGTATGTCTATGGGACAGTGTCTTATGTCTATGGGACATTGTCTTATGACTATGGGACAGTGTTTTATGTCTATGGGACAGGGTCTTATGTCTATGGGACAGTGTCTTATGTCTATGGGACAGTGTTTTATGTCTATGGGACAGGGTCTTATGTCTATGGGACAGTGTGTTATGACTATGGGACAGTGTTTTATGTCTATGGGACAGTGTCTTATGTCTATGGGACAGTATTTTATGTCTATGGGACAGTGTCTTATGTCTATGGGACAGTGTTTTATGTCTATGGGACAGTGTCGTATGTCTATCGGACAGTGTCTTAAGTCTATGGGACAGTGTCGTATGTCTATGGCACAGTGTCATGTCTATGGGATAGTGTCTTATTTCTATGGGACAGTGTCGTAAGTCTATTGGACAGGGTCTTATGTCTATGGGACAGTGTCTTATGTCTATGGGACAGTGTTTTATGTCTATGGGACAGTGTCTTATGACTATGGGACAGTGTTTTATGTCTATGGGACAGGGTCTTATGTCTATGGGACAGTGTCTTATGTCTATGGGACAGTGTTTTATGTCTATGGGACAGGGTCTTATGTCTATGGGACAGTGTGTTATGTCTATGGGACAGTGTTTTATGTCTATGGGACAGTGTCTTATGTCTATGGGACAGTATTTTATGTCTATGGGACAGTGTCTTATGTCTATGGGACAGTGTTTTATGTCTATGGGACAGTGTCGTATGTCTATCGGACAGTGTCTTAAGTCTATGGGACAGTGTCGTATGTCTATGGCACAGTGTCAAGTCTATGGGATAGTGTCTTATTTCTATGGGACAGTGTCGTAAGTCTATTGGACAGGGTCTTATGTCTATGGGACAGTGTCTTATGTCTATGGGACAGTGTTTTATGTCTATGGGACAGTGTCTTGTGTCTATGGGACAGTGTCTTATGTCTATGGGACAGTGTTTTATGTCTATGGGACAGTGTCGTATGTCTATCGGACATTGTCTTAAGTCTATGGGACAGTGTCGTATGTCTATGGCACAGTGTCATGTCTATGGGATAGTGTCGTAAGTCTATTGGACAGGGTCTTATGTCTATGGGACAGTGTTTTATGTCTATTGGACAGGGTCTTATGTCTTTGGGACAGTGTCTTATGTCTATGGGACAGTGTCTTATGACTGTGGGACAGTGTTTTATGTCTATGGGACAGGGTCTTATGTCTATGGGACAGTGTCTTATGTCTATGGGACAGTGTTTTATGTCTATTGGAAAGTATCTTATGTCTATGGGACAGTGTCTTATATCTATGGGACAGCGTCTTATGTCTATGGGACAGCGTTTTATGTCTATGGGACAGGGTCTTATGTCTATGGGACAGTGTCTTATGTCTATGGGACAGTGTCTTATGACTATGGGACAGTGTTTTATGTCTATGGGACAGGGTCTTATGTCTATGGGACAGTGTCTTATGTCTATGGGACAGTGTTTTATGTCTATGGTACAGGGTCTTATGTCTATGGGACAGTGTGTTATGACTATGGGACAGTGTTTTATGTCTATGGGACAGTGTCTTATGTCTATGGGACAGTGTTTTATGTCTATGGGACACGGTCTTATGTCTATGGGACAGTGTCTTATGTCTATGGGACAGTGTTTTATGTCTATGGGACAGTGTCTTATGTCTATGGGAGAGTATTTTATGTCTATGGGACAGTGTCTTATGTCTATGGGACAGTGTCGTATATCTATGGCACAGTGTCTTAAGTCTATGGGACAGTGTTTTATGTCTATGGGACAGTGTCTTATGTCTATGGGACAGGGTCTTATGTCTATGGGACAGTGTTTTATGTCTATGGGACAGTGTCTTATGTCTATGGGACAGTGTTTTATGTCTATTGGACAGGGTCTTTTGTCTTTGGAACAGTGTCTTATGTCTATGGTACAGTGTCTTATGTCTATGGGACAGTGTCTTAAGTCTATGGAACAATGTCTTATGTCTATGGGACAGTGTTTTATGTCTATGGGATAGTGTCTTATGTCTATGGGACAGAGTCGTATGTCTATTGGACAGTGTCTTAGGTCTATGGGACAGTGTTTTATGTCTATGGGACAGTTTCTTATGTCTATGGGACAGTGTCTTATGTCTATGGGACAGTGTGTCTTATGTCTATGGGACAGTGTCTTATGTCTATGGGACAGTGTTTTATGTCTATGGGACAGTGTCGTATGTCTATCGGACAGTGTCTTAAGTCTATGGGACAGTGTCGTATGTCTATGGCACAGTGTCATGTCTATGGGATAGTGTCTTCTTTCTATGGGACAGTGTCGTAAGTCTATTGGACAGGGTCTTATGTCTATGGGACAGTGTTTTATGTCTATTGGACAGGGTCTTATGTCTTTGGGACAGTGTCTTATGTCAAGGGGACAGTGTCTTAAGTCTATGGGACAATGTCTTATGTCTATGGGACAGTGTTTTATGTCTATGGGACAGTGTCTTATGTCTATGGGACAGTGTCTTATGTCTATGGGACCGAGTCGTATGTCTATGGGACAGTGTCTTATGTCTATGAGACATGGTCTTCTGTCTATGGGACAGTGTCTTGTGACTATGGCACAGTGTTTTATGTCTATGGGATAGTGTCTCATGTCTATGGGACAGTTTGTCTTATGTCTATGGGACAGTGTCGTATGTCTATTAGACAGTGTCTTATGTCTATGGGACAGTGTCTTATGCCTATGGGACAGTGTTTTATGTCTATTGGAAAGTATCTTATGTCTATGGGACAGTGTCTTATATCTATGGGACAGCGTCTTATATCTATGGGACAGCGTTTTATGTCTATGGGACAGCGTTTTATATCTATGGGACAGTGTCTTATGTCTATGGGACAGTGTCTTATGTCTATGGGACAGTGCCGTATGTCTATGGGACAGTGTCTTATGTCTATGGGACAGTGTCTTATGACTATGGGACAGTGTTTTATGTCTATGGGACAGGGTCTTATGTCTATGGGACAGTGTCTTATGTCTATGGGACAGTGTTTTATGTCTATGGGACAGGGTCTTATGTCTATGGGACAGTGTGTTATGACTATGGGACAGTGTTTTATGTCTATGGGACAGTGTCTTATGTCTATGGGACAGTATTTTATGTCTATGGGACAGTGTCTTATGTCTATGGGACAGTGTTTTATGTCTATGGGACAGTGTCGTATGTCTATCGGACAGTGTCTTAAGTCTATGGGACAGTGTCGTATGTCTATGGCACAGTGTCATGTCTATGGGATAGTGTCTTATTTCTATGGGACAGTGTCGTAAGTCTATTGGACAGGGTCTTATGTCTATGGGACAGTGTCTTATGTCTATGGGACAGTGTTTTATGTCTATGGGACAGTGTCTTATGACTATGGGACAGTGTTTTATGTCTATGGGACAGGGTCTTATGTCTATGGGACAGTGTCTTATGTCTATGGGACAGTGTTTTATGTCTATGGGACAGGGTCTTATGTCTATGGGACAGTGTGTTATGTCTATGGGACAGTGTTTTATGTCTATGGGACAGTGTCTTATGTCTATGGGACAGTATTTTATGTCTATGGGACAGTGTCTTATGTCTATGGGACAGTGTTTTATGTCTATGGGACAGTGTCGTATGTCTATCGGACAGTGTCTTAAGTCTATGGGACAGTGTCGTATGTCTATGGCACAGTGTCAAGTCTATGGGATAGTGTCTTATTTCTATGGGACAGTGTCGTAAGTCTATTGGACAGGGTCTTATGTCTATGGGACAGTGTCTTATGTCTATGGGACAGTGTTTTATGTCTATGGGACAGTGTCTTGTGTCTATGGGACAGTGTCTTATGTCTATGGGACAGTGTTTTATGTCTATGGGACAGTGTCGTATGTCTATCGGACATTGTCTTAAGTCTATGGGACAGTGTCGTATGTCTATGGCACAGTGTCATGTCTATGGGATAGTGTCTTATTTCTATGGGACAGTGTCGTAAGTCTATTGGACAGGGTCTTATGTCTATGGGACAGTGTTTTATGTCTATTGGACAGGGTCTTATGTCTTTGGGACAGTGTCTTATGTCTATGGGACAGTGTCTTATGACTGTGGGACAGTGTTTTATGTCTATGGGACAGGGTCTTATGTCTATGGGACAGTGTCTTATGTCTATGGGACAGTGTTTTATGTCTATTGGAAAGTATCTTATGTCTATGGGACAGTGTCTTATATCTATGGGACAGCGTCTTATGTCTATGGGACAGCGTTTTATGTCTATGGGACAGGGTCTTATGTCTATGGGACAGTGTCTTATGTCTATGGGACAGTGTCTTATGACTATGGGACAGTGTTTTATGTCTATGGGACAGGGTCTTATGTCTATGGGACAGTGTCTTATGTCTATGGGACAGTGTTTTATGTCTATGGTACAGGGTCTTATGTCTATGGGACAGTGTGTTATGACTATGGGACAGTGTTTTATGTCTATGGGACAGTGTCTTATGTCTATGGGACAGTGTTTTATGTCTATGGGACACGGTCTTATGTCTATGGGACAGTGTCTTATGTCTATGGGACAGTGTTTTATGTCTATGGGACAGTGTCTTATGTCTATGGGAGAGTATTTTATGTCTATGGGACAGTGTCTTATGTCTATGGGACAGTGTCGTATATCTATGGCACAGTGTCTTAAGTCTATGGGACAGTGTTTTATGTCTATGGGACAGTGTCTTATGTCTATGGGACAGGGTCTTATGTCTATGGGACAGTGTTTTATGTCTATGGGACAGTGTCTTATGTCTATGGGACAGTGTTTTATGTCTATTGGACAGGGTCTTTTGTCTTTGGAACAGTGTCTTATGTCTATGGTACAGTGTCTTATGTCTATGGGACAGTGTCTTAAGTCTATGGAACAATGTCTTATGTCTATGGGACAGTGTTTTATGTCTATGGGATAGTGTCTTATGTCTATGGGACAGAGTCGTATGTCTATTGGACAGTGTCTTAGGTCTATGGGACAGTGTTTTATGTCTATGGGACAGTTTCTTATGTCTATGGGACAGTGTCTTATGTCTATGGGACAGTATCTTATGTCTATGGGACAGGGTCTTATGTCTATGGGACAGTGTTTTATGTCTATGGGACAGTGTCTTAAGTCTATGGGACAGTGTCTTATGTCTATGGGACAGTGTTTTATGTCTATGGGACAGTGTCTTATGTCTATGGGACAGTGTTTTATGTCTATGGGACAGTTTCTTATGTCTATGGGACAGTGTCGTATGTCTATGCGACACTGTCATGTCTATGGGACAGTGTCTTATGTCTATGGGACAGTGTGGTGTGTCTATTGGACAGTGTTTTAAGTCTATGGGACAGTGTTTTATGTCTATGGGACAGTGTCTTATGTCTATGGGACAGTGTGGTATGTCTATGGGACAATGTCGTATGTCTATGGGACAGTGTCATGTCTATGGGACAGTGTCTTATGTCTATGAGACAGTGTTTTATGTCTATTGGACAGTGTTTTATGTCTATGGGACAGTGTCTTATGTCTATGGGACAGGGTCTTATGTCTATGGGACAGTATTTTATGTCTATGGGACAGTGTCGTATGTCTATCGGACAGTGTCTTAAGTCTATGGGACAGTGTCGTATGTCTATGGCAGAGTGTCATGTCTATGGGATAGTGTCTTATTTCTATGGGACAGTGTCGTAAGTCTATTCGACAGGGTCTTATGTCTATGGGACAGTGTCTTATGTCTATGGGACAGTGTTTTATGTCTATGGGACAGTGTCTTATGACTATGGGACAGTGTTTTATGTCTATGGGACAGGGTCTTATGTCTATGGGACAGTGTTTTATGTCTATGGGACAGTGTCTTATGTCTATGGGACAGTGTTTTATGTCTATTGGACAGGGTCTTTTGTCTTTGGAACAGTGTCTTATGTCTATGGTACAGTGTCTTATGTCTATGGGACAGTGTCTTAAGTCTATGGAACAATGTCTTATGTCTATGGGACAGTGTTTTATGTCTATGGGATAGTGTCTTATGTCTATGGGACAGAGTCGTATGTCTATTGGACAGTGTCTTAGGTCTATGGGACAGTGTTTTATGTCTATGGGACAGTTTCTTATGTCTATGGGACAGTGTCTTATGTCTATGGGACAGTATCTTATGTCTATGGGACAGGGTCTTATGTCTATGGGACAGTGTTTTATGTCTATGGGACAGTGTCTTAAGTCTATGGGACAGTGTCTTATGTCTATGGGACAGTGTTTTATGTCTATGGGACAGTGTCTTATGTCTATGGGACAGTGTTTTATGTCTATGGGACAGTTTCTTATGTCTATGGGA
This sequence comes from Odontesthes bonariensis, assembly GCF_027942865.1. Classification (NCBI taxonomy): domain Eukaryota; kingdom Metazoa; phylum Chordata; class Actinopteri; order Atheriniformes; family Atherinopsidae; genus Odontesthes; species Odontesthes bonariensis. The sequence continues at coordinate 46,458,324 of NC_134507.1, forward strand.
CAGTGTCGTATGTCTATGCGACACTGTCATGTCTATGGGACAGTGTCTTATGTCTATGGGACAGTGTGGTGTGTCTATTGGACAGTGTTTTAAGTCTATGGGACAGTGTTTTATGTCTATGGGACAGTGTCTTATGTCTATGGGACAGTGTGGTATGTCTATGGGACAATGTCGTATGTCTATGGGACAGTGTCATGTCTATGGGACAGTGTCTTATGTCTATGAGACAGTGTTTTATGTCTATTGGACAGTGTTTTATGTCTATGGGACAGTGTCTTATGTCTATGGGACAGGGTCTTATGTCTATGGGACAGTATTTTATGTCTATGGGACAGTGTCGTATGTCTATCGGACAGTGTCTTAAGTCTATGGGACAGTGTCGTATGTCTATGGCAGAGTGTCATGTCTATGGGATAGTGTCTTATTTCTATGGGACAGTGTCGTAAGTCTATTGGACAGGGTCTTATGTCTATGGGACAGTGTCTTATGTCTATGGGACAGTGTTTTATGTCTATGGGACAGTGTCTTATGACTATGGGACAGTGTTTTATGTCTATGGGACAGGGTCTTATGTCTATGGGACAGTGTCTTATGTCTATGGGACAGTGTTTTATGTCTATGGGACAGGGTCTTATGTCTATGGGACAGTGTGTTATGACTATGGGACAGTGTTTTATGTCTATGGGACAGTGTCTTATGTCTATGGGACAGTATTTTATGTCTATGGGACAGTGTCTTATGTCTATGGGACAGTGTTTTATGTCTATGGGACAGTGTCTTAAGTCTATGGGACAGTGTCTTAAGTCTATGGGACAGTGTCTTATGTCTATGGGACAGTGTTTTATGTCTATGGGACTGTTTTATGTCTATGGGACAGTTTCTTATGTCTATTGGACAGTGTCTTATGTCTATGGGACATTGTCGTATGTCTATGCGACACTGTCATGTCTATGGGACAGTGTCTTATGTCTATGGGACAGTGTGTCTTATGTCTATGGGACAGTGTCTTATGTCTATGGGACAGTGTTTTATGTCTATGGGACAGTGTCGTATGTCTATCGGACAGTGTCTTAAGTCTATGGGACAGTGTCGTATGTCTATGGCACAGTGTCATGTCTATGGGATAGTGTCTTCTTTCTATGGGACAGTGTCGTAAGTCTATTGGACAGGGTCTTATGTCTATGGGACAGTGTTTTATGTCTATTGGACAGGGTCTTATGTCTTTGGGACAGTGTCTTATGTCAATGGGACAGTGTCTTAAGTCTATGGGACAATGTCTTATGTCTATGGGACAGTGTTTTATGTCTATGGGACAGTGTCTTATGTCTATGGGACAGTGTCTTATGTCTATGGGACCGAGTCGTATGTCTATGGGACAGTGTCTTATGTCTATGAGACATGGTCTTCTGTCTATGGGACAGTGTCTTGTGACTATGGCACAGTGTTTTATGTCTATGGGATAGTGTCTCATGTCTATGGGACAGTTTGTCTTATGTCTATGGGACAGTGTCGTATGTCTATTAGACAGTGTCTTATGTCTATGGGACAGTGTCTTATGCCTATGGGACAGTGTTTTATGTCTATTGGAAAGTATCTTATGTCTATGGGACAGTGTCTTATATCTATGGGACAGCGTCTTATATCTATGGGACAGCGTTTTATGTCTATGGGACAGCGTTTTATATCTATGGGACAGTGTCTTATGTCTATGGGACAGTGTTTTATGTCTATTGGAAAGTATCTTATGTCTATGGGACAGTGTCTTATATCTATGGGACAGCGTCTTATGTCTATGGGACAGCGTTTTATGTCTATGGGACAGTGTCTTATGACTATGGGACAGTGTTTTATGTCTATGGGACAGGGTCTTATGTCTATGGGACAGTGTCTTATGTCTATGGGACAGTGTTTTATGTCTATGGTACAGGGTCTTATGTCTATGGGACAGTGTGTTATGACTATGGGACAGTGTTTTATGTCTATGGGACAGTGTCTTATGTCTATGGGACAGTGTTTTATGTCTATGGGACACGGTCTTATGTCTATGGGACAGTGTCTTATGTCTATGGGACAGTGTTTTATGTCTATGGGACAGTGTCTTATGTCTATGGGAGAGTATTTTATGTCTATGGGACAGTGTCTTATGTCTATGGGACAGTGTCGTATATCTATGGCACAGTGTCTTAAGTCTATGGGACAGTGTTTTATGTCTATGGGACAGTGTCTTATGTCTATGGGACAGGGTCTTATGTCTATGGGACAGTGTTTTATGTCTATGGGACAGTGTCTTATGTCTATGGGACAGTGTGTCTTATGTCTATGGGACAGTGTCTTATGTCTATGGGACAGTGTTTTATGTCTATGGGACAGTGTCGTATGTCTATCGGACAGTGTCTTAAGTCTATGGGACAGTGTCGTATGTCTATGGCACAGTGTCATGTCTATGGGATAGTGTCTTCTTTCTATGGGACAGTGTCGTAAGTCTATTGGACAGGGTCTTATGTCTATGGGACAGTGTTTTATGTCTATTGGACAGGGTCTTATGTCTTTGGGACAGTGTCTTATGTCAATGGGACAGTGTCTTAAGTCTATGGGACAATGTCTTATGTCTATGGGACAGTGTTTTATGTCTATGGGACAGTGTCTTATGTCTATGGGACAGTGTCTTATGTCTATGGGACCGAGTCGTATGTCTATGGGACAGTGTCTTATGTCTATGAGACATGGTCTTCTGTCTATGGGACAGTGTCTTGTGACTATGGCACAGTGTTTTATGTCTATGGGATAGTGTCTCATGTCTATGGGACAGTTTGTCTTATGTCTATGGGACAGTGTCGTATGTCTATTAGACAGTGTCTTATGTCTATGGGACAGTGTCTTATGCCTATGGGACAGTGTTTTATGTCTATTGGAAAGTATCTTATGTCTATGGGACAGTGTCTTATATCTATGGGACAGCGTCTTATATCTATGGGACAGCGTTTTATGTCTATGGGACAGCGTTTTATATCTATGGGACAGTGTCTTATGTCTATGGGACAGTGTTTTATGTCTATTGGAAAGTATCTTATGTCTATGGGACAGTGTCTTATATCTATGGGACAGCGTCTTATGTCTATGGGACAGCGTTTTATGTCTATGGGACAGTGTCTTATGACTATGGGACAGTGTTTTATGTCTATGGGACAGGGTCTTATGTCTATGGGACAGTGTCTTATGTCTATGGGACAGTGTTTTATGTCTATGGTACAGGGTCTTATGTCTATGGGACAGTGTGTTATGACTATGGGACAGTGTTTTATGTCTATGGGACAGTGTCTTATGTCTATGGGACAGTGTTTTATGTCTATGGGACACGGTCTTATGTCTATGGGACAGTGTCTTATGTCTATGGGACAGTGTTTTATGTCTATGGGACAGTGTCTTATGTCTATGGGAGAGTATTTTATGTCTATGGGACAGTGTCTTATGTCTATGGGACAGTGTCGTATATCTATGGCACAGTGTCTTAAGTCTATGGGACAGTGTTTTATGTCTATGGGACAGTGTCTTATGTCTATGGGACAGGGTCTTATGTCTATGGGACAGTGTTTTATGTCTATGGGACAGTGTCTTATGTCTATGGGACAGTGTTTTATGTCTATGGGACAGTGTCGTATGTCTATCGGACAGTGTCTTAAGTCTATGGGACAGTGTCGTATGTCTATGGCACAGTGTCATGTCTATGGGATAGTGTCTTCTTTCTATGGGACAGTGTCGTAAGTCTATTGGACAGGGTCTTATGTCTATGGGACAGTGTTTTATGTCTATTGGACAGGGTCTTATGTCTTTGGGACAGTGTCTTATGTCAATGGATATACATCAGTATAGGATATGTTGTCATGCAGCCGTGATTCTTTTTTCCTAACTAAACCGTATAATGTTTAACACCCCCGCTCATTGACCAGCAAAAGCTAACAAGTGTTGGAGAGACCCAGAAGTGCATCAGGCCCAGGCTCCAGCTACAGCCATCCACCACCAGGCCCAGGCTCCAGAGCCATCCACCACCAGGCCCAGGCTCCAGAGCCATCCACCATCAGGCCCAGGCTCCAGCTACAGCCATCCACCATCAGGTCCAGGCTCCAGAGCCATCCACCATCAGGCCCAGGCTCTAGCTACAGCCATCCACCATCAGGCCCAGGCTCCAGCTACAGCCATCCACCACCAGGTCCAGGCTCCAGCTACAGCCATCCACCACCAGGCCCAGGCTCCAGAGCCATCCACCACCAGGTCCAGGCTCCAGCTACAGCCATCCACCATCAGGTCCAGGCTCCAGAGCCATCCACCATCAGGCCCAGGCTCCAGCTACAGCCATCCACCACCAGGCCCAGGCTCCAGAGCCATCCACCACCAGGCCCAGGCTCCAGAGCCATCCACCATCAGGCCCAGGCTCCAGCTACAGCCATCCACCATCAGGTCCAGGCTCCAGAGCCATCCACCATCAGGCCCAGGCTCTAGCTACAGCCATCCACCATCAGGCCCAGGCTCCAGCTACAGCCATCCACCACCAGGTCCAGGCTCCAGCTACAGCCATCCACCATCAGTCCCAGGCTCCAGCTACAGCCATCCACCACCAGGTCCAGGCTCCAGAGCCATCCACCACCAGGCCCAGGCTCCAGCTACAGCCATCCACCATCAGGCCCAGGCTCCAGCTACAGCCATCCACCATCAGGCCCAGGCTCCAGCTACAGCCATCCACCACCAGGTCCAGGCTCCAGAGCCATCCACCACCAGGCCCAGGCTCCAGCTACAGCCATCCACCATCAGGCCCAGGCTCCAGCTACAGCCATCCACCATCAGGCCCAGGCTCCAGCTACAGCCATCCACCATCAGGCCCAGGCTCCAGCTACAGCCATCCACCATCAGGCCCAGGCTCCAGCTACAGCCATCCACCATCAGGCCCAGGCTCCAACGAAAAAAATTAAAAAATTAAAAAAACTGAAGCTAAAAAAATGCCTCCTAAGGTAGCAAAAGTGGATATAAAGCCAGATGACGAGTATGTACCAATTAGCCAATTAAACGAGCTAATGCAACAACAAAAGGAAATGTTTATGGCACTGCTGAAACAACAACAAGACAACTTCCAAGGCTTTGTGAAGATCTTGGTGGACTCGTCGAACACAAGACTGGATGCAGTAACGAAGGATTTACAGGAAATTAAGGTGAGCTTGCAGTTCACACAAAGAGAAGTTGACGACTTGAAAGCTGAAAATGTTAAACAGACCGAGCGAGATGACATGATGCAGGCGGATATCTCCAAAGTCTGTGACAGTTTGCTCACCATCACAGACAAGATTGAGTACCTGGAGGGACAGAGTAGACGAAATAATCTAGTTTTTGACGGGGTAGTGGAGTCACCAGGAGAAACTTGGACTGAGACCGAGCAGAAAGTTAGAAAAGTTTTGACGGAGAAGCTACAGATGCAACCGACAGTGGAAGTAGAGAGAGCGCACCGCACTGGGAGACATGGAGGGGGTGACAGACCGAGACCCATAGTGGTTAAACTTTTACGCTGCAAGGACAGAGATGCCATACTACAGCGCACAAAAGCTCTCAAAGGATCCAACATTTACGTTAACGAGGACTTTACTGACGCTGTAAGAAGAAAGAGAAAAGAGCTACTACCGGAGATGAGAGCAGCGAGGGGGAGAGGGGACATTGCATACCTACGTTACGATAAGCTGGTTGTTTATCCGCGCAGCGGCGCACCAAAACAACAGCAGGACATTTAATTCACAGAGGTATGTTGATGATGAACTACTAAATATACTATGACTATTGACACTTCTCACGCGCTTTCATATTCACAACATTTAGGGATACAGCAAAATATCCGGAACTATGAGCACTTGGAACTGAAACCGTTTGAATACACTGAACATAAGAGATCAGATTTGGAAGATGAACTAGACCCTGATAATAACTTGTTTTTATCATCTAACACGATTGATTGCAACTACTATACTGAAGATGATTATAATAACTTTGTTAAATCAGAAGGGACATTTTCAATTATTCATTTTAATAGTAGAAGCATGTATACAAACTTCAACTCTATCAAAGAATATTTACAGCAGTTTGGGCAGCCATTTAGTATCATAGCAATTTCTGAAACATGGTTTAATGAAGATAAAGGTATTGATTTTGAGTTAGATGGTTATAATTTGACCTATGTAAATAGAACAAACAAAATAGGTGGAGGAGTTGCTATATATGTCCATAATTATCTTAAATTTAAAGTAATAGAAAACATGACATTGACAATAAATGATGTGTTAGAATGTATATCAATAGAAATTTATAATGGAAATAAGAAAAATATAATAATAAGTTGTTTATATAGGTCACCGGGTTCGAGTTTGGACATATTTACAGACTGGGTGGAAAAAATGTTTTCGGTAATAGGTAATAAAAAAATCTTCATCTGTGGAGACTACAACATTGACTTGATCAATCCAAATAAACATAAAACAACGGAGGAATTTATTAATAGGATGTACAGTATGAGTTTGTTCCCAACTATAACAAGACCCAGTAGAGTTACATCACACAGTGCAACACTCATAGATAACATCTTTACAAATAATATAGAGTCCATAAATGTTAGTGGTCTAATGATATGTGATATAACTGATCATCTACCGGTCTTCACACTGTACGACTATAGTTGTAATTATCATAAAATACCCCAAAAATTTATATTTAAACGAGTAAGAACTGAAGAAGCATTAGATGCACTTAATTGTGACTTAATAGAACAGGACTGGAAGTCTGTATACAGAGAGAAGGATGTGGACTGTGCTTTCAATAACTTTTTAGGAATTTTTTGTTCTCTATATAACAAAAACTGTCCGATTCGACAACTTAGTACAAATAATACTGTTGTAAAATGTCCATGGTTAACAAATGGTTTACAAAATGCTTGCAAAAAGAAAAATACTTTATACAGACAATTTATTAGGCTAAGGACTAAAGAATCTGAACAGAGATATAAAATATATAAAAATAAATTGACTAATATAATAAGAACTAGTAAGAAATTATACTATACCAATCTACTAAATAAAAATAAAAATAATATTAAAAAAGTTTGGGGGATACTAAATACTGTAATTAAAGGTAATACAAAAAATAATTATTATCCAGATTATTTTACCGTAAATAACAATGATAATTATAATATGAATGAAATGGTTAATAGTTTCAATACTTTTTTTGTAAATGTTGGACCAGATTTGGCAGCGAAAATTCCTGAGTGCAGTAGTGATCACAGTGAATCATTGATAGAAATAAACCCTAGCACAATGTTTCTCTCTGGAGTAAGTGAGGCAGAAATAATAGATATTGTTAATAAATGTAAAAATAAAACATCGACTGATTGTTATGATATAGATATGACTTTAGTTAAAAGGACAATAAAAAGTATCTTAAAACCCTTAATTTACATATGTAACTTATCATTTCAAACGGGGACATTTCCCAATAAAATGAAAATTGCAAAAGTAATACCACTACACAAAAATGGGAACACACACATCTTCACAAACTATAGACCTGTCTCTCTGCTCCCTCAATTTTCCAAAATTTTAGAAAAGCTCTTCAATAATAGATTAGAATCATTTATAGATAAATATAATATAATAAATGAAAGTCAGTATGGGTTCAGGTCAGGAAGGTCAACTTCAATGGCTTTACTTGAAGCAGTGGAAGAGATTACCAACACTGTCGATAGTAGAAAATACGCAGTTGGAATATTTATTGACTTGAAAAAAGCCTTTGATACCCTTAATCATTCAATATTATTTAAAAAACTAGATAAATATGGTATAAGGGGAGTGACTTTGAACTGGATTCAAAGCTATTTCATGGAGAGACAACAGTATGTGAAGATGGGGGAGTTCCAATCGGAGTATTTGGGCATTGCTTGCGGGGTCCCTCAGGGATCTGTATTGGGCCCCAAGTTATTTAATCTTTACATAAATGACATATTTAATGTATCAAATATATTAAAATTATTATTATTTGCAGATGACACTAACATATTCTGTTCCAGTGATAACTATAGTGAGCTTATAAATGAAGTAAATGATGAACTAATCAAGTTAAAAACTTGGATGGACATCAACAAATTATCCCTAAATTTAGATAAAACAAAAAGTATGTTGTTCGGAAACTATAAAGAAAATTCAGATTTAGTAATAAATATAGACGGTTTTGTTGTAGATAAAGTGTCAGAATATAAGTTCTTAGGGATAATTATTGACAGTAAACTAAGCTGGAAAACTCATATTGAACATATACAACGTAAAGTTTCCAAAAGTGTAGCAATAATGTATAAAGTTAGATATTTCCTAGAATATAATGCATTATATTTATTGTATTGTTCATTAGTTTTGCCCTATTTAACATACTGTATAGAAGTCTGGGGTAATAACTACAAAAGTTCACTACAACCTCTTGTTATACTCCAAAAACGTGCAATACGAATTATACATAAGGTAGGATATATTGATCACACAAATACCTTATTTTTGCAGTCTAAGCTGCTAAAATTTTCAGATTTAGTTGACTTCTATAATGCGCAACTTCTATTCAAAGCTTATAAAAGTATATTACCTAGTAATATTCAGAAGATTTTCACACAGAAAGACAGGGGTTATAATTTGAGGGGGTGTGGTAACTTTTATGTCCGGAAAGTACGAACCACAAGGAAAAGTATGTGTGTGTCTGTATGTGGCGTTAAACTGTGGAATCGACTGGGGTTAGAGTACAAACAGTGTCCAAATATTTATCAATTCAAAACAAAATACAAGGAAATGATTTTGTCACGGTATGGGAATGAAGTCAGGGGCGTTTGACTGTTACTTGGTGTTCGCAGATACCATCATTATTTTTGTTTTGCTTTTTGAGGATAATAATTGGTAAATAATGATGAGTATGGGGTGATCACGTGTGTATAGTATGTATGTGTGATATATAATAGGTGTATGTTATGGCTATATGTTGCAGTGATGTATATTATATGTTAACTTATGAATACTGTTGATGCAGTTGACTACGGAGTATAGTGGGAATTGAAAACTATTGCGGATTGGATGGGGGTGGGAGTAAATAAGCTTGTCTTCATCCCACTCCTTTTCAAGCTGGTATTCTGTTGTTTAATTTATCATTTGTTGTTTTCTATGCCCAGTGGGCATAAGTGACTGTTATTTATAAATAGACATATATTTATTTTTTGATTTATTTTTAAATTCTGGCTTGAAATAAATAAACAAATACAAAAATACAAATGGGACAGTGTCTTAAGTCTATGGGACAATGTCTTATGTCTATGGGACAGTGTTTTATGTCTATGGGACAGTGTCTTATGTCTATGGGACAGTGTCTTATGTCTATGGGACCGAGTCGTATGTCTATGGGACAGTGTCTTATGTCTATGAGACATGGTCTTCTGTCTATGGGACAGTGTCTTGTGACTATGGCACAGTGTTTTATGTCTATGGGATAGTGTCTCATGTCTATGGGACAGTTTGTCTTATGTCTATGGGACAGTGTCGTATGTCTATTAGACAGTGTCTTATGTCTATGGGACAGTGTCTTATGCCTATGGGACAGTGTTTTATGTCTATTGGAAAGTATCTTATGTCTATGGGACAGTGTCTTATATCTATGGGACAGCGTCTTATATCTATGGGACAGCGTTTTATGTCTATGGGACAGCGTTTTATATCTATGGGACAGTGTCTTATGTCTATGGGACAGTGTTTTATGTCTATTGGAAAGTATCTTATGTCTATGGGACAGTGTCTTATATCTATGGGACAGCGTCTTATGTCTATGGGACAGCGTTTTATGTCTATGGGACAGTGTCTTATGACTATGGGACAGTGTTTTATGTCTATGGGACAGGGTCTTATGTCTATGGGACAGTGTCTTATGTCTATGGGACAGTGTTTTATGTCTATGGTACAGGGTCTTATGTCTATGGGACAGTGTGTTATGACTATGGGACAGTGTTTTATGTCTATGGGACAGTGTCTTATGTCTATGGGACAGTGTTTTATGTCTATGGGACACGGTCTTATGTCTATGGGACAGTGTCTTATGTCTATGGGACAGTGTTTTATGTCTATGGGACAGTGTCTTATGTCTATGGGAGAGTATTTTATGTCTATGGGACAGTGTCTTATGTCTATGGGACAGTGTCGTATATCTATGGCACAGTGTCTTAAGTCTATGGGACAGTGTTTTATGTCTATGGGACAGTGTCTTATGTCTATGGGACAGGGTCTTATGTCTATGGGACAGTGTTTTATGTCTATGGGACAGTGTCTTATGTCTATGGGACAGTGTTTTATGTCTATTGGACAGGGTCTTATGTCTATGGGACAGTATTTTATGTCTATGGGACAGTGTCGTATGTCTATCGGACAGTGTCTTAAGTCTATGGGACAGTGTCGTATGTCTATGGCAGAGTGTCATGTCTATGGGATAGTGTCTTATTTCTATGGGACAGTGTCGTAAGTCTATTGGACAGGGTCTTATGTCTATGGGACAGTGTCTTATGTCTATGGGACAGTGTTTTATGTCTATGGGACAGTGTCTTATGACTATGGGACAGTGTTTTATGTCTATGGGACAGGGTCTTATGTCTATGGGACAGTGTCTTATGTCTATGGGACAGTGTTTTATGTCTATGGGACAGGGTCTTATGTCTATGGGACAGTGTGTTATGACTATGGGACAGTGTTTTATGTCTATGGGACAGTGTCTTATGTCTATGGGACAGTATTTTATGTCTATGGGACAGTGTCTTATGTCTATGGGACAGTGTTTTATGTCTATGGGACAGTGTCTTAAGTCTATGGGACAGTGTCTTAAGTCTATGGGACAGTGTCTTATGTCTATGGGACAGTGTTTTATGTCTATGGGACTGTTTCATGTCTATGGGACAGTTTCTTATGTCTATTGGACAGTGTCTTATGTCTATGGGACATTGTCGTATGTCTATGCGACACTGTCATGTCTATGGGACAGTGTCTTATGTCTATGGGACAGTGTGTCTTATGTCTATGGGACAGTGTCTTATGTCTATGGGACAGTGTTTTATGTCTATGGGACAGTGTCGTATGTCTATCGGACAGTGTCTTAAGTCTATGGGACAGTGTCGTATGTCTATGGCACAGTGTCATGTCTATGGGATAGTGTCTTCTTTCTATGGGACAGTGTCGTAAGTCTATTGGACAGGGTCTTATGTCTATGGGACAGTGTTTTATGTCTATTGGACAGGGTCTTATGTCTTTGGGACAGTGTCTTATGTCAATGGGACAGTGTCTTAAGTCTATGGGACAATGTCTTATGTCTATGGGACAGTGTTTTATGTCTATGGGACAGTGTCTTATGTCTATGGGACAGTGTCTTATGTCTATGGGACCGAGTCGTATGTCTATGGGACAGTGTCTTATGTCTATGAGACATGGTCTTCTGTCTATGGGACAGTGTCTTGTGACTATGGCACAGTGTTTTATGTCTATGGGATAGTGTCTCATGTCTATGGGACAGTTTGTCTTATGTCTATGGGACAGTGTCGTATGTCTATTAGACAGTGTCTTATGTCTATGGGACAGTGTCTTATGCCTATGGGACAGTGTTTTATGTCTATTGGAAAGTATCTTATGTCTATGGGACAGTGTCTTATATCTATGGGACAGCGTCTTATATCTATGGGACAGCGTTTTATGTCTATGGGACAGCGTTTTATATCTATGGGACAGTGTCTTATGTCTATGGGACAGTGTCTTATGTCTATGGGACAGTGCCGTATGTCTATGGGACAGTGTCTTATGTCTATGGGACAGTGTCTTATGACTATGGGACAGTGTTTTATGTCTATGGGACAGGGTCTTATGTCTATGGGACAGTGTCTTATGTCTATGGGACAGTGTTTTATGTCTATGGGACAGGGTCTTATGTCTATGGGACAGTGTGTTATGACTATGGGACAGTGTTTTATGTCTATGGGACAGTGTCTTATGTCTATGGGACAGTATTTTATGTCTATGGGACAGTGTCTTATGTCTATGGGACAGTGTTTTATGTCAATGGGACAGTGTCGTATGTCTATCGGACAGTGTCTTAAGTCTATGGGACAGTGTCGTATGTCTATGGCACAGTGTCATGTCTATGGGATAGTGTCTTATTTCTATGGGACAGTGTCGTAAGTCTATTGGACAGGGTCTTATGTCTATGGGACAGTGTCTTATGTCTATGGGACAGTGTTTTATGTCTATGGGACAGTGTCTTATGACTATGGGACAGTGTTTTATGTCTATGGGACAGGGTCTTATGTCTATGGGACAGTGTCTTATGTCTATGGGACAGTGTTTTATGTCTATGGGACAGGGTCTTATGTCTATGGGACAGTGTGTTATGACTATGGGACAGTGTTTTATGTCTATGGGACAGTGTCTTATGTCTATGGGACAGTGTTTTATGTCTATGGGACAGTGTCGTATGTCTATCGGACAGTGTCTTAAGTCTATGGGACAGTGTCGTATGTCTATGGCACAGTGTCAAGTCTATGGGATAGTGTCTTATTTCTATGGGACAGTGTCGTAAGTCTATTGGACAGGGTCTTATGTCTATGGGACAGTGTCTTATGTCTATGGGACAGTGTCTTATGCCTATGGGACAGTGTTTTATGTCTATGGGACAGTGTTTTATGTCTATGGGACAGTGTGGTGTGTCTATTGGACAGTGTTTTATGTCTATGGGACAGTGTTTTATGTCTATGGGACAGTGTGGTGTGTCTATTGGACAGTGTTTTAAGTCTATGGGACAGTGTTTTATGTCTATGGGACAGTGTCTTATGTCTATGGGACAGTGTGGTATGTCTATGGGACAATGTCGTATGTCTATGGGACAGTGTCATGTCTATGGGACAGTGTCTTATGTCTATGAGACAGTGTTTTATGTCTATTGGACAGTGTTTTATGTCTATGGGACAGTGTCTTATGTCTATGGGACAGGGTCTTATGTCTATGGGACAGTATTTTATGTCTATGGGACAGTGTCGTATGTCTATCGGACAGTGTCTTAAGTCTATGGGACAGTGTCGTATGTCTATGGCAGAGTGTCATGTCTATGGGATAGTGTCTTATTTCTATGGGACAGTGTCGTAAGTCTATGGGACAGTGTCTTATGTCTATGGGACAGTGTCTTATGACTATGGGACAGTGTTTTATGTCTATGGGACAGGGTCTTATGTCTATGGGACAGTGTCTTATGTCTATGGGACAGTGTTTTATGTCTATGGGACAGGGTCTTATGTCTATGGGACAGTGTGTTATGACTATGGGACAGTGTCTTATGTCTATGGGACAGTATTTTATGTCTATGGGACAGTGTCTTATGTCTATGGGACAGTGTTTTATGTCTATGGGACAGTGTCTTATGTCTATGGGACAGTGTCTTAAGTCTATGGGACAGTGTCTTAAGTCTATGGGACAGTGTCTTATGTCTATGGGACAGTGTTTTATGTCTATGGGACAGTTTCTTATGTCTATTGGACAGTGTCTTATGTCTATGGGACATTGTCGTATGTCTATGCGACACTGTCATGTCTATGGGACAGTGTCTTATGTCTATGGGACAGTGTGTCTTATGTCTATGGGACAGTGTCTTATGTCTATGGGACAGTGTTTTATGTCTATGGGACAGTGTCGTATGTCTATCGGACAGTGTCTTAAGTCTATGGGACAGTGTCGTATGTCTATGGCACAGTGTCATGTCTATGGGATAGTGTCTTCTTTCTATGGGACAGTGTCGTAAGTCTATTGGACAGGGTCTTATGTCTATGGGACAGTGTTTTATGTCTATTGGACAGGGTCTTATGTCTTTGGGACAGTGTCTTATATCAATGGGACAGTGTCTTAAGTCTATGGGACAATGTCTTATGTCTATTGGACAGTGTTTTATGTCTATGGGACAGTGTCTTATGTCTATGGGACAGTGTCGTATGTCTATGGGACCGAGTCGTATGTCTATGGGACAGTGTCTTATGTCTATGAGACATGGTCTTCTGTCTATGGGACAGTGTCTTGTGACTATGGCACAGTGTTTTATGTCTATGGGATAGTGTCTCATGTCTATGGGACAGTTTGTCTTATGTCTATGGGACAGTGTCGTATGTCTATTAGACAGTGTCTTATGTCTATGGGACAGTGTCTTATGCCTATGGGACAGTGTTTTATGTCTATTGGAAAGTATCTTATGTCTATGGGACAGTGTCTTATATCTATGGGACAGCGTCTTATATCTATGGGACAGCGTTTTATATCTATGGGACAGTGTCTTATGTCTATGGGACAGTGTCTTATGTCTATGGGACAGTGCCGTATGTCTATGGGACAGTGTCTTATGTCTATGGGACAGTGTCTTATGACTATGGGACAGTGTTTTATGTCTATGGGACAGGGTCTTATGTCTATGGGACAGTGTCTTATGTCTATGGGACAGGGTCTTATGTCTATGGGACAGTGTCTTATGTCTATGGGACAGTGTTTTATGTCTATGGGACAGGGTCTTATGTCTATGGGACAGTGTGTTATGACTATGGGACAGTGTCTTATGTCTATGGGACAGTATTTTATGTCTATGGGACAGTGTCTTATGTCTATGGGACAGTGTTTTATGTCTATGGGACAGTGTCTTATGTCTATGGGACAGTGTCTTAAGTCTATGGGACAGTGTCTTAAGTCTATGGGACAGTGTCTTATGTCTATGGGACAGTGTTTTATGTCTATGGGACAGTTTCTTATGTCTATTGGACAGTGTCTTATGTCTATGGGACATTGTCGTATGTCTATGCGACACTGTCATGTCTATGGGACAGTGTCTTATGTCTATGGGACAGTGTGTCTTATGTCTATGGGACAGTGTCTTATGTCTATGGGACAGTGTTTTATGTCTATGGGACAGTGTCGTATGTCTATCGGACAGTGTCTTAAGTCTATGGGACAGTGTCGTATGTCTATGGCACAGTGTCATGTCTATGGGATAGTGTCTTCTTTCTATGGGACAGTGTCGTAAGTCTATTGGACAGGGTCTTATGTCTATGGGACAGTGTTTTATGTCTATTGGACAGGGTCTTATGTCTTTGGGACAGTGTCTTATGTCAATGGGACAGTGTCTTAAGTCTATGGGACAATGTCTTATGTCTATTGGACAGTGTTTTATGTCTATGGGACAGTGTCTTATGTCTATGGGACAGTGTCGTATGTCTATGGGACCGAGTCGTATGTCTATGGGACAGTGTCTTATGTCTATGAGACATGGTCTTCTGTCTATGGGACAGTGTCTTGTGACTATGGCACAGTGTTTTATGTCTATGGGATAGTGTCTCATGTCTATGGGACAGTTTGTCTTATGTCTATGGGACAGTGTCGTATGTCTATTAGACAGTGTCTTATGTCTATGGGACAGTGTCTTATGCCTATGGGACAGTGTTTTATGTCTATTGGAAAGTATCTTATGTCTATGGGACAGTGTCTTATATCTATGGGACAGCGTCTTATATCTATGGGACAGCGTTTTATGTCTATGGGACAGCGTTTTATATCTATGGGACAGTGTCTTATGTCTATGGGACAGTGTCTTATGTCTATGGGACAGTGTCTTATGTCTATGGGACAGTGCCGTATGTCTATGGGACAGTGTCTTATGTCTATGGGACAGTGTCTTATGACTATGGGACAGTGTTTTATGTCTATGGGACAGGGTCTTATGTCTATGGGACAGTGTCTTATGTCTATGGGACAGTGTTTTATGTCTATGGGACAGGGTCTTATGTCTATGGGACAGTGTGTTATGACTATGGGACAGTGTTTTATGTCTATGGGACAGTGTCTTATGTCTATGGGACAGTATTTTATGTCTATGGGACAGTGTCTTATGTCTATGGGACAGTGTTTTATGTCTATGGGACATTGTCGTATGTCTATCGGACAGTGTCTTAAGTCTATGGGACAGTGTCGTATGTCTATGGCACAGTGTCATGTCTATGGGATAGTGTCTTATTTCTATGGGACAGTGTCGTAAGTCTATTGGACAGGGTCTTATGTCTATGGGACAGTGTCTTATGTCTATGGGACAGTGTTTTATGTCTATGGGACAGTGTCTTATGACTATGGGACAGTGTTTTATGTCTATGGGACAGGGTCTTATGTCTATGGGACAGTGTCTTATGTCTATGGGACAGTGTTTTATGTCTATGGGACAGGGTCTTATGTCTATGGGACAGTGTGTTATGACTATGGGACAGTGTTTTATGTCTATGGGACAGTGTCTTATGTCTATGGGACAGTATTTTATGTCTATGGGACAGTGTCGTATGTCTATCGGACAGTGTCTTAAGTCTATGGGACAGTGTCGTATGTCTATGGCACAGTGTCAAGTCTATGGGATAGTGTCTTATTTCTATGGGACAGTGTCGTAAGTCTATTGGACAGGGTCTTATGTCTATGGGACAGTGTCTTATGTCTATGGGACAGTGTTTTATGTCTATGGGACAGTGTCTTATGTCTATGGGACAGTATTTTATGTCTATGGGACAGTGTCTTATGTCTATGGGACAGTGTTTTATGTCTATGGGACAGTGTTTTATGTCTATGGGACAGTGTCTTAAGTCTATGGGACAGTGTCGTATGTCTATGGCACAGTGTCATGTCTATGGGATAGTGTCTTATTTCTATGGGACAGTGTCGTAAGTCTATTGGACAGGGTCTTATGTCTATGGGACAGTGTTTTATGTCTATTGGACAGGGTCTTATGTCTTTGGGACAGTGTCTTATGTCTATGGGACAGTGTCTTATGTCTATGGGACAGTGTCTTAAGTCTATGGGACAATGTCTTATGTCTATGGGACAGTGTTTTATGTCTATGGGACAGTGTCTTATGTCTATGGGACAGTGTCTTACGTCTATGGGACCGAGTCGTATGTCTATTGGACAGTGTCTTAGGTCTATGGGACAGTGTTTTATGTCTATGGGACAGTTTCTTATGTCTATGGGACAGTATCTTATGTCTATGGGACAGGGTCTTATGTCTATGGGACAGGGTCTTATGTCTATAGGACAGTGTCTTATGTCTATGGGACAGTGCCGTATGTCTATGGGACAGTGTCTTATGTCTATGGGACAGTGTCTTATGACTATGGGACAGTGTTTTATGTCTATGGGACAGGGTCTTATGTCTATGGGACAGTGTCTTATGTCTCTGGGACAGTGTTTTATGTCTATGGGACAGGGTCTTATGTCTATGGGACAGTGTGTTATGACTATGGGACAGTGTTTTATGTCTATGGGACAGTGTCTTATGTCTATGGGACAGTATTTTATGTCTATGGGACAGTGTCTTATGTCTATGGGACAGTGTTTTATGTCTATGGGACAGTGTCGTATGTCTATCGGACAGTGTCTTAAGTCTATGGGACAGTGTCGTATGTCTATGGCACAGTGTCATGTCTATGGGATAATGTCTTATTTCTATGGGACAGTGTCTTATGTCTATGGGAGAGTATTTTATGTCTATGGGACAGTGTCTTATGTCTATGGGACAGTGTCGTATATCTATGGCACAGTGTCTTAAGTCTATGGGACAGTGTTTTATGTCTATGGGACAGTGTCTTATGTCTATGGGACAGGGTCTTATGTCTATGGGACAGTGTTTTATGTCTATGGGACAGTGTCTTATGTCTATGGGACAGTGTTTTATGTCTATTGGACAGGGTCATTTGTCTTTGGAACAGTGTCTTATGTCTATGGTACAGTGTCTTATGTCTATGGGACAGTGTCTTAAGTCTATGGAACAATGTCTTATGTCTATGGGACAGTGTTTTATGTCTATGGGATAGTGTCTTATGTCTATGGGACAGAGTCGTATGTCTATTGGACAGTGTCTTATGACTATGGGACAGTGTTTTATGTCTATGGGACAGTGTCTTAAGTCTATGGGACAGTGTCTTATGTCTATGGGACAGTGTTTTATGTCTATGGGACAGTGTCTTATGTCTATGGGACAGTGTTTTATGTCTATGGGACAGTTTCTTATGTCTATGGGACAGTATCTTATGTCTATGGGACAGGGTCTTTTGTCTATGGGACAGTGTCGTATGTCTATTGGACAGTGTCGTATGTCTATGGGACAGTGTCTTATTTCTATGGGACAGTGTCGTAAGTCTATTGGACAGGGTCTTATGTCTATGGGACAGTGTTTTATGTCTATTTAACAGGGTCTTATGTCTTTGGGACAGTGTCTTCTGTCTATGGGACAGTGTCTTGTGACTATGGCACAGTGTTTTATGTCTATGGGACAGTGTCTCATGTCTATGGGACAGTTTGTCTTGTGTCTATGGGACAGTGTCGTATGTCTATTAGACAGTGTCTTATGTCTATGGGACAGTGTCTTATGCCTATGGGACATTGTTTTATGTCTATTGGAAAGTATCTTATGTCTATGGGACAGTGTCTTATGTCTATGGGACAGTGTCTTATGTCTATGGGACAGTTTCTTATGTCTATGAGACAGTGTTTTATGTCTATTGGACAGGGTCTTATGTCTATGGAACAGTGTCTTATGTCTATGGGACAGCGTTTCATTACTATTGGACAGTGTTTTATGTCTATGGGACAGTGTCTTGTGTCTATGGGACAGTGTTTTTTGTCTATGGGACAGTGTCTTATGTCTATGGGACAGTGTCTTAAGTCTATGGGACAGTGTCTTAAGTCTATGGGACAGTGTCTTATGTCTATGGGACAGTGTTTTATGTCTATGGGACTGTTTTATGTCTATGGGACAGTTTCTTATGTCTATTGGACAGTGTCTTATGTCTATGGGACAGTGTCGTATGTCTATGCGACACTGTCATGTCTATGGGACAGTGTCTTATGTCTATGGGACAGTGTGTCTTATGTCTATGGGACAGTGTCTTATGTCTATGGGACAGTGTTTTATGTCTATGGGACAGTGTCGTATGTCTATCGGACAGTGTCTTAAGTCTATGGGACAGTGTCGTATGTCTATGGCACAGTGTCATGTCTATGGGATAGTGTCTTCTTTCTATGGGACAGTGTCGTAAGTCTATTGGACAGGGTCTTATGTCTATGGGACAGTGTTTTATGTCTATTGGACAGGGTCTTATGTCTTTGGGACAGTGTCTTATGTCAAGGGGACAGTGTCTTAAGTCTATGGGACAATGTCTTATGTCTATGGGACAGTGTTTTATGTCTATGGGACAGTGTCTTATGTCTATGGGACAGTGTCTTATGTCTATGGGACCGAGTCGTATGTCTATGGGACAGTGTCTTATGTCTATGAGACATGGTCTTCTGTCTATGGGACAGTGTCTTGTGACTATGGCACAGTGTTTTATGTCTATGGGATAGTGTCTCATGTCTATGGGACAGTTTGTCTTATGTCTATGGGACAGTGTCGTATGTCTATTAGACAGTGTCTTATGTCTATGGGACAGTGTCTTATGCCTATGGGACAGTGTTTTATGTCTATTGGAAAGTATCTTATGTCTATGGGACAGTGTCTTATATCTATGGGACAGCGTCTTATATCTATGGGACAGCGTTTTATGTCTATGGGACAGCGTTTTATATCTATGGGACAGTGTCTTATGTCTATGGGACAGTGTCTTATGTCTATGGGACAGTGTCTTATGTCTATGGGACAGTGCCGTATGTCTATGGGACAGTGTCTTATGTCTATGGGACAGTGTCTTATGACTATGGGACAGTGTTTTATGTCTATGGGACAGGGTCTTATGTCTATGGGACAGTGTCTTATGTCTATGGGACAGTGTTTTATGTCTATGGGACAGGGTCTTATGTCTATGGGACAGTGTGTTATGACTATGGGACAGTGTTTTATGTCTATGGGACAGTGTCTTATGTCTATGGGACAGTATTTTATGTCTATGGGACAGTGTCTTATGTCTATGGGACAGTGTTTTATGTCTATGGGACAGTGTCGTATGTCTATCGGACAGTGTCTTAAGTCTATGGGACAGTGTCGTATGTCTATGGCACAGTGTCATGTCTATGGGATAGTGTCTTATTTCTATGGGACAGTGTCGTAAGTCTATTGGACAGGGTCTTATGTCTATGGGACAGTGTCTTATGTCTATGGGACAGTGTTTTATGTCTATGGGACAGTGTTTTATGTCTATGGGACAGTGTCTTAAGTCTATGGGACAGTGTCGTATGTCTATGGCACAGTGTCATGTCTATGGGATAGTGTCTTATTTCTATGGGACAGTGTCGTAAGTCTATTGGACAGGGTCTTATGTCTATGGGACAGTGTTTTATGTCTATTGGACAGGGTCTTATGTCTTTGGGACAGTGTCTTATGTCTATGGGACAGTGTCTTATGTCTATGGGACAGTGTCTTAAGTCTATGGGACAATGTCTTATGTCTATGGGACAGTGTTTTATGTCTATGGGACAGTGTCTTATGTCTATGGGACAGTGTCTTACGTCTATGGGACCGAGTCGTATGTCTATTGGACAGTGTCTTAGGTCTATGGGACAGTGTTTTATGTCTATGGGACAGTTTCTTATGTCTATGGGACAGTATTTTATGTCTATGGGACAGGGTCTTATGTCTATGGGACAGGGTCTTATGTCTATAGGACAGTGTCTTATGTCTATGGGACAGTGCCGTATGTCTATGGGACAGTGTCTTATGTCTATGGGACAGTGTCTTATGACTATGGGACAGTGTTTTATGTCTATGGGACAGGGTCTTATGTCTATGGGACAGTGTCTTATGTCTCTGGGACAGTGTTTTATGTCTATGGGACAGGGTCTTATGTCTATGGGACAGTGTGTTATGACTATGGGACAGTGTTTTATGTCTATGGGACAGTGTCTTATGTCTATGGGACAGTATTTTATGTCTATGGGACAGTGTCTTATGTCTATGGGACAGTGTTTTATGTCTATGGGACAGTGTCGTATGTCTATCGGACAGTGTCTTAAGTCTATGGGACAGTGTCGTATGTCTATGGCACAGTGTCATGTCTATGGGATAATGTCTTATTTCTATGGGACAGTGTCTTATGTCTATGGGAGAGTATTTTATGTCTATGGGACAGTGTCTTATGTCTATGGGACAGTGTCGTATATCTATGGCACAGTGTCTTAAGTCTATGGGACAGTGTTTTATGTCTATGGGACAGTGTCTTATGTCTATGGGACAGGGTCTTATGTCTATGGGACAGTGTTTTATGTCTATGGGACAGTGTCTTATGTCTATGGGACAGTGTTTTATGTCTATTGTACAGGGTCATTTGTCTTTGGAACAGTGTCTTATGTCTATGGTACAGTGTCTTATGTCTATGGGACAGTGTCTTAAGTCTATGGAACAATGTCTTATGTCTATGGGACAGTGTTTTATGTCTATGGGATAGTGTCTTATGTCTATGGGACAGAGTCGTATGTCTATTGGACAGTGTCTTATGACTATGGGACAGTGTTTTATGTCTATGGGACAGTGTCTTAAGTCTATGGGACAGTGTCTTATGTCTATGGGACAGTGTTTTATGTCTATGGGACAGTGTCTTATGTCTATGGGACAGTGTTTTATGTCTATGGGACAGTTTCTTATGTCTATGGGACAGTATCTTATGTCTATGGGACAGGGTCTTTTGTCTATGGGACAGTGTCGTATGTCTATTGGACAGTGTCGTATGTCTATGGGACAGTGTCTTATTTCTATGGGACAGTGTCGTAAGTCTATTGGACAGGGTCTTATGTCTATGGGACAGTGTTTTATGTCTATTTAACAGGGTCTTATGTCTTTGGGACAGTGTCTTCTGTCTATGGGACAGTGTCTTGTGACTATGGCACAGTGTTTTATGTCTATGGGACAGTGTCTCATGTCTATGGGACAGTTTGTCTTGTGTCTATGGGACAGTGTCGTATGTCTATTAGACAGTGTCTTATGTCTATGGGACAGTGTCTTATGCCTATGGGACATTGTTTTATGTCTATTGGAAAGTATCTTATGTCTATGGGACAGTGTCTTATGTCTATGGGACAGTGTCTTATGTCTATGGGACAGTTTCTTATGTCTATGAGACAGTGTTTTATGTCTATTGGACAGGGTCTTATGTCTATGGAACAGTGTCTTATGTCTATGGGACAGCGTTTCATTACTATTGGACAGTGTTTTATGTCTATGGGACAGTGTCTTGTGTCTATGGGACAGTGTTTTTTGTCTATGGGACAGTGTCTTATGTCTATGGGACAGTGTCTTAAGTCTATGGGACAGTGTCTTAAGTCTATGGGACAGTGTCTTATGTCTATGGGACAGTGTTTTATGTCTATGGGACTGTTTTATGTCTATGGGACAGTTTCTTATGTCTATTGGACAGTGTCTTATGTCTATGGGACAGTGTCGTATGTCTATGCGACACTGTCATGTCTATGGGACAGTGTCTTATGTCTATGGGACAGTGTGTCTTATGTCTATGGGACAGTGTCTTATGTCTATGGGACAGTGTTTTATGTCTATGGGACAGTGTCGTATGTCTATCGGACAGTGTCTTAAGTCTATGGGACAGTGTCGTATGTCTATGGCACAGTGTCATGTCTATGGGATAGTGTCTTCTTTCTATGGGACAGTGTCGTAAGTCTATTGGACAGGGTCTTATGTCTATGGGACAGTGTTTTATGTCTATTGGACAGGGTCTTATGTCTTTGGGACAGTGTCTTATGTCAAGGGGACAGTGTCTTAAGTCTATGGGACAATGTCTTATGTCTATGGGACAGTGTTTTATGTCTATGGGACAGTGTCTTATGTCTATGGGACAGTGTCTTATGTCTATGGGACCGAGTCGTATGTCTATGGGACAGTGTCTTATGTCTATGAGACATGGTCTTCTGTCTATGGGACAGTGTCTTGTGACTATGGCACAGTGTTTTATGTCTATGGGATAGTGTCTCATGTCTATGGGACAGTTTGTCTTATGTCTATGGGACAGTGTCGTATGTCTATTAGACAGTGTCTTATGTCTATGGGACAGTGTCTTATGCCTATGGGACAGTGTTTTATGTCTATTGGAAAGTATCTTATGTCTATGGGACAGTGTCTTATATCTATGGGACAGCGTCTTATATCTATGGGACAGCGTTTTATGTCTATGGGACAGCGTTTTATATCTATGGGACAGTGTCTTATGTCTATGGGACAGTGTCTTATGTCTATGGGACAGTGCCGTATGTCTATGGGACAGTGTCTTATGTCTATGGGACAGTGTCTTATGACTATGGGACAGTGTTTTATGTCTATGGGACAGGGTCTTATGTCTATGGGACAGTGTCTTATGTCTATGGGACAGTGTCTTATGTCTATGGGACAGTGTTTTATGTCTATGGGACAGGGTCTTATGTCTATGGGACAGTGTGTTATGACTATGGGACAGTGTTTTATGTCTATGGGACAGTGTCTTATGTCTATGGGACAGTATTTTATGTCTATGGGACAGTGTCTTATGTCTATGGGACAGTGTTTTATGTCTATGGGACAGTGTCGTATGTCTATCGGACAGTGTCTTAAGTCTATGGGACAGTGTCGTATGTCTATGGCACAGTGTCATGTCTATGGGATAGTGTCTTATTTCTATGGGACAGTGTCGTAAGTCTATTGGACAGGGTCTTATGTCTATGGGACAGTGTCTTATGTCTATGGGACAGTGTTTTATGTCTATGGGACAGTGTCTTATGACTATGGGACAGTGTTTTATGTCTATGGGACAGGGTCTTATGTCTATGGGACAGTGTCTTATGTCTATGGGACAGTGTTTTATGTCTATGGGACAGGGTCTTATGTCTATGGGACAGTGTGTTATGACTATGGGACAGTGTTTTATGTCTATGGGACAGTGTCTTATGTCTATGGGACAGTATTTTATGTCTATGGGACAGTGTCTTATGTCTATGGGACAGTGTTTTATGTCTATGGGACAGTGTCGTATGTCTATCGGACAGTGTCTTAAGTCTATGGGACAGTGTCGTATGTCTATGGCACAGTGTCAAGTCTATGGGATAGTGTCTTATTTCTATGGGACAGTGTCGTAAGTCTATTGGACAGGGTCTTATGTCTATGGGACAGTGTCTTATGTCTATGGGACAGTGTTTTATGTCTATGGGACAGTGTCTTGTGTCTATGGGACAGTGTCTTATGTCTATGGGACAGTGTTTTATGTCTATGGGACAGTGTCGTATGTCTATCGGACATTGTCTTAAGTCTATGGGACAGTGTCGTATGTCTATGGCACAGTGTCATGTCTATGGGATAGTGTCTTATTTCTATGGGACAGTGTCGTAAGTCTATTGGACAGGGTCTTATGTCTATGGGACAGTGTTTTATGTCTATTGGACAGGGTCTTATGTCTTTGGGACAGTGTCTTATGTCTATGGGACAGTGTCTTATGTCTATGGGACAGTGTCTTAAGTCTATGGGACAATGTCTTATGTCTATGGGACAGTGTTTTATGTCTATGGGACAGTGTCTTATGTCTATGGGACAGTGTCTTACGTCTATGGGACCGAGTCGTATGTCTATTGGACAGTGTCTTAGGTCTATGGGACAGTGTTTTATGTCTATGGGACAGTTTCTTATGTCTATGGGACAGTGTCTTATGTCTATGGGACAGGGTCTTATGTCTATGGGACAGTGTCGTATGTCTATTGGACAGTGTCGTATGTCTATGGGACAGTGTCTTATGTCTATGAGACATGGTCTTCTGTCTATGGGACAGTGTCTTATGCCTATGGGACAGTGTTTTATGTCTATTGGAAAGAATCTTATGTCTATGGGACAGTGTCTTATATCTATGGGACAGCGTCTTATATCTATGGGACAGTGTCTTATGTCTATGGGACAGGGTCTTATGTCTATAGGACAGTGTCTTATGTCTATGGGACAGTGCCGTATGTCTATGGGACAGTGTCTTATGTCTATGGGACAGTGTCTTATGACTATGGGACAGTGTTTTATGTCTATGGGACAGGGTCTTATGTCTATGGGACAGTGTCTTATGTCTATGGGACAGTGTTTTATGTCTATGGGACAGGGTCTTATGTCTATGG
The DNA here is from genome assembly GCF_027942865.1 of Odontesthes bonariensis. Classification (NCBI taxonomy): domain Eukaryota; kingdom Metazoa; phylum Chordata; class Actinopteri; order Atheriniformes; family Atherinopsidae; genus Odontesthes; species Odontesthes bonariensis. The sequence continues at coordinate 46,483,523 of NC_134507.1, forward strand.
GACAGTGTGTTATGACTATGGGACAGTGTTTTATGTCTATGGGACAGTGTCTTATGTCTATGGGACAGTATTTTATGTCTATGGGACAGTGTCTTATGTCTATCGGACAGTGTCTTAAGTCTATGGGACAGTGTCGTATGTCTATGGCACAGTGTCATGTCTATGGGATAGTGTCTTATTTCTATGGGACAGTGTCGTAAGTCTATTGGACAGGGTCTTATGTCTATGAGACAGTGTCTTATGTCTATGGGACAGTGTTTTATGTCTATGGGACAGTGTCTTATGTCTATGGGACAGTGTCTTATGTCTATGGGACAGTGTTTTATGTCTATGGGACAGTGTCGTATGTCTATCGGACAGTGTCTTAAGTCTATGGGACAGTGTCGTATGTCTATGGCACAGTGTCATGTCTATGGGATAGTGTCTTATTTCTATGGGACAGTGTCGTAAGTCTATTGGACAGGGTCTTATGTCTATGGGACAGTGTCTTATGTCTATTGGACAGGGTCTTATGTCTTTGGGACAGTGTCTTATGTCTATGGGACAGTGTCTTATGTCTATGGGACAGTGTCTTAAGTCTATGGGACAATGTCTTATGTCTATGGGACAGTGTTTTATGTATATGGGACAGTGTCTTATGTCTATGGGACAGTGTCTTATTTCTATGGGACAGTGTCGTAAGTCTATTGGACAGGGTCTTATGTCTATGAGACAGTGTCTTATGTCTATGGGACAGTGTTTTATGTCTATGGGACAGTGTCTTATGTCTATGGGACAGTGTCTTATGTCTATGGGACAGTGTTTTATGTCTATGGGACAGTGTCTTATGTCTATGGGACAGTGTTTTATGTCTATGGGACAGGGTCTTATGTCTATGGGACAGTGTGTTATGACTATGGGACAGTGTTTTATGTCTATGGGACAGTGTCTTATATCTATGGGACAGTATTTTATGTCTATGGGACAGTGTCTTATGTCTATGGGACAGTGTTTTATGTCTATGGGACAGTGTCGTATGTCTATCGGACAGTGTCTTAAGTCTATGGGACAGTGTCGTATGTCTATGGGACAGTGTCGTATGTCTATGGCACAGTGTCAAGTCTATGGGATAGTGTCTTATTTCTATGGGACAGTGTCGTAAGTCTATTGGACAGGGTCTTATGTCTATGGGACAGTGTCTTATGTCTATGGGACAGTGTTTTATGTCTATGGGACAGTGTCTTATGTCTATAGGACAGTATTTTATGTCTATGGGACAGTGTCTTATGTCTATGGGACAGTGTTTTATGTCTATGGGACAGTGTCGTATGTCTATCGGACAGTGTCTTAAGTCTATGGGACAGTGTCGTATGTCTATGGCACAGTGTCATGTCAATGGGATAGTGTCTTATTTCTATGGGACAGTGTCGTAAGTCTATTGGACAGGGTCTTATGTCTATGGGACAGTGTTTTATGTCTATTGGACAGGGTCTTATGTCTGTGGGACAGTGTCTTATGTCTATGGGACAGTGTCTTATGTCTATGGGACAGTGTCTTAAGTCTATGGGACAATGTCTTATGTCTATGGGACAGTGTTTTATGTCTATGGGACAGTGTCTTATGTCTATGGGACAGTGTCTTATGTCTATGGGACCGAGTCGTATGTCTATTGGACAGTGTCTTAGGTCTATGGGACAGTGTTTTATGTCTATGGGACAGTTTCTTATGTCTATGGGACAGTATCTTATGTCTATGGGACAGGGTCTTATGTCTATGGGACAGTGTCGTATGTCTATTGGACAGTGTCGTATGTCTATGGGACAGTGTCTTATGTCTATGAGACATGGTCTTCTGTCTATGGGACAGTGTCTTGTGACTATGGCACAGTGTTTTATGTCTATGGGACAGTGTCTCATGTCTATGGGACAGTTTGTCTTGTGTCTATGGGACAGTGTCGTATGTGTATTAGACAGTGTCTTATGTCTATGGGACAGTGTCTTATGCCTATGGGACAGTGTTTTATGTCTATTGGAAAGTATCTTATGTCTATGGGACAGTGTCTTATATCTATGGGACAGCGTCTTATGTCTATGGGACAGCGTTTTATGTCTATGGGACAGCGTTTTATATCTATGGGACAGTGTCTTATGTCTATGGGACAGGGTCTTATGTCTATGGGACAGTGTCTTATGTCTATGGGACAGTGTCTTATGACTATGGGACAGTGTTTTATGTCTATGGGACAGGGTCTTATGTCTATGGGACAGTGTCTTATGTCTATGGGACAGTGTTTTATGTCTATGGTACAGGGTCTTATGTCTATAGGACAGTGTGTTATGACTATGGGACAGTGTTTTATGTCTATGGGACAGTGTCTTATGTCTATGGGACAGTGTTTTATGTCTATAGGACACGGTCTTATGTCTATGGGACAGTGTCTTATGTCTATGGGACAGTGTTTTATGTCTATGGGACAGTGTCTTATGTCTATGGGAGAGTGTTTTATGTCTATGGGACAGTGTCTTATGTCTATGGGACAGTGTCTTAAGTCTATGGGACAGTGTTTTATGTCTATGGGACAGTGTCTTATGTCTATGGGACAGGGTCTTATGTCTATGGGACAGTGTTTTATGTCTATGGGACAGTGTCTTATGTCTATGGGACAGTGTTTTATGTCTATTGGACAGGGTCTTTTGTCTTTGGAACAGTGTGTTATGTCTATGGTACAGTGTCTTATGTCTATGGGACAGTGTCTTAAGTCTATGGAACAATGTCTTATGTCTATGGGACAGTGTTTTATGTCTATGGGATAGTGTCTTATGTCTATGGGACAGAGTCGTATGTCTATTGGAGAGTGTCTTAGGTCTATGGGACAGTGTTTTATGTCTATGGGACAGTTTCTTATGTCTATGGGACAGTGTCTTATGTCTATGGGACAGTATCTTATGTCTATGGGACAGGGTCTTATGTCTATGGGACAGTGTTTTATTTCTATGGGACAGTGTCTTAAGTCTATGGGACAGTGTCTTATGTCTATGGGACAGTGTTTTATGTCTATGGGACAGTGTCTTATGTCTATGGGACAGTGTTTTATGTCTATGGGACAGTTTCTTATGTCTATGGGACAGTGTCGTATGTCTATGCGACACAGTCATGTCTATGGGACAGTGTCTTATGTCTATGGGACAGTGTGGTGTGTCTATTGGACAGTGTTTTAAGTCTATGGGACAGTGTTTTATGTCTATGGGACAGTGTCTTATGTCTATGGGACAGTGTGGTATGTCTATGGGACAATGTCGTATGTCTATGGGACAGCGTTTTATGTCTATTGGACAGTGTTTTATGTCTATGGGACAGTGTCTTATGTCTATGGGACAGGGTCTTAAGTCTATGGGACAGTGTGGTATGTCTATGGGACAGTGTCTTATGTCTATGGGACAGCGTTTTATGTCTATTGGACAGTGTTTTATGTCTATGGGACAGTGTCTTATGTCTATGGGACAGGGTCTTATGTCTATGGGACAGTGTTTTATGTCTATGGGACAGTGTCGTATGTCTATCGGACAGTGTCTTAAGTCTATGGGACAGTGTCGTATGTCTATGGCACAGTGTCATGTCTATGGGATAGTGTCTTATTTCTATGGGACAGTGTCGTAAGTCTATTGGACAGGGTCTTATGTCTATGGGACAGTGTCTTATGTCTATGGGACAGTGTTTTATGTCTATGGGACAGTGTCTTATGACTATGGGACAGTGTTTTATGTCTATGGGACAGGGTCTTATGTCTATGGGACAGTATTTTATGTCTATGGGACAGTGTTTTATGTCTATGGGACAGTGTCGTATGTCTATCGGACAGTGTCTTAAGTCTATGGGACAGTGTCGTATGTCTATGGCACAGTGTCATGTCTATGGGATAGTGTCTTATTTCTATGGGACAGTGTCGTAAGTCTATTGGACAGGGTCTTATGTCTATGGGACAGTGTTTTATGTCTATGGGACAGTGTCTTATGTCTATGGGACAGTATTTTATGTCTATGGGACAGTGTCTTATGTCTATGGGACAGTGTTTTATGTCTATGGGACAGTGTCGTATGTCTATCGGACAGTGTCTTAAGTCTATGGGACAGTGTCGTATGTCAATGGCACAGTGTCATGTCTATGGGATAATGTCTTATTTCTATGGGACAGTGTCGTAAGTCTATTGGACAGGGTCTTATGTCTATGGGACAGTGTTTTATGTCTATTGGACAGGGTCTTATGTCTTTGGGACAGTGTCTTATGTCTATGGGACAGTGTCTTATGTCTATGGGACAGTGTCTTAAGTCTATGGGACAATGTCTTATGTCTATGGGACAGTGTTTTATGTCTATGGGACAGTGTCTTATGTCTATGGGACAGTGTCTTACGTCTATGGGACCGAGTCGTATGTCTATTGAACAGTGTCTTAGGTCTATGGGACAGTGTTTTATGTCTATGGGACAGTATCTTATGTCTATGGGACAGGGTCTTATGTCTATGGGACAGTGTCGTATGTCTATTGGACAGTGTCGTATGTCTATGGGACAGTGTCTTATGTCTATGAGACATGGTCTTCTGTCTATGGGACAGTGTCTTATGCCTATGGGACAGTGTTTTATGTCTATTGGAAAGAATCTTATGTCTATGGGACAGTGTCTTATATCTATGGGACAGCGTCTTATATCTATGGGACAGCGTTTTATATCTATGGGACAGTGTCTTATGTCTATGGGACAGGGTCTTATGTCTATAGGACAGTGTCTTATGTCTATGGGACAGTGCCGTATGTCTATGGGACAGTGTCTTATGTCTATGGGACAGTGTCTTATGACTATGGGACAGTGTTTTATGTCTATGGGACAGGGTCCTATGTCTATGGGACAGTGTCTTATGTCTATGGGACAGTGTTTTATGTCTATGGGACACGGTCTTATGTCTATGGGACAGTGTGTTATGACTATGGGACAGTGTTTTATGTCTATGGGACAGTGTCTTATGTCTATGGGACAGTATTTTATGTCTATTGGACAGTGTCTTATGTCTATGGGACAGTGTTTTATGTCTATGGGACAGTGTCGTATGTCTATCGGACAGTGTCTTAAGTCTATGGGACAGTGTCGTATGTCTATGGCACAGTGTCATGTCTATGGGATAGTGTCTTATTTCTATGGGACAGTGTCGTAAGTCTATTGGACAGGGTCTTATGTCTATGGGACAGTGTCTTATGTCTATGGGACAGTGTTTTATGTCTATGGGACAGTGTCTTATGACTATGGGACAGTGTTTTATGTCTATGGGACAGGGTCTTATGTCTATGGGACAGTGTCTTATGTCTATGGGACAGTGTTTTATGTCTATGGGACAGGGTCTTATGTCTATGGGACAGTGTGTTATGACTATGGGACAGTGTTTTATGTCTATGGGACAGTGTCTTATATCTATGGGACAGTATTTTATGTCTATGGAACAGTGTCTTATGTCTATGGGACAGTGTTTTATGTCTATGGGACAGTGTCGTATGTCTATCGGACAGTGTCTTAAGTCTATGGGACAGTGTCGTATGTCTATGGCACAGTGTCAAGTCTATGGGATAGTGTCTTATTTCTATGGGACAGTGTCGTAAGTCTATTGGACAGGGTCTTATGTCTATGGGACAGTGTCTTATGTCTATGGGACAGTGTTTTATGTCTATGGGACAGTGTCTTATGTCTATAGGACAGTATTTTATGTCTATGGGACAGTGTCTTATGTCTATGGGACAGTGTTTTATGTCTATGGGACAGTGTCGTATGTCTATCGGACAGTGTCTTAAGTCTATGGGACAGTGTCGTATGTCTATGGCACAGTGTCATGTCAATGGGATAGTGTCTTATTTCTATGGGACAGTGTCGTAAGTCTATTGGACAGGGTCTTATGTCTATGGGACAGTGTTTTATGTCTATTGGACAGGGTCTTATGTCTTTGGGACAGTGTCTTATGTCTATGGGACAGTGTCTTATGTCTATGGGACAGTGTCTTAAGTCTATGGGACAATGTCTTATGTCTATGGGACAGTGTTTTATGTCTATGGGACAGTGTCTTATGTCTATGGGACAGTGTCTTATGTCTATGGGACCGAGTCGTATGTCTATTGGACAGTGTCTTAGGTCTATGGGACAGTGTTTTATGTCTATGGGACAGTTTCTTATGTCTATGGGACAGTATCTTATGTCTATGGGACAGGGTCTTATGTCTATGGGACAGTGTCGTATGTCTATTGGACAGTGTCGTATGTCTATGGGACAGTGTCTTATGTCTATGAGACATGGTCTTCTGTCTATGGGACAGTGTCTTGTGACTATGGCACAGTGTTTTATGTCTATGGGACAGTGTCTCATGTCTATGGGACAGTTTGTCTTGTGTCTATGGGACAGTGTCGTATGTCTATTAGACAGTGTCTTATGTCTATGGGACAGTGTCTTATGCCTATGGGACAGTGTTTTATGTCTATTGGAAAGTATCTTATGTCTATGGGACAGTGTCTTATATCTATGGGACAGCGTCTTATGTCTATGGGACAGCGTTTTATGTCTATGGGACAGCGTTTTATATCTATGGGACAGTGTCTTATGTCTATGGGACAGGGTCTTATGTCTATGGGACAGTGTCTTATGTCTATGGGACAGTGTCTTATGACTATGGGACAGTGTTTTATGTCTATGGGACAGGGTCTTATGTCTATGGGACAGTGTCTTATGTCTATGGGACAGTGTTTTATGTCTATGGTACAGGGTCTTATGTCTATAGGACAGTGTGTTATGACTATGGGACAGTGTTTTATGTCTATGGGACAGTGTCTTATGTCTATGGGACAGTGTTTTATGTCTATGGGACACGGTCTTATGTCTATGGGACAGTGTCTTATGTCTATGGGACAGTGTTTTATGTCTATGGGACAGTGTCTTATGTCTATGGGAGAGTATTTTATGTCTATGGGACAGTGTCTTATGTCTATGGGACAGTGTCTTAAGTCTATGGGACAGTGTTTTATGTCTATGGGACAGTGTCTTATGTCTATGGGACAGGGTCTTATGTCTATGGGACAGTGTTTTATGTCTATGGGACAGTGTCTTATGTCTATGGGACAGTGTTTTATGTCTATTGGACAGGGTCTTTTGTCTTTGGAACAGTGTGTTATTTCTATGGTACAGTGTCTTATGTCTATGGGACAGTGTCTTAAGTCTATGGAACAATGTCTTATGTCTATGGGACAGTGTTTTATGTCTATGGGATAGTGTCTTATGTCTATGGGACAGAGTCGTATGTCTATTGGAGAGTGTCTTAGGTCTATGGGACAGTGTTTTATGTCTATGGGACAGTTTCTTATGTCTATGGGACAGTGTCTTATGTCTATGGGACAGTATCTTATGTCTATGGGACAGGGTCTTATGTCTATGGGACAGTGTTTTATTTCTATGGGACAGTGTCTTAAGTCTATGGGACAGTGTCTTATGTCTATGGGACAGTGTTTTATGTCTATGGGACAGTGTCTTATGTCTATGGGACAGTGTTTTATGTCTATGGGACAGTTTCTTATGTCTATGGGACAGTGTCGTATGTCTATGCGACACAGTCATGTCTATGGGACAGTGTCTTATGTCTATGGGACAGTGTGGTGTGTCTATTGGACAGTGTTTTAAGTCTATGGGACAGTGTTTTATGTCTATGGGACAGTGTCTTATGTCTATGGGACAGTGTGGTATGTCTATGGGACAATGTCGTATGTCTATGGGACAGCGTTTTATGTCTATTGGACAGTGTTTTATGTCTATGGGACAGTGTCGTATGTCTATGGCACAGTGTCATGTCTATGGGATAGTGTCTTATTTCTATGGGACAGTGTCGTAAGTCTATTGGACAGGGTCTTATGTCTATGGGACAGTGTCTTATGTCTATGGGACAGTGTTTTATGTCTATGGGACAGTGTCTTATGACTATGGGACAGTGTTTTATGTCTATGGGACAGGGTCTTATGTCTATGGGACAGTATTTTATGTCTATGGGACAGTGTTTTATGTCTATGGGACAGTGTCGTATGTCTATCGGACAGTGTCTTAAGTCTATGGGACAGTGTCGTATGTCTATGGCACAGTGTCATGTCTATGGGATAGTGTCTTATTTCTATGGGACAGTGTCGTAAGTCTATTGGACAGGGTCTTATGTCTATGGGACAGTGTTTTATGTCTATGGGACAGTGTCTTATGTCTATGTGACAGTATTTTATGTCTATGGGACAGTGTCTTATGTCTATGGGACAGTGTTTTATGTCTATGGGACAGTGTCGTATGTCTATCGGACAGTGTCTTATGTCTATGGGACAGTGTCTTATGCCTATGGGACAGTGTTTTATGTCTATTGGAAAGTATCTTATGTCTATGGGACAGTGTCTTATATCTATGGGACAGCGTCTTATGTCTATGAGACAGCGTTTTATGTCTATGGGACAGCGTCTTATGTCTATGGGACAGGGTCTTATGTCTATGGGACAGTGTCTTATGTCTATGGGACAGTGTCTTATGACTATGGGACAGTGTTTTATGTCTATGGGACAGTGTCTTATGTCTATGGGACAGTGTTTTATGTCTATGGTACAGGGTCTTATGTCTATAGGACAGTGTGTTATGACTATGGGACAGTGTTTTATGTCTATGGGACAGTGTCTTATGTCTATGGGACAGTGTTTTATGTCTATGGGACACGGTCTTATGTCTATGGGAGAGTATTTTATGTCTATGGGACAGTGTCTTATGTCTATGGGACAGTGTCTTAAGTCTATGGGACAGTGTTTTATGTCTATGGGACAGTGTCTTATGTCTATGGGACAGGGTCTTATGTCTATGGGACAGTGTTTTATGTCTATGGGACAGTGTCTTATGTCTATGGGACAGTGTTTTATGTCTATTGGACAGGGTCTTTTGTCTTTGGAACAGTGTCTTATGTCTATGGTACAGTGTCTTATGTCTATGGGACAGTGTCTTAAGTCTATGGAACAATGTCTTATGTCTATGGGACAGTGTTTTATGTCTATGGGATAGTGTCTTATGTCTATGGGACAGAGTCGTATGTCTATTGGAGAGTGTCTTAGGTCTATGGGACAGTATCTTATGTCTATGGGACAGGGTCTTATGTCTATGGGACAGTGTCGTATGTCTATTGGACAGTGTCGTATGTCTATGGGACAGTGTCTTATGTCTATGAGACATGGTCTTCTGTCTATGGGACAGTGTCTTGTGACTATGGCACAGTGTTTTATGTCTATGGGACAGTGTCTCATGTCTATGGGACAGTTTGTCTTGTGTCTATGGGACAGTGTCGTATGTCTATTAGACAGTGTCTTATGTCTATGGGACAGTGTCTTATGCCTATGGGACAGTGTTTTATGTCTATTGGAAAGTATCTTATGTCTATGGGACAGTGTCTTATATCTATGGGACAGCGTCTTATGTCTATGGGACAGCGTTTTATGTCTATGGGACAGCGTTTTATATCTATGGGACAGTGTCTTATGTCTATGGGACAGGGTCTTATGTCTATGGGACAGTGTCTTATGTCTATGGGACAGTGTCTTATGACTATGGGACAGTGTTTTATGTCTATGGGACAGGGTCTTATGTCTATGGGACAGTGTCTTATGTCTATGGGACAGTGTTTTATGTCTATGGTACAGGGTCTTATGTCTATAGGACAGTGTGTTATGACTATGGGACAGTGTTTTATGTCTATGGGACAGTGTCTCATGTCTATGGGACAGTGTTTTATGTCTATGGGACACGGTCTTATGTCTATGGGAGAGTATTTTATGTCTATGGGACAGTGTCTTAAGTCTATGGGACAGTGTTTTATGTCTATGGGACAGTGTCTTATGTCTATGGGACAGGGTCTTATGTCTATGGGACAGTGTTTTATGTCTATGGGACAGTGTCTTATGTCTATGGGACAGTGTTTTATGTCTATTGGACAGGGTCTTTTGTCTTTGGAACAGTGTCTTATGTCTATGGTACAGTGTCTTATGTCTATGGGACAGTGTCTTAAGTCTATGGAACAATGTCTTATGTCTATGGGACAGTGTTTTATGTCTATGGGATAGTGTCTTATGTCTATGGGACAGAGTCGTATGTCTATTGGAGAGTGTCTTAGGTCTATGGGACAGTGTTTTATGTCTATGGGACAGTTTCTTATGTCTATGGGACAGTGTCTTATGTCTATGGGACAGTATCTTATGTCTATGGGACAGGGTCTTATGTCTATGGGACAGTGTTTTATGTCTATGGGACAGTGTCTTAAGTCTATTGGACAGTGTCTTATGTCTATGGGACAGTGTTTTATGTCTATGGGACAGTGTCTTATGTCTATGGGACAGTGTTTTATGTCTATGGGACAGTTTCTTATGTCTATGGGACAGTGTCGTATGTCTATGCGACACAGTCATGTCTATGGGACAGTGTCTTATGTCTATGGGACAGTGTGGTGTGTCTATTGGACAGTGTTTTAAGTCTATGGGACAGTGTCTTATGTCTATGGGACAGTGTGGTATGTCTATGGGACAATGTCGTATGTCTATGGGACAGCGTTTTATGTCTATTGGACAGTGTTTTATGTCTATGGGACAGTGTCTTATGTCTATGGGACAGGGTCTTAAGTCTATGGGACAGTGTGGTATGTCTATGGGACAGTGCCTTATGTCTATGGGACAGCGTTTTATGTCTATTGGACAGTGTTTTATGTCTATGGGACAGTGTCTTATGTCTATGGGACAGGGTCTTATGTCTATGGGACAGTGTTTTATGTCTATGGGACAGTGTCGTATGTCTATCGGACAGTGTCTTAAGTCTATGGGACAGTGTCGTATGTCTATGGCACAGTGTCATGTCTATGGGATAGTGTCTTATTTCTATGGGACAGTGTCGTAAGTCTATTGGACAGGGTCTTATGTCTATGGGACAGTGTCTTATGTCTATGGGACAGTGTTTTATGTCTATGGGACAGTGTCTTATGACTATGGGACAGTGTTTTATGTCTATGGGACAGGGTCTTATGTGTATGGGACAGTATTTTATGTCTATGGGACAGTGTTTTATGTCTATGGGACAGTGTCGTATGTCTATCGGACAGTGTCTTAAGTCTATGGGACAGTGTCGTATGTCTATGGCACAGTGTCATGTCTATGGGATAGTGTCTTATTTCTATGGGACAGTGTCGTAAGTCTATTGGACAGGGTCTTATGTCTATGGGACAGTGTTTTATGTCTATGGGACAGTGTCTTATGTCTATGGGACAGTATTTTATGTCTATGGGACAGTGTCTTATGTCTATGGGACAGTGTTTTATGTCTATGGGACAGTGTCGTATGTCTATCGGACAGTGTCTTAAGTCTATGGGACAGTGTCGTATGTCTATGGCACAGTGTCATGTCTATGGGATAATGTCTTATTTCTATGGGACAGTGTCGTAAGTCTATTGGACAGGGTCTTATGTCTATGGGACAGTGTTTTATGTCTATTGGACAGGGTCTTATGTCTTTGGGACAGTGTCTTATGTCTATGGGACAGTGTCTTATGTCTATGGGACAGTGTCTTAAGTCTATGGGACAATGTCTTATGTCTATGGGACAGTGTTTTATGTCTATGGGACAGTGTCTTATGTCTATGGGACAGTGTCTTATGTCTATGGGACCGAGTCGTATGTCTATTGGACAGTGTCTTAGGTCTATGGGACAGTGTTTTATGTCTATGGGACAGTTTCTTATGTCTATGGGACAGTATCTTATGTCTATGGGACAGGGTCTTATGTGTATGGGACAGTGTCGTATGTCTATTGGACAGTGTCGTATGTCTATGGGACAGTGTCTTATGTCTATGAGACATGGTCTTCTGTCTATGGGACAGTGTCTTGTGACTATGGCACAGTGTTTTATGTCTATGGGACAGTGTCTCATGTCTATGGGACAGTTTGCCTTGTGTCTATGGGACAGTGTCGTATGTCTATTAGACAGTGTCTTATGTCTATGGGACAGTGTCTTATGCCTATGGGACAGTGTTTTATGTCTATTGGAAAGTATCTTATGTCTATGGGACAGTGTCTTATATCTATGGGACAGCGTCTTATGTCTATGGGACAGCGTTTTATGTCTATGGGACAGGGTCTTATGTCTATGGGACAGTGTCTTATGTCTATGGGACAGTGTCTTATGACTATGGGACAGTGTTTTATGTCTATGGGACAGGGTCTTATGTCTATGGGACAGTGTCTTATGTCTATGGGACAGTGTTTTATGTCTATGGTACAGGGTCTTATGTCTATGGGACAGTGTGTTATGACTATGGGACAGTGTTTTATGTCTATGGGACAGTGTCTTATGTCTATGGGACAGTGTTTTATGTCTATGGGAAACGGTCTTATGTCTATGGGACAGTGTCTTATGTCTATGGGACAGTGTTTTATGTCTATGGGACAGTGTCTTATGTCTATGGGAGAGTATTTTATGTCTATGGGACAGTGTCTTATGTCTATGGGACAGTGTCGTATATCTATGGCACAGTGTCTTAAGTCTATGGGACAGTGTTTTATGTCTATGGGACAGTGTCTTATGTCTATGGGACAGGGTCTTATGTCTATGGGACAGTGTTTTATGTCTATGGGACAGTGTCTTATGTCTATGGGACAGTGTTTTATGTCTACTGGACAGGGTCTTTTGTCTTTGGAACAGTGTCTTATGTCTATGGTACAGTGTCTTATGTCTATGGGACAGTGTCTTAAGTCTATGGAACAATGTCTTATGTCTATGGGACAGTGTTTTATGTCTATGGGATAGTGTCTTATGTCTATGGGACAGAGTCGTATGTCTATTGGACAGTGTCTTAGGTCTATGGGACAGTGTTTTATGTCTATGGGACAGTTTCTTATGTCTATGGGACAGTGTCTTATGTCTATGGGACAGTATCTTATGTCTATGGGACAGGGTCTTATGTCTATGGGACAGTGTTTTATGTCTATGGGACAGTGTCTTAAGTCTATGGGACAGTGTCTTATGTCTATGGGACAGTGTTTTATGTCTATGGGACAGTGTCTTATGTCTATGGGACAGTGTTTTATGTCTATGGGACAGTTTCTTATGTCTATGGGACAGTGTCGTATGTCTATGCGACACTGTCATGTCTATGGGACAGTGTCTTATGTCTATGGGACAGTGTGGTGTGTCTATTGGACAGTGTTTTAAGTCTATGGGACAGTGTTTTATGTCTATGGGACAGTGTCTTATGTCTATGGGACAGTGTGGTATGTCTATGGGACAATGTCGTATGTCTATGGGACAGTGTCTTATGTCTATGAGACAGTGTTTTATGTCTATTGGACAGTGTTTTATGTCTATGGGACAGTGTCTTATGTCTATGGGACAGGGTCTTATGTCTATGGGACAGTATTTTATGTCTACGGGACAGTGTCGTATGTCTATCGGACAGTGTCTTAAGTCTATGGGACAGTGTCGTATGTCTATGGCAGAGTGTCATGTCTATGGGATAGTGTCTTATTTCTATGGGACAGTGTCGTAAGTCTATTGGACAGGGTCTTATGTCTATGGGACAGTGTCTTATGTCTATGGGACAGTGTTTTATGTCTATGGGACAGTGTCTTATGACTATGGGACAGTGTTTTATGTCTATGGGACAGGGTCTTATGTCTATGGGACAGTGTGGTATGTCTATGGGACAATGTCGTATGTCTATGGGACAGTGTCATGTCTATGGGACAGTGTCTTATGTCTATGAGACAGTGTTTTATGTCTATTGGACAGTGTTTTATGTCTATGGGACAGTGTCTTATGTCTATGGGACAGGGTCTTATGTCTATGGGACAGTATTTTATGTCTACGGGACAGTGTCGTATGTCTATCGGACAGTGTCTTAAGTCTATGGGACAGTGTCGTATGTCTATGGCAGAGTGTCATGTCTATGGGATAGTGTCTTATTTCTATGGGACAGTGTCGTAAGTCTATTGGACAGGGTCTTATGTCTATGGGACAGTGTCTTATGTCTATGGGACAGTGTTTTATGTCTATGGGACAGTGTCTTATGACTATGGGACAGTGTTTTATGTCTATGGGACAGGGTCTTATGTCTATGGGACAGTGTCTTATGTCTATGGGACAGTGTTTTATGTCTATGGGACAGGGTCTTATGTCTATGGGACAGTGTGTTATGACTATGGGACAGTGTTTTATGTCTATGGGACAGTGTCTTATGTCTATGGGACAGTATTTTATGTCTATGGGACAGTGTCTTATGTCTATGGGACAGTGTTTTATGTCTATGGGACAGTGTCTTATGTCTATGGGACAGTGTCTTAAGTCTATGGGACAGTGTCTTAAGTCTATGGGACAGTGTCTTATGTCTATGGGACAGTGTTTTATGTCTATGGGACTGTTTTATGTCTATGGGACAGTTTCTTATGTCTATTGGACAGTGTCTTATGTCTATGGGACAGTGTCGTATGTCTATGCGACACTGTCATGTCTATGGGACAGTGTCTTATGTCTATGGGACAGTGTGTCTTATGTCTATGGGACAGTGTCTTATGTCTATGGGACAGTGTCTTATGTCTATGGGACAGTGTTTTATGTCTATGGGACAGTGTCGTATGTCTATCGGACAGTGTCTTAAGTCTATGGGACAGTGTCGTATGTCTATGGCACAGTGTCATGTCTATGGGATAGTGTCTTCTTTCTATGGGACAGTGTCGTAAGTCTATTGGACAGGGTCTTATGTCTATGGGACAGTGTTTTATGTCTATTGGACAGGGTCTTATGTCTATGGGACAGTGTTTTATGTCTATTGGACAGTGTCTTAAGTCTATGGGACAATGTCTTATGTCTATGGGACAGTGTTTTATGTCTATGGGACAGTGTCTTATGTCTATGGGACAGTGTCTTATGTCTATGGGACCGAGTCGTATGTCTATGGGACAGTGTCTTATGTCTATGAGACATGGTCTTCTGTCTATGGGACAGTGTCTTGTGACTATGGCACAGTGTTTTATGTCTATGGGATAGTGTCTCATGTCTATGGGACAGTTTGTCTTATGTCTATGGGACAGTGTCGTATGTCTATTAGACAGTGTCTTATGTCTATGGGACAGTGTCTTATGCCTATGGGACAGTGTTTTATGTCTATTGGAAAGTATCTTATGTCTATGGGACAGTGTCTTATATCTATGGGACAGCGTCTTATATCTATGGGACAGCGTTTTATGTCTATGGGACAGCGTTTTATATCTATGGGACAGTGTCTTATGTCTATGGGACAGTGTCTTATGTCTATGGGACAGTGTCTTATGTCTATGGGACAGTGCCGTATGTCTATGGGACAGTGTCTTATGTCTATGGGACAGTGTCTTATGACTATGGGACAGTGTTTTATGTCTATGGGACAGGGTCTTATGTCTATGGGACAGTGTCTTATGTCTATGGGACAGTGTTTTATGTCTATGGGACAGGGTCTTATGTCTATGGGACAGTGTGTTATGACTATGGGACAGTGTTTTATGTCTATGGGACAGTGTCTTATGTCTATGGGACAGTATTTTATGTCTATGGGACAGTGTCTTATGTCTATGGGACAGTGTTTTATGTCTATGGGACAGTGTCGTATGTCTATCGGACAGTGTCTTAAGTCTATGGGACAGTGTCGTATGTCTATGGCACAGTGTCATGTCTATGGGATAGTGTCTTATTTCTATGGGACAGTTTCGTAAGTCTATTGGACAGGGTCTTATGTCTATGGGACAGTGTCTTATGTCTATGGGACAGTGTTTTATGTCTATGGGACAGTGTCTTATGACTATGGGACAGTGTTTTATGTCTATGGGACAGGGTCTTATGTCTATGGGACAGTGTCTTATGTCTATGGGACAGTGTTTTATGTCTATGGGACAGGGTCTTATGTCTATGGGACAGTGTGTTATGACTATGGGACAGTGTTTTATGTCTATGGGACAGTGTCTTATGTCTATGGGACAGTATTTTATGTCTATGGGACAGTGTCTTATGTCTATGGGACAGTGTTTTATGTCTATGGGACAGTGTCGTATGTCTATCGGACAGTGTCTTAAGTCTATGGGACAGTGTCGTATGTCTATGGCACAGTGTCAAGTCTATGGGATAGTGTCTTATTTCTATGGGACAGTGTCGTAAGTCTATTGGACAGGGTCTTATGTCTATGGGACAGTGTCTTATGTCTATGGGACAGTGTTTTATGTCTATGGGACAGTGTCTTATGTCTATGGGACAGTATTTTATGTCTATGGGACAGTGTCTTATGTCTATGGGACAGTGTTTTATGTCTATGGGACAGTGTTTTATGTCTATGGGACAGTGTCTTAAGTCTATGGGACAGTGTCGTATGTCTATGGCACAGTGTCATGTCTATGGGATAGTGTCTTATTTCTATGGGACAGTGTCGTAAGTCTATTGGACAGGGTCTTATGTCTATGGGACAGTGTTTTATGTCTATTGGACAGGGTCTTATGTCTTTGGGACAGTGTCTTATGTCTATGGGACAGTGTCTTATGTCTATGGGACAGTGTCTTAAGTCTATGGGACAATGTCTTATGTCTATGGGACAGTGTTTTATGTCTATGGGACAGTGTCTTATGTCTATGGGACAGTGTCTTACGTCTATGGGACCGAGTCGTATGTCTATTGGACAGTGTCTTAGGTCTATGGGACAGTGTTTTATGTCTATGGGACAGTTTCTTATGTCTATGGGACAGTATCTTATGTCTATGGGACAGGGTCTTATGTCTATGGGACAGTGTCGTATGTCTATTGGACAGTGTCGTATGTCTATGGGACAGTGTCTTATGTCTATGAGACATGGTCTTCTGTCTATGGGAAAGTGTCTTATGCCTATGGGACAGTGTTTTATGTCTATTGGAAAGAATCTTATGTCTATGGGACAGTGTCTTATATCTATGGGACAGCGTCTTATATCCATGGGACAGCGTTTTATATCTATGGGACAGTGTCTTATGTCTATGGGACAGGGTCTTATGTCTATAGGACAGTGTCTTATGTCTATGGGACAGTGCCGTATGTCTATGGGACAGTGTCTTATGTCTATGGGACAGTGTCTTATGACTATGGGACAGTGTTTTATGTCTATGGGACAGGGTCTTATGTCTATGGGACAGTGTCTTATGTCTATGGGACAGTGTTTTATATCTATGGGACAGGGTCTTATGTCTATGGGACAGTGTGTTATGACTATGGGACAGTGTTTTATGTCTATGGGACAGTGTCTTATGTCTATGGGACAGTATTTTATGTCTATGGGACAGTGTCTTATGTCTATGGGACAGTGTTTTATGTCTATGGGACAGTGTCGTATGTCTATCGGACAGTGTCTTAAGTCTATGGGACAGTGTCGTATGTCTATGGCACAGTGTCATGTCTATGGGATAATGTCTTATTTCTATGGGACAGTGTCTTATGTCTATGGGAGAGTATTTTATGTCTATGGGACAGTGTCTTATGTCTATGGGACAGTGTCGTATATCTATGGCACAGTGTCTTAAGTCTATGGGACAGTGTTTTATGTCTATGGGACAGTGTCTTATGTCTTTGGGACAGGGTCTTATCTCTATGGGACAGTGTCTTATGTCTATGGGACAGTGTCTTAAGTCTATGGAACAATGTCTTATGTCTATGGGACAGTGTTTTATGTCTATGGGATAGTGTCTTATGTCTATGGGACAGAGTCGTATGTCTATTGGACAGTGTCTTAGGTCTATGGGACAGTGTTTTATGTCTATGGGACAGTTTCTTATGTCTATGGGACAGTGTCTTATGTCTATGGGACAGTATCTTATGTCTATGGGACAGGGTCTTATGTCTATGGGACAGTGTTTTATGTCTATGGGACAGTGTCTTAAGTCTATGGGACAGTGTCTTATGTCTATGGGACAGTGTTTTATGTCTATGGGACAGTTTCTTATGTCTATGGGACAGTGTCGTATGTCTATGCGACACTGTCATGTCTATGGGACAGTGTCTTATGTCTATGGGACAGTGTGGTGTGTCTATTGGACAGTGTTTTAAGTCTATGGGACAGTGTTTTATGTCTATGGGACAGTGTCTTATGTCTATGGGACAGTGTGGTATGTCTATGGGACAATGTCGTATGTCTATGGGACAGTGTCATGTCTATGGGACAGTGTCTTATGTCTATGGGACAGCGTTTTATGTCTATTGGACAGTGTTTTATGTCTATGGGACAGTGTCTTATGTCTATGGGACAGGGTCTTATGTCTATGGGACAGTGTTTTATGTCTATGGGACAGTGTCTTATGTCTATGGGACAGTGTCTTATGTCTATGGGACAGTGTCGTATGTCTATGGGACAGTATCATGTCTATGGGACAGTGTCTTATGTCTATTGGACAGTGTTTTATGTCTATGGGACAGTGTCGTATGTCTATTGGACAGTGTCTTATGTCTATTGGACAGTGTTTTATGTCTATGGGACAGTGTCTTATGTCTATGGGACAGTGTTTTATGTCTATGGGACAGTTTCTTATGTCTATGAGACAGTGTTTTATGTCTATTGGACAGGGTCTTATGTCTATGGAACAGTGTCTTATGTCTATGGGACAGCGTTTTATTACTATTGGACATTGTTTTATGTCTATGGGACAGTGTTTTATGTCTATGGGACAGCGTCTTATGTCTATGGGACAGTGTCTTAAGTCTATGGGACAGTGTCTTAAGTCTATGGGACAGTGTCTTATGTCTATGGGACAGTGTTTTATGTCTATGGGACTGTTTTTTGTCTATGGGACAGTTTCTTATGTCTATTGGACAGTGTCTTATGTCTATGGGACAGTGTCGTATGTCTCTGCGACACTGTCATGTCTATGGGACAGTGTCTTATGTCTATGGGGCAGTGTGTCTTATGTCTATGGAACAGTGTCTTATGTCTATGGGACAGTGTTTTATGTCTATGGGACAGTGTCGTATGTCTATCGGACAGTGTCTTAAGTCTATGGGACAGTGTCGTATGTCTATGGCACAGTGTCATGTCTATGGGATAATGTCTTATTTCTATGGGACAGTGTCGTAAGTCTATTGGACAGGGTCTTATGTCTATGGTACAGTGTTTTATGTCTATTTGATAGGGTCTTATGTCTTTGGGACAGTGTCTTATGTCTATGGGACAGTGTCTTAAGTCTATGGGACAATGTCATATGTCTATGGGACAGTGTTGTATGTCTATGGGACAGTGTCTTATGTCCATGGGACAGTGTCTTATGTCTATGGGACCGAGTCGTATGTCTATTGGACAGTGTCTTAGGTCTATGGGACAGTGTTTTATGTCTATGGGACAGTTTCTTATGTCTATGGGACAGTATCTTATGTCTATGGGACAGGGTCTTATGTCTATGGGACAGTGTCGTATGTCTATTGGACAGTGTCGTATGTCTATGGGACAGTGTCTTATGTCTATGAGACATGGTCTTCTCTCTATGGAACAGTGTCTTGTGACTATGGCACAGTGTTTTATGTCTATGGGACAGTGTCTCATGTCTATGGGACAGTTTGTCTTATGTCTATGGGACAGTGTCTTATGCCTATGGGACAGTGTTTTATGTCTATTGGAAAGTATCTTATGTCTATGGGACAGTGTCTTATATCTATGGGACAGCGTCTTATATCTATGGGACAGCGTTTTATGTCTATGGGACAGGGTCTTATGTCTATGGGACAGTGTCTTATGTCTATGGGACAGTGTCTTATGTCTATGGGACAGTGTCTTATGACTATGGGACAGTGTTTTATGTCTATGGGACAGGGTCTTATGTCTATGGGACAGTGTTTTATGTCTATGGGACAGTTTCTTATGTCTATGAGACAGTGTTTTATGTCTATTGGACAGGGTCTTATGTCTATGGAACAGTGTCTTATGTCTATGGGACAGCGTTTTATTACTATTGGACATTGTTTTATGTCTATGGGACAGTGTCTTATGTCCATGGGACAGTGTCTTAAGTCTATGGGACAGTGTTTTATGTCTATGGGACTGTTTTATGTCTATGGGACAGTGTTTTATATCTATGGGACAGGGTCTTATGTCTCTGGGACAGTGTGTTATGACTATGGAACAGTGTTTTATGTCTATGGGACAGGGTCTTATGTCTATGGGACAGTGTCTTATGTCTATGGGACAGTGTTTTCTGTCTATTGGACAGGGTCTTATGTCTATGGGACAGTGTCTTATGTCTCTGGGACAGTGTCTTATGTCTATGGGACAGTGTCTTATGTCTATGGGACAGTATCTTATGTCTATGGGACAGGGTCTTATGTCTATGGGACAGTGTTTTATGTCTATGGGACAGTGTCTTAAGTCTATGGGACAGTGTCTTATGTCTATGGGACAGTGTCTTATGTCTATGGGACAGTGTTTTATGTCTATGGGACAGTTTCTTATGTCTATGGGACAGTGTCGTATGTCTATGCGACACTGTCATGTCTATGGGACAGTGTCTTATGTCTATGGGACAGTGTGGTGTGTCTATTGGACAGTGTTTTAAGTCTATGGGACAGTGTTTTATGTCTATGGGACAGTGTCTTATGTCTATGGGACAGTGTGGTATGTCTATGGGACAATGTCGTATGTCTATGGGACAGTGTCATGTCTATGGGACAGTGTCTTATGTCTATGGGACAGCGTTTTATGTCTATTGGACAGTGTTTTATGTCTATGGGACAGTGTCTTATGTCTATGGGACAGGGTCTTATGTCTATGGGACAGTGTTTTATGTCTATGGGACAGTGTCTTATGTCTATGGGACAGGGTCTTATGTCTATGGGACAGTGTTTCATGTCTATGGGACAGTGTCTTATGTCTATGGGACAGTGTCGTATGTCTATGGGACAGTATCATGTCTATGGGACAGTGTCTTATGTCTATTGGACAGTGTTTTATGTCTATGGGACAGTGTCGTATGTCTATTGGACAGTGTCTTATGTCTATTGGACAGTGTTTTATGTCTATGGGACAGTGTCTTATGTCTATGGGACAGTGTTTTATGTCTATGGGACAGTTTCTTATGGCTATGAGACAGTGTTTTATGTCTATTGGACAGGGTCTTATGTGTATGGAACAGTGTCTTATGTCTATGGGACAGCGTTTTATTACTATTGGACATTGTTTTATGTCTATGGGACAGTGTTTTATGTCTATGGGACAGCGTCTTATGTCTATGGGACAGTGTCTTAAGTCTATGGGACAGTGTCTTAAGTCTATGGGACAGTGTCTTATGTCTATGGGACAGTGTTTTATGTCTATGGGACTGTTTTTTGTCTATGGGACAGTTTCTTATGTCTATTGGACAGTGTCTTATGTCTATGGAACAGTGTCGTATGTCTCTGCGACACTGTCATGTCTATGGGACAGTGTCTTATGTCTATGGGGCAGTGTGTCTTATGTCTATGGAACAGTGTCTTATGTCTATGGGACAGTGTTTTATGTCTATGGGACAGTGTCGTATGTCTATCGGACAGTGTCTTAAGTCTATGGGACAGTGTTGTATGTCTATGGCACAGTGTCATGTCTATGGGATAATGTCTTATTTCTATGGGACAGTGTCGTAAGTCTATTGGACAGGGTCTTATGTCTATGGGACAGTGTTTTATGTCTATTTGATAGGGTCTTATGTCTTTGGGACAGTGTCTTATGTCTATGGGACAGTGTCTTAAGTCTATGGGACAATGTCATATGTCTATGGGACAGTGTTTTATGTCTATGGGACAGTGTCTTATGTCCATGGGACAGTGTCTTATGTCTATGGGACCGAGTCGTATGTCTATTGGACAGTGTCTTAGGTCTATGGGACAGTGTTTTATGTCTATGGGACAGTTTCTTATGTCTATGGGACAGTATCTTATGTCTATGGGACAGGGTCTTATGTCTATGGGACAGTGTCGTATGTCTATTGGACAGTGTCGTATGTCTATGGGACAGTGTCTTATGTCTATGAGACATGGTCTTCTCTCTATGGAACAGTGTCTTGTGACTATGGCACAGTGTTTTATGTCTATGGGACAGTGTCTCATGTCTATGGGACACTTTGTCTTATGTCTATGGGACAGTGTCTTATGCCTATGGGACAGTGTTTTATGTCTATTGGAAAGTATCTTATGTCTATGGGACAGTGTCTTATATCTATGGGACAGCGTCTCATATCTATGGGACAGCGTTTTATGTCTATGGGACAGCGTTTTATATCTATGGGACAGTGTCTTATGTCTATGGGACAGGGTCTTATGTCTATGGGACAGTGTCTTATGTCTATGGGACAGTGTCTTATGTCTATGGGATAGGGTCTTATGTCTATGGGACAGTGTCTTATGACTATGGGACAGTGTTTTATGTCTATGGGACAGGGTCTTATGTCTATGGGACAGTGTTTTATGTCTATGGGACAGTTTCTTTTGTCTATGAGACAGTGTTTTATGTCTATTGGACAGGGTCTTATGTCTATGGAACAGTGTCTTATGTCTATGGGACAGCGTTTTATTACTATTGGACATTGTTTTATGTCTATGGGACAGTGTCTTATGTCTATGGGACAGTGTCTTAAGTCTATGGGACAGTGTTTTATGTCTATGGGACTGTTTTATGTCTATGGGACAGTGTTTTATATCTATGGGACAGGGTCTTATGTCTCTGGGACAGTGTGTTATGACTATGGAACAGTGTTTTATGTCTATGGGACAGGGTCTTATGTCTATGGGACAGTGTCTTATGTCTATGGGACAGTGTTTTATGTCTATTGGACAGGGTCTTATGTCTATGGGACAGTGTCTTATGTCTCTGGGACAGTGTCTTATGTCTATGGGACAGGGTCTTGTGTCTATGGGACAGTGTCTTATGTCTATGGGACAGTGTCTTATGTCTATGGGATAGGGTCTTATGTCTATGGGACAGTGTCTTATGACTATGGGACAGTGTTTTATGTCTATGGGACAGGGTCTTATGTCTATGGGACAGTGTCTTATGTCTATGGGACAGTGTTTTATGTCTATGGGACAGGGTCTTATGTCTCTGGGACAGTGTGTTATGACTATGGGACAGTGTTTTATGTCTATGGGACAGGGTCTTATGTCTATGGGACAGTGTCTTATGTCTATGGGACAGTGTTTTATGTCTATGGGACAGTGTCTTATGTCTATGGGGCAGTGTTTTATGTCTATGGGACAGTGTCGTATGTCTATCGGACAGTGTCTTAAGTCTATGGGACAGTGTCGTATGTCTATGGCACAGTGTCATGTCTATGGGATAGTGTCTTATTTCTATGGGACAGTGTCGTAAGTCTATTGGACAGGGTCTTATGTCTATGGGACAGTGTTTTATGTCTATTGGACAGGGTCTTATGTCTATGGAACAGTGTCTTATGTCTATGGGACAGCGTTTTATTACTATTGGACATTGTTTTATGTCTTTGGGACAGTGTCTTATGTCAATGGGACAGTGTCTTAAGTCTATGTGACAATGTCTTATGTCTATGGGACAGTGTTTTATGTCTATGGGACAGTGTCTTATGTCTATGGGACAGTGTCTTATGTCTATGGGACCGAGTCGTATGTCTATGGGACAGTGTCTTATGTCTATGAGACATGGTCTTCTGTCTATGGGACAGTGTCTTGTGACTATGGCACAGTGTTTTATGTCTATGGGACAGTGTCTCATGTCTATGGGACAGTTTGTCTTATGTCTATGGGACAGTGTCGTATGTCTATTAGACAGTGTCTTATGTCTATGGGACAGTGTCTTATGTCTATGGGACAGTGCCGTATGTCTATGGGACAGTGTCTTATGTCTATGGGACAGTGTCTTATGACTATGGGACAGTGTTTTATGTCTATGGGACAGGGTCTTATGTCTATGGAACTGTGTCTTATGTCTATGGGACAGTGTTTTATGTCTATGGGACAGGGTCTTATGTCTATGGGACAGTGTGTTATGACTATGGGACAGTGTTTTATGTCTATGGGACAGTGTCTTATGTCTATGGGACAGTATTTTATGTCTATGGGACAGTGTCGTATGTCTATCGGACAGTGTCTTAAGTCTATGGGACAGTGTCGTATGTCTATGGCACAGTGTCATGTCTATGGGATAGTGTCTTATTTCTATGGGACAGTGTCGTAAGTCTATTGGACAGGGTCTTATGTCTATGGGACAGTGTCTTATGTCTATGGGACAGTGTTTTATGTCTATGGGACAGTGTCTTATGACTATGGGACAGTGTTTTATGTCTATGGGACAGGGTCTTATGTCTATGGGACAGTGTCTTATGTCTATGGGACAGTGTTTTATGTCTATGGGACAGGGTCTTATGTCTATGGGACAGTGTGTTATGACTATGGGACAGTGTCTTATGTCTATGGAACAGTATTTTATGTCAATGGGACAGTGTCTTATGTCTATGGGACAGTGTTTTATGTCTATGGGACAGTGTCGTATGTCTATCGGACAGTGTCTTAAGTCTATGGGACAGTGTCGTATGTCTATGGCACAGTGTCATGTCTATGGGATAGTGTCTTATTTCTATTGGACAGGGTCTTATGTCTATGGGACAGTGTCTTATGTCTATGGGACAGTGTTTTATGTCTATGGGACAGTGTCTTATGTCTATGGGACAGTATTTTATGTCTATGGGACAGTGTCTTATGTCTATGGGGCAGTGTTTTATGTCTATGGGACAGTGTCGTATGTCTATCGGACAGTGTCTTAAGTCTATGGGACAGTGTCGTATGTCTATGGCACAGTGTCATGTCTATGGGATAGTATCTTATTTCTATGGGACAGTGTCGTAAGTCTATTGGACAGGGTCTTATGTCTATGGGACAGTGTTTTATGTCTATGGGACAGGGTCTTATGTCTTTGGGACAGTGTCTTATGTCTATGGGACAGTGTCTTATGTCTATGGGACAGTGTCTTAAGTCTATGGGAATATGTCTTATGTCTATGGGACAGTGTCTTATGTCTATGGGACAGGGTCTTATGTCTATGGGACAGTGTCGTATGTCTATTGGACAGTGTCGTATGTCTATGGGACAGTGTCTTATGTCTATGAGACATGGTCTTCTGTCTATGGGACAGTGTCTTGTGACTATGGCACAGTGTTTTATGTCTATGGGACAGTGTCTCATGTCTATGGGACAGTTTGTCTTGTGTCTATGGGACAGTGTCGTATGTCTATTAGACAGTGTCTTATGTCTATGGGACAGTGTCTTATGCCTATGGGACAGTGTTTTATGTCTATTGGAAAGTATCTTATGTCTATGGGACAGTGTCTTATATCTATGGGACAGCGTCTTATGTCTATGGGACAGCGTTTTATGTCTATGGGACAGCGTTTTATATCTATGGGACAGTGTCTTATGTCTATGGGACAGGGTCTTATGTCTATGGGACAGTGTCTTATGTCTATGGGACAGTGTCTTATGACTATGGGACAGTGTTTTATGTCTATGGGACAGGGTCTTATGTCTATGGGACTGTGTCTTATGTCTATGGGACAGTGTTTTATGTCTATGGTACAGGGTCTTATGTCTATGGGACAGTGTGTTATGACTATGGGACAGTGTTTTATGTCTATGGGACAGTGTCTTATGTCTATGGGACAGTGTTTTATGTCTATGGGACACGGTCTTATGTCTATGGGACAGTGTCTTATGTCTATGGGACAGTGTTTTATGTCTATGGGACAGTGTCTTATGTCTATGGGACAGTGTCTTATGTCTATGGGACAGTGTCGTATATCTATGGCACAGTGTCTTAAGTCTATGGGACAGTGTTTTATGTCTATGGGACAGTGTCTTATGTCTATGGGACAGGGTCTTATGTCTATGGGACAGGGTCTTATGTCTATGGGACAGTGTTTTATGTCTATGGGACAGTGTCTTATGTCTATGGAACAGTGTCTTATGTCTATGGGACAGCGTTTTATTACTATTGGACATTGTTTTATGTCTATGGGACAGTGTTTTATGTCTATGGGACAGCGTCTTATGTCTATGGGACAGTGTCTTAAGTCTATGGGACAGTGTCTTAAGTCTATGGGACAGTGTCTTAAGTCTATGGGACAGTGTCTTATGTCTATGGGACAGTGTCTTATGTCTATGGGACAGTATTTTATGTCTATGGGACAGTGTCGTATGTCTATCGGACAGTGTCTTAAGTCTATGGGACAGTGTCGTATGTCTATGGCACAGTGTCATGTCTATGGGATAGTGTCTTATTTCTATGGGACAGTGTCGTAAGTCTATTGGACAGGGTCTTATGTCTATGGGACAGTGTCTTATGTCTATGGGACAGTGTTTTATGTCTATGGGACAGTGTCTTATGACTATGGGACAGTGTTTTATGTCTATGGGACAGGGTCTTATGTCTATGGGACAGTGTCTTATGTCTATGGGACAGTGTTTTATGTCTATGGGACAGGGTCTTATGTCTATGGGACAGTGTGTTATGACTATGGGACAGTGTCTTATGTCTATGGAACAGTATTTTATGTCAATGGGACAGTGTCTTATGTCTATGGGACAGTGTTTTATGTCTATGGGACAGTGTCGTATGTCTATCGGACAGTGTCTTAAGTCTATGGGACAGTGTCGTATGTCTATGGCACAGTGTCATGTCTATGGGATAGTGTCTTATTTCTATGGGACAGTGTCGTAAGTCTATTGGACAGGGTCTTATGTCTATGGGACAGTGTCTTATGTCTATGGGACAGTGTTTTATGTCTATGGGACAGTGTCTTATGTCTATGGGACAGTATTTTATGTCTATGGGACAGTGTCTTATGTCTATGGGGCAGTGTTTTATGTCTATGGGACAGTGTCGTATGTCTATCGGACAGTGTCTTAAGTCTATGGGACAGTGTCGTATGTCTATGGCACAGTGTCATGTCTATGGGATAGTATCTTATTTCTATGGGACAGTGTCGTAAGTCTATTGGACAGGGTCTTATGTCTATGGGACAGTGTTTTATGTCTATGGGACAGGGTCTTATGTCTTTGGGACAGTGTCTTATGTCTATGGGACAGTGTCTTATGTCTATGGGACAGTGTCTTAAGTCTATGGGAATATGTCTTATGTCTATGGGACAGTGTCTTATGTCTATGGGACAGGGTCTTATGTCTATGGGACAGTGTCGTATGTCTATTGGACAGTGTCGTATGTCTATGGGACAGTGTCTTATGTCTATGAGACATGGTCTTCTGTCTATGGGACAGTGTCTTGTGACTATGGCACAGTGTTTTATGTCTATGGGACAGTGTCTCATGTCTATGGGACAGTTTGTCTTGTGTCTATGGGACAGTGTCGTATGTCTATTAGACAGTGTCTTATGTCTATGGGACAGTGTCTTATGCCTATGGGACAGTGTTTTATGTCTATTGGAAAGTATCTTATGTCTATGGGACAGTGTCTTATATCTATGGGACAGCGTCTTATGTTTATGGGACAGCGTTTTATGTCTATGGGACAGCGTTTTATATCTATGGGACAGTGTCTTATGTCTATGGGACAGGGTCTTATGTCTATGGGACAGTGTCTTATGTCTATGGGACAGTGTCTTATGACTATGGGACAGTGTTTTATGTCTATGGGACAGGGTCTTATGTCTATGGGACTGTGTCTTATGTCAATGGGACAGTGTTTTATGTCTATGGTACAGGGTCTTATGTCTATGGGACAGTGTGTTATGACTATGGGACAGTGTTTTATGTCTATGGGACAGTGTCTTATGTCTATGGGACAGTGTTTTATGTCTATGGGACACGGTCTTATGTCTATGGGACAGTGTCTTATGTCTATGGGACAGTGTTTTATGTCTATGGGACAGTGTCTTATGTCTATGGGAGAGTATTTTATGTCTATGGGACAGTGTCTTATGTCTATGGGACAGTGTCGTATATCTATGGCACAGTGTCTTAAGTCTATGGGACAGTGTTTTATGTCTATGGGACAGTGTCTTATGTCTATGGGACAGTGTCTTATGTCTATGGGACAGTGTTTTATGTCTATGGGACAGTGTCTTATGTCTATGGAACAGTGTCTTATGTCTATGGGACAGCGTTTTATTACTATTGGACATTGTTTTATGTCTATGGGACAGTGTTTTATGTCTATGGGACAGCGTCTTATGTCTATGGGACAGTGTCTTAAGTCTATGGGACAGTGTCTTAAGTCTATGGGACAGTGTCTTATGTCTATGGGACAGTGTTTTATGTCTATGGGACTGTTTTTTGTCTATGGGACAGTTTCTTATGTCTATTGGACAGTGTCTTATGTCTATGGGACATTGTCGTATGTCTCTGCGACACTGTCATGTCTATGGGACAGTGTCTTATGTCTATGGGGCAGTGTGTCTTATGTCCATGGGACAGTGTCTTAAGTCTATGGGACAGTGTTTTATGTCTATGGGACTGTTTTATGTCTATGGGACAGTGTTTTATATCTATGGGACAGGGTCTTATGTCTCTGGGACAGTGTGTTATGACTATGGAACAGTGTTTTATGTCTATGGGACAGGGTCTTATGTCTATGGGACAGTGTCTTATGTCTATGGGACAGTGTTTTATGTCTATTGGACAGGGTCTTATGTCTATGGGACAGTGTCTTATGTCTCTGGGACAGTGTCTTATGTCTATGGGACAGGGTCTTATGTCTATGGGACAGTGTCTTATGTCTATGGGACAGTGTCTTATGTCTATGGGATAGGGTCTTATGTCTATGGGACAGTGTCTTATGACTATGGGACAGTGTTTTATGTCTATGGGACAGGGTCTTATGTCTATGGGACAGTGTCTTATGTCTATGGGACAGTGTTTTATGTCTATGGGACAGGGTCTTATGTCTCTGGGACAGTGTGTTATGACTATGGGACAGTGTTTTATGTCTATGGGACAGGGTCTTATGTCTATGGGACAGTGTCTTATGTCTATGGGACAGTGTTTTATGTCTATGGGACAGTGTCTTATGTCTATGGGGCAGTGTTTTATGTCTATGGGACAGTGTCGTATGTCTATCGGACAGAGTCGTATGTCTATTGGACAGTGTCTTAGGTCTATGGGACAGTGTTTTATGTCTATGGGACAGTTTCTTATGTCTATGGGACAGTGTCTTATGTCTATGGGACAGTATCTTATGTCTATGGGACAGGGTCTTATGTCTATGGGACAGTGTTTTATGTCTATGGGACAGTGTCTTAAGTCTATGGGACAGTGTCTTATGTCTATGGGACAGTGTTTTATGTCTATGGGACAGTGTCTTATGTCTATGGGACAGTGTTTTATGTCTATGGGACAGTTTCTTATGTCTATGGGACAGTGTCGTATGTCTATATGACACTGTCATGTCTATGGGACAGTGTCTTATGTCTATGGGACAGTGTGGTGTGTCTATTGGACAGTGTTTTAAGTCTATGGGACAGTGTTTTATGTCTATGGGACAGTGTCTTATGTCTATGGGACAGTGTGGTATGTCTATGGGACAATGTCGTATGTCTATGGGACAGTGTCATGTCTATGGGACAGTGTCTTATGTCTATGGGACAGTATTTTTATGTCTATTGGACAGTGTTTTATGTCTATGGGACAGTGTCTTATGTCTATGGGACAGGGTCTTATGTCTATGGGACAGTGTTTCATGTCTATGGGACAGTGTCTTATGTCTATGGGACAGTGTCGTATGTCTATGGGACAGTATCATGTCTATGGGACAGTGTCTTATGTCTATTGGACAGTGTTTTATGTCTATGGGACAGTGTCGTATGTCTATTGGACAGTGTCTTATGTCTATTGGACAGTGTTTTATGTCTATGGGACAGTGTCTTATGTCTATGGGACAGTGTTTTATGTCTATGGGACAGTTTCTTATGTCTATGAGACAGTGTTTTATGTCTATTGGACAGGGTCTTATGTCTATGGAACAGTGTCTTATGTCTATGGGACAGCGTTTTATTACTATTGGACATTGTTTTATGTCTATGGGACAGTGTTTTATGTCTATGGGACAGCGTCTTATGTCTATGGGACAGTGTCTTAAGTCTATGGGACAGTGTCTTAAGTCTATGGGACAGTGTCTTATGTCTATGGGACAGTGTTTTATGTCTATGGGACTGTTTTTTGTCTATGGGACAGTTTCTTATGTCTATTGGACAGTGTCTTATGTCTATGGGACAGTGTCGTATGTCTCTGCGACACTGTCATGTCTATGGGACAGTGTCTTATGTCTATGGGGCAGTGTGTCTTATGTCTATGGAACAGTGTCTTATGTCTATGGGACAGTGTTTTATGTCTATGGGACAGTGTCGTATGTCTATCGGACAGTGTCTTAAGTCTATGGGACAGTTTCGTATGTCTATGGCACAGTGTCATGTCTATGGGATAATGTCTTATTTCTATGGGACAGTGTCGTAAGTCTATTGGACAGGGTCTTATGTCTATGGGACAGTGTTTTATGTCTATTTGATAGGGTCTTATGTCTTTGGGACAGTGTCTTAAGTCTATGGGACAATGTCATATGTCTATGGGACAGTGTTTTATGTCTATGGGACAGTGTCTTATGTCCATGGGACAGTGTCTTATGTCTATGGGACCGAGTCGTATGTCTATTGGACAGTGTCTTAGGTCTATGGGACAGTGTTTTATGTCTATGGGACAGTTTTTTATGTCTATGGGAGAGTATCTTATGTCTATGGGACAGGGTCTTATGTCTATGGGACAGTGTCATATGTCTATTGGACAGTGTCGTATGTCTATGGGACAGTGTCTTATGTCTATGAGACATGGTCTTCTCTCTATGGAACAGTGTCTTGTGACTATGGCACAGTGTTTTATGTCTATGGGACAGTGTCTCATGTCTATGGGACAGTTTGTCTTATGTCTATGGGACAGTGTCTTATGCCTATGGGACAGTGTTTTATGTCTATTGGAAAGTATCTTATGTCTATGGGACAGTGTCTTATATCTATGGGACAGCGTCTTATATCTATGGGACAGCGTTTTATGTCTATGGGACAGCGTTTTATATCTATGGGACAGTGTCTTATGTCTATGGGACAGGGTCTTATGTCTATGGGACAGTGTCTTATGTCTATGGGATAGGGTCTTATGTCTATGGGACAGTGTCTTATGACTATGGGACAGTGTTTTATGTCTATGGGACAGGGTCTTATGTCTATGGGACAGTGTTTTATGTCTATGGGACAGTTTCTTATGTCTATGAGACAGTGTTTTATGTCTATTGGACAGGGTCTTATGTCTATGGAACAGTGTCTTATGTCTATGGGACAGCGTTTTATTACTATTGGACATTGTTTTATGTCTATGGGACAGTGTCTTATGTCTATGGGACAGTGTCTTAAGTCTATGGGACAGTGTTTTATGTCTATGGGACTGTTTTATGTCTATGGGACAGTGTTTTATATCTATGGGACAGGGTCTTATGTCTCTGGGACAGTGTGTTATGACTATGGAACAGTGTTTTATGTCTATGGGACAGGGTCTTATGTCTATGGGACAGTGTCTTATGTCTATGGGACAGTGTTTTATGTCTATTGGACAGGGTCTTATGTCTATGGGACAGTGTCTTATGTCTCTGGGACAGTGTCTTATGTCTATGGGACAGGGTCTTATGTCTATGGGACAGTGTCTTATGTCTATGGGACAGTGTCTTATGTCTATGGGATAGGGTCTTATGTCTATGGGACAGTGTCTTATGACTATGGGACAGTGTTTTATGTCTATGGGACAGGGTCTTATGTCTATGGGACAGTGTCTTATGTCTATGGGACAGTGTTTTATGTCTATGGGACAGGGTCTTATGTCTCTGGGACAGTGTGTTATGACTATGGGACAGTGTTTTATGTCTATGGGACAGGGTCTTATGTCTATGGGACAGTGTCTTATGTCTATGGGACAGTGTTTTATGTCTATGGGACAGTGTCTTATGTCTATGGGGCAGTGTTTTATGTCTATGGGACAGTGTCGTATGTCTATCGGACAGTGTCTTAAGTCTATGGGACAGTGTCGTATGTCTATGGCACAGTGTCATGTCTATGGGATAGTGTCTTATTTCTATGGGACAGTGTCGTAAGTCTATTGGACAGGGTCTTATGTCTATGGGACAGTGTTTTATGTCTATTGGACAGGGTCTTATGTCTTTGGGACAGTGTCTTATGTCTATGGGACAGTGTCTTATGTCTATGGGACAGTGTCTTAAGTCTATGGGAATATGTCTTATGTCTATGGGACAGTGTTTTATGTCTATGGGACAGTGTCTTATGTCTATGGGACAGGGTCGTATGTCTATTGGACAGTGTCGTATGTCTATGGGACAGTGTCTTATGTCTATGAGACATGATGTTCTGTCTATGGGACAGTGTCTTGTGACTATGGCACAGTGTTTTATGTCTATGGGACAGTGTCTCATGTCTATGGGACAGTTTGTCTTGTGTCTATGGGACAGTGTCGTATGTCTATTAGACAGTGTCTTATGTCTATGGGACAGTGTCTTATGCCTATGGGACAGGGTCTTATGTCTTTGGGACAGTGTCTTATGTCAATGGGACAGTGTCTTAAGTCTATGGGACAATGTCTTATGTCTATGGGACAGTGTTTTATGTCTATGGGACAGTGTCTTATGTCTATGGGACAGTGTCTTATGTCTATGGGACCGAGTCGTATGTCTATGGGACAGTGTCTTATGTCTATGAGACATGGTCTTCTGTCTATGGGACAGTGTCTTGTGACTATGGCACAGTGTTTTATGTCTATTGGAAAGTATCTTATGTCTATGGGACAGTGTCTTATATCTATGGGACAGCGTCTTATATCTATGGGACAGCATTTTATGTCTATGGGACAGCGTTTTATATCTATGGGACAGTGTCTTATGTCTATGGGACAGGGTCTTATGTCTATGGGACAGTGTCTTATGTCTATGGGACAGTGCCGTATGTCTATGGGACAGTGTCTTATGTCTATGGGACAGTGTCTTATGACTATGGGACAGTGTTTTATGTCTATGGGACAGGGTCTTATGTCTATGGAACAGTGTCTTATGTCTATGGGACAGTGTTTTATGTCTATGGGACAGGGTCTTATGTCTATGGGACAGTGTGTTATGACTATGGGACAGTGTTTTATGTCTATGGGACAGTGTCTTATGTCTATGGGACAGTATTTTATGTCTATGGGACAGTGTCGTATGTCTATCGGACAGTGTCTTAAGTCTATGGGACAGTGTCGTATGTCTATGGCACAGTGTCATGTCTATGGGATAGTGTCTTATTTCTATGGGACAGTGTCGTAAGTCTATTGGACAGGGTCTTATGTCTATGGGACAGTGTCTTAAGTCTATGGGACAGTGTTTTATGTCTATGGGACTGTTTTATGTCTATGGGACAGTGTTTTATATCTATGGGACAGGGTCTTATGTCTCTGGGACAGTGTGTTATGACTATGGAACAGTGTTTTATGTCTATGGGACAGGGTCTTATGTCTATGGGACAGTGTCTTATGTCTATGGGACAGTGTTTTATGTCTATTGGACAGGGTCTTATGTCTATGGGACAGTGTCTTATGTCTCTGGGACAGTGTCTTATGTCTATGGGACATTGTCTTATGTCTATGGGACAGTGTCTTATGTCTATGGGATAGGGTCTTATGTCTATGGGACAGTGTCTTATGACTATGGGACAGTGTTTTATGTCTATGGGACAGGGTCTTATGTCTATGGGACAGTGTCTTATGTCTATGGGACAGTGTTTTATTTCTATGGGACAGGGTCTTATGTCTCTGGGACAGTGTGTTATGACTATGGGACAGTGTTTTATGTCTATGGGACAGGGTCTTATGTCTATGGGACAGTGTCTTATGTCTATGGGACAGTGTTTTATGTCTATGGGACAGTGTCTTATGTCTATGGGGCAGTGTTTTATGTCTATGGGACAGTGTCGTATGTCTATCGGACAGTGTCTTAAGTCTATGGGACAGTGTCGTATGTCTATGGCACAGTGTCATGTCTATGGGATAGTGTCTTATTTCTATGGGACAGTGTCGTAAGTCTATTGGACAGGGTCTTATGTCTATGGGACAGTGTTTTATGTCTATTGGACAGGGTCTTATGTCTTTGGGACAGTGTCTTATGTCTATGGGACAGTGTCTTATGTCTATGGGACAGTGTCTTAAGTCTATGGGAATATGTCTTATGTCTATGGGACAGTGTCTTATGTCTATGGGACAGGGTCGTATGTCTATTGGACAGTGTCGTATGTCTATGGGACAGTGTCTTATGTCTATGAGACATGATGTTCTGTCTATGGGACAGTGTCTTGTGACTATGGCACAGTGTTTTATGTCTATGGGACAGTGTCTCATGTCTATGGGACAGTTTGTCTTGTGTCTATGGGACAGTGTCGTATGTCTATTAGACAGTGTCTTATGTCTATGGGACAGTGTCTTATGCCTATGGGACAGGGTCTTATGTCTTTGGGACAGTGTCTTATGTCAATGGGACAGTGTCTTAAGTCTATGGGACAATGTCTTATGTCTATGGGACAGTGTTTTATGTCTATGGGACAGTGTCTTATGTCTATGGGACAGTGTCTTATGTCTATGGGACCGAGTCGTATGTCTATGGGACAGTGTCTTATGTCTATGAGACATGGTCTTCTGTCTATGGGACAGTGTCTTGTGACTATGGCACAGTGTTTTATGTCTATGGGACAGCGTTTTATGTCTATGGGACAGCGTTTTATATCTATGGGACAGTATCTTATGTCTATGGGACAGGGTCTTATGTCTATGGGACAGTGTCTTATGTCTATGGGACAGTGTCTTATGACTATGGGACAGTGTTTTATGTCTATGGGACAGGGTCTTATGTCTATGGGACTGTGTCTTATATCTATGGGACAGTGTTTTATGTCTATGGGACAGGGTCTTATGTCTATGGGACAGTGTCTTATGTCTATGGGACAGTGTCTTATGTCTATGGGACAGTGCCGTATGTCTATGGGACAGTGTCTTATGTCTATGGGACAGTGTCTTATGACTATGGGACAGTGTTTTATGTCTATGGGACAGGGTCTTATGTCTATGGAACAGTGTCTTATGTCTATGGGACAGTGTTTTATGTCTATGGGACAGGGTCTTATGTCAATGGGACAGTGTGTTATGACTATGGGACAGTGTTTTATGTCAATGGGACAGTGTCTTATGTCTATGGGACAGTATTTTATGTCTATGGGACAGTGTCGTATGTCTATCGGACAGTGTCTTAAGTCTATGGGACAGTGTCGTATGTCTATGGCACAGTGTCATGTCTATGGGATAGTGTCTTATTTCTATGGGACAGTGTCGTAAGTCTATTGGACAGGGTCTTATGTCTATGGGACAGTGTCTTATGTCTATGGGACAGTGTTTTATGTCTATGGGACAGTGTCTTATGACTATGGGACAGTGTTTTATGTCTATGGGACAGGGTCTTATGTCTATGGGACAGTGTCTTATGTCTATGGGACAGTGTTTTATGTCTATGGGACAGGGTCTTATGTCTATGGGACAGTGTGTTATGACTATGGGACAGTGTCTTATGTCTATGGAACAGTATTTTATGTCTATGGGACAGTGTCTTATGTCTATGGGACAGTGTTTTATGTCTATGGGACAGTGTCGTATGTCTATCGGACAGTGTCTTAAGTCTATGGGACAGTGTCGTATGTCTATGGCACAGTGTCATGTCTATGGGATAGTGTCTTATTTCTATGGGACAGTGTCGTAAGTCTATTGGACAGGGTCTTATGTCTATGGGACAGTGTCTTATGTCTATGGGACAGTGTTTTATGTCTATGGGACAGTGTCTTATGTCTATGGGACAGTATTTTATGTCTATGGGACAGTGTCTTATGTCTATGGGGCAGTGTTTTATGTCTATGGGACAGTGTCGTATGTCTATCGGACAGTGTCTTAAGTCTATGGGACAGTGTCGTATGTCTATGGCACAGTGTCATGTCTATGGGATAGTATCTTATTTCTATGGGACAGTGTCGTAAGTCTATTGGACAGGGTCTTATGTCTATGGGACAGTGTTTTATGTCTATTGGACAGGGTCTTATGTCTTTGGGACAGTGTCTTATGTCTATGGGACAGTGTCTTATGTCTATGGGACAGTGTCTTAAGTCTATGGGAATATGTCTTATGTCTATGGGACAGTGTCTTATGTCTATGGGACAGGGTCTTATGTCTATGGGACAGTGTCGTATGTCTATTGGACAGTGTCGTATGTCTATGGGACAGTGTCTTATGTCTATGAGACATGGTCTTCTGTCTATGGGACAGTGTCTTGTGACTATGGCACAGTGTTTTATGTCTATGGGACAGTGTCTCATGTCTATGGGACAGTTTGTCTTGTGTCTATGGGACAGTGTCGTATGTCTATTAGACAGTGTCTCATGTCTATGGGACAGTGTCTTATGCCTATGGGACAGTGTTTTATGTCTATTGGAAAGTATCTTATGTCTATGGGACAGTGTCTTATATCTATGGGACAGCGTCTTATGTCTATGGGACAGCGTTTTATGTCTATGGGACAGCGTTTTATATCTATGGGACAGTGTCTTATGTCTATGGGACAGGGTCTTATGTCTATGGGACAGTGTCTTATGTCTATGGGACAGTGTCTTATGACTATGGGACAGTGTTTTATGTCTATGGGACAGGGTCTTATGTCTATGGGACTGTGTCTTATGTCTATGGGACAGTGTTTTATGTCTATGGTACAGGGTCTTATGTCTATGGGACAGTGTGTTATGACTATGGGACAGTGTTTTATGTCTATGGGACAGTGTCTTATGTCTATGGGACAGTGTTTTATGTCTATGGGACACGGTCTTATGTCTATGGGACAGTGTCTTATGTCTATGGGACAGTGTTTTTTGTCTATGGGACAGTGTCTTATGTCTATGGGAGAGTATTTTATGTCTATGGGACAGTGTCTTATGTCTATGGGACAGTGTCGTATATCTATGGCACAGTGTCTTAAGTCTATGGGACAGTGTTTTATGTCTATGGGACAGTGTCTTATGTCTATGGGACAGGGTCTTATGTCTATGGGACAGTGTTTTATGTCTATGGGACAGTGTCTTATGTCTATGGAACAGTGTCTTATGTCTATGGGACAGCGTTTTATTACTATTGGACATTGTTTTATGTCTATGGGACAGTTTTTTATGTCTATGGGACAGCGTCTTATGTCTATGGGACAGTGTCTTAAGTCTATGGGACAGTGTCTTAAGTCTATGGGACAGTGTCTTAAGTCTATGGGACAGTGTCTTATGTCTATGGGACAGTGTTTTATGTCTATGGGACTGTTTTTTGTCTATGGGACAGTTTCTTATGTCTATTGGACAGTGTCTTATGTCTATGGGACAGTGTGTCTTATGTCTATGGGGCAGTGTGTCTTATGTCTATGGGACAGTGTCTTATGTCTATGGGACAGTGTTTTATGTCAATGGGACAGTGTCGTATGTCTATCGGACAGTGTCTTAAGTCTATGGGACAGTGTCGTATGTCTATGGCACAGTGTCATGTCTATGGGATAGTGTCTTATTTCTATGGGACAGTGTCGTAAGTCTATTGGACAGGGTCTTATGTCTATGGGACAGTGTTTTATGTATATTTGATAGGGTCTTATGTCTTTGGGACAGTGTCTTATGTCTATGGGACAGTGTCTTAAGTCTATGGGACAATGTCTTATGTCTATGGGACAGTGTTTTATGTCTATGGGACAGTGTCTTATGTCCATGGGACAGTGTCTTATGTCTATGGGACCGAGTCGTATGTCTATTGGACAGTGTCTTAGGTCTATGGGACAGTGTTTTATGTCTATGGGACAGTTTCTTATGTCTATGGGACAGTATCTTATGTCTATGGGACAGGGTCTTATGTCTATGGGACAGTGTCGTATGTCTATTGGACAGTGTCGTATGTCTATGGGACAGTGTCTTATGTCTATGAGACATGGTCTTCTCTCTATGGAACAGTGTCTTGTGACTATGGCACAGTGTTTTATGTCTATGGGACAGTGTCTCATGTCTATGGGACAGTTTGTCTTATGTCTATGGGACAGTGTCTTATGCCTATGGGACAGTGTTTTATGTCTATTGGAAAGTATCTTATGTCTATGGGACAGTGTCTTATATCTATGGGACAGCGTCTTATATCTATGGGACAGCGTTTTATGTCTATGGGACAAAGTTTTATATCTATGGGACAGTGTCTTATGTCTATGGGACAGGGTCTTATGTCTATGGGACAGTGTCTTATGTCTATGGGACAGTGTCTTATGTCTATGGGATAGGGTCTTATGTCTATGGGACAGTGTCTTATGACTATGGGACAGTGTTTTATGTCTATGGGACAGGGTCTTATGTCTATGGGACAGTGTCGTATATCTATGGCACAGTGTCTTAAGTCTATGGGACAGTGTTTTATGTCTATGGGACAGTGTCTTATGTCTATGGGACAGGGTCTTATGTCTATGGGACAGTGTTTTATGTCTATGGGACAGTGTCTTATGTCTATGGGACAGTGTTTTATGTCTATTGGACAGGGTCTTTTGTCTTTGGAACAGTGTCTTATGTCTATGTGACAGTGTTTTATGTCTATGGGACAGTGTTTTATGTCTATGGGACAGTGTTTTATGTCTATGGGACAGTGTTTTATGTCTATGGGACAGTTTCTTATGTCTATGGGACAGTGTCTTATGTCTATGGGACAGTGTTTTATGTCTATGGGATAGTTTAATATGTCTATGGGACAGTGTCTTATGTCTATGGGACAGTGTGGTGTGTCTATTGGACAGTGTTTTAAGTCTATGGGACAGTGTTTTAAGTCTATGGGACAGTGTCTTATGTCTATGGGACAGTGTGGTATGTCTATGGGACAGTGTCGTATGTCTATGGGACAGTGTCATGTCTATGGGACAGTGTCTTGTGTCTATGGGACAGCGTTTTATGTCTATTGGACAGTTTTTTATGTCTATGGGACAGCGTCTTATGTCTATGGGACAGTGTCTTAAGTCTATGGGACAGTGTCTTATGACTATGGGACAGTGTTTTATGTCTATGGGACTGTTTTTTGTCTATGGGACAGTTTCTTATGTCTATTGGACAGTGTCTTATGTCTATGGGACAGTGTGTCTTATGTCTATGGGGCAGTGTGTCTTATGTCTATGGGACAGTGTCTTATGTCTATGGGACAGTGTTTTATGTCAATGGGACAGTGTCGTATGTCTATCGGACAGTGTCTTAAGTCTATGGGACAGTGTCGTATGTCTATGGCACAGTGTCATGTCTATGGGATAGTGTCTTATTTCTATGGGACAGTGTCGTAAGTCTATTGGACAGGGTCTTATGTCTATGGGACAGTGTTTTATGTCTATTTGATAGGGTCTTATGTCTTTGGGACAGTGTCTTATGTCTATGGGACAGTGTCTTAAGTCTATGGGACAATGTCTTATGTCTATGGGACAGTGTTTTATGTCTATGGGACAGTGTCTTATGTCCATGGGACAGTGTCTTATGTCTATGGGACCGAGTCGTATGTCTATTGGACAGTGTCTTAGGTCTATGGGACAGTGTTTTATGTCTATGGGACAGTTTCTTATGTCTATGGGACAGTATCTTATGTCTATGGGACAGGGTCTTATGTCTATGGGACAGTGTCGTATGTCTATTGGACAGTGTCGTATGTCTATGGGACAGTGTTTTATGTCTATGGGATAGTTTAATATGTCTATGGGACAGGGTCTTATGTCTATGGGACAGTTTCTTATGTCTATGGGACAGTGTCTTATGTCTATGGGACAGTGTTTTATGTCTATGGGATAGTTTAATATGTCTATGGGACAGTGTCTTATGTCTATGGGACAGTGTGGTGTGTCTATTGGACAGTGTTTTAAGTCTATGGGACAGTGTTTTAAGTCTATGGGACAGTGTCTTATGTCTATGGGACAGTGTGGTATGTCTATGGGACAGTGTCGTATGTCTATGGGACAGTGTCATGTCTATGGGACAGTGTCTTGTGTCTATGGGACAGCGTTTTATGTCTATTGGACAGTGTTTTATGTCTATGGGACAGTGTCTTATGTCTATGGGACTGGGTCTTATGTCTATGGGACAGTGTTTTATGTCTATGGGACAGTGTCTTATGTCTATGGGACAGGGTCTTATGTCTATGGGACAGTGTTTCATGTCTATGGGACAGTGTCGTATGTCTATGGGACAGTGTTTTATGTCTATGGGACAGTGTCTTATGTCTATGGGACAGTGTCGTATGTCTATTAGACAGTGTCTTATGTCTATGGGACAGTGTCTTATGCCTATGGGACAGTGTTTTATGTCTATTGGAAAGTATCTTATGTCTATGGGACAGTGTCTTATATCTATGGGACAGCGTCTTATATCTATGGGACAGCGTTTTATGTCTATGGGACAGCGTTTTATATCTATGGGACAGTGTCTTATGTCTATGGGACAGGGTCTTATGTCTATGGGACAGGGTCTTATGTCTCTGGGACAGTGTGTTATGACTATGGGACAGTGTTTTATGTCTATGGGA
Organism: Odontesthes bonariensis; assembly: GCF_027942865.1. Taxonomy (NCBI): domain Eukaryota; kingdom Metazoa; phylum Chordata; class Actinopteri; order Atheriniformes; family Atherinopsidae; genus Odontesthes; species Odontesthes bonariensis. Next base: position 46,524,252 of record NC_134507.1, read on the forward strand.
CAGGGTCTTATGTCTATGGGACAGTGTCTTATGTCTATGGGACAGTGTTTTATGTCTATGGGACAGTGTCTTATGTCTATGGGGCAGTGTTTTATGTCTATGGGACAGTGTCGTATGTCTATCGGACAGTGTCTTAAGTCTATGGGACAGTGTCGTATGTCTATGGCACAGTGTCATGTCTATGGGATAGTGTCTTATTTCTATGGGACAGTGTCGTAAGTCTATTGGACAGGGTCTTATGTCTATGGGACAGTGTTTTATGTCTATTGGACAGGGTCTTATGTCTTTGGGACAGTGTCTTATGTCTATGGGACAGTGTCTTATGTCTCTGGGACAGTGTCTTAAGTCTATGGGAATATGTCTTATGTCTATGGGACAGTGTTTTATGTCTATGGGACAGTGTCTTATGTCTATGGGACAGGGTCTTATGTCTATGGGACAGTGTCGTATGTCTATTGGACAGTGTCGTATGTCTATGGGACAGTGTCTTATGTCTATGAGACATGGTGTTCTGTCTATGGGACAGTGTCTTGTGACTATGGCACAGTGTTTTATGTCTATGGGACAGTGTCTCATGTCTATGGGACAGTTTGTCTTGTGTCTATGGGACAGTGTCGTATGTCTATTAGACAGTGTCTTATGTCTATGGGACAGTGTCTTATGCCTATGGGACAGTGTTTTATGTCTATTTGAAAGTATCTTATGTCTATGGGACAGTGTCTTATATCTATGGGACAGCGTCTTATGTCTATGGGACAGCGTTTTATGTCTATGGGACAGCGTTTTATATCTATGGGACAGTGTCTTATGTCTATGGGACAGTGTCTTATGTCTATGGGACAGTGTCTTATGTCTATGGGACAGTGTCTTATGACTATGGGACAGTGTTTTATGTCTATGGGACAGGGTCTTATGTCTATGGGACAATTCAATTCAATTCAATTCAATTCAATTCAATTCATTTTTATTTATATAGCGCCAAATACAACAAATGTCATCTCAAGGCACTTAGATAGTAAGTCCAATTCAAGCCAATTGGAATTCAATTAATTAATAATAATCATAATTCATAAAATAATCCAATTTGTTCATATAGAGCCAATTCAAAAACAATTTCCTAGCTAAGAAAACCAACAGATTGCACTGAAAACTTTTTGTTTTTCGGTCCAATCTCCCGGCCTGAGCGGCGTGCCTGAGGCGACTGTGGAGAGAAACGACTCCCTTTTAACAGGAAGAAACCTCTGGCAGAACCAGACTCAGGAAGGGTGGCCATCCGCCTCGACCAGCTGGGGTTTGAGAAGACAGAAAAAGGGGGGGGGGGGGGGGCAGGGGGCCACCGCGACGGCGGCACTGTAACACCATTCAAAGGATATCTGTTGGAACAGGGAAACACGAGTTAATGACCACAATAATATCACATATACATAAAGAGAGTAAAGTGAGGAAAGGTGTGTCAGATGAGGCCCCCCAGCAGTCTAGGCCTATAGCAGCTTAACTATGGGATGTTTCAGGATCACCTGAGCCATCCCTAACTATAAGCTTTATCAAAAAGGAAAGTTTTAAGCCTGGTCTTAAAAGTGGAAAGGGTGTCTGCTTCCCGGACATTTACTGGCAGCTTATTCCACAATTGAGGGGCCTGATAACTGAAGGCTCTGCCTCCCATTCTACTTTTAGAAACTCTGGGAACCTCAAGTAAACCTGCAGTTTGGGAACGAAGTGCTCTGTTAGGAAAATATCTTACAATGAGATCTTTAAGATATGATGGAGCTCGGTCATTAAGAGCTTTATATGTGAGGAGAAGAATCTTAAATTCTATTCTGAATTTAACAGGGAGCCAATGAAGAGAAGCTAAAACTGGAGAAATATGATCTCTGCTGTTAGTTCTCGTCAAAACTCTGGCTGCAGCATTTTGGATCAACTGAAGGCTTTTCAGAGAATATGTAGGACAGCCCAATAATAAAGAATTACAGTAGTCCAATCTTGAAGTAACAAATGCATGAATTAGTTTTTCTGCATCACTCTGAGACAAGATGTTCCTGATTTTAACAATATTACGAAGGTGAAAGAAGGCAGTCCTAGAAACCTGTTTTATATGCGAGTCAAATGATAAGTTCTGGTCAAAAATAACTCCAAGGTTCCTCACTGTAGAACTAGAAGCCAAGGAAATACCATCTAGAGTAACTATATAGCTAGACAATTTCTCCCTGAAACGCTCAGGTCCAAAGATAACGACTTCAGTTTTGTCTGAATTTAGCAGCAGACAGTTCTGAGTCATCCAGGTCTTTATGTCTTTAAGACATGCTTGTAGTCTGACCAACCTATTGGTTTCATCTGGTTTTATAGATAAGTACAGCTGAGTATCATCAGCATAGCAATGGAAATTTATGCCATGCTGTCTAATAATGTTACCTAATGGAAGCATGTATAAAGTAAAAAGAATCGGTCCAAGCACAGAACCCTGGGGAACTCCATGACTTACTCTGGTGTGTGAGGAAGATTCTTCGTTTACAAGAACAAACTGAAATCTATCAGATAAATATGATTTAAACCAGCCTAATGCAGTTCCTTTAATCCCAATAACATGTTCAAGTCTGTGTAATAAGATACTGTGATCGACCGTATCAAATGCAGCACTGAGATCCAACAGGACAAGCACAGACACAAGTCCGCTATCAGAGGCTAAGAGGAGATCATTGGTAACTTTCAGCAGTGCTGTTTCTGTGCTATGATGCACTCTGAATCCTGACTGAAACTCTTCAAACAAATTATTTCTGTGTAAATGATCACAAAGCTGAGCTGCAACTATTTTTTCAAGAACTTTAGACATAAAAGGGAGATTGGATATAGGTCTATAATGAGCCAACACTTCTGAATCAAGAGTAGGTTTTTTAAGTAAAGGTTTAATTACAGCAACCTTAAAAGTCTGAGGTACATATCCTGTCAACAAAGACAGATTGATCAAATCCAATATGGAAGTGTCAATTAATGGGAAAACCTCCTTGAACAGTCTGGTTGGGATTGGGTCTAAAACACAAGTTGATGGTTTAGAAGAGACTATTGCTGTTGTTAGTTCAGAGAGATCAACTGGGCAGAAGCCGTCTAAATACAAATCAGGTTCTAAAGATACTTCTAAAGCTGCTGTACTTGATGATACATCACTGATAATAGTGGGAAGGACTCCATCAATCTTCTCTCTGATAGAAACAATTTTATTAATAAAGAAGCTCATGAAATCATCACTGCTGAGAGTTAAAGGAATAACTGGCTCAGCAGAGCTCGGACTCTTAGTCAGACTGGCTACAGTGCTGAAAAGAAACCTGGGATTATTCTTATTCTCTTCTATCAATGATGAATAATAAGCAGTTCTAGCTTTACGAAGGGCTTTCTTATACATTGTTAAACTATCTTTCCAGACTAACTGAGACTCTTCTAAATTAGAGGAACGCCACTGTCTCTCCAGCTTTCTTGCAGTCTGCTTTAAAGCACGCAGCTGTGAATTATACCAAGGAGCCAACCTCTTCTGACTGATTACCTTCCTTTTCAGAGGGGCAACATTGTCCAGTGCTGTACGCATTGAAACTATAGTGCTGTCAACAAGAGAGTCAAATGCTGCTGGAGTAAAGTTTATGTAGTCGTCCTCTGTCATATCTGCACATGGCAGTGAAGAAAAGGATGATGGAATTAATTCTTTAAATCTGGTTACAGCATCCTCTGATAGACACCTTCTATATGTAAATTTCTTCTCAGAAACTGTATAGTCAAGTAATGTAAACTCAAAGGTTATCAGAAAATGGTCAGATAAGACAGGGTTATGAGGGAACACTGTTAACTGTTCACTCTCAATGCCATAAGTCAGAACAAGATCAAGGGTGTGATTAAGGCAGTGAGTCGGTCCGTGAACACTCTGAGAAAATCCAATAGAGTCTAATATAGAATTAAAGTTCATATTCAGGCAGTCATTTTCAACATCTACATGAATATTAAAGTCACCCACTACAATGACTTTATCTGTACTCAGCACTAACTGGGATAAAAACTCTGAGAATTCAGACAGAAACTCAGAATAAGGGCCAGGTGGACGATACACAACAACAAACACAAGAGGTTTCTGGGATTTCCACTTTGCGTGGGAAAAACTGAGAATCAGATATTCAAAAGAGCTCAAACTAATCTTGGGTCTGGGACTGATGAGTAACCCTGATCTGAAGATAGCTGCCACTCCTCCTCCAGTGTCTTATGTCTATGGGACAGTGTTTTATGTCTATGGTACAGGGTCTTATGTCTATGGGACAGTGTGTTATGACTATGGGACAGTGTTTTATGTCTATGGGACAGTGTCTTATGTCTATGGGACAGTGTTTTATGTCTATGGGACACGGTCTTATGTCTATGGGACAGTGTCTTATGTCTATGGGACAGTGTTTTATGTCTATGGGACAGTGTCTTATGTCTATGGGAGAGTATTTTATGTCTATGGGACAGTGTCTTATGTCTATGGGACAGTGTCGTATATCAATGGCACAGTGTCTTAAGTCTATGGGACAGTGTTTTATGTCCATGGGACAGTGTCTTATGTCTATGGGACAGGGTCTTATGTCTATGGGACAGTGTTTTATGTCTATGGGACAGTGTCTTATGTCTATGGGACAGTGTTTTATGTCTATTGGACAGGGTCTTTTGTCTTTGGAACAGTGTCTTATGTCTATGGTACAGTGTCTTATGTCTATGGGACAGTGTCTTAAGTCTATGGAACAATGTCTTATGTCTATGGGACAGTGTTTTATGTCTATGGGATAGTGTCTTATGTCTATGGGACAGAGTCGTATGTCTATTGGACAGTGTCTTAGGTCTATGGGACAGTGTTTTATGTCTATGGGACAGTTTCTTATGTCTATGGGACAGTGTCTTATGTCTATGGGACAGTATCTTATGTCTATGGGACAGGGTCTTATGTCTATGGGACAGTGTTTTATGTCTATGGGACAGTGTCTTAAGTCTATGGGACAGTGTCTTATGTCTATGGGACAGTGTTTTATGTCTATGGGACAGTGTCTTATGTCTATGGGACAGTGTTTTATGTCTATGGGACAGTTTCTTATGTCTATGGGACAGTGTCGTATGTCTATGCGACACTGTCATGTCTATGGGACAGTGTCTTATGTCTATGGGACAGTGTGGTGTGTCTATTGGACAGTGTTTTAAGTCTATGGGACAGTGTTTTATGTCTATGGGACAGTGTCTTATGTCTATGGGACAGTTTGGTATGTCTATGGGACAATGTCGTATGTCTATGGGACAGTGTCATGTCTATGGGACAGTGTCTTATGTCTATGGGACAGCGTTTTATGTCTATTGGACAGTGTTTTATGTCTATGGGACAGTGTCTTATGTCTATGGGACAGGGTCTTATGTCTATGGGACAGTGTTTTATGTCTATGGGACAGTGTCTTATGTCTATGGGACAGGGTCTTATGTCTATGGGACAGTTTTTCATGTCTATGGGACAGTGTCTTATGTCTATGGGACAGTGTCGTATGTCTATGGGACAGTATCATGTCTATGGGACAGTGTCTTATGTCTGTTGGACAGTGTTTTATGTCTATGGGACAGTGTCGTATGTCTATTGGACAGTGTCTTATGTCTATTGGACAGTGTTTTATGTCTATGGGACAGTGTCTTAAGTCTATGGGAATATGTCTTATGTCTATGGGACAGTGTTTTATGTCTATGGGACAGTGTCTTATGTCTATGGGACAGGGTCTTATGTCTATGGGACAGTGTCGTATGTCTATGGGACAGTGTCTTATGTCTATGAGACATGGTGTTCTGTCTATGGGACAGTGTCTTGTGACTATGGCACAGTGTTTTATGTCTATGGGACAGTGTCTCATGTCTATGGGACAGTTTGTCTTGTGTCTATGGGACAGTGTCGTATGTCTATTAGACAGTGTCTTATGTCTATGGGACAGTGTCTTATGCCTATGGGACAGTGTTTTATGTCTATTTGAAAGTATCTTATGTCTATGGGACAGTGTCTTATATCTATGGGACAGTGTCTTATGTCTATGGGACAGTGTCTTATGTCTATGGGATATGGTCTTATGTCTATGGGACAGTGTCTTATGTCTATGGGACAGTGTCGTATGTCTATGGGACAGTATCATGTCTATGGGACAGTGTCTTATGTCTATTGGACAGTGTTTTATGTCTATGGGACAGTGTCGTATGTCTATTGGACAGTGTCTTATGTCTATTGGACAGTGTTTTATGTCTATGGGACAGTGTCTTATGTCTATGGGACAGTGTTTTATGTCTATGGGACAGTTTCTTATGTCTATGAGACAGTGTTTTATGTCTATTGGACAGGGTCTTATGTCTATGGGACAGCGTTTTATTACTATTGGACATTGTTTTATGTCTATGGGACAGTGTTTTATGTCTATGGGACAGCGTCTTATGTCTATGGGACAGTGTCTTAAGTCTATGGGACAGTGTCTTAAGTCTATGGGACAGTGTCTTATGTCTATGGGACAGTGTCTTATGTCTATGGGACAGGGTCGTATGTCTATTGGACAGTGTCGTATGTCTATGGGACAGTGTCTTATGTCTATGAGACATGATGTTCTGTCTATGGGACAGTGTCTTGTGACTATGGCACAGTGTTTTATGTCTATGGGACAGTGTCTCATGTCTATGGGACAGTTTGTCTTGTGTCTATGGGACAGTGTCGTATGTCTATTAGACAGTGTCTTATGTCTATGGGACAGTGTCTTATGCCTATGGGACAGGGTCTTATGTCTTTGGGACAGTGTCTTATGTCAATGGGACAGTGTCTTAAGTCTATGGGACAATGTCTTATGTCTATGGGACAGTGTTTTATGTCTATGGGACAGTGTCTTATGTCTATGGGACAGTGTCTTATGTCTATGGGACCGAGTCGTATGTCTATGGGACAGTGTCTTATGTCTATGAGACATGGTCTTCTGTCTATGGGACAGTGTCTTGTGACTATGGCACAGTGTTTTATGTCTATGGGACAGTGTCTCATGTCTATGGGACAGTTTGTCTTATGTCTATGGGACAGTGTCGTATGTCTATTAGACAGTGTCTTATGTCTATGGGACAGTGTCTTATGCCTATGGGACAGTGTTTTATGTCTATTGGAAAGTATCTTATGTCTATGGGACAGTGTCTTATATCTATGGGACAGCGTCTTATATCTATGGGACAGCATTTTATGTCTATGGGACAGCGTTTTATATCTATGGGACAGTGTCTTATGTCTATGGGACAGGGTCTTATGTCTATGGGACAGTGTCTTATGTCTATGGGACAGTTTCTTATGTCTATGGGACAGTGTCTTATGTCTATGGGACAGTATCTTATGTCTATGGGACAGGGTCTTATGTCTATGGGACAGTGTTTTATGTCTATGGGACAGTGTCTTAAGTCTATGGGACAGTGTCTTATGTCTATGGGACAGTGTTTTATGTCTATGGGACAGTGTCTTATGTCTATGGGACAGTGTTTTATGTCTATGGGACAGTTTCTTATGTCTATGGGACAGTGTCGTATGTCTATGCGACACTGTCATGTCTATGGGACAGTGTCTTATGTCTATGGGACAGTGTGGTGTGTCTATTGGACAGTGTTTTAAGTCTATGGGACAGTGTTTTATGTCTATGGGACAGTGTCTTATGTCTATGGGACAGTTTGGTATGTCTATGGGACAATGTCGTATGTCTATGGGACAGTGTCATGTCTATGGGACAGTGTCTTATGTCTATGGGACAGCGTTTTATGTCTATTGGACAGTGTTTTATGTCTATGGGACAGTGTCTTATGTCTATGGGACAGGGTCTTATGTCTATGGGACAGTGTTTTATGTCTATGGGACAGTGTCTTATGTCTATGGGACAGGGTCTTATGTCTATGGGACAGTTTTTCATGTCTATGGGACAGTGTCTTATGTCTATGGGACAGTGTCGTATGTCTATGGGACAGTATCATGTCTATGGGACAGTGTCTTATGTCTGTTGGACAGTGTTTTATGTCTATGGGACAGTGTCGTATGTCTATTGGACAGTGTCTTATGTCTATTGGACAGTGTTTTATGTCTATGGGACAGTGTCTTAAGTCTATGGGAATATGTCTTATGTCTATGGGACAGTGTTTTATGTCTATGGGACAGTGTCTTATGTCTATGGGACAGGGTCTTATGTCTATGGGACAGTGTCGTATGTCTATGGGACAGTGTCTTATGTCTATGAGACATGGTGTTCTGTCTATGGGACAGTGTCTTGTGACTATGGCACAGTGTTTTATGTCTATGGGACAGTGTCTCATGTCTATGGGACAGTTTGTCTTGTGTCTATGGGACAGTGTCGTATGTCTATTAGACAGTGTCTTATGTCTATGGGACAGTGTCTTATGCCTATGGGACAGTGTTTTATGTCTATTTGAAAGTATCTTATGTCTATGGGACAGTGTCTTATATCTATGGGACAGTGTCTTATGTCTATGGGACAGTGTCTTATGTCTATGGGATATGGTCTTATGTCTATGGGACAGTGTCTTATGTCTATGGGACAGTGTCGTATGTCTATGGGACAGTATCATGTCTATGGGACAGTGTCTTATGTCTATTGGACAGTGTTTTATGTCTATGGGACAGTGTCGTATGTCTATTGGACAGTGTCTTATGTCTATTGGACAGTGTTTTATGTCTATGGGACAGTGTCTTATGTCTATGGGACAGTGTTTTATGTCTATGGGACAGTTTCTTATGTCTATGAGACAGTGTTTTATGTCTATTGGACAGGGTCTTATGTCTATGGGACAGCGTTTTATTACTATTGGACATTGTTTTATGTCTATGGGACAGTGTTTTATGTCTATGGGACAGCGTCTTATGTCTATGGGACAGTGTCTTAAGTCTATGGGACAGTGTCTTAAGTCTATGGGACAGTGTCTTATGTCTATGGGACAGTGTCTTATGTCTATGGGACAGGGTCGTATGTCTATTGGACAGTGTCGTATGTCTATGGGACAGTGTCTTATGTCTATGAGACATGATGTTCTGTCTATGGGACAGTGTCTTGTGACTATGGCACAGTGTTTTATGTCTATGGGACAGTGTCTCATGTCTATGGGACAGTTTGTCTTGTGTCTATGGGACAGTGTCGTATGTCTATTAGACAGTGTCTTATGTCTATGGGACAGTGTCTTATGCCTATGGGACAGGGTCTTATGTCTTTGGGACAGTGTCTTATGTCAATGGGACAGTGTCTTAAGTCTATGGGACAATGTCTTATGTCTATGGGACAGTGTTTTATGTCTATGGGACAGTGTCTTATGTCTATGGGACAGTGTCTTATGTCTATGGGACCGAGTCGTATGTCTATGGGACAGTGTCTTATGTCTATGAGACATGGTCTTCTGTCTATGGGACAGTGTCTTGTGACTATGGCACAGTGTTTTATGTCTATGGGACAGTGTCTCATGTCTATGGGACAGTTTGTCTTATGTCTATGGGACAGTGTCGTATGTCTATTAGACAGTGTCTTATGTCTATGGGACAGTGTCTTATGCCTATGGGACAGTGTTTTATGTCTATTGGAAAGTATCTTATGTCTATGGGACAGTGTCTTATATCTATGGGACAGCGTCTTATATCTATGGGACAGCATTTTATGTCTATGGGACAGCGTTTTATATCTATGGGACAGTGTCTTATGTCTATGGGACAGGGTCTTATGTCTATGGGACAGTGTCTTATGTCTATGGGACAGTGCCGTATGTCTATGGGACAGTGTCTTATGTCTATGGGACAGTGTCTTATGACTATGGGACAGTGTTTTATGTCTATGGGACAGGGTCTTATGTCTATGGAACAGTGTCTTATGTCTATGGGACAGTGTTTTATGTCTATGGGACAGGGTCTTATGTCTATGGGACAGTGTGTTATGACTATGGGACAGTGTTTTATGTCTATGGGACAGTGTCTTATGTCTATGGGACAGTATTTTATGTCTATGGGACAGTGTCGTATGTCTATAGGACAGTGTCTTAAGTCTATGGGACAGGGTCGTATGTCTATGGCACAGTGTCATGTCTATGGGATAGTGTCTTATTTCTATGGGACAGTGTCGTAAGTCTATTGGACAGGGTCTTATGTCTATGGGACAGTGTCTTAAGTCTGTGGGACAGTGTTTTATGTCTATGGGACTGTTTTATGTCTATGGGACAGTGTTTTATATCTATGGGACAGGGTCTTATGTCTCTGGGACAGTGTGTTATGACTATGGAACAGTGTTTTATGTCTATGGGACAGGGTCTTATGTCTATGGGACAGTGTCTTATGTCTATGGGACAGTGTTTTATGTCTATTGGACAGGGTCTTATGTCTATGGGACAGTGTCTTATGTCTCTGGGACAGTGTCTTATGTCTATGGGACAGTGTCTTATGTCTATGGGACAGTGTCTTATGTCTATGGGATAGGGTCTTATGTCTATGGGACAGTGTCTTATGACTATGGGACAGTGTTTTATGTCTATGGGACAGGGTCTTATGTCTATGGGACAGTGTCTTATGTCTATGGGACAGTGTTTTATGTCTATGGGACAGGGTCTTATGTCTCTGGGACAGTGTGTTATGACTATGGGACAGTGTTTTATGTCTATGGGACAGGGTCTTATGTCTATGGGACAGTGTCTTATGTCTATGGGACAGTGTTTTATGTCTATGGGACAGTGTCTTATGTCTATGGGGCAGTGTTTTATGTCTATGGGACAGTGTCGTATGTCTATCGGACAGTGTCTTAAGTCTATGGGACAGTGTCGTATGTCTATGGCACAGTGTCATGTCTATGGGATAGTGTCTTATTTCTATGGGACAGTGTCGTAAGTCTATTGGACAGGGTCTTATGTCTATGGGACAGTGTTTTATGTCTATTGGACAGGGTCTTATGTCTTTGGGACAGTGTCTTATGTCTATGGGACAGTGTCTTATGTCTATGGGACAGTGTCTTAAGTCTATGGGAATATGTCTTATGTCTATGGGACAGTGTTTTATGTCTATGGGACAGTGTCTTATATCAATGGGACAGGGTCGTATGTCTATTGGACAGTGTCGTATGTCTATGGGACAGTGTCTTATGACTATGGGACAGTGTTTTATGTCTATGGGACAGTGTCTTATGTCTATGGGACAGTATTTTATGTCTATGGGACAGTGTCTTATGTCTATGGGGCAGTGTTTTATGTCTATGGGACAGTGTCGTATGTCTATCGGACAGTGTCTTAAGTCTATGGGACAGTGTCGTATGTCTATGGCACAGTGTCATGTCTATGGGATAGTATCTTATTTCTATGGGACAGTGTCGTAAGTCTATTGGACAGGGTCTTATGTCTATGGGACAGTGTTTTATGTCTATGGGACAGGGTCTTATGTCTTTGGGACAGTGTCTTATGTCTATGGGACAGTGTCTTATGTCTATGGGACAGTGTCTTAAGTCTATGGGAATATGTCTTATGTCTATGGGACAGTGTCTTATGTCTATGGGACAGGGTCTTATGTCTATGGGACAGTGTCGTATGTCTATTGGACAGTGTCGTATGTCTATGGGACAGTGTCTTATGTCTATGAGACATGGTCTTCTGTCTATGGGACAGTGTCTTGTGACTATGGCACAGTGTTTTATGTCTATGGGACAGTGTCTCATGTCTATGGGACAGTTTGTCTTGTGTCTATGGGACAGTGTCGTATGTCTATTAGACAGTGTCTTATGTCTATGGGACAGTGTCTTATGCCTATGGGACAGTGTTTTATGTCTATTGGAAAGTATCTTATGTCTATGGGACAGTGTCTTATATCTATGGGACAGCGTCTTATGTCTATGGGACAGCGTTTTATGTCTATGGGACAGCGTTTTATATCTATGGGACAGTGTCTTATGTCTATGGGACAGGGTCTTATGTCTATGGGACAGTGTCTTATGTCTATGGGACAGTGTCTTATGACTATGGGACAGTGTTTTATGTCTATGGGACAGGGTCTTATGTCTATGGGACTGTGTCTTATGTCTATGGGACAGTGTTTTATGTCTATGGTACAGGGTCTTATGTCTATGGGACAGTGTGTTATGACTATGGGACAGTGTTTTATGTCTATGGGACAGTGTCTTATGTCTATGGGACAGTGTTTTATGTCTATGGGACACGGTCTTATGTCTATGGGACAGTGTCTTATGTCTATGGGACAGTGTTTTATGTCTATGGGACAGTGTCTTATGTCTATGGGACAGTGTCTTATGTCTATGGGACAGTGTCGTATATCTATGGCACAGTGTCTTAAGTCTATGGGACAGTGTTTTATGTCTATGGGACAGTGTCTTATGTCTATGGGACAGGGTCTTATGTCTATGGGACAGGGTCTTATGTCTATGGGACAGTGTTTTATGTCTATGGGACAGTGTCTTATGTCTATGGAACAGTGTCTTATGTCTATGGGACAGCGTTTTATTACTATTGGACATTGTTTTATGTCTATGGGACAGTGTTTTATGTCTATGGGACAGCGTCTTATGTCTATGGGACAGTGTCTTAAGTCTATGGGACAGTGTCTTAAGTCTATGGGACAGTGTCTTAAGTCTATGGGACAGTGTCTTATGTCTATGGGACAGTGTCTTATGTCTATGGGACAGTATTTTATGTCTATGGGACAGTGTCGTATGTCTATCGGACAGTGTCTTAAGTCTATGGGACAGTGTCGTATGTCTATGGCACAGTGTCATGTCTATGGGATAGTGTCTTATTTCTATGGGACAGTGTCGTAAGTCTATTGGACAGGGTCTTATGTCTATGGGACAGTGTCTTATGTCTATGGGACAGTGTTTTATGTCTATGGGACAGTGTCTTATGACTATGGGACAGTGTTTTATGTCTATGGGACAGGGTCTTATGTCTATGGGACAGTGTCTTATGTCTATGGGACAGTGTTTTATGTCTATGGGACAGGGTCTTATGTCTATGGGACAGTGTGTTATGACTATGGGACAGTGTCTTATGTCTATGGAACAGTATTTTATGTCAATGGGACAGTGTCTTATGTCTATGGGACAGTGTTTTATGTCTATGGGACAGTGTCGTATGTCTATCGGACAGTGTCTTAAGTCTATGGGACAGTGTCGTATGTCTATGGCACAGTGTCATGTCTATGGGATAGTGTCTTATTTCTATGGGACAGTGTCGTAAGTCTATTGGACAGGGTCTTATGTCTATGGGACAGTGTCTTATGTCTATGGGACAGTGTTTTATGTCTATGGGACAGTGTCTTATGTCTATGGGACAGTATTTTATGTCTATGGGACAGTGTCTTATGTCTATGGGGCAGTGTTTTATGTCTATGGGACAGTGTCGTATGTCTATCGGACAGTGTCTTAAGTCTATGGGACAGTGTCGTATGTCTATGGCACAGTGTCATGTCTATGGGATAGTATCTTATTTCTATGGGACAGTGTCGTAAGTCTATTGGACAGGGTCTTATGTCTATGGGACAGTGTTTTATGTCTATGGGACAGGGTCTTATGTCTTTGGGACAGTGTCTTATGTCTATGGGACAGTGTCTTATGTCTATGGGACAGTGTCTTAAGTCTATGGGAATATGTCTTATGTCTATGGGACAGTGTCTTATGTCTATGGGACAGGGTCTTATGTCTATGGGACAGTGTCGTATGTCTATTGGACAGTGTCGTATGTCTATGGGACAGTGTCTTATGTCTATGAGACATGGTCTTCTGTCTATGGGACAGTGTCTTGTGACTATGGCACAGTGTTTTATGTCTATGGGACAGTGTCTCATGTCTATGGGACAGTTTGTCTTGTGTCTATGGGACAGTGTCGTATGTCTATTAGACAGTGTCTTATGTCTATGGGACAGTGTCTTATGCCTATGGGACAGTGTTTTATGTCTATTGGAAAGTATCTTATGTCTATGGGACAGTGTCTTATATCTATGGGACAGCGTCTTATGTTTATGGGACAGCGTTTTATGTCTATGGGACAGCGTTTTATATCTATGGGACAGTGTCTTATGTCTATGGGACAGGGTCTTATGTCTATGGGACAGTGTCTTATGTCTATGGGACAGTGTCTTATGACTATGGGACAGTGTTTTATGTCTATGGGACAGGGTCTTATGTCTATGGGACTGTGTCTTATGTCAATGGGACAGTGTTTTATGTCTATGGTACAGGGTCTTATGTCTATGGGACAGTGTGTTATGACTATGGGACAGTGTTTTATGTCTATGGGACAGTGTCTTATGTCTATGGGACAGTGTTTTATGTCTATGGGACACGGTCTTATGTCTATGGGACAGTGTCTTATGTCTATGGGACAGTGTTTTATGTCTATGGGACAGTGTCTTATGTCTATGGGAGAGTATTTTATGTCTATGGGACAGTGTCTTATGTCTATGGGACAGTGTCGTATATCTATGGCACAGTGTCTTAAGTCTATGGGACAGTGTTTTATGTCTATGGGACAGTGTCTTATGTCTATGGGACAGTGTCTTATGTCTATGGGACAGTGTTTTATGTCTATGGGACAGTGTCTTATGTCTATGGAACAGTGTCTTATGTCTATGGGACAGCGTTTTATTACTATTGGACATTGTTTTATGTCTATGGGACAGTGTTTTATGTCTATGGGACAGCGTCTTATGTCTATGGGACAGTGTCTTAAGTCTATGGGACAGTGTCTTAAGTCTATGGGACAGTGTCTTATGTCTATGGGACAGTGTTTTATGTCTATGGGACTGTTTTTTGTCTATGGGACAGTTTCTTATGTCTATTGGACAGTGTCTTATGTCTATGGGACATTGTCGTATGTCTCTGCGACACTGTCATGTCTATGGGACAGTGTCTTATGTCTATGGGGCAGTGTGTCTTATGTCCATGGGACAGTGTCTTAAGTCTATGGGACAGTGTTTTATGTCTATGGGACTGTTTTATGTCTATGGGACAGTGTTTTATATCTATGGGACAGGGTCTTATGTCTCTGGGACAGTGTGTTATGACTATGGAACAGTGTTTTATGTCTATGGGACAGGGTCTTATGTCTATGGGACAGTGTCTTATGTCTATGGGACAGTGTTTTATGTCTATTGGACAGGGTCTTATGTCTATGGGACAGTGTCTTATGTCTCTGGGACAGTGTCTTATGTCTATGGGACAGGGTCTTATGTCTATGGGACAGTGTCTTATGTCTATGGGACAGTGTCTTATGTCTATGGGATAGGGTCTTATGTCTATGGGACAGTGTCTTATGACTATGGGACAGTGTTTTATGTCTATGGGACAGGGTCTTATGTCTATGGGACAGTGTCTTATGTCTATGGGACAGTGTTTTATGTCTATGGGACAGGGTCTTATGTCTCTGGGACAGTGTGTTATGACTATGGGACAGTGTTTTATGTCTATGGGACAGGGTCTTATGTCTATGGGACAGTGTCTTATGTCTATGGGACAGTGTTTTATGTCTATGGGACAGTGTCTTATGTCTATGGGGCAGTGTTTTATGTCTATGGGACAGTGTCGTATGTCTATCGGACAGAGTCGTATGTCTATTGGACAGTGTCTTAGGTCTATGGGACAGTGTTTTATGTCTATGGGACAGTTTCTTATGTCTATGGGACAGTGTCTTATGTCTATGGGACAGTATCTTATGTCTATGGGACAGGGTCTTATGTCTATGGGACAGTGTTTTATGTCTATGGGACAGTGTCTTAAGTCTATGGGACAGTGTCTTATGTCTATGGGACAGTGTTTTATGTCTATGGGACAGTGTCTTATGTCTATGGGACAGTGTTTTATGTCTATGGGACAGTTTCTTATGTCTATGGGACAGTGTCGTATGTCTATATGACACTGTCATGTCTATGGGACAGTGTCTTATGTCTATGGGACAGTGTGGTGTGTCTATTGGACAGTGTTTTAAGTCTATGGGACAGTGTTTTATGTCTATGGGACAGTGTCTTATGTCTATGGGACAGTGTGGTATGTCTATGGGACAATGTCGTATGTCTATGGGACAGTGTCATGTCTATGGGACAGTGTCTTATGTCTATGGGACAGTATTTTTATGTCTATTGGACAGTGTTTTATGTCTATGGGACAGTGTCTTATGTCTATGGGACAGGGTCTTATGTCTATGGGACAGTGTTTCATGTCTATGGGACAGTGTCTTATGTCTATGGGACAGTGTCGTATGTCTATGGGACAGTATCATGTCTATGGGACAGTGTCTTATGTCTATTGGACAGTGTTTTATGTCTATGGGACAGTGTCGTATGTCTATTGGACAGTGTCTTATGTCTATTGGACAGTGTTTTATGTCTATGGGACAGTGTCTTATGTCTATGGGACAGTGTTTTATGTCTATGGGACAGTTTCTTATGTCTATGAGACAGTGTTTTATGTCTATTGGACAGGGTCTTATGTCTATGGAACAGTGTCTTATGTCTATGGGACAGCGTTTTATTACTATTGGACATTGTTTTATGTCTATGGGACAGTGTTTTATGTCTATGGGACAGCGTCTTATGTCTATGGGACAGTGTCTTAAGTCTATGGGACAGTGTCTTAAGTCTATGGGACAGTGTCTTATGTCTATGGGACAGTGTTTTATGTCTATGGGACTGTTTTTTGTCTATGGGACAGTTTCTTATGTCTATTGGACAGTGTCTTATGTCTATGGGACAGTGTCGTATGTCTCTGCGACACTGTCATGTCTATGGGACAGTGTCTTATGTCTATGGGGCAGTGTGTCTTATGTCTATGGAACAGTGTCTTATGTCTATGGGACAGTGTTTTATGTCTATGGGACAGTGTCGTATGTCTATCGGACAGTGTCTTAAGTCTATGGGACAGTTTCGTATGTCTATGGCACAGTGTCATGTCTATGGGATAATGTCTTATTTCTATGGGACAGTGTCGTAAGTCTATTGGACAGGGTCTTATGTCTATGGGACAGTGTTTTATGTCTATTTGATAGGGTCTTATGTCTTTGGGACAGTGTCTTAAGTCTATGGGACAATGTCATATGTCTATGGGACAGTGTTTTATGTCTATGGGACAGTGTCTTATGTCCATGGGACAGTGTCTTATGTCTATGGGACCGAGTCGTATGTCTATTGGACAGTGTCTTAGGTCTATGGGACAGTGTTTTATGTCTATGGGACAGTTTTTTATGTCTATGGGAGAGTATCTTATGTCTATGGGACAGGGTCTTATGTCTATGGGACAGTGTCATATGTCTATTGGACAGTGTCGTATGTCTATGGGACAGTGTCTTATGTCTATGAGACATGGTCTTCTCTCTATGGAACAGTGTCTTGTGACTATGGCACAGTGTTTTATGTCTATGGGACAGTGTCTCATGTCTATGGGACAGTTTGTCTTATGTCTATGGGACAGTGTCTTATGCCTATGGGACAGTGTTTTATGTCTATTGGAAAGTATCTTATGTCTATGGGACAGTGTCTTATATCTATGGGACAGCGTCTTATATCTATGGGACAGCGTTTTATGTCTATGGGACAGGGTCTTATGTCTATGGGACAGTGTCTTATGTCTATGGGATAGGGTCTTATGTCTATGGGACAGTGTCTTATGACTATGGGACAGTGTTTTATGTCTATGGGACAGGGTCTTATGTCTATGGGACAGTGTTTTATGTCTATGGGACAGTTTCTTATGTCTATGAGACAGTGTTTTATGTCTATTGGACAGGGTCTTATGTCTATGGAACAGTGTCTTATGTCTATGGGACAGCGTTTTATTACTATTGGACATTGTTTTATGTCTATGGGACAGTGTCTTATGTCTATGGGACAGTGTCTTAAGTCTATGGGACAGTGTTTTATGTCTATGGGACTGTTTTATGTCTATGGGACAGTGTTTTATATCTATGGGACAGGGTCTTATGTCTCTGGGACAGTGTGTTATGACTATGGAACAGTGTTTTATGTCTATGGGACAGGGTCTTATGTCTATGGGACAGTGTCTTATGTCTATGGGACAGTGTTTTATGTCTATTGGACAGGGTCTTATGTCTATGGGACAGTGTCTTATGTCTCTGGGACAGTGTCTTATGTCTATGGGACAGGGTCTTATGTCTATGGGACAGTGTCTTATGTCTATGGGACAGTGTCTTATGTCTATGGGATAGGGTCTTATGTCTATGGGACAGTGTCTTATGACTATGGGACAGTGTTTTATGTCTATGGGACAGGGTCTTATGTCTATGGGACAGTGTCTTATGTCTATGGGACAGTGTTTTATGTCTATGGGACAGGGTCTTATGTCTCTGGGACAGTGTGTTATGACTATGGGACAGTGTTTTATGTCTATGGGACAGGGTCTTATGTCTATGGGACAGTGTCTTATGTCTATGGGACAGTGTTTTATGTCTATGGGACAGTGTCTTATGTCTATGGGGCAGTGTTTTATGTCTATGGGACAGTGTCGTATGTCTATCGGACAGTGTCTTAAGTCTATGGGACAGTGTCGTATGTCTATGGCACAGTGTCATGTCTATGGGATAGTGTCTTATTTCTATGGGACAGTGTCGTAAGTCTATTGGACAGGGTCTTATGTCTATGGGACAGTGTTTTATGTCTATTGGACAGGGTCTTATGTCTTTGGGACAGTGTCTTATGTCTATGGGACAGTGTCTTATGTCTATGGGACAGTGTCTTAAGTCTATGGGAATATGTCTTATGTCTATGGGACAGTGTTTTATGTCTATGGGACAGTGTCTTATGTCTATGGGACAGGGTCGTATGTCTATTGGACAGTGTCGTATGTCTATGGGACAGTGTCTTATGTCTATGAGACATGATGTTCTGTCTATGGGACAGTGTCTTGTGACTATGGCACAGTGTTTTATGTCTATGGGACAGTGTCTCATGTCTATGGGACAGTTTGTCTTGTGTCTATGGGACAGTGTCGTATGTCTATTAGACAGTGTCTTATGTCTATGGGACAGTGTCTTATGCCTATGGGACAGGGTCTTATGTCTTTGGGACAGTGTCTTATGTCAATGGGACAGTGTCTTAAGTCTATGGGACAATGTCTTATGTCTATGGGACAGTGTTTTATGTCTATGGGACAGTGTCTTATGTCTATGGGACAGTGTCTTATGTCTATGGGACCGAGTCGTATGTCTATGGGACAGTGTCTTATGTCTATGAGACATGGTCTTCTGTCTATGGGACAGTGTCTTGTGACTATGGCACAGTGTTTTATGTCTATTGGAAAGTATCTTATGTCTATGGGACAGTGTCTTATATCTATGGGACAGCGTCTTATATCTATGGGACAGCATTTTATGTCTATGGGACAGCGTTTTATATCTATGGGACAGTGTCTTATGTCTATGGGACAGGGTCTTATGTCTATGGGACAGTGTCTTATGTCTATGGGACAGTGCCGTATGTCTATGGGACAGTGTCTTATGTCTATGGGACAGTGTCTTATGACTATGGGACAGTGTTTTATGTCTATGGGACAGGGTCTTATGTCTATGGAACAGTGTCTTATGTCTATGGGACAGTGTTTTATGTCTATGGGACAGGGTCTTATGTCTATGGGACAGTGTGTTATGACTATGGGACAGTGTTTTATGTCTATGGGACAGTGTCTTATGTCTATGGGACAGTATTTTATGTCTATGGGACAGTGTCGTATGTCTATCGGACAGTGTCTTAAGTCTATGGGACAGTGTCGTATGTCTATGGCACAGTGTCATGTCTATGGGATAGTGTCTTATTTCTATGGGACAGTGTCGTAAGTCTATTGGACAGGGTCTTATGTCTATGGGACAGTGTCTTAAGTCTATGGGACAGTGTTTTATGTCTATGGGACTGTTTTATGTCTATGGGACAGTGTTTTATATCTATGGGACAGGGTCTTATGTCTCTGGGACAGTGTGTTATGACTATGGAACAGTGTTTTATGTCTATGGGACAGGGTCTTATGTCTATGGGACAGTGTCTTATGTCTATGGGACAGTGTTTTATGTCTATTGGACAGGGTCTTATGTCTATGGGACAGTGTCTTATGTCTCTGGGACAGTGTCTTATGTCTATGGGACATTGTCTTATGTCTATGGGACAGTGTCTTATGTCTATGGGATAGGGTCTTATGTCTATGGGACAGTGTCTTATGACTATGGGACAGTGTTTTATGTCTATGGGACAGGGTCTTATGTCTATGGGACAGTGTCTTATGTCTATGGGACAGTGTTTTATGTCTATGGGACAGGGTCTTATGTCTCTGGGACAGTGTGTTATGACTATGGGACAGTGTTTTATGTCTATGGGACAGGGTCTTATGTCTATGGGACAGTGTCTTATGTCTATGGGACAGTGTTTTATGTCTATGGGACAGTGTCTTATGTCTATGGGGCAGTGTTTTATGTCTATGGGACAGTGTCGTATGTCTATCGGACAGTGTCTTAAGTCTATGGGACAGTGTCGTATGTCTATGGCACAGTGTCATGTCTATGGGATAGTGTCTTATTTCTATGGGACAGTGTCGTAAGTCTATTGGACAGGGTCTTATGTCTATGGGACAGTGTTTTATGTCTATTGGACAGGGTCTTATGTCTTTGGGACAGTGTCTTATGTCTATGGGACAGTGTCTTATGTCTATGGGACAGTGTCTTAAGTCTATGGGAATATGTCTTATGTCTATGGGACAGTGTCTTATGTCTATGGGACAGGGTCGTATGTCTATTGGACAGTGTCGTATGTCTATGGGACAGTGTCTTATGTCTATGAGACATGATGTTCTGTCTATGGGACAGTGTCTTGTGACTATGGCACAGTGTTTTATGTCTATGGGACAGTGTCTCATGTCTATGGGACAGTTTGTCTTGTGTCTATGGGACAGTGTCGTATGTCTATTAGACAGTGTCTTATGTCTATGGGACAGTGTCTTATGCCTATGGGACAGGGTCTTATGTCTTTGGGACAGTGTCTTATGTCAATGGGACAGTGTCTTAAGTCTATGGGACAATGTCTTATGTCTATGGGACAGTGTTTTATGTCTATGGGACAGTGTCTTATGTCTATGGGACAGTGTCTTATGTCTATGGGACCGAGTCGTATGTCTATGGGACAGTGTCTTATGTCTATGAGACATGGTCTTCTGTCTATGGGACAGTGTCTTGTGACTATGGCACAGTGTTTTATGTCTATGGGACAGCGTTTTATGTCTATGGGACAGCGTTTTATATCTATGGGACAGTATCTTATGTCTATGGGACAGGGTCTTATGTCTATGGGACAGTGTCTTATGTCTATGGGACAGTGTCTTATGACTATGGGACAGTGTTTTATGTCTATGGGACAGGGTCTTATGTCTATGGGACTGTGTCTTATATCTATGGGACAGTGTTTTATGTCTATGGGACAGGGTCTTATGTCTATGGGACAGTGTCTTATGTCTATGGGACAGTGTCTTATGTCTAT
Organism: Odontesthes bonariensis; assembly: GCF_027942865.1. Lineage (NCBI taxonomy): Eukaryota > Metazoa > Chordata > Actinopteri > Atheriniformes > Atherinopsidae > Odontesthes > Odontesthes bonariensis. Next base: position 46,545,790 of record NC_134507.1, read on the forward strand.
GGGACAGTGCCGTATGTCTATGGGACAGTGTCTTATGTCTATGGGACAGTGTCTTATGACTATGGGACAGTGTTTTATGTCTATGGGACAGGGTCTTATGTCTATGGAACAGTGTCTTATGTCTATGGGACAGTGTTTTATGTCTATGGGACAGGGTCTTATGTCAATGGGACAGTGTGTTATGACTATGGGACAGTGTTTTATGTCAATGGGACAGTGTCTTATGTCTATGGGACAGTATTTTATGTCTATGGGACAGTGTCGTATGTCTATCGGACAGTGTCTTAAGTCTATGGGACAGTGTCGTATGTCTATGGCACAGTGTCATGTCTATGGGATAGTGTCTTATTTCTATGGGACAGTGTCGTAAGTCTATTGGACAGGGTCTTATGTCTATGGGACAGTGTCTTATGTCTATGGGACAGTGTTTTATGTCTATGGGACAGGGTCTTATGTCTATGGGACAGTGTCTTATGTCTATGGGACAGTGTTTTATGTCTATGGGACAGGGTCTTATGTCTATGGGACAGTGTGTTATGACTATGGGACAGTGTCTTATGTCTATGGAACAGTATTTTATGTCTATGGGACAGTGTCTTATGTCTATGGGACAGTGTTTTATGTCTATGGGACAGTGTCGTATGTCTATCGGACAGTGTCTTAAGTCTATGGGACAGTGTCGTATGTCTATGGCACAGTGTCATGTCTATGGGATAGTGTCTTATTTCTATGGGACAGTGTCGTAAGTCTATTGGACAGGGTCTTATGTCTATGGGACAGTGTCTTATGTCTATGGGACAGTGTTTTATGTCTATGGGACAGTGTCTTATGTCTATGGGACAGTATTTTATGTCTATGGGACAGTGTCTTATGTCTATGGGGCAGTGTTTTATGTCTATGGGACAGTGTCGTATGTCTATCGGACAGTGTCTTAAGTCTATGGGACAGTGTCGTATGTCTATGGCACAGTGTCATGTCTATGGGATAGTATCTTATTTCTATGGGACAGTGTCGTAAGTCTATTGGACAGGGTCTTATGTCTATGGGACAGTGTTTTATGTCTATTGGACAGGGTCTTATGTCTTTGGGACAGTGTCTTATGTCTATGGGACAGTGTCTTATGTCTATGGGACAGTGTCTTAAGTCTATGGGAATATGTCTTATGTCTATGGGACAGTGTCTTATGTCTATGGGACAGGGTCTTATGTCTATGGGACAGTGTCGTATGTCTATTGGACAGTGTCGTATGTCTATGGGACAGTGTCTTATGTCTATGAGACATGGTCTTCTGTCTATGGGACAGTGTCTTGTGACTATGGCACAGTGTTTTATGTCTATGGGACAGTGTCTCATGTCTATGGGACAGTTTGTCTTGTGTCTATGGGACAGTGTCGTATGTCTATTAGACAGTGTCTCATGTCTATGGGACAGTGTCTTATGCCTATGGGACAGTGTTTTATGTCTATTGGAAAGTATCTTATGTCTATGGGACAGTGTCTTATATCTATGGGACAGCGTCTTATGTCTATGGGACAGCGTTTTATGTCTATGGGACAGCGTTTTATATCTATGGGACAGTGTCTTATGTCTATGGGACAGGGTCTTATGTCTATGGGACAGTGTCTTATGTCTATGGGACAGTGTCTTATGACTATGGGACAGTGTTTTATGTCTATGGGACAGGGTCTTATGTCTATGGGACTGTGTCTTATGTCTATGGGACAGTGTTTTATGTCTATGGTACAGGGTCTTATGTCTATGGGACAGTGTGTTATGACTATGGGACAGTGTTTTATGTCTATGGGACAGTGTCTTATGTCTATGGGACAGTGTTTTATGTCTATGGGACACGGTCTTATGTCTATGGGACAGTGTCTTATGTCTATGGGACAGTGTTTTTTGTCTATGGGACAGTGTCTTATGTCTATGGGAGAGTATTTTATGTCTATGGGACAGTGTCTTATGTCTATGGGACAGTGTCGTATATCTATGGCACAGTGTCTTAAGTCTATGGGACAGTGTTTTATGTCTATGGGACAGTGTCTTATGTCTATGGGACAGGGTCTTATGTCTATGGGACAGTGTTTTATGTCTATGGGACAGTGTCTTATGTCTATGGAACAGTGTCTTATGTCTATGGGACAGCGTTTTATTACTATTGGACATTGTTTTATGTCTATGGGACAGTTTTTTATGTCTATGGGACAGCGTCTTATGTCTATGGGACAGTGTCTTAAGTCTATGGGACAGTGTCTTAAGTCTATGGGACAGTGTCTTAAGTCTATGGGACAGTGTCTTATGTCTATGGGACAGTGTTTTATGTCTATGGGACTGTTTTTTGTCTATGGGACAGTTTCTTATGTCTATTGGACAGTGTCTTATGTCTATGGGACAGTGTGTCTTATGTCTATGGGGCAGTGTGTCTTATGTCTATGGGACAGTGTCTTATGTCTATGGGACAGTGTTTTATGTCAATGGGACAGTGTCGTATGTCTATCGGACAGTGTCTTAAGTCTATGGGACAGTGTCGTATGTCTATGGCACAGTGTCATGTCTATGGGATAGTGTCTTATTTCTATGGGACAGTGTCGTAAGTCTATTGGACAGGGTCTTATGTCTATGGGACAGTGTTTTATGTCTATTTGATAGGGTCTTATGTCTATGGGACAGTGTCTTAAGTCTATGGGACAATGTCTTATGTCTATGGGACAGTGTTTTATGTCTATGGGACAGTGTCTTATGTCCATGGGACAGTGTCTTATGTCTATGGGACCGAGTCGTATGTCTATTGGACAGTGTCTTAGGTCTATGGGACAGTGTTTTATGTCTATGGGACAGTTTCTTATGTCTATGGGACAGTATCTTATGTCTATGGGACAGGGTCTTATGTCTATGGGACAGTGTCGTATGTCTATTGGACAGTGTCGTATGTCTATGGGACAGTGTCTTATGTCTATGAGACATGGTCTTCTCTCTATGGAACAGTGTCTTGTGACTATGGCACAGTGTTTTATGTCTATGGGACAGTGTCTCATGTCTATGGGACAGTTTGTCTTATGTCTATGGGACAGTGTCTTATGCCTATGGGACAGTGTTTTATGTCTATTGGAAAGTATCTTATGTCTATGGGACAGTGTCTTATATCTATGGGACAGCGTCTTATATCTATGGGACAGCGTTTTATGTCTATGGGACAAAGTTTTATATCTATGGGACAGTGTCTTATGTCTATGGGACAGGATCTTATGTCTATGGGACAGTGTCTTATGTCTATGGGACAGTGTCTTATGTCTATGGGATAGGGTCTTATGTCTATGGGACAGTGTCTTATGACTATGGGACAGTGTTTTATGTCTATGGGACAGGGTCTTATGTCTATGGGACAGTGTCGTATATCTATGGCACAGTGTCTTAAGTCTATGGGACAGTGTTTTATGTCTATGGGACAGTGTCTTATGTCTATGGGACAGGGTCTTATGTCTATGGGACAGTGTCGTATGTCTATTGGACAGTGTCGTATGTCTATGGGACAGTGTCTTATGTCTATGAGACATGGTCTTCTGTCTATGGGACAGTGTCTTGTGACTATGGCACAGTGTTTTATGTCTATGGGACAGTGTCTCATGTCTATGGGACAGTTTGTCTTGTGTCTATGGGACAGTGTCGTATGTCTATTAGACAGTGTCTCATGTCTATGGGACAGTGTCTTATGCCTATGGGACAGTGTTTTATGTCTATTGGAAAGTATCTTATGTCTATGGGACAGTGTCTTATATCTATGGGACAGCGTCTTATGTCTATGGGACAGCGTTTTATGTCTATGGGACAGCGTTTTATATCTATGGGACAGTGTCTTATGTCTATGGGACAGGGTCTTATGTCTATGGGACAGTGTCTTATGTCTATGGGACAGTGTCTTATGACTATGGGACAGTGTTTTATGTCTATGGGACAGGGTCTTATGTCTATGGGACTGTGTCTTATGTCTATGGGACAGTGTTTTATGTCTATGGTACAGGGTCTTATGTCTATGGGACAGTGTGTTATGACTATGGGACAGTGTTTTATGTCTATGGGACAGTGTCTTATGTCTATGGGACAGTGTTTTATGTCTATGGGACACGGTCTTATGTCTATGGGACAGTGTCTTATGTCTATGGGACAGTGTTTTTTGTCTATGGGACAGTGTCTTATGTCTATGGGAGAGTATTTTATGTCTATGGGACAGTGTCTTATGTCTATGGGACAGTGTCGTATATCTATGGCACAGTGTCTTAAGTCTATGGGACAGTGTTTTATGTCTATGGGACAGTGTCTTATGTCTATGGGACAGGGTCTTATGTCTATGGGACAGTGTTTTATGTCTATGGGACAGTGTCTTATGTCTATGGAACAGTGTCTTATGTCTATGGGACAGCGTTTTATTACTATTGGACATTGTTTTATGTCTATGGGACAGTTTTTTATGTCTATGGGACAGCGTCTTATGTCTATGGGACAGTGTCTTAAGTCTATGGGACAGTGTCTTAAGTCTATGGGACAGTGTCTTAAGTCTATGGGACAGTGTCTTATGTCTATGGGACAGTGTTTTATGTCTATGGGACTGTTTTTTGTCTATGGGACAGTTTCTTATGTCTATTGGACAGTGTCTTATGTCTATGGGACAGTGTGTCTTATGTCTATGGGGCAGTGTGTCTTATGTCTATGGGACAGTGTCTTATGTCTATGGGACAGTGTTTTATGTCAATGGGACAGTGTCGTATGTCTATCGGACAGTGTCTTAAGTCTATGGGACAGTGTCGTATGTCTATGGCACAGTGTCATGTCTATGGGATAGTGTCTTATTTCTATGGGACAGTGTCGTAAGTCTATTGGACAGGGTCTTATGTCTATGGGACAGTGTTTTATGTCTATTTGATAGGGTCTTATGTCTATGGGACAGTGTCTTAAGTCTATGGGACAATGTCTTATGTCTATGGGACAGTGTTTTATGTCTATGGGACAGTGTCTTATGTCCATGGGACAGTGTCTTATGTCTATGGGACCGAGTCGTATGTCTATTGGACAGTGTCTTAGGTCTATGGGACAGTGTTTTATGTCTATGGGACAGTTTCTTATGTCTATGGGACAGTATCTTATGTCTATGGGACAGGGTCTTATGTCTATGGGACAGTGTCGTATGTCTATTGGACAGTGTCGTATGTCTATGGGACAGTGTCTTATGTCTATGAGACATGGTCTTCTCTCTATGGAACAGTGTCTTGTGACTATGGCACAGTGTTTTATGTCTATGGGACAGTGTCTCATGTCTATGGGACAGTTTGTCTTATGTCTATGGGACAGTGTCTTATGCCTATGGGACAGTGTTTTATGTCTATTGGAAAGTATCTTATGTCTATGGGACAGTGTCTTATATCTATGGGACAGCGTCTTATATCTATGGGACAGCGTTTTATGTCTATGGGACAAAGTTTTATATCTATGGGACAGTGTCTTATGTCTATGGGACAGGGTCTTATGTCTATGGGACAGTGTCTTATGTCTATGGGACAGTGTCTTATGTCTATGGGATAGGGTCTTATGTCTATGGGACAGTGTCTTATGACTATGGGACAGTGTTTTATGTCTATGGGACAGGGTCTTATGTCTATGGGACAGTGTCGTATATCTATGGCACAGTGTCTTAAGTCTATGGGACAGTGTTTTATGTCTATGGGACAGTGTCTTATGTCTATGGGACAGGGTCTTATGTCTATGGGACAGTGTTTTATGTCTATGGGACAGTGTCTTATGTCTATGGGACAGTGTTTTATGTCTATTGGACAGGGTCTTTTGTCTTTGGAACAGTGTCTTATGTCTATGTGACAGTGTTTTATGTCTATGGGACAGTGTTTTATGTCTATGGGACAGTGTTTTATGTCTATGGGACAGTGTTTTATGTCTATGGGACAGTTTCTTATGTCTATGGGACAGTGTCTTATGTCTATGGGACAGTGTTTTATGTCTATGGGATAGTTTAATATGTCTATGGGACAGTGTCTTATGTCTATGGGACAGTGTGGTGTGTCTATTGGACAGTGTTTTAAGTCTATGGGACAGTGTTTTAAGTCTATGGGACAGTGTCTTATGTCTATGGGACAGTGTGGTATGTCTATGGGACAGTGTCGTATGTCTATGGGACAGTGTCATGTCTATGGGACAGTGTCTTGTGTCTATGGGACAGCGTTTTATGTCTATTGGACAGTTTTTTATGTCTATGGGACAGCGTCTTATGTCTATGGGACAGTGTCTTAAGTCTATGGGACAGTGTCTTAAGTCTATGGGACAGTGTCTTAAGTCTATGGGACAGTGTCTTATGTCTATGGGACAGTGTTTTATGTCTATGGGACTGTTTTTTGTCTATGGGACAGTTTCTTATGTCTATTGGACAGTGTCTTATGTCTATGGGACAGTGTGTCTTATGTCTATGGGGCAGTGTGTCTTATGTCTATGGGACAGTGTCTTATGTCTATGGGACAGTGTTTTATGTCAATGGGACAGTGTCGTATGTCTATCGGACAGTGTCTTAAGTCTATGGGACAGTGTCGTATGTCTATGGCACAGTGTCATGTCTATGGGATAGTGTCTTATTTCTATGGGACAGTGTCGTAAGTCTATTGGACAGGGTCTTATGTCTATGGGACAGTGTTTTATGTCTATTTGATAGGGTCTTATGTCTTTGGGACAGTGTCTTATGTCTATGGGACAGTGTCTTAAGTCTATGGGACAATGTCTTATGTCTATGGGACAGTGTTTTATGTCTATGGGACAGTGTCTTATGTCCATGGGACAGTGTCTTATGTCTATGGGACCGAGTCGTATGTCTATTGGACAGTGTCTTAGGTCTATGGGACAGTGTTTTATGTCTATGGGACAGTTTCTTATGTCTATGGGACAGTATCTTATGTCTATGGGACAGGGTCTTATGTCTATGGGACAGTGTCGTATGTCTATTGGACAGTGTCGTATGTCTATGGGACAGTGTTTTATGTCTATGGGATAGTTTAATATGTCTATGGGACAGGGTCTTATGTCTATGGGACAGTTTCTTATGTCTATGGGACAGTGTCTTATGTCTATGGGACAGTGTTTTATGTCTATGGGATAGTTTAATATGTCTATGGGACAGTGTCTTATGTCTATGGGACAGTGTGGTGTGTCTATTGGACAGTGTTTTAAGTCTATGGGACAGTGTTTTAAGTCTATGGGACAGTGTCTTATGTCTATGGGACAGTGTGGTATGTCTATGGGACAGTGTCGTATGTCTATGGGACAGTGTCATGTCTATGGGACAGTGTCTTGTGTCTATGGGACAGCGTTTTATGTCTATTGGACAGTGTTTTATGTCTATGGGACAGTGTCTTATGTCTATGGGACTGGGTCTTATGTCTATGGGACAGTGTTTTATGTCTATGGGACAGTGTCTTATGTCTATGGGACAGGGTCTTATGTCTATGGGACAGTGTTTCATGTCTATGGGACAGTGTCGTATGTCTATGGGACAGTGTTTTATGTCTATGGGACAGTGTCTTATGTCTATGGGACAGTGTCGTATGTCTATTAGACAGTGTCTTATGTCTATGGGACAGTGTCTTATGGCTATGGGACAGTGTTTTATGTCTATTGGAAAGTATCTTATGTCTATGGGACAGTGTCTTATATCTATGGGACAGCGTCTTATATCTATGGGACAGCGTTTTATGTCTATGGGACAGCGTTTTATATCTATGGGACAGTGTCTTATGTCTATGGGACAGGGTCTTATGTCTATGGGACAGGGTCTTATGTCTCTGGGACAGTGTGTTATGACTATGGGACAGTGTTTTATGTCTATGGGACAGGGTCTTATGTCTATGGGACAGTGTCTTATGTCTATGGGACAGTGTTTTATGTCTATGGGACAGTGTCTTATGTCTATGGGGCAGTGTTTTATGTCTATGGGACAGTGTCGTATGTCTATCGGACAGTGTCTTAAGTCTATGGGACAGTGTCGTATGTCTATGGCACAGTGTCATGTCTATGGGATAGTGTCTTATTTCTATGGGACAGTGTCGTAAGTCTATTGGACAGGGTCTTATGTCTATGGGACAGTGTTTTATGTCTATTGGACAGGGTCTTATGTCTTTGGGACAGTGTCTTATGTCTATGGGACAGTGTCTTATGTCTCTGGGACAGTGTCTTAAGTCTATGGGAATATGTCTTATGTCTATGGGACAGTGTTTTATGTCTATGGGACAGTGTCTTATGTCTATGGGACAGGGTCTTATGTCTATGGGACAGTGTCGTATGTCTATTGGACAGTGTCGTATGTCTATGGGACAGTGTCTTATGTCTATGAGACATGGTGTTCTGTCTATGGGACAGTGTCTTGTGACTATGGCACAGTGTTTTATGTCTATGGGACAGTGTCTCATGTCTATGGGACAGTTTGTCTTGTGTCTATGGGACAGTGTCGTATGTCTATTAGACAGTGTCTTATGTCTATGGGACAGTGTCTTATGCCTATGGGACAGTGTTTTATGTCTATTTGAAAGTATCTTATGTCTATGGGACAGTGTCTTATATCTATGGGACAGCGTCTTATGTCTATGGGACAGCGTTTTATGTCTATGGGACAGCGTTTTATATCTATGGGACAGTGTCTTATGTCTATGGGACAGTGTCTTATGTCTATGGGACAGTGTCTTATGTCTATGGGACAGTGTCTTATGACTATGGGACAGTGTTTTATGTCTATGGGACAGGGTCTTATGTCTATGGGACAATTCAATTCAATTCAATTCAATTCAATTCAATTCATTTTTATTTATATAGCGCCAAATACAACAAATGTCATCTCAAGGCACTTAGATAGTAAGTCCAATTCAAGCCAATTGGAATTCAATTAATTAATAATAATCATAATTCATAAAATAATCCAATTTGTTCATATAGAGCCAATTCAAAAACAATTTCCTAGCTAAGAAAACCAACAGATTGCACTGAAAACTTTTTGTTTTTCGGTCCAATCTCCCGGCCTGAGCGGCGTGCCTGAGGCGACTGTGGAGAGAAACGACTCCCTTTTAACAGGAAGAAACCTCTGGCAGAACCAGACTCAGGAAGGGTGGCCATCCGCCTCGACCAGCTGGGGTTTGAGAAGACAGAAAAAGGGGGGGGGGGGGGGGGCAGGGGGCCACCGCGACGGCGGCACTGTAACACCATTCAAAGGATATCTGTTGGAACAGGGAAACACGAGTTAATGACCACAATAATATCACATATACATAAAGAGAGTAAAGTGAGGAAAGGTGTGTCAGATGAGGCCCCCCAGCAGTCTAGGCCTATAGCAGCTTAACTATGGGATGTTTCAGGATCACCTGAGCCATCCCTAACTATAAGCTTTATCAAAAAGGAAAGTTTTAAGCCTGGTCTTAAAAGTGGAAAGGGTGTCTGCTTCCCGGACATTTACTGGCAGCTTATTCCACAATTGAGGGGCCTGATAACTGAAGGCTCTGCCTCCCATTCTACTTTTAGAAACTCTGGGAACCTCAAGTAAACCTGCAGTTTGGGAACGAAGTGCTCTGTTAGGAAAATATCTTACAATGAGATCTTTAAGATATGATGGAGCTCGGTCATTAAGAGCTTTATATGTGAGGAGAAGAATCTTAAATTCTATTCTGAATTTAACAGGGAGCCAATGAAGAGAAGCTAAAACTGGAGAAATATGATCTCTGCTGTTAGTTCTCGTCAAAACTCTGGCTGCAGCATTTTGGATCAACTGAAGGCTTTTCAGAGAATATGTAGGACAGCCCAATAATAAAGAATTACAGTAGTCCAATCTTGAAGTAACAAATGCATGAATTAGTTTTTCTGCATCACTCTGAGACAAGATGTTCCTGATTTTAACAATATTACGAAGGTGAAAGAAGGCAGTCCTAGAAACCTGTTTTATATGCGAGTCAAATGATAAGTTCTGGTCAAAAATAACTCCAAGGTTCCTCACTGTAGAACTAGAAGCCAAGGAAATACCATCTAGAGTAACTATATAGCTAGACAATTTCTCCCTGAAACGCTCAGGTCCAAAGATAACGACTTCAGTTTTGTCTGAATTTAGCAGCAGACAGTTCTGAGTCATCCAGGTCTTTATGTCTTTAAGACATGCTTGTAGTCTGACCAACCTATTGGTTTCATCTGGTTTTATAGATAAGTACAGCTGAGTATCATCAGCATAGCAATGGAAATTTATGCCATGCTGTCTAATAATGTTACCTAATGGAAGCATGTATAAAGTAAAAAGAATCGGTCCAAGCACAGAACCCTGGGGAACTCCATGACTTACTCTGGTGTGTGAGGAAGATTCTTCGTTTACAAGAACAAACTGAAATCTATCAGATAAATATGATTTAAACCAGCCTAATGCAGTTCCTTTAATCCCAATAACATGTTCAAGTCTGTGTAATAAGATACTGTGATCGACCGTATCAAATGCAGCACTGAGATCCAACAGGACAAGCACAGACACAAGTCCGCTATCAGAGGCTAAGAGGAGATCATTGGTAACTTTCAGCAGTGCAGTTTCTGTGCTATGATGCACTCTGAATCCTGACTGAAACTCTTCAAACAAATTATTTCTGTGTAAATGATCACAAAGCTGAGCTGCAACTATTTTTTCAAGAACTTTAGACATAAAAGGGAGATTGGATATAGGTCTATAATGAGCCAACACTTCTGAATCAAGAGTAGGTTTTTTAAGTAAAGGTTTAATTACAGCAACCTTAAAAGTCTGAGGTACATATCCTGTCAACAAAGACAGATTGATCAAATCCAATATGGAAGTGTCAATTAATGGGAAAACCTCCTTGAACAGTCTGGTTGGGATTGGGTCTAAAACACAAGTTGATGGTTTAGAAGAGACTATTGCTGTTGTTAGTTCAGAGAGATCAACTGGGCAGAAGCCGTCTAAATACAAATCAGGTTCTAAAGATACTTCTAAAGCTGCTGTACTTGATGATACATCACTGATAATAGTGGGAAGGACTCCATCAATCTTCTCTCTGATAGAAACAATTTTATTAATAAAGAAGCTCATGAAATCATCACTGCTGAGAGTTAAAGGAATAACTGGCTCAGCAGAGCTCGGACTCTTAGTCAGACTGGCTACAGTGCTGAAAAGAAACCTGGGATTATTCTTATTCTCTTCTATCAATGATGAATAATAAGCAGTTCTAGCTTTACGAAGGGCTTTCTTATACATTGTTAAACTATCTTTCCAGACTAACTGAGACTCTTCTAAATTAGAGGAACGCCACTGTCTCTCCAGCTTTCTTGCAGTCTGCTTTAAAGCACGCAGCTGTGAATTATACCAAGGAGCCAACCTCTTCTGACTGATTACCTTCCTTTTCAGAGGGGCAACATTGTCCAGTGCTGTACGCATTGAAACTATAGTGCTGTCAACAAGAGAGTCAAATGCTGCTGGAGTAAAGTTTATGTAGTCGTCCTCTGTCATATCTGCACATGGCAGTGAAGAAAAGGATGATGGAATTAATTCTTTAAATCTGGTTACAGCATCCTCTGATAGACACCTTCTATATGTAAATTTCTTCTCAGAAACTGTATAGTCAAGTAATGTAAACTCAAAGGTTATCAGAAAATGGTCAGATAAGACAGGGTTATGAGGGAACACTGTTAACTGTTCACTCTCAATGCCATAAGTCAGAACAAGATCAAGGGTGTGATTAAGGCAGTGAGTCGGTCCGTGAACACTCTGAGAAAATCCAATAGAGTCTAATATAGAATTAAAGTTCATATTCAGGCAGTCATTTTCAACATCTACATGAATATTAAAGTCACCCACTACAATGACTTTATCTGTACTCAGCACTAACTGGGATAAAAACTCTGAGAATTCAGACAGAAACTCAGAATAAGGGCCAGGTGGACGATACACAACAACAAACACAAGAGGTTTCTGGGATTTCCACTTTGCGTGGGAAAAACTGAGAATCAGATATTCAAAAGAGCTCAAACTAATCTTGGGTCTGGGACTGATGAGTAACCCTGATCTGAAGATAGCTGCCACTCCTCCTCCAGTGTCTTATGTCTATGGGACAGTGTTTTATGTCTATGGTACAGGGTCTTATGTCTATGGGACAGTGTGTTATGACTATGGGACAGTGTTTTATGTCTATGGGACAGTGTCTTATGTCTATGGGACAGTGTTTTATGTCTATGGGACACGGTCTTATGTCTATGGGACAGTGTCTTATGTCTATGGGACAGTGTTTTATGTCTATGGGACAGTGTCTTATGTCTATGGGAGAGTATTTTATGTCTATGGGACAGTGTCTTATGTCTATGGGACAGTGTCGTATATCAATGGCACAGTGTCTTAAGTCTATGGGACAGTGTTTTATGTCCATGGGACAGTGTCTTATGTCTATGGGACAGGGTCTTATGTCTATGGGACAGTGTTTTATGTCTATGGGACAGTGTCTTATGTCTATGGGACAGTGTTTTATGTCTATTGGACAGGGTCTTTTGTCTTTGGAACAGTGTCTTATGTCTATGGTACAGTGTCTTATGTCTATGGGACAGTGTCTTAAGTCTATGGAACAATGTCTTATGTCTATGGGACAGTGTTTTATGTCTATGGGATAGTGTCTTATGTCTATGGGACAGAGTCGTATGTCTATTGGACAGTGTCTTAGGTCTATGGGACAGTGTTTTATGTCTATGGGACAGTTTCTTATGTCTATGGGACAGTGTCTTATGTCTATGGGACAGTATCTTATGTCTATGGGACAGGGTCTTATGTCTATGGGACAGTGTTTTATGTCTATGGGACAGTGTCTTAAGTCTATGGGACAGTGTCTTATGTCTATGGGACAGTGTTTTATGTCTATGGGACAGTGTCTTATGTCTATGGGACAGTGTTTTATGTCTATGGGACAGTTTCTTATGTCTATGGGACAGTGTCGTATGTCTATGCGACACTGTCATGTCTATGGGACAGTGTCTTATGTCTATGGGACAGTGTGGTGTGTCTATTGGACAGTGTTTTAAGTCTATGGGACAGTGTTTTATGTCTATGGGACAGTGTCTTATGTCTATGGGACAGTTTGGTATGTCTATGGGACAATGTCGTATGTCTATGGGACAGTGTCATGTCTATGGGACAGTGTCTTATGTCTATGGGACAGCGTTTTATGTCTATTGGACAGTGTTTTATGTCTATGGGACAGTGTCTTATGTCTATGGGACAGGGTCTTATGTCTATGGGACAGTGTTTTATGTCTATGGGACAGTGTCTTATGTCTATGGGACAGGGTCTTATGTCTATGGGACAGTTTTTCATGTCTATGGGACAGTGTCTTATGTCTATGGGACAGTGTCGTATGTCTATGGGACAGTATCATGTCTATGGGACAGTGTCTTATGTCTGTTGGACAGTGTTTTATGTCTATGGGACAGTGTCGTATGTCTATTGGACAGTGTCTTATGTCTATTGGACAGTGTTTTATGTCTATGGGACAGTGTCTTAAGTCTATGGGAATATGTCTTATGTCTATGGGACAGTGTTTTATGTCTATGGGACAGTGTCTTATGTCTATGGGACAGGGTCTTATGTCTATGGGACAGTGTCGTATGTCTATGGGACAGTGTCTTATGTCTATGAGACATGGTGTTCTGTCTATGGGACAGTGTCTTGTGACTATGGCACAGTGTTTTATGTCTATGGGACAGTGTCTCATGTCTATGGGACAGTTTGTCTTGTGTCTATGGGACAGTGTCGTATGTCTATTAGACAGTGTCTTATGTCTATGGGACAGTGTCTTATGCCTATGGGACAGTGTTTTATGTCTATTTGAAAGTATCTTATGTCTATGGGACAGTGTCTTATATCTATGGGACAGTGTCTTATGTCTATGGGACAGTGTCTTATGTCTATGGGATATGGTCTTATGTCTATGGGACAGTGTCTTATGTCTATGGGACAGTGTCGTATGTCTATGGGACAGTATCATGTCTATGGGACAGTGTCTTATGTCTATTGGACAGTGTTTTATGTCTATGGGACAGTGTCGTATGTCTATTGGACAGTGTCTTATGTCTATTGGACAGTGTTTTATGTCTATGGGACAGTGTCTTATGTCTATGGGACAGTGTTTTATGTCTATGGGACAGTTTCTTATGTCTATGAGACAGTGTTTTATGTCTATTGGACAGGGTCTTATGTCTATGGGACAGCGTTTTATTACTATTGGACATTGTTTTATGTCTATGGGACAGTGTTTTATGTCTATGGGACAGCGTCTTATGTCTATGGGACAGTGTCTTAAGTCTATGGGACAGTGTCTTAAGTCTATGGGACAGTGTCTTATGTCTATGGGACAGTGTCTTATGTCTATGGGACAGGGTCGTATGTCTATTGGACAGTGTCGTATGTCTATGGGACAGTGTCTTATGTCTATGAGACATGATGTTCTGTCTATGGGACAGTGTCTTGTGACTATGGCACAGTGTTTTATGTCTATGGGACAGTGTCTCATGTCTATGGGACAGTTTGTCTTGTGTCTATGGGACAGTGTCGTATGTCTATTAGACAGTGTCTTATGTCTATGGGACAGTGTCTTATGCCTATGGGACAGGGTCTTATGTCTTTGGGACAGTGTCTTATGTCAATGGGACAGTGTCTTAAGTCTATGGGACAATGTCTTATGTCTATGGGACAGTGTTTTATGTCTATGGGACAGTGTCTTATGTCTATGGGACAGTGTCTTATGTCTATGGGACCGAGTCGTATGTCTATGGGACAGTGTCTTATGTCTATGAGACATGGTCTTCTGTCTATGGGACAGTGTCTTGTGACTATGGCACAGTGTTTTATGTCTATGGGACAGTGTCTCATGTCTATGGGACAGTTTGTCTTATGTCTATGGGACAGTGTCGTATGTCTATTAGACAGTGTCTTATGTCTATGGGACAGTGTCTTATGCCTATGGGACAGTGTTTTATGTCTATTGGAAAGTATCTTATGTCTATGGGACAGTGTCTTATATCTATGGGACAGCGTCTTATATCTATGGGACAGCATTTTATGTCTATGGGACAGCGTTTTATATCTATGGGACAGTGTCTTATGTCTATGGGACAGGGTCTTATGTCTATGGGACAGTGTCTTATGTCTATGGGACAGTGCCGTATGTCTATGGGACAGTGTCTTATGTCTATGGGACAGTGTCTTATGACTATGGGACAGTGTTTTATGTCTATGGGACAGGGTCTTATGTCTATGGAACAGTGTCTTATGTCTATGGGACAGTGTTTTATGTCTATGGGACAGGGTCTTATGTCTATGGGACAGTGTGTTATGACTATGGGACAGTGTTTTATGTCTATGGGACAGTGTCTTATGTCTATGGGACAGTATTTTATGTCTATGGGACAGTGTCGTATGTCTATAGGACAGTGTCTTAAGTCTATGGGACAGTGTCGTATGTCTATGGCACAGTGTCATGTCTATGGGATAGTGTCTTATTTCTATGGGACAGTGTCGTAAGTCTATTGGACAGGGTCTTATGTCTATGGGACAGTGTCTTAAGTCTGTGGGACAGTGTTTTATGTCTATGGGACTGTTTTATGTCTATGGGACAGTGTTTTATATCTATGGGACAGGGTCTTATGTCTCTGGGACAGTGTGTTATGACTATGGAACAGTGTTTTATGTCTATGGGACAGGGTCTTATGTCTATGGGACAGTGTCTTATGTCTATGGGACAGTGTTTTATGTCTATTGGACAGGGTCTTATGTCTATGGGACAGTGTCTTATGTCTCTGGGACAGTGTCTTATGTCTATGGGACAGTGTCTTATGTCTATGGGACAGTGTCTTATGTCTATGGGATAGGGTCTTATGTCTATGGGACAGTGTCTTATGACTATGGGACAGTGTTTTATGTCTATGGGACAGGGTCTTATGTCTATGGGACAGTGTCTTATGTCTATGGGACAGTGTTTTATGTCTATGGGACAGGGTCTTATGTCTCTGGGACAGTGTGTTATGACTATGGGACAGTGTTTTATGTCTATGGGACAGGGTCTTATGTCTATGGGACAGTGTCTTATGTCTATGGGACAGTGTTTTATGTCTATGGGACAGTGTCTTATGTCTATGGGGCAGTGTTTTATGTCTATGGGACAGTGTCGTATGTCTATCGGACAGTGTCTTAAGTCTATGGGACAGTGTCGTATGTCTATGGCACAGTGTCATGTCTATGGGATAGTGTCTTATTTCTATGGGACAGTGTCGTAAGTCTATTGGACAGGGTCTTATGTCTATGGGACAGTGTTTTATGTCTATTGGACAGGGTCTTATGTCTTTGGGACAGTGTCTTATGTCTATGGGACAGTGTCTTATGTCTATGGGACAGTGTCTTAAGTCTATGGGAATATGTCTTATGTCTATGGGACAGTGTTTTATGTCTATGGGACAGTGTCTTATATCAATGGGACAGGGTCGTAT
This sequence comes from Odontesthes bonariensis, assembly GCF_027942865.1. Lineage (NCBI taxonomy): Eukaryota > Metazoa > Chordata > Actinopteri > Atheriniformes > Atherinopsidae > Odontesthes > Odontesthes bonariensis. The sequence continues at coordinate 46,562,329 of NC_134507.1, forward strand.
GTCTATTGGACAGTGTCGTATGTCTATGGGACAGTGTCTTATGACTATGGGACAGTGTTTTATGTCTATGGGACAGGGTCTTATGTCTATGGAACAGTGTCTTATGTCTATGGGACAGTGTTTTATGTCTATGGGACAGGGTCTTATGTCTATGGGACAGTGTGTTATGACTATGGGACAGTGTTTTATGTCTATGGGACAGTGTCTTATGTCTATGGGACAGTATTTTATGTCTATGGGACAGTGTCGTATGTCTATAGGACAGTGTCTTAAGTCTATGGGACAGTGTCGTATGTCTATGGCACAGTGTCATGTCTATGGGATAGTGTCTTATTTCTATGGGACAGTGTCGTAAGTCTATTGGACAGGGTCTTATGTCTATGGGACAGTGTCTTAAGTCTGTGGGACAGTGTTTTATGTCTATGGGACTGTTTTATGTCTATGGGACAGTGTTTTATATCTATGGGACAGGGTCTTATGTCTCTGGGACAGTGTGTTATGACTATGGAACAGTGTTTTATGTCTATGGGACAGGGTCTTATGTCTATGGGACAGTGTCTTATGTCTATGGGACAGTGTTTTATGTCTATTGGACAGGGTCTTATGTCTATGGGACAGTGTCTTATGTCTCTGGGACAGTGTCTTATGTCTATGGGACAGTGTCTTATGTCTATGGGACAGTGTCTTATGTCTATGGGATAGGGTCTTATGTCTATGGGACAGTGTCTTATGACTATGGGACAGTGTTTTATGTCTATGGGACAGGGTCTTATGTCTATGGGACAGTGTCTTATGTCTATGGGACAGTGTTTTATGTCTATGGGACATGGTCTTATGTCTCTGGGACAGTGTGTTATGACTATGGGACAGTGTTTTATGTCTATGGGACAGGGTCTTATGTCTATGGGACAGTGTCTTATGTCTATGGGACAGTGTTTTATGTCTATGGGACAGTGTCTTATGTCTATGGGGCAGTGTTTTATGTCTATGGGACAGTGTCGTATGTCTATCGGACAGTGTCTTAAGTCTATGGGACAGTGTCGTATGTCTATGGCACAGTGTCATGTCTATGGGATAGTGTCTTATTTCTATGGGACAGTGTCGTAAGTCTATTGGACAGGGTCTTATGTCTATGGGACAGTGTTTTATGTCTATTGGACAGGGTCTTATGTCTTTGGGACAGTGTCTTATGTCTATGGGACAGTGTCTTATGTCTATGGGACAGTGTCTTAAGTCTATGGGAATATGTCTTATGTCTATGGGACAGTGTTTTATGTCTATGGGACAGTGTCTTATATCAATGGGACAGGGTCGTATGTCTATTGGACAGTGTCGTATGTCTATGGGACAGTGTCTTATGTCTATGAGACATGATGTTCTGTCTATGGGACAGTGTCTTGTGACTATGGCACAGTGTTTTATGTCTATGGGACAGTGTCTCATGTCTATGGGACAGTTTGTCTTGTGTCTATGGGACAGTGTCGTATGTCTATTAGACAGTATCTTATGTCTATGGGACAGTGTCTTATGCCTATGGGACAGGGTCTTATGTCTTTGGGACAGTGTCTTATGTCAATGGGACAGTGTCTTAAGTCTATGGGACAATGTCTTATGTCTATGGGACAGTGTTTTATGTCTATGGGACAGTGTCTTATGTCTATGGGACAGTGTCTTATGTCTATGGGACCGAGTCGTATGTCTATGGGACAGTGTCTTATGTCTATGAGACATGGTCTTCTGTCTATGGGACAGTGTCTTGTGACTCTGGCACAGTGTTTTATGTCTATGGGACAGCGTTTTATGTCTATGGGACAGCGTTTTATATCTATGGGACAGTGTCTTATGTCTATGGGACAGGGTCTTATGTCTATGGGACAGTGTCTTATGTCTATGGGACAGTGTCTTTTGACTATGGGACAGTGTTTTATGTCTATGGGACAGGGTCTTATGTCTATGGGACTGTGTCTTATATCTATGGGACAGCATTTTATGTCTATGGGACAGCGTTTTATATCTATGGGATAGTGTCTTATATCTATGGGACAGGGTCTTATGTCTATGGGACAGTGTCTTATGTCTATGGGACAGTGCCGTATGTCTATGGGACAGTGTCTTATGTCTATGGGACAGTGTCTTATGACTATGGGACAGTGTTTTATGTCTATGGGACAGGGTCTTATGTCTATGGAACAGTGTCTTATGTCTATGGGACAGTGTTTTTTGTCTATGGGACAGGGTCTTATGTCTATGGGACAGGGTCTTATGTCTATGGGACAGTGTGTTATGACTATGGGACAGTGTTTTATGTCTATGGGACAGTGTCTTATGTCTATGGGACAGTATTTTATGTCTATGGGACAGTGTCGTATGTCTATCGGACAGTGTCTTAAGTCTATGGGACAGTGTCGTATGTCTATGGCACAGTGTCATGTCTATGGGATAGTGTCTTATTTCTATGGGACAGTGTCGTAAGTCTATTGGACAGGGTCTTATGTCTATGGGACAGTGTCTTATGTCTATGGGACAGTGTTTTATGTCTATGGGACAGTGTCTTATGACTATGGGACAGTGTTTTATGTCTATGGGACAGGGTCTTATGTCTATGGGACAGTGTCTTATGTCTATGGGACAGTGTTTTATGTCTATGGGACAGGGTCTTATGTCTATGGGACAGTGTGTTATGACTATGGGACAGTGTCTTATGTCTATGGAACAGTATTTTATGTCTATGGGACAGTGTCTTATGTCTATGGGACAGTGTTTTATGTCTATGGGACAGTGTCGTATGTCTATCGGACAGTGTCTTAAGTCTATGGGACAGTGTCGTATGTCTATGGCACAGTGTCATGTCTATGGGATAGTGTCTTATTTCTATGGGACAGTGTCGTAAGTCTATTGGACAGGGTCTTATGTCTATGGGACAGTGTCTTATGTCTATGGGACAGTGTTTTATGTCTATGGGACAGTGTCTTATGTCTATGGGACAGTATTTTATGTCTATTGGACAGTGTCTTATGTCTATGGGGCAGTGTTTTATGTCTATGGGACAGTGTCGTATGTCTATCGGACAGTGTCTTAAGTCTATGGGACAGTGTCGTATGTCTATGGCACAGTGTCATGTCTATGGGATAGTATCTTATTTCTATGGGACAGTGTCGTAAGTCTATTGGACAGGGTCTTATGTCTATGGGACAGTGTTTTATGTCTATTGGACAGGGTCTTATGTCTTTGGGACAGTGTCTTATGTCTATGGGACAGTGTCTTATGTCTATGGGACAGTGTCTTAAGTCTATGGGAATATGTCTTATGTCTATGGGACAGTGTCTTATGTCTATGGGACAGGGTCTTATGTCTATGGGACAGTGTCGTATGTCTATTGGACAGTGTCGTATGTCTATGGGACAGTGTCTTATGTCTATGAGACATGGTCTTCTGTCTATGGGACAGTGTCTTGTGACTATGGCACAGTGTTTTATGTCTATGGGACAGTGTCTCATGTCTATGGGACAGTTTGTCTTGTGTCTATGGGACAGTGTCGTATGTCTATTAGACAGTGTCTTATGCCTATGGGACAGTGTTTTATGTCTATTGGAAAGTATCTTATGTCTATGGGACAGTGTCTTATATCTATGGGACAGCGTCTTATGTCTATGGGACAGCGTTTTATGTCTATGGGACAGCGTTTTATATCTATGGGACAGTGTCTTATGTCTATGGGACAGGGTCTTATGTCTATGGGACAGTGTCTTATGTCTATGGGACAGTGTCTTATGACTATGGGACAGTGTTTTATGTCTATGGGACAGGGTCTTATGTCTATGGGACTGTGTCTTATGTCTATGGGACAGTGTTTTATGTCTATGGTACAGGGTCTTATGTCTATGGGACAGTGTGTTATGACTATGGGACAGTGTTTTATGTCTATGGGACAGTGTCTTATGTCTATGGGACAGTGTTTTATGTCTATGGGACACGGTCTTATGTCTATGGGACAGTGTCTTATGTCTATGGGAGAGTATTTTATGTCTATGGGACAGTGTCTTATGTCTATGGGACAGTGTCGTATATCTATGGCACAGTGTCTTAAGTCTATGGGACAGTGTTTTATGTCTATGGGACAGTGTCTTATGTCTATGGGACAGGGTCTTATGTCTATGGGACAGTGTCGTATATCTATGGCACAGTGTCTTAAGTCTATGGGACAGTGTTTTATGTCTATGGGACAGTGTCTTATGTCTATGGGACAGGGTCTTATGTCTATGGGACAATGTTTTATGTCTATGGGACAGTGTCTTATGTCTATGGAACAGTGTCTTATGTCTATGGGACAGCGTTTTATTACTATTGGACATTGTTTTATGTCTATGGGACAGTGTTTTATGTCTATGGGACAGCGTCTTATGTCTATGGGACAGTGTCTTAAGTCTATGGGACAGTGTCTTAAGTCTATGGGACAGTGTCTTAAGTCTATGGGACAGTGTCTTATGTCTATGGGACAGGGTTTTATGTCTATGGGACTGTTTTTTGTCTATGGGACAGTTTCTTATGTCTATTGGACAGTGTCTTATGTCTATGGGACAGTGTCGTATGTCTCTGCGACACTGTCATGTCTATGGGACAGTGTCTTATGTCTATGGGGCAGTGTGTCTTATGTCTATGGGACAGTGTCTTATGTCTATGGGACAGTGTTTTATGTCTATGGGACAGTGTCGTATGTCTATCGGACAGTGTCTTAAGTCTATGGGACAGTGTCGTATGTCTATGGCACAGTGTCATGTCTATGGGATAGTGTCTTATTTCTATGGGACAGTGTCGTAAGTCTATTGGACAGGGTCTTATGTCTATGGGACAGTGTTTTATGTCTATTTGATAGGGTCTTATGTCTTTGGGACAGTGTCTTATGTCTATGGGACAATGTCTTAAGTCTATGGGACAATGTCTTATGTCTATGGGACAGTGTCTTATGTCTATGGGACAGTGTCTTAAGTCTATGGGACAGTGTCTTATGTCCATGGGACAGTGTCTTATGTCTATGGGACCGAGTCGTATGTCTATTGGACAGTGTCTTAGGTCTATGGGACAGTGTTTTCTGTCTATGGGACAGTTTCTTATGTCTATGGGACAGTATCTTATGTCTATGGGACAGGGTCTTATGTCTATGGGACAGTGTCGTATGTCTATTGGACAGTGTCGTATGTCTATGGGACAGTGTCTTATGTCTATGAGACATGGTCTTCTCTCTATGGAACAGTGTCTTGTGACTATGGCACAGTGTTTTATGTCTATGGGACAGTGTCTCATGTCTATGGGACAGTTTGTCTTATGTCTATGGGACAGTGTCTTATGCCTATGGGACAGTGTTTTATGTCTATTGGAAAGTATCTTATGTCTATGGGACAGTGTCTTATATCTATGGGACAGCGTCTTATATCTATGGGACAGCGTTTTATGTCTATGGGACAAAGTTTTATATCTATGGGACAGTGTCTTATGTCTATGGGACAGGGTCTTATGTCTATGGGACAGTGTCTTATGTCTATGGGACAGTGTCTTATGTCTATGGGATAGGGTCTTATGTCTATGGGACAGTGTCTTATGACTATGGGACAGTGTTTTATGTCTATGGGACAGGGTCTTATGTCTATGGGACAGTGTCGTATATCTATGGCACAGTGTCTTAAGTCTATGGGACAGTGTTTTATGTCTATGGGACAGTGTCTTATGTCTATGGGACAGGGTCTTATGTCTATGGGACAGTGTTTTATGTCTATGGGACAGTGTCTTATGTCTATGGGACAGTGTTTTATGTCTATTGGACAGGGTCTTTTGTCTTTGGAACAGTGTCTTATGTCTATGTGACAGTGTCTTATGTCTATGGGACAGTGTCTTAAGTCTATGGGACAGTATCTTATGTCTATGGGACAGGGTCTTATGTCTATGGGACAGTGTTTTATGTCTATGGGACAGTGTCTTAAGTCTATGGGACAGTGTCTTATGTCTATGGGACAGTGTTTTATGTCTATGGGACAGTGTTTTATGTCTATGGGACAGTGTTTTATGTCTATGGGACAGTTTCTTATGTCTATGGGACAGTGTCTTATGTCTATGGGACAGTGTTTTATGTCTATGGGATAGTTTAATATGTCTATGGGACAGTGTCGTATGTCTATGCGACACTGTCATGTCTATGGGACAGTGTCTTATGTCTATGGGACAGTGTGGTGTGTCTATTGGACAGTGTTTTAAGTCTATGGGACAGTGTTTTAAGTCTATGGGACAGTGTCTTATGTCTATGGGACAGTGTGGTATGTCTATGGGACAGTGTCGTATGTCTATGGGACAGTGTCATGTCTATGGGACAGTGTCTTGTGTCTATGGGACAGCGTTTTATGTCTATTGGACAGTGTTTTATGTCTATGGGACAGTGTCTTATGTCTATGGGACTGGGTCTTATGTCTATGGGACAGTGTTTTATGTCTATGGGACAGTGTCTTATGTCTATGGGACAGTGTTTCATGTCTATGGGACAGTGTCGTATGTCTATGGGACAGTGTTTTATGTCTATGGGACAGTGTCTTATGTCTATGGGACAGTGTCGTATGTCTATTAGACAGTGTCTTATGTCTATGGGACAGTGTCTTATGCCTATGGGACAGTGTTTTATGTCTATTGGAAAGTATCTTATGTCTATGGGACAGTGTCTTATATCTATGGGACAGCGTCTTATATCTATGGGACAGCGTTTTATGTCTATGGGACAGCGTTTTATATCTATGGGACAGTGTCTTATGTCTATGGGACAGGGTCTTATGTCTATGGGACAGTGTCTTATGTCTATGGGACAGTGTCTTATGTCTATGGGATATGGTCTTATGTCTATGGGACAGTGTCTTATGACTATGGGACAGTGTTTTATGTCTATGGGACAGGGTCTTATGTCTATGGGACAGTGTCTTATGTCTATGGGACAGTGTTTTATGTCTATGGGACAGGGTCTTATGTCTCTGGGACAGTGTGTTATGACTATGGGACAGTGTTTTATGTCTATGGGACAGGGTCTTATGTCTATGGGACAGTGTCTTATGTCTATGGGACAGTGTTTTATGTCTATGGGACAGTGTCTTATGTCTATGGGGCAGTGTTTTATGTCTATGGGACAGTGTCGTATGTCTATCGGACAGTGTCTTAAGTCTATGGGACAGTGTCGTATGTCTATGGCACAGTGTCATGTCTATGGGATAGTGTCTTATTTCTATGGGACAGTGTCGTAAGTCTATTGGACAGGGTCTTATGTCTATGGGACAGTGTTTTATGTCTATTGGACAGGGTCTTATGTCTTTGGGACAGTGTCTTATGTCTATGGGACAGTGTCTTATGTCTATGGGACAGTGTCTTAAGTCTATGGGAATATGTCTTATGTCTATGGGACAGTGTTTTATGTCTATGGGACAGTGTCTTATGTCTATGGGACAGGGTCTTATGTCTATGGGACAGTGTCGTATGTCTATTGGACAGTGTCGTATGTCTATGGGACAGTGTCTTATGTCTATGAGACATGGTGTTCTGTCTATGGGACAGTGTCTTGTGACTATGGCACAGTGTTTTATGTCTATGGGACAGTGTCTCATGTCTATGGGACAGTTTGTCTTGTGTCTATGGGACAGTGTCGTATGTCTATTAGACAGTGTCTTATGTCTATGGGACAGTGTCTTATGCCTATGGGACAGTGTTTTATGTCTATTTGAAAGTATCTTATGTCTATGGGACAGCGTCTTATGTCTATGGGACAGCATTTTATGTCTATGGGACAGCGTTTTATATCTATGGGACAGTGTCTTATGTCTATGGGACAGTGTCTTATGTCTATGGGACAGTGTCTTATGACTATGGGACAGTGTTTTATGTCTATGGGACAGGGTCTTATGTCTATGGGACAATTCAATTCAATTCAATTCAATTCAATTCAATTCATTTTTATTTATATAGCGCCAAATACAACAAATGTCATCTCAAGGCACTTAGATAGTAAGTCCAATTCAAGCCAATTGGAATTCAATTAATTAATAATAATCATAATTCATAAAATAATCCAATTCGTTCATATAGAGCCAATTCAAAAACAATTTCCTAGCTAAGAAAACCAACAGATTGCACTGAAAACTTTTTGTTTTTCGGTCCAATCTCCCGGCCTGAGCGGCGTGCCTGAGGCGACTGTGGAGAGAAACGACTCCCTTTTAACAGGAAGAAACCTCTGGCAGAACCAGACTCAGGAAGGGTGGCCATCCGCCTCGACCAGCTGGGGTTTGAGAAGACAGAAAAAGGGGGGGGGGGGGGGGGCAGGGGGCCACCGCGACGGCGGCACTGTAACACCATTCAAAGGATATCTGTTGGAACAGGGAAACACGAGTTAATGACCACAATAATATCACATATACATAAAGAGAGTAAAGTGAGGAAAGGTGTGTCAGATGAGGCCCCCCAGCAGTCTAGGCCTATAGCAGCTTAACTATGGGATGTTTCAGGATCACCTGAGCCATCCCTAACTATAAGCTTTATCAAAAAGGAAAGTTTTAAGCCTGGTCTTAAAAGTGGAAAGGGTGTCTGCTTCCCGGACATTTACTGGCAGCTTATTCCACAATTGAGGGGCCTGATAACTGAAGGCTCTGCCTCCCATTCTACTTTTAGAAACTCTGGGAACCTCAAGTAAACCTGCAGTTTGGGAACGAAGTGCTCTGTTAGGAAAATATCTTACAATGAGATCTTTAAGATATGATGGAGCTCGGTCATTAAGAGCTTTATATGTGAGGAGAAGAATCTTAAATTCTATTCTGAATTTAACAGGGAGCCAATGAAGAGAAGCTAAAACTGGAGAAATATGATCTCTGCTGTTAGTTCTCGTCAAAACTCTGGCTGCAGCATTTTGGATCAACTGAAGGCTTTTCAGAGAATATGTAGGACAGCCCAATAATAAAGAATTACAGTAGTCCAATCTTGAAGTAACAAATGCATGAATTAGTTTTTCTGCATCACTCTGAGACAAGATGTTCCTGATTTTAACAATATTACGAAGGTGAAAGAAGGCAGTCCTAGAAACCTGTTTTATATGCGAGTCAAATGATAAGTTCTGGTCAAAAATAACTCCAAGGTTCCTCACTGTAGAACTAGAAGCCAAGGAAATACCATCTAGAGTAACTATATAGCTAGACAATTTCTCCCTGAAACGCTCAGGTCCAAAGATAACGACTTCAGTTTTGTCTGAATTTAGCAGCAGACAGTTCTGAGTCATCCAGGTCTTTATGTCTTTAAGACATGCTTGTAGTCTGACCAACCTATTGGTTTCATCTGGTTTTATAGATAAGTACAGCTGAGTATCATCAGCATAGCAATGGAAATTTATGCCATGCTGTCTAATAATGTTACCTAATGGAAGCATGTATAAAGTAAAAAGAATCGGTCCAAGCACAGAACCCTGGGGAACTCCATGACTTACTCTGGTGTGTGAGGAAGATTCTTCATTTACAAGAACAGACTGAAATCTATCAGATAAATATGACTTAAACCAGCCTAATGCAGTTCCTTTAATCCCAATAACATGTTCAAGTCTGTGTAATAAGATACTGTGATCGACCGTATCAAATGCAGCACTGAGATCCAACAGGACAAGCACAGACACAAGTCCGCTATCAGAGGCTAAGAGGAGATCATTGGTAACTTTCAGCAGTGCAGTTTCTGTGCTATGATGCACTCTGAATCCTGACTGAAACTCTTCAAACAAATTATTTCTGTGTAAATGATCACAAAGCTGAGCTGCAACTATTTTTTCAAGAACTTTAGACATAAAAGGGAGATTGGATATAGGTCTATAATGAGCCAACACTTCTGAATCAAGAGTAGGTTTTTTAAGTAAAGGTTTAATTACAGCAACCTTAAAAGTCTGAGGTACATATCCTGTCAACAAAGACAGATTGATCAAATCCAATATGGAAGTGTCAATTAATGGGAAAACCTCCTTGAACAGTCTGGTTGGGATTGGGTCTAAAACACAAGTTGATGGTTTAGAAGAGACTATTGCTGTTGTTAGTTCAGAGAGATCAACTGGGCAGAAGCCGTCTAAATACAAATCAGGTTCTAAAGATACTTCTAAAGCTGCTGTACTTGATGATACATCACTGATAATAGTGGGAAGGACTCCATCAATCTTCTCTCTGATAGAAACAATTTTATTAATAAAGAAGCTCATGAAATCATCACTGCTGAGAGTTAAAGGAATAACTGGCTCAGCAGAGCTCGGACTCTTAGTCAGACTGGCTACAGTGCTGAAAAGAAACCTGGGATTATTCTTATTCTCTTCTATCAATGATGAATAATAAGCAGTTCTAGCTTTACGAAGGGCTTTCTTATACATTGTTAAACTATCTTTCCAGACTAACTGAGACTCTTCTAAATTAGAGGAACGCCACTGTCTCTCCAGCTTTCTTGCAGTCTGCTTTAAAGCACGCAGCTGTGAATTATACCAAGGAGCCAACCTCTTCTGACTGATTACCTTCCTTTTCAGAGGGGCAACATTGTCCAGTGCTGTACGCATTGAAACTATAGTGCTGTCAACAAGAGAGTCAAATGCTGCTGGAGTAAAGTTTATGTAGTCGTCCTCTGTCATATCTGCACATGGCAGTGAAGAAAAGGATGATGGAATTAATTCTTTAAATCTGGTTACAGCATCCTCTGATAGACACCTTCTATATGTAAATTTCTTCTCAGAAACTGTATAGTCAAGTAATGTAAACTCAAAGGTTATCAGAAAATGGTCAGATAAGACAGGGTTATGAGGGAACACTGTTAACTGTTCACTCTCAATGCCATAAGTCAGCACAAGATCAAGGGTGTGATTAAGGCAGTGAGTCGGTCCGTGAACACTCTGAGAAAATCCAATAGAGTCTAATATAGAATTAAAGTTCATATTCAGGCAGTCATTTTCAACATCTACATGAATATTAAAGTCACCCACTACAATGACTTTATCTGTACTCAGCACTAACTGGGATAAAAACTCTGAGAATTCAGACAGAAACTCAGAATAAGGGCCAGGTGGACGATACACAACAACAAACACAAGAGGTTTCTGGGATTTCCACTTTGCGTGGGAAAAACTGAGAATCAGATATTCAAAAGAGCTCAAACTAATCTTGGGTCTGGGACTGATGAGTAACCCTGATCTGAAGATAGCTGCCACTCCTCCTCCAGTGTCTTATGTCTATGGGACAGTGTTTTATGTCTATGGTACAGGGTCTTATGTCTATGGGACAGTGTGTTATGACTATGGGACAGTGTTTTATGTCTATGGGACAGTGTCTTATGTCTATGGGACAGTGTCTTATGACTATGGGACAGTATTTTATGTCTATGGGACAGTGTCTTATGTCTATGGGACAGTGTTTTATGTCTATGGGACAGTGTCTTATTTCTATGGGACAGTTTCTTATGTCTATGGGACAGTGTCTTATGTCTATGGGACAGTTTCTTATGTCTATGGGACAGTGTCTTATGTCTATGGGGCAGTGTGTCTTATGTCTATGGGACAGTGTCTTATGTCAATGGGACAGTTTCTTATGTCTATGGGACAGTGTCTTATGTCTATGGGGCAGTGTGTCTTATGTCTATGGGACAGTGTCTTAAGTCTATGGGACAGTGTTTTATGTCTATGGGACAGTGTCGTATGTCTATGGGACAGTGTCTTAAGTCTATCGGACAGTGTCGTATGTCTACGGCACAGTGTCATGTCTATGGGATAGTGTCTTATTTCTATGGGACGGTGTCATATGTCTATTGGACAGGGTCTTATGCCTATGGGACAGTGTCTTATGTCTATGGGACAGTGTCGTATGTCTATTGGACAGTGTCGTATGTCTATTGGACAGTGTCTTTTGTCTATGGGACAGTGTCGTATGTTTATTGGACAGTGTCTTATGTCTATGGGACAGTGTCGTATGTCTATTGGACAGTGTTTTATGTCTATTGGACAGTGTCTTATGTCTATGGGACAGTGTCTTATATCTATTGGACAGCGTCTTATATCTATGGGACAGCGTTTTATGTCTATGGGACAGTGTTTTATATCTATGGGACAGTGTCTTATGTCTATGGGACAGGGTCTTATGTCTATGGGACAGTGTCTTATGTCTATGGGACAGGGTCTTATGTCTATGGGACAGTGTCTTATGTCTATGGGACAGTGTCTTATGTCTATGGGACAGTGTTTTATGTCTATGGGACAGTGTCTTATGTCTATGGGACAGTGTTTTATGTCTATGGGACAGTGTCTTATTTCTATGGGACAGTTTCTTATGTCTATGGGACAGTATCTTATGTCTATGGGACAGGGTCTTATGTCTATGGGACAGTGTCGTATGTCTATTGGACAGTGTCGTATGTCTATTGGACAGTGTCGTATGTCTATGGGACAGTGTCTTATGTCTATGGGACAGTGTTTTATTTTTATGGGACAGTGTCTTATGTCTATGGGACAGTGTCTTATGACTATGGGACAGTGTTTTATGTCTATGGGACAGTGTCTTATGTCTATGGGACAGTGTCTTATGTGTATGGGACAGTTTCGTATGTCTATGGAACAGTGTCTTACGTCTATGGGACAATTTCGTATGTCTATGGGACAATGTCTTAAGTCTATGGGACAGTGTCGTATGTCTATGGCACAGTGTCATGTCTATGGGACAGTGTCTTATGTCTATGGGACAGTGTCGTATGTCTATTGGACAGGGTCTTATGTCTATGGGACAGTGTTTTATGTCTATGGGACAGTGTTTTATGTCTATGGGACAATGTCTTATGTCTATGGGACAGGGTCTTATGTCTATGGGACAGGGTCTTATGTCTATGGGACAGTGTCGTATGTCTATTGGACAGTGTCGTATGTCTATTGGACAGTGTCTTTTGTCTATGGGACAGTGTCGTATGTTTATTGGACAGTGTCTTATGTCTATGGGACAGTGTCTTATGTCTATGGGACAGTGTTTTATGTCTATTGGACAGTGTCTTATGTCTATGGGACAGTGTTTTATATCTATTGGACAGCGTCTTATATCTATGGGACAGCGTTTTATGTCTATGGGACAGTGTTTTATATCTATGGGACAGTGTCTTATGTCTATGGGACAGGGTCTTATGTCTATGGGACAGTGTCTTATGTCCATGGGACAGGGTCTTATGTCTCTGGGACAGTGTCTTATGTCTATGGGACAGTGTTTTATGTCTATGGGACAGTGTCTTATGTCTATGGGACAGTGTCTTATGACTATGGGACAGTGTTTTATGTCAATGGGACAGTGTCTTATGTCAATGGGACAGTGTTTTATGTCTATGGGACAGTGTCTTATTTCTATGGGACAGTTTCTTATGTCTATGGGACAGTGTCTTATGTCTATGGGGCAGTGTGTTTTATGTCTATGGGACAGTGTCTTATGTCTATGGGACAGTTTCTTATGTCTATGGGACAGTGTCTTATGTCTATGGGGCAGTGTGTCTTATGTCTATGGGACAGTGTCTTATGTCTATGGGACAGTGTTTTATGTCCATGGGACAGTGTCGTATGTCTATGGGACAGTGTCTTAAGTCTATCGGACAGTGTCGTATGTCTACGGCACAGTGTCATGTCTATGGGATAGTGTCTTATTTCTATGGGACGGTGTCATATGTCTATTGGACAGGGTCTTATGCCTATGGGACAGTGTCTTATGTCTATGGGACAGTGTCGTATATCTATTGGACAGTGTCGTATGTCTATTGGACAGTGTCTTTTGTCTATGGGACAGTGTCGTATGTTTATTGGACAGTGTCTTATGTCTATGGGACAGTGTCTTATGTCTATGGGACAGTGTTTTATGTCTATTGGACAGTGTCTTATGTCTATGGGACAGTGTCTTATATCTATTGGACAGCGTCTTATATCTATGGGACAGCGTTTTATGTCTATGGGACAGTGTTTTATATCTATGGGACAGTGTCTTATGTCTATGGGACAGGGTCTTATGTCTATGGGACAGTGTCTTATGTCTATGGGACAGGGTCTTATGTCTATGGGATAGTGTCTTATGTCTATGGGACAGTGTTTTATGTCAATGGGACAGTGTCTTATGTCTATGGGACAGTGTCTTATGACTATGGGACAGTGTTTTATGTCTATGGGACAGTGTCTTATGTCTATGGGACAGTGTTTTATGTCTATGGGACAGTGTCTTATTTCTATGGGACAGTTTCTTATGTCTATGGGACAGTATCTTATGTCTATGGGACAGGGTCTTATGTCTATGGGACAGTGTCGTATGTCTATTGGACAGTGTCGTATGTCTATTGGACAGTGTCGTATGTCTATGGGACAGTGTCTTATGTCTATGGGACAGTGTTTTATTTTTATGGGACAGTGTCTTATGTCTATGGGACAGTGTCTTATGACTATGGGACAGTGTTTTATGTCTATGGGACAGTGTCTTATGTCTATGGGACAGTGTCTTATGTGTATGGGACAGTTTCGTATGTCTATGGGACAGTGTCTTACGTCTATGGGACAATTTCGTATGTCTATGGGACAATGTCTTAAGTCTATGGGACAGTGTCGTATGTCTATGGCACAGTGTCATGTCTATGGGACAGTGTCTTATGTCTATGGGACAGTGTCGTATGTCTATTGGACAGGGTCTTATGTCTATGGGACAGTGTTTTATGTCTATGGGACAGTGTTTTATGTCTATGGGACAATGTCTTATGTCTATGGGACAGGGTCTTATGTCTATGGGACAGGGTCTTATGTCTATGGGACAGTGTTTTATGTCTATGGGACAGTGTCGTATGTCTATAGGACAGTGTCTTAAGTCTATGGGACAGTGTCTTATGTCTATGGCACAGTGTCATGTCTATGGGACAGTGTCTTATGTCTATGGGACAGTGTCGTATGTCTATTGGACAGGGTCTTATGTCTATGGGACAGTGTTTTATGTCTATGGGACAGTGTTTTATGTCTATGGGACAATGTCTTATGTCTATGGGACAATGTCTTATGTCTATGGGACAGTGTTTTATGTCTATGGGACAGTGTCGTATGTCTATAGGACAGTGTCTTAAGTCTATGGGACAGTGTCTTATGTCTATGGGACAGGGTCTTATGTCTATGGGACAGTATTTTATGTCTATGGGACAGTGTCGTATGTCTATGGCACAGTGTCATGTCTATGGGATAGTGTCTTATTTCTATGGGACAGTGTCTTATGTCTATGGGACAGTGTTTTATGTCTATGGGACAGTGTCTTATGTCTATGGGACAGTGTTTAATGTCTATGGGACAGTGTCTTATGTCTATGGGACAGTTTCTTATGTCTATGGGACAGTATCTTATGTCTATGGGACAGGGTCTTATGTCTATGGGACAGTGTCTTATGTCTATGGGACAGTGTTTTATTTTTATGGGAGAGTGTTTTATTTTTATGGGACAGTGTCTTATGACTATGGGACAGTGTCTTATGTCTATGGGACAGTGTCATATGTCTATGGGACAGTGTCTTATGTCTATGGGACAGTGTCTTATGTCTATGGGACAGTTTCTTATGTCTATGGGACATTGTCTTATGTCTATGGGACAGTGTCGTATGTCTATGGGACAATGTCTTAAGTCTATGGGACAGTGTCTTATGTCTATGGGACAGTGTCTTATGTCTATGGGACAGTGTCGTATGTCTATTGGACAGGGTCTTATGTCTATGGGACAGTGTTTTATGTCTATTGGACAGGGTCTTATGTCTATGGGACAGTGTTTTATGTCTATGGGACAGTGTCTTATGTCTATGGGACAGGGTGTTATGTCTATGGGACAGTGTTTTATGTCTATGGGACGGTGTCGTATGTCTATGGGAAAGTGTCTTAAAGCGGCAGTAGGCAACTTTTTTTTAGTCATATTAGCTTGAACTGTCATGGGATTCTGGAAGTAGAATATTAAATAGGCTGTTTAGGAAAAATAACGAAATCTGTAGCTCCCTCTGAAGCCTGTAATCATGCTTGCAAAAACCGAGCGCTCCCGGCTGTTTTTAACCAATCAAGTTAGGGTGGAGGAATCCTACCTGTCAATCACAGCTTGTGCACACGCTGCTGAGCGTGAGTCTGCCCCAGCTTGTGTGCGCTCACACTGGTGTGAACTCACGTGCACAACCTCGTCCACAGAGGGGGAGGGGTTTGGGGGGCGATTCGGAGCTTGTTAGAGGTTGGGGGAGGGACCTGAAAGTTGTATCAGTTCGAATTTTCCGACTTTAGACTCGCAATTTTGAAAACTTGCCTACTGCAGCTTTAAGTCTATGGGAAAGTGTTTTATGTCTATGGGACAGGGTCTTATGTCTATGGGACAGTGTCTTATGTCTATGGGACAGTGTTTCATGTCTATGGGACAGGGTCTTATGTCTATGGGACAGTGTCTTATGTCTATGGGACAGTGTTTTATGTCTATTGGACAGTGTCTTATGTCTATGGGACAGTATTTTATGTCTATGGGACAGTGTCTTTTGTCTATGGCACAGTGTCTTAAGTCTATGGGACAGTGTCTTATGTCTATGGGACAGTGTCGTATGTCTATGGGACAGTGTCTTATGTCTATGGGACAGGGTCTTATGTCTATGGGACAGTGTTTTATGTCTATGGGACAGTGTCTTATGTCTATGGGACAGGGTCTTATGTCTATGGGACAGTGTTTTATGTCTATGGGACAGTGTTTTATGTCTATTGGACAGGGTCTTATGTCTTTGGGACAGTGTCTTATGTCTATGGGACAGAGTCGTATGTCTATAGGACAGTGTCTTAAGTCTATGGGACAGTGTCTTATGTCAATGGGACAGCGTTTTATGTCTATGGGACAGTGTTTTATGTCTATGGGACAGTGTCTTATATCTATGGGACAGGGTCTTATGTCTATGGGACAGTGTCGTATGTCTATGGGACAGTTTCTTATATCTATGGGACAGTGTCTTATGTCTATGGGGCAGTGTGTCTTATGTCTATGGGACAGTTTCTTATATCTATGGGACAGTGTCTTATGTCTATGGGGCAGTGTGTCTTATGTCTATGGAACAGTGTCGTATGTCTATGGGACAGTGTCTTATGTCAATGGGACAGTGTTTTATGTCTATGGGACAGTGTCTTATGTCTTTGGGACAGTGTTTTATGTCTATGGGACAGTGTCTTATGTCTATGGGACAGTGCCGTATGTCTATGGGACAGTGTTTTATGTCAATGGGACAGTGTGTTATGTTTATGGGACAGTGTCATGTCTATGGGACAGTGTTTTATGTCTATGGGACAGTTTCTTATGTCTATGGGACAGTGTCTTATGACTATGGGACTGTGTTTTATGTCTATGGGACAGTGTTTTATATCTATGGGACAGTTTCTTATGTCTATGGGACAGTATCTTATGTCTATGGGACAGGGTCTTATGTCTATGGGACAGGGTCGTATGTCTATTGGACAGTGTCTTATGTCTATGGGACAGTGTCGTATGTCTATGGGACAGTGTCTTATGTCTATGGGACAGTGTTTTATTTTTATGGGACAGTGTCTTATTTCTATGGGACAGTGTCTTATGACTATGGGACAGTGTCTTATGTCTATGGGGCAGTGTGTCTTATGTCTATGGGACAGTGTCTTATGTCTATGGGTCAGTGTTTTATGTCTATGGGACAGTGTCGTATGTCTATGGGACAGTGTCTTAAGTCTATGGGACAGTGTCGTATGTCTATGGCACAGTGTCATGTCTATGGGATAGTGTCTTATTTCTATGGGACAGTGTTTTATGTCTATGGGACAGTGTCTTATGTCTATGGGACAGTGTTTTATGTCTATGGGACAGTGTCTTATGTCTATGGGACAGTGTTTTATGTCTATGGGACAGTGTCTTATGTCTATGGGACAGTTTCTTATGTCTATGGGACAGTATCTTATGTCTATGGGACAGGGTCTTATGTCTATGGGACAGTGTCGTATGTCTATGGGACAGTGTCTTATGTCTATGGGACAGTGTTTTATTGTTATGGGACAGTGTCTTATGTCTATGGGACAGTGTCTTATGACTATGGGACAGTGTCTTATGTCTATGGGACAGGGTCTTATGTCTATGGGACAGTGTCATATGTCTATGGGACAGTGTCATATGTCTATGGGACAGTGTCTTATGTCTATGGGACAGTTTCTTATGTCTATGGGACATTGTCTTATGTCTATGGGACAGTGTCGTATGTCTATGGGACAATGTCTTAAGTCTATGGGACAGTGTCTTATGTCTATGGGACAGTGTCTTATGTCTATGGGACAGTGTCGTATGTCTATTGGACAGGGTCTTATGTCTATGGGACAGTGTTTTATGTCTCTTGGACAGGGTCTTATGTCTATGGGACAGTGTTTTATGTCTATGGGACAGTGTCTTATGTCTATGGGACAGGGTGTTATGTCTATGGGACAGTGTTTTATGTCTATGGTACAGTGCCGTATGTCTATGGGACAGTGTCGTATGTCTATGGGACAGTGTCTTATGTCTATGGGACAGTGTCGTATGTCTATTGGACAGTGTCTTATGTCTATGGGACAGTGTTTTATGTCTATTGGACAGTGTCTTATGTCTCTGGGACAGTGTCTTATATCTATGGGACAGCGTCTTATATCTATGGGACAGCGTTTTATGTCTATGGGACAGTGTTTTATATCTATGGGACAGTGTCTTATGTCTATGGGACAGGGTCTTATTTCTATGGGACAGTGTGTTATGACTATGGGACAGTGTTTTGTGTCTATGGGACAGTGTCGGATGTCAATGGGACAGTGTTTTATGTTTATGGGACAGTGTCTTATGACTATGGGACAGTGTGTTATGTCTATGGGACAGGGTCTTATGTCTATGGGACAGTGTCTTATGTCTATGGGACAGTGTTTTATGTTTATGGGACAGTGTCTTATGTCTATGGGACAGTGTCTTATAACAATGGGACAGTGTGTTATATCTATGGGACAGGTTTTTATGTCTATGGGACAGTGTCTTATGTCTATGGGACAGTGTTTTATGTCTATGGGACAGTGTCTTATGTCTATGGGACAGTTTCTTATGTCTATGGGACAGTGTCTTATGTCTATGGGACAGGGTCTTATGTCCATGGGACAGTGTTTTATGTCTATGGGACAGTGTTGTATGTCTATGGGATAGTGTCTTAAGTCTATGGGACAATGTCTTATGTCTATGGGACAGTGCCGTATGTCTATGGGACAGTGTTTTATGTCTATGGGACAGTTTCTTATGTCTATGGGACAGTGTCTTATGTCTATGGGACAGTGTTTTATGTCTATGGAACAGTGTCTTATGTCTATGGGACAGTGTTTTATGTCTATGTGACAGTGTGTCTTATGTCTATGGGACATTGTCATGTCTATGCGACAGTGTTTTATGTCTATGGGACAATGTTTTATATCTATGGGACAGTGTTTTATGTCTATGGGACAGTGTGTCTTGTGTCTATGGGACAGTGTTTTATGTCAATGGGACAGTGTCTTATGTCTATGGGACAGTGTTTTATGTCTATGAGACAGTGTCTTATGTCAATGGGAAAGTGTTTCATGTCTATGTGACAGTGTTTTATGTCTATGGGACAGTGTCTTATGTCTATGGGACAGTGTTTTATGTCTATGGGAAAGTGTCTTATGTCTATGGGACAGTGTCTTCTGTCTATGGGACAGTGTCATGTCCATGGGACAGTGTTTTATGTCTATGGGACAGTGTTGTATGTCTATGGGACAGTGTCGTATGTCTATGGGACAGTGTCATGTCCATGGGACAGCGTTTTATGTCTATGGGACAGTGTTTTATGTCTATGGGACAGTGTCTTATATCAATGGGACAGGGTCTTATGTCTATGGGACAGTGTCGTATGTCTATGGGACAGTTTCTTATATCTATGGGACAGTGTCTTATGTCTATGGGGCAGTGTGTCTTATGTCTATGGAACAGTGTCGTATGTCTATGGGACAGTGTCTTATGTCAATGGGACAGTGTTTTATGTCTATGGGACAGTGTCTTATGTCTTTGGGACAGTGTTTTATGTCTATGGGACAGTGTCTTATGTCTATGGGACAGTGCCGTATGTCTATGGGACAGTGCCGTATGTCTATGGGACAGTGTTTTATGTCAATGGGACAGTGTCTTATGTTTATGGGACAGTGTCGTGTCTATGGGACAGTGTTTTATGTCTATGGGACAGTTTCTTATGTCTATGGGACAGTGTCTTATGACTATGGGACTGTGTTTTATGTCTATGGGACAGTGTTTTATGTCTATGGGACAGTGTCTTATGTCTATGGGACAGTTTCTTATGTCTATGGGACAGTATCTTATGTCTATGGGACAGGGTCTTATGTCTATGGGACAGTGTCGTATGTCTATTGGACAGTGTCTTATGTCTATGGGACAGTGTCGTATGTCTATGGGACAGTGTCTTATGTCTATGGGACAGTGTTTTATTTTTATGGGACAGTGTCTTATTTCTATGGGACAGTGTCTTATGACTATGGGACAGTGTCTTATGTCTATGGGGCAGTGTGTCTTATGTCTATGGGACAGTGTCTTATGTCTATGGGTCAGTGTTTTATGTCTATGGGACAGTGTCGTATGTCTATGGGACAGTGTCTTAAGTCTATGGGACAGTGTCGTATGTCTATGGCACAGTGTCATGTCTATGGGATAGTGTCTTATTTCTATGGGACAGTGTTTTATGTCTATGGGACAGTGTTTTATGTCTATGGGACAGTGTCTTATGTCTATGGGACAGTGTTTTATGTCTATGGGACAGTGTCTTATGTCTATGGGACAGTTTCTTATGTCTATGGGACAGTATCTTATGTCTATGGGACAGGGTCTTATGTCTATGGGACAGTGTCGTATGTCTATGGGACAGTGTTTTATTTTTATGGGACAGTGTCTTATGTCTATGGGACAGTGTCTTATGACTATGGGACAGTGTCTTATGTCTATGGGACAGGGTCTTATGTCTATGGGACAGTGTCATATGTCTATGGGACAGTGTCTTATGTCTATGGGACAGTTTCTTATGTCTATGGGACATTGTCTTATGTCTATGGGACAGTGTCGTATGTCTATGGGACAATGTCTTAAGTCTATGGGACAGTGTCTTATGTCTATGGGACAGTGTCGTATGTCTATTGGACAGTGTCTTATGTCTATGGGACAGTGTTTTATGTCTCTTGGACAGGGTCTTATGTCTATGGGACAGTGTTTTATGTCTATGGGACAGTGTCTTATGTCTATGGGACAGGGTGTTATGTCTATGGGACAGTGTTTTATGTCTATGGTACAGTGTCGTATGTCTATGGGACAGTGTCTTATGTCTATGGGACAGTGTCGTATGTCTATTGGACAGTGTCTTATGTCTATGGGACAGTGTTTTATGTCTATGGGACAGTGTCTTATGTCTATGGGACAGTTTCTTATGTCTATGGGACAGTGTCTTATGTCTATGGGACAGGGTCTTATGTCTATGGGACAGTGTTTTATGTCTATGGGACAGTGTTATATGTCTATGGGACAGTGTTGTATGTCTATGGGACAGTGTCTTAAGTCTATGGGACAATGTCTTATGTCTATGGGACAGTGCCGTATGTCTATGGGACAGTGTTTTATGTCTATGGGACAGTTTCTTATGTCTACGGGACAGTGTTTTATGTCTATGGGACAGTGTCTTATGTCTATGGGACAGTGTTTTATGTCTATGGAACAGTGTCTTATGTCTATGGGACAGTGTTTTATGTCTATGTGACAGTGTGTCTTATGTCTATGGGACATTGTCATGTCTATGCGACAGTGTGTCTTGTGTCTATGGGACAGTGTTTTATGTCAATGGGACAGTGTCTTATGTCTATGGGACAGTGTTTTATGTCTATGAGACAGTGTCTTATGTCTATGGGACAGTGTCTTCTGTCTATGGGACAGTGTCATGTCCATGGGACAGTGTTGTATGTCTATGGGACAGTGTTGTATGTCTATGGGACAGTGTCGTATGTCTATGGGACAGTGTCTTATGTCTATGGGACAGTGTCTTATGTCAATGGGACAGCGTTTTATGTCTATGGGACAGTGTTTTATGTCTATGGGACAGTGTCTTATATCTATGGGACAGGGTCTTATGTCTATGGGACAGTGTCGTATGTCTATGGGACAGTTTCTTATATCTATGGGACAGTGTCTTATGTCTATGGGGCAGTGTGTCTTATGTCTATGGAACAGTGTCGTATGTCTATGGGACAGTGTCTTATGTCAATGGGACAGTGTTTTATGTCTATGGGACAGTGTCTTATGTCTTTGGGACAGTGTTTTATGTCTATGGGACAGTGTCTTTTGTCTATGGGACAGTGCCGTATGTCTATGGGACAGTGTTTTATGTCAATGGGACAGTGTCTTATGTTTATGGGACAGTGTCGTGTCTATGGGACAGTGTTTTATGTCTATGGGACAGTTTCTTATGTCTATGGGACAGTGTCTTATGACTATGGGACTGTATTTTATGTCTATGGGACAGTGTTTTATGTCTATGGGACAGTGTCTTATGTCTATGGGACAGTTTCTTATGTCTATGGGACAGTATCTTATGTCTATGGGACAGGGTCTTATGTCTATGGGACAGTGTCGTATGTCTATTGGACAGTGTCTTATGTCTATGGGACAGTGTCGTATGTCTATGGGACAGTGTCTTATGTCTATGGGACAGTGTTTTATTTTTATGGGACAGTGTCTTTTTTCTATGGGACAGTGTCTTATGACTATGGGACAGTGTCTTTTGTCTATGGGGCAGTGTGTCTTATGTCTATGGGACAGTGTCTTATGTCTATGGGTCAGTGTTTTATGTCTATGGGACAGTGTCTTATGTCTATGGGACAGTGTTTTATGTCTATGGGACAGTGTCTTATGTCTATGGGACAGTTTCTTATGTCTATGGGACAGTATCTTATGTCTATGGGACAGTGTCTTATGTCTATGGGACAGTGTTTTATTTTTATGGGACAGTGTCTTATGTCTATGGGACAGTGTCTTATGACTATGGGACAGTGTCTTATGTCTATGGGACAGGGTGTTATGTCTATGGGACAGTGTCATATGTCTATGGGACAGTGTCTTATGTCTATGGGACAGTTTCTTATGTCTATGGGACATTGTCTTATGTCTATGGGACAGTGTCGTATGTCTATGGGACAATGTCTTAAGTCTATGGGACAGTGTCTTATGTCTATGGGACAGTGTCTTATGTCTATGGGACAGTGTCGTATGTCTATTGGACAGTGTCTTATGTCTATGGGACAGTGTTTTATGTCTCTTGGACAGGGTCTTATGTCTATGGGACAGGGTGTTATGTCTATGGGACAGTGTTTTATGTCTATGGTACAGTGTCGTATGTCTATGGGACAGTGTCGTATGTCTATGGGACAGTGTCTTATGTCTATGGGACAGTGTCGTATGTCTATTGGACAGTGTCTTATGTCTATGGGACAGTGTTTTATGTCTATTGGACAGTTTCTTATGTCTCTGGGACAGTGTCTTATATCTATGGGACAGCGTCTTATATCTATGGGACAGCGTTTTATGTCTATGGGACAGTGTTTTATATCTATGGGACAGTGTCTTATGTCTATGGGACAGGGTCTTATTTCTATGGGACAGTGTGTTATGACTATGGGACAGTGTTTTGTGTCTATGGGACAGTGTCGGATGTCAATGGGACAGTGTTTTATGTTTATGGGACAGTGTCTTATGTCTATGGGACAGTGTCTTATGACTATGGGACAGTGTGTTATGTCTATGGGACAGGGTCTTATGTCTATGGGACAGTGTCTTATGTCTATGGGACAGTGTTTTATGTTTATGGGACAGTGTCTTATGTCTATGGGACAGTGTCTTATAACTATGGGACAGTGTGTTATATCTATGGGACAGGTTCTTATGTCTATGGGACAGTGTCTTATGTCTATGGGACAGTGTTTTATGTCTATGGGACAGTGTCTTATGTCTATGGGACAGTTTCTTATGTCTATGTGACAGTTTCTTATGTCTATGGGACAGTGTCGTATGTCTATGGGACAATGTCTTAAGTCTATGGGACAGTGTCGTATGTCTATGGCACAGTGTCATGTCCATGGGACTGTGTCTTATGTCTATGGGACAGTGTCATATGTCTATGGGACAGTGTCATATGTCTATTGGAAAGGGTCTTATGTCTATGGGACAGTGTTTTATGTCTATTGGACAGCGTTTTATGTCTATGGGACAGTGTTTTATATCTATGGGACAGTGTCTTATGTCTATGGGACAGGGTCTTATGTCTATGGGACAGTGTCTTATGACTATGGGACAGTGTTTTATGTCTATGGGACAGTGTCGGATGTCAATGGGACAGTGTTTTATGTTTATGGGACAGTGTCTTATGTCTATGGGACAGTTTCTTATGACTATGGGACAGTGTGTTATGTCTATGGGACAGGGTCTTATGTCTATGGGACAGTGTCTTATGTCTATGGGACAGTGTTTTATGTTTATGGGACAGTTTCTTATAACTATGGGACAGTGTCTTATGTCTATGGGACAGGTTCTTATGTCTATGGGACAGTGTCTTATGTCTATGGGACAGTGTTTTATGTCTATGGGACAGTGTCTTATGTCTATGGGACAGTGTCTTATGTCTATGGGACAGTTTCTTATGTCTATGGGACAGTTTCTTATGTCTATGGGACAGTGTCGTATGTCTATGGGACAATGTCTTAAGTCTATGGGACAGTGTCGTATGTCTATGGCACAGTGTCATGTCCATGGGACAGTGTCTTATGTCTATGGGACAGTGTCATATGTCTATGGGACAGTGCCGTATGTCTATGGGACAGTGTTTTATGTCTATGGGACAGTTTCTTATGTCTATGGGACAGTGTTTTATGTCTATGGGACAGTGTCTTATGTCTATTGGACAGGGTGTTATGTCTATGGGACAGTGTTTTATGTCTATTGGACAGGGTGTTATGTCTATGGGACAGTGTTTTATGTCCATGGGACAATGTCTTATGTCCATGGGACAGGGTCTTCTGTCTATGGGACAGTGTTTTATGTCTATGGGACAGTGTCTTATGTCTATGGGACAGAGTCGTATGTCTATAGGACAGTGTCTTAAGTCTATGGGACAGTGTCTTATGTCTATGGGACAGGGTCTTATGTCTATGGGACAGTGTTTTATGTCTATGGGACAGTGTTGTATGTCTATGGGACAGTGTCTTAAGTCTATGGGACAATGTCTTATGTCTATGGGACAGTGCCGTATGTCTATGGGACAGTGTTTTATGTCTATGGGACAGTTTCTTATGTCAATGGGACAGTGTTTTATGTCTATGGGACAGTGTCTTTTGTCTATGGGACAGTGTTTTATGTCTATGGAACAGTGTCTTATGTCTATGGGACAGTGTTTTATGTCTATGTGACAGTGTGTCTTATGTCTATGGGACATTGTCATGTCTATGCGACAGTGTTTTATGTCTATGGGACAATGTTTTATGTCTATGGGACAGTGTTTTATGTCTATGGGACAGTGTGTCTTGTGTCTATGGGACAGTGTTTTATGTCTATGGGACAGTGTCTTATGTCTATGGGACAGTGTCGTATGTCTATTGGACAGTGTCTTATGTCTATGGGACAGTGTTTTATGTCTATTGGACAGTGTCTTATGTCTCTGGGACAGTGTCTTATATCTATGGGACAGCGTCTTATATCTATGGGACAGCGTTTTATGTCTATGGGACAGTGTTTTATATCTATGGGACAGTGTCTTATGTCTATGGGACAGGGTCTTATTTCTATGGGACAGTGTGTTATGACTATGGGACAGTGTTTTGTGTCTATGGGACAGTGTCGGATGTCAATGGGACAGTGTTTTATGTTTATGGGACAGTGTCTTATGTCTATGGGACAGTGTCTTATGACTATGGGACAGTGTGTTATGTCTATGGGACAGGGTGTTATGTCTATGGGACAGTGTCTTATGTCTTTGGGACAGTGTTTTATGTT
Organism: Odontesthes bonariensis; assembly: GCF_027942865.1. NCBI lineage: Eukaryota > Metazoa > Chordata > Actinopteri > Atheriniformes > Atherinopsidae > Odontesthes > Odontesthes bonariensis. The sequence goes on from NC_134507.1 coordinate 46,588,466, forward strand.
TATGGGACAGTGTCTTATGTCTATGGGACAGTGTCTTATAACTATGGGACAGTGTGTTATATCTATGGGACAGGTTCTTATGTCTATGGGACAGTGTCTTATGTCTATGGGACAGTGTTTTATGTCTATGGGACAGTGTCTTATGTCTATGGGACAGTTTCTTATGTCTATGGGACAGTGTCGTATGTCTATGGGACAATGTCTTAAGTCTATGGGACAGTGTCGTATGTCTATGGGACAGTTTCTTATGTCTATGGGACAGTGTCTTATGACTATGGGACTGTGTTTTATGTCTATGGGACAGTGTTTTATGTCTATGGGACAGTGTCTTATGTCTATGGGACAGTTTCTTATGTCTATGGGACAGTATCTTATGTCTATGGGACAGGGTCTTATGTCTATGGGACAGTGTCGTATGTCTATTGGACAGTGTCTTATGTCTATGGGACAGTGTCGTATGTCTATGGGACAGTGTCTTATGTCTATGGGACAGTGTTTTATTTTTATGGGACAGTGTCTTATTTCTATGGGACAGTGTCTTATGACTATGGGACAGTGTCTTATGTCTATGGGGCAGTGTGTCTTATGTCTATGGGACAGTGTCTTATGTCTATGGGTCAGTGTTTTATGTCTATGGGACAGTGTCGTATGTCTATGGGACAGTGTCTTATGTCTATGGGACAGTGTCTTATGTCTATGGGGCAGTGTGTCTTATGTCTATGGGACAGTGTCTTATGTCTATGGGTCAGTGTTTTATGTCTATGGGACAGTGTCGTATGTCTATGGCACAGTGTCATGTCTATGGGATAGTGTCTTATTTCTATGGGACAGTGTTTTATGTCTATGGGACAGTGTTTTATGTCTATGGGACAGTGTCTTATGTCTATGGGACAGTGTTTTATGTCTATGGGACAGTGTCTTATGTCTATGGGACAGTTTCTTATGTCTATGGGACAGTATCTTATGTCTATGGGACAGGGTCTTATGTCTATGGGACAGTGTCGTATGTCTATGGGACAGTGTTTTATTTTTATGGGACAGTGTCTTATGTCTATGGGACAGTGTCTTATGACTATGGGACAGTGTCTTATGTCTATGGGACAGGGTCTTATGTCTATGGGACAGTGTCATATGTCTAGGGGACAGTGTCTTATGTCTATGGGACAGTTTCTTATGTCTATGGGACATTGTCTTATGTCTATGGGACAGTGTCGTATGTCTATGGGACAATGTCTTAAGTCTATGGGACAGTGTCTTATGTCTATGGGACAGTGTCGTATGTCTATTGGACAGTGTCTTATGTCTATGGGACAGTGTTTTATGTCTCTTGGACAGGGTCTTATGTCTATGGGACAGTGTTTTATGTCTATGGGACAGTGTCTTATGTCTATGGGACAGGGTGTTATGTCTATGGGACAGTGTTTTATGTCTATGGTACAGTGTCGTATGTGTATGGGACAGTGTCGTATGTCTATGGGACAGTGTCTTATGTCTATGGGACAGTGTCGTATGTCTATTGGACAGTGTCTTATGTCTATGGGACAGTGTTTTATGTCTATGGGACAGTGTCTTATGTCTATGGGACAGTTTCTTATGTCTATGGGACAGTGTCTTATGTCTATGGGACAGGGTCTTATGTCTATGGGACAGTGTTTTATGTCTATGGGACAGTGTTATATGTCTATGGGACAGTGTTGTATGTCTATGGGACAGTGTCTTAAGTCTATGGGACAATGTCTTATGTCTATGGGACAGTGCCGTATGACTATGGGACAGTGTTTTATGTCTATGGGACAGTTTCTTATGTCTATGGGACAGTGTTTTATGTCTATGGGACAGTGTCTTATGTCTATGGGACAGTGTTTTATGTCTATGGAACAGTGTCTTATGTCTATGGGACAGTGTTTTATGTCTATGTGACAGTGTGTCTTATGTCTATGGGACATTGTCATGTCTATGCGACAGTGTGTCTTGTGTCTATGGGACAGTGTTTTATGTCAATGGGACAGTGTCTTATGTCTATGGGACAGTGTTTTATGTCTATGAGACAGTGTCTTATGTCTATGGGACAGTGTCTTCTGTCTATGGGACAGTGTCATGTCCATGGGACAGTGTTGTATGTCTATGGGACAGTGTTGTATGTCTATGGGACAGTGTCGTATGTCTCTGGGACAGTGTCATGTCCATGGGACAGTGTCTTATGTCTATGGGACAGTGTCTTATGTCAATGGGACAGCGTTTTATGTCTATGGGACAGTGTTTTATGTCTATGGGACAGTGTCTTATATCTATGGGACAGGGTCTTATGTCTATGGGACAGTGTCGTATGTCTATGGGACAGTTTCTTATATCTATGGGACAGTGTCTTATGTCTATGGGGCAGTGTGTCTTATGTCTATGGAACAGTGTCGTATGTCTATGGGACAGTGTCTTATGTCAATGGGACAGTGTTTTATGTCTATGGGACAGTGTCTTATGTCTTTGGGACAGTGTTTTATGTCTATGGGACAGTGTCTTATGTCTATGGGACAGTGCCGTATGTCTATGGGACAGTGTTTTATGTCAATGGGACAGTGTCTTATGTTTATGGGACAGTGTCGTGTCTATGGGACAGTGTTTTATGTCTATGGGACAGTTTCTTATGTCTATGGGACAGTGTCTTATGACTATGGGACTGTATTTTATGTCTATGGGAAAGTGTTTTATGTCTATGGGACAGTGTCTTATGTCTATGGGACAGTTTCTTATGTCTATGGGACAGTATCTTATGTCTATGGGACAGGGTCTTATGTCTATGGGACAGTGTCGTATGTCTATTGGACAGTGTCTTATGTCTATGGGACAGTGTCGTATGTCTATGGGACAGTGTCTTATGTCTATGGGACAGTGTTTTATTTTTATGGGACAGTGTCTTTTTTCTATGGGACAGTGTCTTATGACTATGGGACAGTGTCTTTTGTCTATGGGGCAGTGTGTCTTATGTCTATGGGACAGTGTCTTATGTCTATGGGTCAGTGTTTTATGTCTATGGGACAGTGTCGTATGTCTATGGGACAGTGTCTTAAGTCTATGGGACAGTGTCGTATGTCTATGGCACAGTGTCATGTCTATGGGATAGTGTCTTATTTCTATGGGACAGTGTTTTATGTCTATGGGACAGTGTTTTATGTCTATGGGACAGTGTCTTATGTCTATGGGACAGTGTTTTATGTCTATGGGACAGTGTCTTATGTCTATGGGACAGTGTTTTATGTCTATGGGACAGTGTCTTATGTCTATTGGACAGAGTGTTATGTCTATGGGACAGTGTTTTATGTCTATTGGACAGGGTGTTATGTCTATGGGACAGTGTTTTATGTCCATGGGACAATGTCTTATGTCCATGGGACAGGGTCTTCTGTCTATGGGACAGTGTTTTATGTCTATGGGACAGTGTCTTATGTCTATGGGACAGTGTCTTAAGTCTATGGGACAATGTCTTATGTCTATGGGACAGTGTTTTATGTCTATGGGACAGTGTCTTATGTCTATGGGACAGAGTCGTATGTCTATAGGACAGTGTCTTAAGTCTATGGGACAGTGTCTTATGTCTATGGGACAGGGTCTTATGTCTATGGGACAGTGTTTTATGTCTATGGGACAGTGTTGTATGTCTATGGGACAGTGTCTTAAGTCTATGGGACAATGTCTTATGTCTATGGGACAGTGCCGTATGTCTATGGGACAGTGTTTTATGTCTATGGGACAGTTTCTTATGTCTATGGGACAGTGTTTTATGTCTATGGGACAGTGTCTTTTGTCTATGGGACAGTGTTTTATGTCTATGTGACAGTGTGTCTTATGTCTATGGGACATTGTCATGTCTATGCTACAGTGTTTTATGTCTATGGGACAATGTTTTATGTCTATGGGACAGTGTTTTATGTCTATGGGACAGTGTGTCTTGTGTCTATGGGACAGTGTTTTATGTCTATGGGACAGTGTCTTATGTCTATGGGACAGTGTCGTATGTCTATTGGACAGTGTCTTATGTCTATGGGACAGTGTTTTATGTCTATTGGACAGTGTCTTATGTCTCTGGGACAGTGTCTTATATCTATGGGACAGCGTCTTATATCTATGGGACAGCGTTTTATGTCTATGGGACAGTGTTTTATATCTATGGGACAGTGTCTTATGTCTATGGGACAGGGTCTTATTTCTATGGGACAGTGTGTTATGACTATGGGACAGTGTTTTGTGTCTATGGGACAGTGTCGGATGTCAATGGGACAGTGTTTTATGTTTATGGGACAGTGTCTTATGTCTATGGGACAGTGTCTTATGACTATGGGACAGTGTGTTATGTCTATGGGACAGGGTGTTATGTCTATGGGACAGTGTCTTATGTCTTTGGGACAGTGTTTTATGTTTATGGGACAGTGTCTTATGTCTATGGGACAGTGTCTTATAACTATGGGACAGTGTGTTATATCTATGGGACAGGTTCTTATGTCTATGGGACAGTGTCTTATGTCTATGGGACAGTGTTTTATGTCTATGGGACAGTGTCTTATGTCTATGGGACAGTTTCTTATGTCTATGGGACAGTGTCGTATGTCTATGGGACAATGTCTTAAGTCTATGGGACAGTGTCGTATGTCTATGGGACAGTTTCTTATTTCTATGGGACAGTGTCTTATGACTATGGGACTGTGTTTTATGTCTATGGGACAGTGTTTTATGTCTATGGGACAGTGTCTTATGTCTATGGGACAGTTTCTTATGTCTATGGGACAGTATCTTATGTCTTTGGGACAGGGTCTTATGTCTATGGGACAGTGTCGTATGTCTATTGGACAGTGTCTTATGTCTATGGGACAGTGTCGTATGTCTATGGGACAGTGTCTTATGTCTATGGGACAGTGTTTTATTTTTATGGGACAGTGTCTTATTTCTATGGGACAGTGTCTTATGACTATGGGACAGTGTCTTATGTCTATGGGGCAGTGTGTCTTATGTCTATGGGACAGTGTCTTATGTCTATGGGTCAGTGTTTTATGTCTATGGGACAGTGTCGTATGTCTATGGGACAGTGTCTTAAGTCTATGGGACAGTGTCGTATGTCTATGGCACAGTGTCATGTCTATGGGATAGTGTCTTATTTCTATGGGACAGTGTTTTATGTCTATGGGACAGTGTTTTATGTCTATGGGACAGTGTCTTATGTCTATGGGACAGTGTTTTATGTCTATGGGACAGTGTCTTATGTCTATGGGACAGTTTCTTATGTCTATGGGACAGTATCTTATGTCTATGGGACAGGGTCTTATGTCTATGGGACAGTGTCGTATGTCTATGGGACAGTGTTTTATTTTTATGGGACAGTGTCTTATGTCTATGGGACAGTGTCTTATGACTATGGGACAGTGTCTTATGTCTATGGGACAGGGTCTTATGTCTATGGGACAGTGTCATATGTCTAGGGGACAGTGTCTTATGTCTATGGGACAGTTTCTTATGTCTATGGGACATTGTCTTATGTCTATGGGACAGTGTCGTATGTCTATGGGACAATGTCTTAAGTCTATGGGACAGTGTCTTATGTCTATGGGACAGTGTCGTATGTCTATTGGACAGTGTCTTATGTCTATGGGACAGTGTTTTATGTCTCTTGGACAGGGTCTTATGTCTATGGGACAGTGTTTTATGTCTATGGGACAGTGTCTTATGTTTATGGGACAGGGTGTTATGTCTATGGGACAGTGTTTTATGTCTATGGTACAGTGTCGTATGTCTATGGGACAGTGTCGTATGTCTATGGGACAGTGTCTTATGTCTATGGGACAGTGTCGTATGTCTATTGGACAGTGTTTTATGTCTATGGGACAGTGTTTTATGTCTATGGGACAGTGTCTTATGTCTATGGGACAGTTTCTTATGTCTATGGGACAGTGTCTTATGTCTATGGGACAGGGTCTTATGTCTATGGGACAGTGTTTTATGTCTATGGGACAGTGTTATATGTCTATGGGACAGTGTTGTATGTCTATGGGACAGTGTCTTAAGTCTATGGGACAATGTCTTATGTCTATGGGACAGTGCCGTATGACTATGGGACAGTGTTTTATGTCTATGGGACAGTTTCTTATGTCTATGGGACAGTGTTTTATGTCTATGGGACAGTGTCTTATGTCTATGGGACAGTGTTTTATGTCTATGGAACAGTGTCTTATGTCTATGGGACAGTGTTTTATGTCTATGTGACAGTGTGTCTTATGTCTATGGGACATTGTCATGTCTATGCGACAGTGTGTCTTGTGTCTATGGGACAGTGTTTTATGTCAATGGGACAGTGTCTTATGTCTATGGGACAGTGTTTTATGTCTATGAGACAGTGTCTTATGTCTATGGGACAGTGTCTTCTGTCTATGGGACAGTGTCATGTCCATGGGACAGTGTTGTATGTCTATGGGACAGTGTTGTATGTCTATGGGACAGTGTCGTATGTCTATGGGACAGTGTCATGTCCATGGGACAGTGTCTTATGTCTATGGGACAGTGTCTTATGTCAATGGGACAGCGTTTTATGTCTATGGGACAGTGTTTTATGTCTATGGGACAGTGTCTTATATCTATGGGACAGGGTCTTATGTCTATGGGACAGTGTCGTATGTCTATGGGACAGTTTCTTATATCTATGGGACAGTGTCTTATGTCTATGGGGCAGTGTGTCTTATGTCTATGGAACAGTGTCGTATGTCTATGGGACAGTGTCTTATGTCAATGGGACAGTATTTTATGTCTATGGGACAGTGTCTTATGTCTTTGGGACAGTGTTTTATGTCAATGGGACAGTGTCTTATGTCTATGGGACAGTGCCGTATGTCTATGGGACAGTGTTTTATGTCAATGGGACAGTGTCTTATGTTTATGGGACAGTGTCGTGTCTATGGGACAGTGTTTTATGTCTATGGGACAGTTTCTTATGTCTATGGGACAGTGTCTTATGACTATGGGACTGTATTTTATGTCTATGGGACAGTGTTTTATGTCTATGGGACAGTGTCTTATGTCTATGGGACAGTTTCTTATGTCTATGGGACAGTATCTTATGTCTATGGGACAGGGTCTTATGTCTATGGGACAGTGTCGTATGTCTATTGGACAGTGTCTTATGTCTATGGGACAGTGTCGTATGTCTATGGGACAGTGTCTTATGTCTATGGGACAGTGTTTTATTTTTATGGGACAGTGTCTTTTTTCTATGGGACAGTGTCTTATGACTATGGGACAGTGTCTTTTGTCTATGGGGCAGTGTGTCTTATGTCTATGGGACAGTGTCTTATGTCTATGGGTCAGTGTTTTATGTCTATGGGACAGTGTCGTATGTCTATGGGACAGTGTCTTAAGTCTATGGGACAGTGTCGTATGTCTATGGCACAGTGTCATGTCTATGGGATAGTGTCTTATTTCTATGGGACAGTGTTTTATGTCTATGGGACAGTGTTTTATGTCTATGGGACAGTGTCTTATGTCTATGGGACAGTGTTTTATGTCTATGGGACAGTGTCTTATGTCTATGGGACAGTTTCTTATGTCTATGGGACAGTATCTTATGTCTATGGGACAGGGTCTTATGTCTATGGGACAGTGTCGTATGTCTATGGGACAGTGTCTTATGTCTATGGGACAGTGTTTTATTTTTAAGGGACAGTGTCTTATGTCTATGGGACAGTGTCTTATGACTATGGGACAGTGTCTTATGTCTATGGGACAGGGTCTTATGTCTATGGGACAGTGTCATATGTCTATGGGACAGTGTCTTATGTCTATGGGACAGTTTCTTATGTCTATGGGACATTGTCTTATGTCTATGGGACAGTGTCGTATGTCTATGGGACAATGTCTTAAGTCTATGGGACAGTGTCTTATGTCTATGGGACAGTGTCTTATGTCTATGGGACAGTGTCGTATGTCTATTGGACAGTGTCTTATGTCTATGGGACAGTGTTTTATGTCTCTTGGACAGGGTCTTATGTCTATGGGACAGGGTGTTATGTCTATGGGACAGTGTTTTATGTCTATGGTACAGTGTCGTATGTCTATGGGACAGTGTCGTATGTCTATGGGACAGTGTCTTATGTCTATGGGACAGTGTCGTATGTCTATTGGACAGTGTCTTATGTCTATGGGACAGTGTTTTATGTCTATTGGACAGTGTCTTATGTCTCTGGGACAGTGTCTTATATCTATGGGACAGCGTCTTATATCTATGGGACAGCGTTTTATGTCTATGGGACAGTGTTTTATATCTATGGGACAGTGTCTTATGTCTATGGGACAGGGTCTTATTTCTATGGGACAGTGTGTTATGACTATGGGACAGTGTTTTGTGTCTATGGGACAGTGTCGGATGTCAATGGGACAGTGTTTTATGTTTATGGGACAGTGTCTTATGTCTATGGGACAGTGTCTTATGACTATGGGACAGTGTGTTATGTCTATGGGACAGGGTCTTATGTCTATGGGACAGTGTCTTATGTCTATGGGACAGTGTTTTATGTTTATGGGACAGTGTCTTATGTCTATGGGACAGTGTCTTATAACTATGGGACAGTGTGTTATATCTATGGGACAGGTTCTTATGTCTATGGGACAGTGTCTTATGTCTATGGGACAGTGTTTTATGTCTATGGGACAGTGTCTTATGTCTATGGGACAGTTTCTTATGTCTATGTGACAGTTTCTTATGTCTATGGGACAGTGTCGTATGTCTATGGGACAATGTCTTAAGTCTATGGGACAGTGTCGTATGTCTATGGCACAGTGTCATGTCCATGGGACAGTGTCTTATGTCTATGGGACAGTGTCATATGTCTATTGGAAAGGGTCTTATGTCTATGGGACAGTGTTTTATGTCTATTGGACAGCGTTTTATGTCTATGGGACAGTGTTTTATATCTATGGGACAGTGTCTTATGTCTATGGGACAGGGTCTTATATCTATGGGACAGTGTCTTATGACTATGGGACAGTGTTTTATGTCTATTTGACAGTGTCGGATGTCAATGGGACAGTGTTTTATGTTTATGGGACAGTGTCTTATGTCTATGGGACAGTGTCTTATGACTATGGGACAGTGTGTTATGTCTATGGGACAGGGTCTTATGTCTATGGGACAGTGTCTTATGTCTATGGGACAGTGTTTTATGTTTATGGGACAGTTTCTTATAACTATGGGACAGTGTGTTATGTCTATGGGACAGGTTCTTATGTCTATGGGACAGTGTCTTATGTCTATGGGACAGTGTTTTATGTCTATGGGACAGTGTCTTATGTCTATGGGACAGTGTCTTATGTCTATGGGACAGTTTCTTATGTCTATGGGACAGTTTCTTATGTCTATGGGACAGTGTCGTATGTCTATGGGACAATGTCTTAAGTCTATGGGACAGTGTCGTATGTCTATGGCACAGTGTCATGTCCATGGGACAGTGTCTTATGTCTATGGGACAGTGTCATATGTCTATGGGACAGTGCCGTATGTCTATGGGACAGTGTTTTATGTCTATGGGACAGTTTCTTATGTCTATGGGACAGTGTTTTATGTCTATGGGACAGTGTCTTATGTCTATTGGACAGGGTGTTATGTCTATGGGACAGTGTTTTATGTCTATTGGACAGGGTGTTATGTCTATGGGACAGTGTTTTATGTCCATGGGACAATGTCTTATGTCCATGGGACAGGGTCTTCTGTCTATGGGACAGTGTTTTATGTCTATGGGACAGTGTCTTATGTCTATGGGACAGTGTCTTAAGTCTATGGGACAATGTCTTATGTCTATGGGACAGTGTTTTATGTCTATGGGACAGTGTCTTATGTCTATGGGACAGAGTCGTATGTCTATAGGACAGTGTCTTAAGTCTATGGGACAGTGTCTTATGTCTATGGGACAGGGTCTTATGTCTATGGAACAGTGTTTTATGTCTATGGGACAGTGTTGTATGTCTATGGGACAGTGTATTAAGTCTATGGGACAATGTCTTATGTCTATGGGACAGTGCCGTATGTCTATGGGACAGTGTTTTATGTCTATGGGACAGTTTCTTATGTCTATGGGACAGTGTTTTATGTCTATGGGACAGTGTCTTTTGTCTATGGGACAGTGTTTTATGTCTATGGAACAGTGTCTTATGTCTATGGGACAGTGTTTTATGTCTATGTGACAGTGTGTCTTATGTCTATGGGACATTGACATGTCTATGCGACAGTGTTTTATGTCTATGGGACAATGTTTTATGTCTATGGGACAGTGTTTTATGTCTATGGGACAGTGTGTCTTGTGTCTATGGGACAGTGTTTTATGTCTATGGGACAGTGTCTTATGTCTATGGGACAGTGTCGTATGTCTATTGGACAGTGTCTTATGTCTATGGGACAGTGTTTTATGTCTATTGGACAGTGTCTTATGTCTCTGGGACAGTGTCTTATATCTATGGGACAGCGTCTTATATCTATGGGACAGCGTTTTATGTCTATGGGACAGTGTTTTATATCCATGGGACAGTGTCTTATGTCTATGGGACAGGGTCTTATTTCTATGGGACAGTGTGTTATGACTATGGGACAGTGTTTTGTGTCTATGGGACAGTGTCGGATGTCAATGGGACAGTGTTTTATGTTTATGGGACAGTGTCTTATGTCTATGGGACAGTGTCTTATGACTATGGGACAGTGTGTTATGTCTATGGGACAGGGTGTTATGTCTATGGGACAGTGTCTTATGTCTTTGGGACAGTGTTTTATGTTTATGGGACAGTGTCTTATGTCTATGGGACAGTGTCTTATAACTATGGGACAGTGTGTTATATCTATGGGACAGGTTCTTATGTCTATGGGACAGTGTCTTATGTCTATGGGACAGTGTTTTATGTCTATGGGACAGTGTCTTATGTCTATGGGACAGTTTCTTATGTCTATGGAACAGTGTCGTATGTCTATGGGACAATGTCTTAAGTCTATGGGACAGTGTCGTATGTCTATGGCACAGTGTCATGTCCATGGGACAGTGTCTTATGTCTATGGGACAGTGTCATATGTCTATGGGACAGTGTCATATGTCTATTGGAAAGGGTCTTATGTCTATGGGACAGTGTTTTATGTCTATTGGACAGCGTTTTATGTCTATGGGACAGTGTTTTATATCTATGGGTCAGTGTCTTATGTCTATGGGACAGGGTCTTATGTCTATGGGACAGTGTCTTATGACTATGGGACAGTGTTTTATGTCTATGGGACGGTGTCGGATGTCAATGGGACAGTGTTTTATGTTTACGGGACAGTGTCTTATGTCTATGGGACAGTGTCTTATGACTATGGGACAGTGTGTTATGTCTATGGGACAGGGTCTTATGTCTATGGGACAGTGTCTTATGTCTATGGGACAGTGTTTTATGTTTATGGGACAGTTTCTTATAACTATGGGACAGTGTGTTATGTCTATGGGACAGGTTCTTATGTCTATGGGACAGTGTCTTATGTCTATGGGACAGTGTTTTATGTCTATGGGACAGTGTCTTATGTCTATGGGACAGTGTCTTATGTCTATGGGACAGTTTCTTATGTCTATGGGACAGTTTCTTATGTCTATGGGACAGTGTCGTATGTCTATGGGACAATGTCTTAAGTCTATGGGACAGTGTCGTATGTCTATGGCACAGTGTCATGTCCATCGGACAGTGTCTTATGTCTATGGGACAGTGTCATATGTCTATGGGACAGTGCCGTATGTCTATGGGACAGTGTTTTATGTCTATGGGACAGTTTCTTATGTCTATGGGACAGTGTTTTATGTCTATTGGACAGGGTGTTATGTCTATGGGACAGTGTTTTATGTCCATTGGACAATGTCTTATGTCCATGGGACAGGGTCTTCTGTCTATGGGACAGTGTTTTATGTCTATGGGACAGTGTCTTATGTCTATGGGACAGTGTCTTAAGTCTATGGGACAATGTCTTATGTCTATGGGACAGTGTTTTATGTCTATGGGACAGTGTCTTATGTCTATGGGACAGAGTCGTATGTCTATAGGACAGTGTCTTAAGTCTATGGGACAGTGTCTTATGTCTATGGGACAGGGTCTTATGTCTATGGGACAGTGTTTTATGTCTATGGGACAGTGTTGTATGTCTATGGGACAGTGTCTTAAGTCTATGGGACAATGTCTTATGTCTATGGGACAGTGCCGTATGTCTATGGGACAGTGTTTTATGTCTATGGGACAGTTTCTTATGTCTATGGGACAGCGTTTTATGTCTATGGGACAGTGTCTTATGTCTATGGGACAGTGTTTTATGTCTATGGAACAGTGTCTTATGTCTATGGGACAGTGTTTTATGTCTATGTGACAGTGTCTCTTATGTCTATGGGACATTGTCATGTCTATGCGACAGTTTTTTATGTCTATGGGACAATGTTTTATGTCTATGGGACAGTGTTTTATGCCTATGGGACAGTGTGTCTTGTGTCTATGGGACAGTGTTTTATGTCTATGGGACAGTGTCTTATGTCTATGGGACAGTGTTTTATGTCTATGAGACAGTGTCTTATGTCAATGGGAAAGTGTTTCATGTCTATGGGACAGTGTTTTATGTCTATGGGACAGTGTCTTATGTCTATGGGACAGTGTTTTATGTCTATGGGAAAGTGTCTTATGTCTATGGGACAGTGTCTTATGTCTATGGGACAGTGTCATGTCCATGGGACAGTGTTGTATGTCTATGGGACAGTGTTGTATGTCTATGGGACAGTGTCGTATGTCTATGGGACAGTGTCATGTCCATGGGACAGTGTCTTATGTCTATGGGACAGTGTCTTATGTCTATGGGACAGTGTTTTATGTCTATGGGACAGTGTCTTATATCTATGGGACAGGGTCTTATGTCTATGGGACAGTGTCGTATGTCTATGGGACAGTTTCTTATATCTATGGGACAGTGTCTTATGTCTATGGGGCAGTGTGTCTTATGTCTATGGAACAGTGTCGTATGTCTATGGGACAGTGTCTTATGTCAATGGGACAGTGTTTTATGTCTATGGGACAGTGTCTTATGTCTTTGGGACAGTGTTTTATGTCTATGGGACAGTGTCTTATGTCTATGGGACAGTGCCGTATGTCTATGGGACAGTGTTTTATGTCAATGGGACAGTGTCTTATGTTTATGGGACAGTGTCATGTCTATGGGACAGTGTTTTATGTCTATGGGACAGTTTCTTATGTCTATGGGACAGTGTCTTATGACTATGGGACTGTGTTTTATGTCTATGGGACAGTGTTTTATGTCTATGGGACAGTGTCTTATGTCTATGGGACAGGGTCTTATGTCTATGGGACAGTGTCGTATGTCTATTGGACAGTGTCTTATGTCTATGGGACAGTGTCGTATGTCAATGGGACAGTGTCTTATGTCTATGGGACAGTGTCGTATGTCAATGGGACAGTGTCTTATGTCTATGGGACAGTGTTTTATTTTTATGGGACAGTGTCTTATTTCTATGGGACAGTGTCTTATGACTATGGGACAGTGTCTTATGTCTATGGGGCAGTGTGTCTTATGTCTATGGGACAGTGTCTTATGTCTATGGGTCAGTGTTTTATGTCTATGGGACAGTGTCGTATGTCTATGGGACAGTGTTTTAAGTCTATGGGACAGTGTCGTATGTCTATGGCACAGTGTCATGTCTATGGGATAGTGTCTTATTTCTATGGGACAGTGTTTTATGTCTATGGGACAGTGTCTTATGTCTATGGGACAGTTTCTTATGTCTATGGGACAGTGTCGTATGTCTATGGGACAATGTCTTAAGTCTATGGAACAGTGTCTTATGTCTATGGGACAGTGTCTTATGTCTATGGGACAGTGTCGTATGTCTATTGGACAGGGTCTTATGTCTATGGGACAGTGTTTTATGTCTCTTGGACAGGGTCTTATGTCTATGGGACAGTGTTTTATGTCTCTGGGACAGTGTCTTATGTCTATGGGACAGGGTGTTATGTCTATGGGACAGTGTTTTATGTCTATGGTACAGTGTCGTATGTCTATGGGACAGTGTCTTATGTCTATGGGACAGTGTCGTATGTCTATTGGACAGTGTCTTATGTCTATGGGACAGTGTTTTATGTCTATTGGACAGTGTCTTATGTCTCTGGGACAGTGTGTTATATCTATGGGACAGCGTCTTATATCTATGGGACAGCGTTTTATGTCTATGGGACAGTGTTTTATATCTATGGGACAGTGTCTTATGTCTATGGGACAGGGTCTTATTTCTATGGGACAGTGTGTTATGACTATGGGACAGTGTTTTGTGTCTATGGGACAGTGTCGGATGTCAATGGGACAGTGTTTTATGTTTATGGGACAGTGTCTTATGTCTATGGGACGGTGTCTTATGACTATGGGACAGTGTGTTATGTCTATGGGACAGGGTCTTATGTCTATGGGACAGTGTCTTATATCTATGGGACAGTGTCGTATGTCTATGGGACAATGTCTTAAGTCTATGGGACAGTGTCGTATGTCTATGGCACAGTGTCATGTCCATGGGACAGTGTCTTATGTCTATGGGACAGTGTCATATGTCTATGGGACAGTGTCATATGTCTATTGTAAAGGGTCTTATGTCTATGGGACAGTGTTTTATGTCTATTGGACAGGGTGTTATGTCTATGGGACAGTGTTTTATGTCCATGGGACAATGTCTTATGTCCATGGGACAGGGTCTTCTATCTATGGGACAGTGTTTTATATATATGGGACAGTGTCTTATGTCTATGGGACAGTGTCTTAAGTCTATGGGACAATGTCTTATGTCTATGGGACAGTGTTTTATGTCTATGGGACAGTGTCTTATGTCTATAGGACAGAGTCGTATGTCTATAGGACAGTGTCTTAAGTCTATGGGACAGTGTCTTATGTCTATGGGACAGGGTCTTATGTCTATGGGACAGTGTTTTGTGTCTATGGGACAGTGTTTTATGTCTATGGGACAGTGTTGTATGTCTATGGGACAGTGTCTTAAGTCTATGGGACAATGTCTTATGTCTATGGGACAGTGCCGTATGTCTATGGGACAGTGTTTTATGTCTATGGGACAGTTTCTTATGTCTATGGGACAGTGTTTTATGTCTATGGGACAGTGTCTTATGTCTATGGGACGGTGTTTTATGTCTATGGAACAGTGTCTTATGTCTATGGGACAGTGTTTTATGTCTATGTGACAGTGTGTCTTATGTCTATGGGACATTGTCATGTCTATGGGACAGTGTTTTATGTCTGTGAAATTGTGTCTTATGTCTATGGGACAGTGTCATGTCTACGGGACAGTGTTTTATGTCTATGGGACAGTGTCTTATGTCTATGGGACAGTGTCATATCTATGGGACAGTTTCTTATGTCTATGGGACAGTGTTTTATGTCTACGGGACAGTGTTTTATGTCTATGGGACAGTGTCATGTCTATGCGACAGTGTTTTATGTCTATGGGACAGTGTTTTATGTCTATGGGACAGTGTTTTATGTCTATGGGACAGTGTGTCTTGTGTCTATGGGACAGTGTTTTATGTCTATGGGACAGTGTTTTATGTCTATGGGACAGTGTTTTATGTCTATGGGACAGTTTCTTATGTCTATGGGACAGTGTCGTATGTCTATGGGACAATGTCTTAAGTCTATGGAACAGTGTCTTATGTCTATGGGACAGTGTCTTATGTCTATGGGACAGTGTCGTATGTCTATTGGACAGGGTCTTATGTCTATGGGACAGTGTTTTATGTCTATGGGACAGTGTTTTATGTCTATGGGACAGTGTCTTATGTCTATGGGACAGGGTGTTATGTCTATGGGACAGTGTTTTATGTCTGTGGTACAGTGTCGTATGTCTATGGGACAGTGTCGTATGTCTATGGGACAGTGTCTTATGTCTATGGGACAGTGTCGTATGTCTATTGGACAGTGTCTTATGTCTATGGGACAGTGTTTTATGTCTATTGGACAGTGTCTTATGTCTCTCGGACAGTGTGTTATGTCTATGGGACAGCGTCTTATATCTATGGGACAGCGTTTTATGTCTATGGGACAGTGTTTTATATCTATGGGACAGTGTCTTATGTCTATGGGACAGGGTCTTATTTCTATGGGACAGTGTGTTATGACTATGGGACAGTGTTTTGTGTCTATGGGACAGTGTCGGATGTCAATGGGACAGTGTTTTATGTTTATGGGACAGTGTCTTATGTCTATGGGACAGTGTCTTATGACTATGGGACAGTGTGTTATGTCTATGGGACAGGGTCTTATGTCTATGGGACAGTGTCTTATATCTATGGGACAGTGTTTTATGTTTATGGGACAGTGTCTTATGTCTATGGGACAGTGTCTTATAACTATGGGACAGTGTGTTATATCTATGGGACAGGTTCTTATGTCTATGGGACAGTTTCTTATGTCTATGGGACAGTGTCGTATGTCTATGGGACAATGTCTTAAGTCTATGGGACAGTGTCGTATGTCTATGGCACAGTGTCATGTCCATGGGACAGTGTCTTATGTCTATGGGACAGTGTCATATGTCTATGGGACAGTGTCATATGTCTATTGTAAAGGGTCTTATGTCTATGGGACAGTGTTTTATGTCTATTGGACAGGGTGTTATGTCTATGGGACAGTGTTTTATGTCCATGGGACAATGTCTTATGTCCATGGGACAGGGTCTTCTGTCTATGGGACAGTGTTTTATATCTATGGGACAGTGTCTTATGTCTATGGGACAGTGTCTTAAGTCTATGGGACAATGTCTTATGTCTATGGGACAGTGTTTTATGTCTATGGGACAGTGTCTTATGTCTATGGGACAGAGTCGTATGTCTATAGGACAGTGTCTTAAGTCTATGGGACAGTGTCTTATGTCTATGGGACAGGGTCTTATGTCTATGGGACAGTGTTTTGTGTCTATGGGACAGTGTTTTATGTCTATGGGACAGTGTTGTATGTCTATGGGACAGTGTCTTAAGTCTATGGGACAATGTCTTATGTCTATGGGACAGTGCCGTATGTCTATGGGACAGTGTTTTATGTCTATGGGACAGTTTCTTATGTCTATGGGACAGTGTTTTATGTCTATGGGACAGTGTCTTATGTCTATGGGACGGTGTTTTATGTCTATGGAACAGTGTCTTATGTCTATGGGACAGTGTTTTATGTCTATGTGACAGTGTGTCTTATGTCTATGGGACATTGTCATGTCTATGGGACAGTGTTTTATGTCTGTGAAATTGTGTCTTATGTCTATGGGACAGTGTCATGTCTACGGGACAGTGTTTTATGTCTATGGGACAGTGTCTTATGTCTATGGGACAGTGTCATGTCTATGGGACAGTTTCTTATGTCTATGGGACAGTGTTTTATGTCTATGGGACAGTGTTTTATGTCTATGGGACAGTGTCATGTCTATGCGACAGTGTTTTATGTCTATGGGACAGTGTTTTATGTCTATGGGACAGTGTGTCTTGTGTCTATGGGACAGTGTTTTATGTCTATGGGACAGTGTTTTATGTCTATGGGACAGTGTTTTATGTCTATGGGACAGTGTCGTATGTCTATGGGACAATGTCTTAAGTCTATGGAACAGTGTCTTATGTCTATGGGACAGTGTCTTATGTCTATGGGACAGTGTCGTATGTCTATTGGACAGGGTCTTATGTCTATGGGACAGTGTTTTATGTCTCTTGGACAGGGTCTTATGTCTATGGGACAGTGTTTTATGTCTATGGGACAGTGTCTTATGTCTATGGGACAGGGTGTTATGTCTATGGGACAGTGTTTTATGTCTATGGTACAGTGTCGTATGTCTATGGGACAGTGTCGTATGTCTATGGGACAGTGTCTTATGTCTATGGGACAGTGTCGTATGTCTATTGGACAGTGTCTTATGTCTATGGGACAGTGTTTTATGTCTATTGGACAGTGTCTTATGTCTCTGGGACAGTGTGTTATGTCTATGGGACAGCGTCTTATATCTATGGGACAGCGTTTTATGTCTATGGGACAGTGTTTTATATCTATGGGACAGTGTCTTATGTCTATGGGACAGGGTCTTATTTCTATGGGACAGTGTGTTATGACTATGGGACAGTGTTTTGTGTCTATGGGACAGTGTCGGATGTCAATGGGACAGTGTTTTATGTTTATGGGACAGTGTCTTATGTCTATGGGACAGTGTCTTATGACTATGGGACAGTGTGTTATGTCTATGGGACAGGGTCTTATGTCTATGGGACAGTGTCTTATATCTATGGGACAGTGTTTTATGTTTATGGGACAGTGTCTTATGTCTATGGGACAGTGTCTTATAACTATGGGACAGTGTGTTATATCTATGGGACAGGTTCTTATGTCTATGGGACAGTTTCTTATGTCTATGGGACAGTGTCGTATGTCTATGGGACAATGTCTTAAGTCTATGGGACAGTGTCGTATGTCTATGGCACAGTGTCATGTCCATGGGACAGTGTCTTATGTCTATGGGACAGTGTCATATGTCTATGGGACAGTGTCATATGTCTATTGTAAAGGGTCTTATGTCTATGGGACAGTGTTTTATGTCTATTGGACAGGGTGTTATGTCTATGGGACAGTGTTTTATGTCCATGGGACAATGTCTTATGTCCATGGGACAGGGTCTTCTGTCTATGGGACAGTGTCTTAAGTCTATGGGACAATGTCTTATGTCTATGGGACAGTGTTTTATGTCTATGGGACAGTGTCTTATGTCTATGGGACAGAGTCGTATGTCTATAGGACAGTGTCTTAAGTCTATGGGACAGTGTCTTATGTCTATGGGACAGGGTCTTATGTCTATGGGACAGTGTTTTGTGTCTATGGGACAGTGTTTTATGTCTATGGGACAGTGTTGTATGTCTATGGGACAGTGTCTTAAGTCTATGGGACAATGTCTTATGTCTATGGGACAGTGCCGTATGTCTATGGGACAGTGTTTTATGTCTATGGGACAGTTTCTTATGTCTATGGGACAGTGTTTTATGTCTATGGGACAGTGTCTTATGTCTATGGGACGGTGTTTTATGTCTATGGGACAGTGTCATGTCTACGGGACAGTGTTTTATGTCTATGGGACAGTGTCTTATGTCTATGGGACAGTGTCATGTCTATGGGACAGTTTCTTATGTCTATGGGACAGTGTTTTATGTCTATGGGACAGTGTTTTATGTCTATGGGACAGTGTCATGTCTATGCGACAGTGTTTTATGTCTATGGGACAGTGTTTTATGTCTATGGGACAGTGTGTCTTGTGTCTATGGGACAGTGTTTTATGTCTATGGGACAGTGTCTTATGTCTATGGGACAGTGTTTTATGTCTATGGGACAGTGTTTTATGTCTATGAGACAGTGTCTTATGTCTATGGGAAAGTGTTTCATGTCTATGGGACAGTGTCTTATGTCTATGGGACAGTGTTTTATGTCTATGGGAAAGTGTCTTATGTCTATGGGACAGTGTCTTATGTCTATGGGACAGTGTCATGTCCATGGGACAGTGTTGTATGTCTATGGGACAGTGTCGTATGTCTATGGGACAGTGTCATGTCCATGGGACAGTGTCTTATGTCTATGGGACAGTGTCTTATGTCTATGGGACAGCGTTTTATGTCTATGGGACAGTGTTTTATGTCTATGGGACAGTGTCTTATATCTATGGGACAGGATCTTATGTCTATGGGACAGTGTCGTATGTCTATGGGACAGTTTCTTATATCTATGGGACAGTGTCTTATGTCTATGGGGCAGTGTGTCTTATGTCTATGGAACAGTGTCGTATGTCTATGGGACAGTGTCTTATGTCAATGGGACAGTGTTTTATGTCTATGGGACAGTGTCTTATGTCTTTGGGACAGTGTTTTATGTCTATGGGACAGTGTCTTATGTCTATGGGACAGTGCCGTATGTCTATGGGACAGCGTTTTATGTCAATGGGACAGTGTCTTATGTTTATGGGACAGTGTTTTATGTCTATGGGACAGTGTCGTATGTCTATGGGACAGTGTCTTATGTCTATGGGACAGTGTCTTATGTCTTTGGGACAGTGTTTTATGTCTATGGGACAGTGTCTTATGTCTATGGGACAGTTTCTTATATCTATGGGACAGTATCTTATGTCTATGGGACAGGGTCTTATGTCTATGGGACAGTGTCGTATGTCTATTGGACAGTGTCTTATGTCTATGGGACAGTGTCGTATGTCTATGGGACAGTGTCTTATGTCTATGGGACAGTGTTTTATTTTTATGGGCCAGTGTCTTATTTCTATGGGACAGTGTCTTATGACTATGGGACAGTGTCTTATGTCTATGGGACAGGGTCTTATGTCTATGGGACAGTGTCTTATGTCTATGGGACAGTGTCGTATGTCTATGGGACAATGTCTTAAGTCTATGGGACAGTGTCGTATGTCTATGGGACAGTGTCGTATGTCTATGGCACAGTGTCATGTCTATGGAACAGTGTCTTATGTCTATGGGACAGTGTCGTATGTGTATTGGACAGGTTCTTATGTCTATGGGACAGTGTTTTATGTCTATTGGACAGGGTCTTATGTCTATGGGACAGTGTTTTATGTCTATGGGACAGTGTCTTATGTCTATGGGACAGGGTGTTATGTCTATGGGACAGTGTTTTATGTCTATGGGACAGTGTTTTATGTCTATGGGACAGTGTCGTATGTCTATGGGACAGTGTCTTATGTCTATGGGACAGGGTCTTATGTCTATGGGACAGTGTCGTATGTCTATGGGACAGAGTCTTATGTCTATGGGACAGGGTCTTATGTCTATGGGACAGTGTCGTATGTCTATGGGACAGAGTCTTAAGTCTATGGGACAATGTCTTATGTCTATGGGATAGTGTTTTATGTCTATGGGACAGTGTCTTATGTCTATGGGACAGATTCGTATGTCTATTGGACAGTGTCTTAGGTCTATGGGACAGTGTTTTATGTCTATGGGACAGTTTCTTATGTCTATGGGACAGTTTCTTATGTCTATGGGACAGTATCTTATGTCTATGGGACAGGGTCTTATGTCTATGGGACAGTGTCGTATGTCTATTGGACAGTGTCGTATGTCTATGGGACAGTGTCTTATATCTATGGGACAGCGTCTTATATCTATGGGACAGCGTTTTATGTCTATGGGACAGTGTTTTATATCTATGGGACAGTGTCTTATGTCTATGGGACAGGGTCTTATGTCTATGGGACAGTGTCTTATGACCATGGGACAGTGTTTTATGTCTATGGGACAGTGTCGGATGTCTATGGGACAGTGTCTTTTGTCTATGGGACAGTGTTTTATGTTTATGGGACAGTGTCTTATGTCTATGGGACAGTGTCTTATGACTATGGGACAGTGTGTTATGTCTATGGGACAGTGTGTTATGTCTATGGGACAGTGTTTTATGTTTATGGGACAGTGTCTTATGTCTATGGGACAATGTCTTATGACTATGGGACAGTGTGTTATGTCTATGGGACAGGGTCTTATGTCTATGGGACAGTGTCTTATGTCTATGGGACAGTTTCTTATGTCTATGGGACAATGTCTTAAGTCTATGGGACAGTGACGTATGTCTATGGCACAGTGTCATGTCTATGGGACAGTGTCTTATGTCTATGGGACAGTGTCATATGTATATTGGAAAGGGTCTTATGTCTATTGGAAAGGGTCTTATGTCTATGGGACAGTGTTTTATGTCTATTGGACAGGGTCTTATGTCTATGGGACAGTGTTTTATGTCTATGGGACAGTGTCGTATGTCTATGGGACAGTGTCTTAAGTCTATGGGACAATGTCTTATGTCTATGGGATAGTGTTTTATGTCTATGGGACAGTGTCTTATGTCTATGGGACAGATTCGTATGTCTATTGGACAATGTTTTAGGTCTATGGGACAGTGTTTTATATCTATGGGACAGTGTCTTATGTCTATGGGACAGGGTCTTATTTCTATGGGACAGTGTGTTATGACTATGGGACAGTGTTTTGTGTCTATGGGACAGTGTCGGATGTCAATGGGACAGTGTTTTATGTTTATGGGACAGTGTCTTATGTCTATGGGACAGTGTCTTATGACTATGGGACAGTGTGTTATGTCTATGGGACAGGGTCTTATGTCTATGGGACAGTGTCTTATATCTATGGGACAGTGTTTTATGTTTATGGGACAGTGTCTTATGTCTATGGGACAGTGTCTTATAACTATGGGACAGTGTGTTATATCTATGGGACAGGTTCTTATGTCTATGGGACAGTTTCTTATGTCTATGGGACAGTGTCGTATGTCTATGGGACAATGTCTTAAGTCTATGGGACAGTGTCGTATGTCTATGGCACAGTGTCATGTCCATGGGACAGTGTCTTATGTCTATGGGACAGTGTCATATGTCTATGGGACAGTGTCATATGTCTATTGTAAAGGGTCTTATGTCTATGGGACAGTGTTTTATGTCTATTGGACAGGGTGTTATGTCTATGGGACAGTGTTTTATGTCCATGGGACAATGTCTTATGTCCATGGGACAGGGTCTTCTGTCTATGGGACAGTGTTTTATATCTATGGGACAGTGTCTTATGTCTATGGGACAGTGTCTTAAGTCTATGGGACAATGTCTTATGTCTATGGGACAGTGTTTTATGTCTATGGGACAGTGTCTTATGTCTATGGGACAGAGTCGTATGTCTATAGGACAGTGTCTTAAGTCTATGGGACAGTGTCTTATGTCTATGGGACAGGGTCTTATGTCTATGGGACAGTGTTTTGTGTCTATGGGACAGTGTTTTATGTCTATGGGACAGTGTTGTATGTCTATGGGACAGTGTCTTAAGTCTATGGGACAATGTCTTATGTCTATGGGACAGTGCCGTATGTCTATGGGACAGTGTTTTATGTCTATGGGACAGTTTCTTATGTCTATGGGACAGTGTTTTATGTCTATGGGACAGTGTCTTATGTCTATGGGACGGTGTTTTATGTCTATGGGACAGTGTCATGTCTACGGGACAGTGTTTTATGTCTATGGGACAGTGTCTTATGTCTATGGGACAGTGTCATGTCTATGGGACAGTTTCTTATGTCTATGGGACAGTGTTTTATGTCTATGGGACAGTGTTTTATGTCTATGGGACAGTGTCATGTCTATGCGACAGTGTTTTATGTCTATGGGACAGTGTTTTATGTCTATGGGACAGTGTGTCTTGTGTCTATGGGACAGTGTTTTATGTCTATGGGACAGTGTCTTATGTCTATGGGACAGTGTTTTATGTCTATGGGACAGTGTTTTATGTCTATGAGACAGTGTCTTATGTCTATGGGAAAGTGTTTCATGTCTATGGGACAGTGTCTTATGTCTATGGGACAGTGTTTTATGTCTATGGGAAAGTGTCTTATGTCTATGGGACAGTGTCTTATGTCTATGGGACAGTGTCATGTCCATGGGACAGTGTTGTATGTCTATGGGACAGTGTCGTATGTCTATGGGACAGTGTCATGTCCATGGGACAGTGTCTTATGTCTATGGGACAGTGTCTTATGTCTATGGGACAGCGTTTTATGTCTATGGGACAGTGTTTTATGTCTATGGGACAGTGTCTTATATCTATGGGACAGGATCTTATGTCTATGGGACAGTGTCGTATGTCTATGGGACAGTTTCTTATATCTATGGGACAGTGTCTTATGTCTATGGGGCAGTGTGTCTTATGTCTATGGAACAGTGTCGTATGTCTATGGGACAGTGTCTTATGTCAATGGGACAGTGTTTTATGTCTATGGGACAGTGTCTTATGTCTTTGGGACAGTGTTTTATGTCTATGGGACAGTGTCTTATGTCTATGGGACAGTGCCGTATGTCTATGGGACAGCGTTTTATGTCAATGGGACAGTGTCTTATGTTTATGGGACAGTGTTTTATGTCTATGGGACAGTGTCGTATGTCTATGGGACAGTGTCTTATGTCTATGGGACAGTGTCTTATGTCTTTGGGACAGTGTTTTATGTCTATGGGACAGTGTCTTATGTCTATGGGACAGTTTCTTATATCTATGGGACAGTATCTTATGTCTATGGGACAGGGTCTTATGTCTATGGGACAGTGTCGTATGTCTATTGGACAGTGTCTTATGTCTATGGGACAGTGTCGTATGTCTATGGGACAGTGTCTTATGTCTATGGGACAGTGTTTTATTTTTATGGGCCAGTGTCTTATTTCTATGGGACAGTGTCTTATGACTATGGGACAGTGTCTTATGTCTATGGGACAGGGTCTTATGTCTATGGGACAGTGTCTTATGTCTATGGGACAGTGTCGTATGTCTATGGGACAATGTCTTAAGTCTATGGGACAGTGTCGTATGTCTATGGGACAGTGTCGTATGTCTATGGCACAGTGTCATGTCTATGGAACAGTGTCTTATGTCTATGGGACAGTGTCGTATGTGTATTGGACAGGTTCTTATGTCTATGGGACAGTGTTTTATGTCTATTGGACAGGGTCTTATGTCTATGGGACAGTGTTTTATGTCTATGGGACAGTGTCTTATGTCTATGGGACAGGGTGTTATGTCTATGGGACAGTGTTTTATGTCTATGGGACAGTGTTTTATGTCTATGGGACAGTGTCGTATGTCTATGGGACAGTGTCTTATGTCTATGGGACAGGGTCTTATGTCTATGGGACAGTGTCGTATGTCTATGGGACAGAGTCTTATGTCTATGGGACAGGGTCTTATGTCTATGGGACAGTGTCGTATGTCTATGGGACAGAGTCTTAAGTCTATGGGACAATGTCTTATGTCTATGGGATAGTGTTTTATGTCTATGGGACAGTGTCTTATGTCTATGGGACAGATTCGTATGTCTATTGGACAGTGTCTTAGGTCTATGGGACAGTGTTTTATGTCTATGGGACAGTTTCTTATGTCTATGGGACAGTTTCTTATGTCTATGGGACAGTATCTTATGTCTATGGGACAGGGTCTTATGTCTATGGGACAGTGTCGTATGTCTATTGGACAGTGTCGTATGTCTATGGGACAGTGTCTTATATCTATGGGACAGCGTCTTATATCTATGGGACAGCGTTTTATGTCTATGGGACAGTGTTTTATATCTATGGGACAGTGTCTTATGTCTATGGGACAGGGTCTTATGTCTATGGGACAGTGTCTTATGACCATGGGACAGTGTTTTATGTCTATGGGACAGTGTCGGATGTCTATGGGACAGTGTCTTTTGTCTATGGGACAGTGTTTTATGTTTATGGGACAGTGTCTTATGTCTATGGGACAGTGTCTTATGACTATGGGACAGTGTGTTATGTCTATGGGACAGTGTGTTATGTCTATGGGACAGTGTTTTATGTTTATGGGACAGTGTCTTATGTCTATGGGACAATGTCTTATGACTATGGGACAGTGTGTTATGTCTATGGGACAGGGTCTTATGTCTATGGGACAGTGTCTTATGTCTATGGGACAGTTTCTTATGTCTATGGGACAATGTCTTAAGTCTATGGGACAGTGACGTATGTCTATGGCACAGTGTCATGTCTATGGGACAGTGTCTTATGTCTATGGGACAGTGTCATATGTATATTGGAAAGGGTCTTATGTCTATTGGAAAGGGTCTTATGTCTATGGGACAGTGTTTTATGTCTATTGGACAGGGTCTTATGTCTATGGGACAGTGTTTTATGTCTATGGGACAGTGTCGTATGTCTATGGGACAGTGTCTTAAGTCTATGGGACAATGTCTTATGTCTATGGGATAGTGTTTTATGTCTATGGGACAGTGTCTTATGTCTATGGGACAGATTCGTATGTCTATTGGACAGTGTTTTAGGTCTATGGGACAGTGTTTTATGTCTATGGGACAGTTTCTTATGTCTATGGGACAGTTTCTTATGTCTATGGGACAGTATCTTATGTCTATGGGACAGGGTCTTATGTCTATGGGACAGTGTCGTATGTCTATTGGACAGTGTCGTATGTCTATGGGACAGTGTCTTATATCTATGGGACAGCGTCTTATATCTATGGGACAGCGTTTTATGTCTATGGGACAGTGTTTTATATCTATGGGACAGTGTCTTATGTCTATGGGACAGGGTCTTATGTCTATGGGACAGTGTCTTATGACCATGGGACAGTGTTTTATGTCTATGGGACAGTGTCGGATGTCTATGGGACAGTGTCTTATGTCTATGGGACAGTGTTTTATGTTTATGGGACAGTGTCTTATGTCTATGGGACAGTGTCTTATGACTATGGGACAGTGTGTTATGTCTATGGGACAGTGTGTTATGTCTATGGGACAGTGTTTTATGTTTATGGGACAGTGTCTTATGTCTATGGGACAATGTCTTATGACTATGGGACAGTGTGTTATGTCTATGGGACAGGGTCTTATGTCTATGGGACAGTGTCTTATGTCTATGGGACAGTTTCTTATGTCTATGGGACAATGTCTTAAGTCTATGGGACAGTGTCGTATGTCTATGGCACAGTGTCATGTCTATGGGACAGTGTCGTATGTCTATGGGACAGTGTCTTATATCTATGGGACAGCGTCTTATATCTATGGGACAGCGTTTTATGTCTATGGGACAGTGTTTTATATCTATGGGACAGTGTCTTATGTCTATGGGACAGGGTCTTATGTCTATGGGACAGTGTCTTATGACCATGGGACAGTGTTTTATGTCTATGGGACAGTGTCGGATGTCTATGGGACAGTGTCTTATGTCTATGGGACAGTGTTTTATGTTTATGGGACAGTGTCTTATGTCTATGGGACAGTGTCTTATGACTATGGGACAGTGTGTTATGTCTATGGGACAGTGTGTTATGTCTATGGGACAGTGTTTTATGTTTATGGGACAGTGTCTTATGTCTATGGGACAATGTCTTATGACTATGGGACAGTGTGTTATGTCTATGGGACAGGGTCTTATGTCTATGGGACAGTGTTTTATGTCTATGGGACAGTGTCTTATGTCTATCGGACAGGGTGTTATGTCTATGGGACAGTGTTTTATGTCCATGGGACAATGTCTTATGTCCATGGGACAGTGTTTTATGTCTATGGGACAGTGTCTTATGTCTATGGGACAGTGTTGTATGTCTATGGGACAGTGTCTTAAGTCTATGGGACAATGTCTTATGTCTATGGGACAGTGTTTTATGTCTATGGGACAGTGTCTTATGTCTATGGGACAGAGTCGTATGTCTATAGGACAGTGTCTTAAGTCTATGGGACAGTGTCTTATGTCTATGGGACAGGGTCTTATGTCTATGGGACAATGTCTTATGTCTATGGGACAGTGCCGTATGTCTATGGGACAGTGTTTTATGTCTATGGGACAGTGCCGTATGTCTATGGGACAGTGTCTTATGTCTATGGGACAGTATCATGTCTATGGGACAGTGTTTTATGTCTATGGGACAGTGTCTTATGTCTATGGGACAGTGTCATGTCTATGGGACAGTATCGTATGTTAATGGGACAGTGTTTTCTGTCTATGGGACAGTGTCATGTCTATGGGACAGTGTTTTATGTCTATGGGACAGTGTCTTATGTCTATGAGACAGTGTTTTATGTCTATGGAACAGTGTCTTATGTCTATGGGACAGTGTTTTATGTCTCTGGGACAGTGTCTTATGTCTATGGGACAGTGTCATGTCTATGGGACAGTGTTTTATGTCTATGGGACAGTGTTTTATGTCTATGGGACAGTTTCTTATGTCTATGGGACAGTGTCGTATGTCTATGGGACAGTGTCTTATGTCTTTTGGAAAGTTTTTTATGTCTATGGGACAGTGCCGTATGTCTATGGGACAGTGTTTTATGTCAATGGGACAGTGTCATTTGTCTATGGGACAGTGTCTTATGTCTATGGGACAGTGTCTTGTGTCTATGGGACAGTATCGTATGTTAATGGGACAGTGTTTTATGTCTATGGGACAGTGTCTTGTGTCTATGGGATAGTGTTTTATGTCTATGGGACAGTTTCTTATGTCTATGGGACAGTGTCGTATGTCTATGGGACAGTGTCTTATGTCTATGGGACAGGGTCTTATGTCTATGGGACAGTGTCGTATGTCTATGGGACAGTGTCTTAAGTCTATGGGACAATGTCTTATGTCTATAGGATAGTGTTTTATGTCTATGGGACAGAGTCGTATGTCTATAGGACAGTGTCTTAAGTCTATGGGACAGTGTCTTATGTCTATGGGACAGGGTCTTTTGTCTATGGGACAGTGTCTTAAGTCTATGGGACAATGTCTTATGTCTATTGGACAGTGCCGTATGTCTATGGGACAGTGTTTTATGTCTATGGGACAGTGTTTTATGTCTATGGGACAGTGTTTTATGTCTATGTGACAGTGTGTCTTATGTCTATGGGACAGTGTCATGTCTATGGGACAGTGTTTTATGTCTATGGGACAGTGTCTTATGTCTATGGGACAGTGTCATGTCTATGGGACAGTATCGTATGTTAATGGGACAGTGTTTTCTGTCTATGGGACAGTGTCATGTCTATGGGACAGTGTTTTATGTCTATGGGACAGTGTTTTCTGTCTATGGGACAGTGTCATGTCTATGGGACAGTGTTTTATGTCTATGGGACAGTGTCTTATGTCTATGAGACAGTGTTTTATGTCTATGGAACAGTGTCTTATGTCTATGGGACAGTGTTTTATGTCTCTGGGACAGTGTCTTATGTCTATGGGACAGTGTCATGTCTATGGGACAGTGTTTTATGTCTATGGGACAGTTTCTTATGTCTATGGGACAGTGTCGTATGTCTATGGGACAGTGTCGTATGTCTATGGGACAGTGTCTTATGTCTTTTGGAAAGTTTTTTATGTCTATGGGACAGTGCCGTATGTCTATGGGACAGTGTTTTATGTCAATGGGACAGTGTCATTTGTCTATGGGAGAGTGTCTTATGTCTATGGGACAGTGTCTTGTGTCTATGGGACAGTATCGTATGTTAATGGGACAGTGTTTTATGTCTATGGGACAGTGTCTTGTGTCTATGGGATAGTGTTTTATGTCTATGGGACAGTTTCTTATGTCTATGGGACAGTGTCGTATGTCTATGGGACAGTGTCTTATGTCTATGGGACAGGGTCTTATGTCTATGGGACAGTGTCGTATGTCTATGGGACAATGTCTTAAGTCTATGGGACAATGTCTTATGTCTATGGGATAGTGTTTTATGTCTATGGGACAGTGTCTTATGTCTATGGGACAGATTCGTATGTCTATTAGACAGTGTCTTAGGTCTATGGGACAGTGTTTTATGTCTATGGGACAGTTTCTTATGTCTATGGGACATTGTCTTATGTCTATGGGACAGTATCTTATGTCTATGGGACAGGGTCTTATGTCTATGGGACAGTGTCGTATGTCTATGGGACAGTGTCTTATATCTATGGGACAGCGTCTTATATCTATGGGACAGCGTTTTATGTCTATGGGACAGTGTTTTATATCTATGGGACAGTGTCTTATGTCTATGGGACAGGGTCTTATGTCTATGAGACAGTGTTTTATATCTATGGAACAGTGTCTTATGTCTATGGGACAGTGTTTTATGTCTCTGGGACAGTGTCTTATGTCTATGGGACAGTGTCATGTCTATGGGACAGTGTTTTATGTCTATGGGACAGTTTCTTATGTCTATGGGACAGTGTCGTATGTCTATGGGACAGTGTCTTATGTCTATGGGACAGTGTCTTATGTCTTTTGGAAAGTTTTTTATGTCTCTGGGACAGTGCCGTATGTCTATGGGACAGTGTTTTATGTCAATGGGACAGTGTCATTTGTCTATGGGACAGTGTCTTATGTCTATGGGACAGTGTCTTGTGTCTATGGGACAGTATCGTATGTTAATGGGACAGTGTTTTATGTCTATGGGACAGTGTCTTGTGTCTATGGGATAGTGTTTTATGTCTATGGGACAGTTTCTTATGTCTATGGGAAAGTGTCGTTTGTCTATGGGACAGTGTATTGTGTCTATGGGATAGTGTTTTATGTCTATGGGACAGTTTCTTATGTCTATGGGACAGATTCGTATGTCTATTAGACAGTGTCTTAGGTCTATGGGACAGTGTTTTATGTCTATGGGACAGTTTCTTATGTCTATGGGACATTGTCTTATGTCTATGGGACAGTATCTTATGTCTATGGGACAGGGTCTTATGTCTATGGGACAGTGTCTTATATCTATGGGACAGCGTCTTATATCTATGGGACAGCGTTTTATGTCTATGGGACAGTGTTTTATATCTATGGGACAGTGTCTTATGTCTATGGGACAGGGTCTTATGTCTATGAGACAGTGTTTTATGTCTATGGAACAGTGTCTTATGTCTATGGGACAGTGTTTTATGTCTCTGGGACAGTGTCTTATGTCTATGGGACAGTGTCATGTCTATGGGACAGTGTTTTATGTCCATGGGACAGTTTCTTATGTCTATGGGACAGTGTCGTATGTCTATGGGACAGTGTCTTATGTCTATGGGACAGTGTCTTATGTCTTTTGGAAAGTTTTTTATGTCTATGGGACAGTGCCGTATGTCTATGGGACAGTGTTTTATGTCAATGGGACAGTGTCATTTGTCTATGGGACAGTGTCTTATGTCTATGGGACAGTGTCTTGTGTCTATGGGACAGTGTCGTATGTCTATGGCACAGTGTCATGTCCATGGGACAGTGTCTTATGTCTATGGGACAGTGTCATATGTCTATGGGACAGTGTCATATGTCTATTGTAAAGGGTCTTATGTCTATGGGACAGTGTTTTATGTCTATTGGACAGGGTGTTATGTCTATGGGACAGTGTTTTATGTCCATGGGACAATGTCTTATGTCCATGGGACAGGGTCTTCTGTCTATGGGACAGTGTTTTATATCTATGGGACAGTGTCTTATGTCTATGGGACAGTGTCTTAAGTCTATGGGACAATGTCTTATGTCTATGGGACAGTGTTTTATGTCTATGGGACAGTGTCTTATGTCTATGGGACAGAGTCGTATGTCTATAGGACAGTGTCTTAAGTCTATGGGACAGTGTCTTATGTCTATGGGACAGGGTCTTATGTCTATGGGACAGTGTTTTGTGTCTATGGGACAGTGTTTTATGTCTATGGGACAGTGTTGTATGTCTATGGGACAGTGTCTTAAGTCTATGGGACAATGTCTTATGTCTATGGGACAGTGCCGTATGTCTATGGGACAGTGTTTTATGTCTATGGGACAGTTTCTTATGTCTATGGGACAGTGTTTTATGTCTATGGGACAGTGTCTTATGTCTATGGGACGGTGTTTTATGTCTATGGGACAGTGTCATGTCTACGGGACAGTGTTTTATGTCTATGGGACAGTGTCTTATGTCTATGGGACAGTGTCATGTCTATGGGACAGTTTCTTATGTCTATGGGACAGTGTTTTATGTCTATGGGACAGTGTTTTATGTCTATGGGACAGTGTCATGTCTATGCGACAGTGTTTTATGTCTATGGGACAGTGTTTTATGTCTATGGGACAGTGTGTCTTGTGTCTATGGGACAGTGTTTTATGTCTATGGGACAGTGTCTTATGTCTATGGGACAGTGTTTTATGTCTATGGGACAGTGTTTTATGTCTATGAGACAGTGTCTTATGTCTATGGGAAAGTGTTTCATGTCTATGGGACAGTGTCTTATGTCTATGGGACAGTGTTTTATGTCTATGGGAAAGTGTCTTATGTCTATGGGACAGTGTCTTATGTCTATGGGACAGTGTCATGTCCATGGGACAGTGTTGTATGTCTATGGGACAGTGTCGTATGTCTATGGGACAGTGTCATGTCCATGGGACAGTGTCTTATGTCTATGGGACAGTGTCTTATGTCTATGGGACAGCGTTTTATGTCTATGGGACAGTGTTTTATGTCTATGGGACAGTGTCTTATATCTATGGGACAGGATCTTATGTCTATGGGACAGTGTCGTATGTCTATGGGACAGTTTCTTATATCTATGGGACAGTGTCTTATGTCTATGGGGCAGTGTGTCTTATGTCTATGGAACAGTGTCGTATGTCTATGGGACAGTGTCTTATGTCAATGGGACAGTGTTTTATGTCTATGGGACAGTGTCTTATGTCTTTGGGACAGTGTTTTATGTCTATGGGACAGTGTCTTATGTCTATGGGACAGTGCCGTATGTCTATGGGACAGCGTTTTATGTCAATGGGACAGTGTCTTATGTTTATGGGACAGTGTTTTATGTCTATGGGACAGTGTCGTATGTCTATGGGACAGTGTCTTATGTCTATGGGACAGTGTCTTATGTCTTTGGGACAGTGTTTTATGTCTATGGGACAGTGTCTTATGTCTATGGGACAGTTTCTTATATCTATGGGACAGTATCTTATGTCTATGGGACAGGGTCTTATGTCTATGGGACAGTGTCGTATGTCTATTGGACAGTGTCTTATGTCTATGGGACAGTGTCGTATGTCTATGGGACAGTGTCTTATGTCTATGGGACAGTGTTTTATTTTTATGGGCCAGTGTCTTATTTCTATGGGACAGTGTCTTATGACTATGGGACAGTGTCTTATGTCTATGGGACAGGGTCTTATGTCTATGGGACAGTGTCTTATGTCTATGGGACAGTGTCGTATGTCTATGGGACAATGTCTTAAGTCTATGGGACAGTGTCGTATGTCTATGGGACAGTGTCGTATGTCTATGGCACAGTGTCATGTCTATGGAACAGTGTCTTATGTCTATGGGACAGTGTCGTATGTGTATTGGACAGGTTCTTATGTCTATGGGACAGTGTTTTATGTCTATTGGACAGGGTCTTATGTCTATGGGACAGTGTTTTATGTCTATGGGACAGTGTCTTATGTCTATGGGACAGGGTGTTATGTCTATGGGACAGTGTTTTATGTCTATGGGACAGTGTTTTATGTCTATGGGACAGTGTCGTATGTCTATGGGACAGTGTCTTATGTCTATGGGACAGGGTCTTATGTCTATGGGACAGTGTCGTATGTCTATGGGACAGAGTCTTATGTCTATGGGACAGGGTCTTATGTCTATGGGACAGTGTCGTATGTCTATGGGACAGAGTCTTAAGTCTATGGGACAATGTCTTATGTCTATGGGATAGTGTTTTATGTCTATGGGACAGTGTCTTATATCTATGGGACAGATTCGTATGTCTATTGGACAGTGTCTTAGGTCTATGGGACAGTGTTTTATGTCTATGGGACAGTTTCTTATGTCTATGGGACAGTTTCTTATGTCTATGGGACAGTATCTTATGTCTATGGGACAGGGTCTTATGTCTATGGGACAGTGTCGTATGTCTATTGGACAGTGTCGTATGTCTATGGGACAGTGTCTTATATCTATGGGACAGCGTCTTATATCTATGGGACAGCGTTTTATGTCTATGGGACAGTGTTTTATATCTATGGGACAGTGTCTTATGTCTATGGGACAGGGTCTTATGTCTATGGGACAGTGTCTTATGACCATGGGACAGTGTTTTATGTCTATGGGACAGTGTCGGATGTCTATGGGACAGTGTCTTTTGTCTATGGGACAGTGTTTTATGTTTATGGGACAGTGTCTTATGTCTATGGGACAGTGTCTTATGACTATGGGACAGTGTGTTATGTCTATGGGACAGTGTGTTATGTCTATGGGACAGTGTTTTATGTTTATGGGACAGTGTCTTATGTCTATGGGACAATGTCTTATGACTATGGGACAGTGTGTTATGTCTATGGGACAGGGTCTTATGTCTATGGGACAGTGTCTTATGTCTATGGGACAGTTTCTTATGTCTATGGGACAATGTCTTAAGTCTATGGGACAGTGACGTATGTCTATGGCACAGTGTCATGTCTATGGGACAGTGTCTTATGTCTATGGGACAGTGTCATATGTATATTGGAAAGGGTCTTATGTCTATTGGAAAGGGTCTTATGTCTATGGGACAGTGTTTTATGTCTATTGGACAGGGTCTTATGTCTATGGGACAGTGTTTTATGTCTATGGGACAGTGTCGTATGTCTATGGGACAGTGTCTTAAGTCTATGGGACAATGTCTTATGTCTATGGGATAGTGTTTTATGTCTATGGGACAGTGTCTTATGTCTATGGGACAGATTCGTATGTCTATTGGACAGTGTTTTAGGTCTATGGGACAGTGTTTTATGTCTATGGGACAGTTTCTTATGTCTATGGGACAGTTTCTTATGTCTATGGGACAGTATCTTATGTCTATGGGACAGGGTCTTATGTCTATGGGACAGTGTCGTATGTCTATTGGACAGTGTCGTATGTCTATGGGACAGTGTCTTATATCTATGGGACAGCGTCTTATATCTATGGGACAGCGTTTTATGTCTATGGGACAGTGTTTTATATCTATGGGACAGTGTCTTATGTCTATGGGACAGGGTCTTATGTCTATGGGACAGTGTCTTATGACCATGGGACAGTGTTTTATGTCTATGGGACAGTGTCGGATGTCTATGGGACAGTGTCTTATGTCTATGGGACAGTGTTTTATGTTTATGGGACAGTGTCTTATGTCTATGGGACAGTGTCTTATGACTATGGGACAGTGTGTTATGTCTATGGGACAGTGTGTTATGTCTATGGGACAGTGTTTTATGTTTATGGGACAGTGTCTTATGTCTATGGGACAATGTCTTATGACTATGGGACAGTGTGTTATGTCTATGGGACAGGGTCTTATGTCTATGGGACAGTGTCTTATGTCTATGGGACAGTTTCTTATGTCTATGGGACAATGTCTTAAGTCTATGGGACAGTGTCGTATGTCTATGGCACAGTGTCATGTCTATGGGACAGTGTCGTATGTCTATGGGACAGTGTCTTATATCTATGGGACAGCGTCTTATATCTATGGGACAGCGTTTTATGTCTATGGGACAGTGTTTTATATCTATGGGACAGTGTCTTATGTCTATGGGACAGGGTCTTATGTCTATGGGACAGTGTCTTATGACCATGGGACAGTGTTTTATGTCTATGGGACAGTGTCGGATGTCTATGGGACAGTGTCTTATGTCTATGGGACAGTGTTTTATGTTTATGGGACAGTGTCTTATGTCTATGGGACAGTGTCTTATGACTATGGGACAGTGTGTTATGTCTATGGGACAGTGTGTTATGTCTATGGGACAGTGTTTTATGTTCATGGGACAGTGTCTTATGTCTATGGGACAATGTCTTATGACTATGGGACAGTGTGTTATGTCTATGGGACAGGGTCTTATGTCTATGGGACAGTGTTTTATGTCTATGGGACAGTGTCTTATGTCTATCGGACAGGGTGTTATGTCTATGGGACAGTGTTTTATGTCCATGGGACAATGTCTTATGTCCATGGGACAGTGTTTTATGTCTATGGGACAGTGTCTTATGTCTATGGGACAGTGTTGTATGTCTATGGGACAGTGTCTTAAGTCTATGGGACAATGTCTTATGTCTATGGGACAGTGTTTTATGTCTATGGGACAGTGTCTTATGTCTATGGGACAGAGTCGTATGTCTATAGGACAGTGTCTTAAGTCTATGGGACAGTGTCTTATGTCTATGGGACAGGGTCTTATGTCTATGGGACAGTGTCTTAAGTCTATGGGACAATGTCTTATGTCTATGGGACAGTGCCGTATGTCTATGGGACAGTGTTTTATGTCTATGGGACAGTGCCGTATGTCTATGGGACAGTGTCTTATGTCTATGGGACAGTATCATGTCTATGGGACAGTGTTTTATGTCTATGGGACAGTGTCTTATGTCTATGGGACAGTGTCATGTCTATGGGACAGTATCGTATGTTAATGGGACAGTGTTTTCTGTCTATGGGACAGTGTCATGTCTATGGGACAGTGTTTTATGTCTATGGGACAGTGTCTTATGTCTATGAGACAGTGTTTTATGTCTATGGAACAGTGTCTTATGTCTATGGGACAGTGTTTTATGTCTCTGGGACAGTGTCTTATGTCTATGGGACAGTGTCATGTCTATGGGACAGTGTTTTATGTCTATGGGACAGTGTTTTATGTCTATGGGACAGTTTCTTATGTCTATGGGACAGTGTCGTATGTCTATGGGACAGTGTCTTATGTCTTTTGGAAAGTTTTTTATGTCTATGGGACAGTGCCGTATGTCTATGGGACAGTGTTTTATGTCAATGGGACAGTGTCATTTGTCTATGGGACAGTGTCTTATGTCTATGGGACAGTGTCTTGTGTCTATGGGACAGTATCGTATGTTAATGGGACAGTGTTTTATGTCTATGGGACAGTGTCTTGTGTCTATGGGATAGTGTTTTATGTCTATGGGACAGTTTCTTATGTCTATGGGACAGTGTCGTATGTCTATGGGACAGTGTCTTATGTCTATGGGACAGGGTCTTATGTCTATGGGACAGTGTCGTATGTCTATGGGACAGTGTCTTAAGTCTATGGGACAATGTCTTATGTCTATGGGATAGTGTTTTATGTCTATGGGACAGTGTCTTATGTCTATGGGACAGAGTCGTATGTCTATAGGACAGTGTCTTAAGTCTATGGGACAGTGTCTTATGTCTATGGGACAGGGTCTTTTGTCTATGGGACAGTGTCTTAAGTCTATGGGACAATGTCTTATGTCTATTGGACAGTGCCGTATGTCTATGGGACAGTGTTTTATGTCTATGGGACAGTGTTTTATGTCTATGGGACAGTGTTTTATGTCTATGTGACAGTGTGTCTTATGTCTATGGGACAGTGTCATGTCTATGGGACAGTGTTTTATGTCTATGGGACAGTGTCTTATGTCTATGGGACAGTGTCATGTCTATGGGACAGTATCGTATGTTAATGGGACAGTGTTTTCTGTCTATGGGACAGTGTCATGTCTATGGGACAGTGTTTTATGTCTATGGGACAGTGTTTTCTGTCTATGGGACAGTGTCATGTCTATGGGACAGTGTTTTATGTCTATGGGACAGTGTCTTATGTCTATGAGACAGTGTTTTATGTCTATGGAACAGTGTCTTATGTCTATGGGACAGTGTTTTATGTCTCTGGGACAGTGTCTTATGTCTATGGGACAGTGTCATGTCTATGGGACAGTGTTTTATGTCTATGGGACAGTTTCTTATGTCTATGGGACAGTGTCGTATGTCTATGGGACAGTGTCTTATGTCTTTTGGAAAGTTTTTTATGTCTATGGGACAGTGCCGTATGTCTATGGGACAGTGTTTTATGTCAATGGGACAGTGTCTTGTGTCTATGGGACAGTATCGTATGTTAATGGGACAGTGTTTTATGTCTATGGGACAGTGTCTTGTGTCTATGGGATAGTGTTTTATGTCTATGGGACAGTTTCTTATGTCTATGGGACAGTGTCGTATGTCTATGGGACAGTGTCTTATGTCTATGGGACAGGGTCTTATGTCTATGGGACAGTGTCGTATGTCTATGGGACAGTGTCTTAAGTCTATGGGACAATGTCTTATGTCTATGGGATAGTGTTTTATGTCTATGGGACAGTGTCTTATGTCTATGGGACAGATTCGTATGTCTATTAGACAGTGTCTTAGGTCTATGGGACAGTGTTTTATGTCTATGGGACAGTTTCTTATGTCTATGGGACATTGTCTTATGTCTATGGGACAGTATCTTATGTCTATGGGACAGGGTCTTATGTCTATGGGACAGTGTCGTATGTCTATGGGACAGTGTCTTATATCTATGGGACAGCGTCTTATATCTATGGGACAGCGTTTTATGTCTATGGGACAGTGTTTTATATCTATGGGACAGTGTCTTATGTCTATGGGACAGGGTCTTATGTCTATGAGACAGTGTTTTATATCTATGGAACAGTGTCTTATGTCTATGGGACAGTGTTTTATGTCTCTGGGACAGTGTCTTATGTCTATGGGACAGTGTCATGTCTATGGGACAGTGTTTTATGTCTATGGGACAGTTTCTTATGTCTATGGGACAGTGTCGTATGTCTATGGGACAGTGTCTTATGTCTATGGGACAGTGTCTTATGTCTTTTGGAAAGTTTTTTATGTCTCTGGGACAGTGCCGTATGTCTATGGGACAGTGTTTTATGTCAATGGGACAGTGTCATTTGTCTATGGGACAGTGTCTTATGTCTATGGGACAGTGTCTTGTGTCTATGGGACAGTATCGTATGTTAATGGGACAGTGTTTTATGTCTATGGGACAGTGTCTTGTGTCTATGGGATAGTGTTTTATGTCTATGGGACAGTTTCTTATGTCTATGGGAAAGTGTCGTTTGTCTATGGGACAGTGTATTGTGTCTATGGGATAGTGTTTTATGTCTATGGGACAGTTTCTTATGTCTATGGGACAGATTCGTATGTCTATTAGACAGTGTCTTAGGTCTATGGGACAGTGTTTTATGTCTATGGGACAGTTTCTTATGTCTATGGGACATTGTCTTATGTCTATGGGACAGTATCTTATGTCTATGGGACAGTGTCTTATATCTATGGGACAGCGTCTTATATCTATGGGACAGCGTTTTATGTCTATGGGACAGTGTTTTATATCTATGGGACAGTGTCTTATGTCTATGGGACAGGGTCTTATGTCTATGAGACAGTGTTTTATGTCTATGGAACAGTGTCTTATGTCTATGGGACAGTGTTTTATGTCTCTGGGACAGTGTCTTATGTCTATGGGACAGTGTCATGTCTATGGGACAGTGTTTTATGTCCATGGGACAGTTTCTTATGTCTATGGGACAGTGTCGTATGTCTATGGGACAGTGTCTTATGTCTATGGGACAGTGTCTTATGTCTTTTGGAAAGTTTTTTATGTCTATGGGACAGTGCCGTATGTCTATGGGACAGTGTTTTATGTCAATGGGACAGTGTCATTTGTCTATGGGACAGTGTCTTATGTCTATGGGACAGTGTCTTGTGTCTATGGGACAGTATCGTATGTTAATGGGACAGTGTTTTATGTCTATGGGACAGTGTCTTGTGTCTATGGGATAGTGTTTTATGTCTATGGGACAGTTTCTTATGTCTATGGGAAAGTGTCGTTTGTCTATGGGACAGTGTCTTATGTCTATGGGACAGGGTCTTATGTCTATGGGACAGTGTCGTATGTCTATGGGACAGTGTCTTAAGTCTATGGGACAATGTCTTATGTCTATGGGATAGTGTTTTATGTCTATGGGACAGTGTCTTATGTCTATGGGACAGTATCTTATGTCTATGGGACAGTGTCTTAGGTCTATGGGACAGTGTTTTATGTCTATGGGACAGTTTCTTATGTCTATGGGACATTGTCTTATTTCTATGGGACAGTATCTTATCTCTATGGGACAGGGTCTTATGTCTATGGGACAGTGTCGTATGTCTATGGGACAGTGTCTTATATCTATGGGACAGCGTCTTATATCTATGGGACAGGGTCTTATGTCTATGGGACAGTGTTTTATATCTATGGGACAGTGTCTTATGTCTATGGGACAGGGTCTTATGTCTATGGGACAGTGTCTTATGACCATGGGACAGTGTTTTATGTCTATGGGACAGTGTCGGATGTCTATGGGACAGTGTCTTATGTCTATGGGACAGTGTTTTATGTTTATGGGACAGTGTCTTATGTCTATGGGACAGTGTCTTATGACTATGGGACAGTGTGTTATGTCTATGGGACAGTGTGTTATGTCTATGGGACAGTGTTTTATGTTTATGGGACAGTGTCTTATGTCTATGGGACAATGTCTTATGACTATGGGACAGTGTGTTATGTCTATGGGACAGGGTCTTATGTCTATGGGACAGTGTCTTATGTCTATGGGACAGTTTCTTATGTCTATGGGACAGTGTCTTATGTCTATGGGACAATGTCTTAAGTCTATGGGACAGTGTCGTATGTCTATGGGACAGTGTTTTATGTCTATGAGACAGTGTCTTATGTCTATGGGAAAGTGTTTCATGTCTATGGGACAGTGTCTTATGTCTATGGGACAGTGTTTTATGTCTGTGGGAAAGTGTCTTATGTCTATGGGACAGTGTATTATGTCTATGGGACAGTGTCATGTCCATGGGACAGTGTTGTATGTCTATGGGACAGTGTCGTATGTCTATGGGACAGTGTCATGTCCATGGGACAGTGTCTTATGTCTATGGGACAGCGTTTTATGTCTATGGGACAGTGTTTTATGTCTATGGGACAGTGTCTTATATCTATGGGACAGGGTCTTATGTCTATGGGACAGTGTCGTATGTCTATGGGACAGTTTCTTATATCTATGGGACAGTGTCTTATGTCTATGGGGCAGTGTGTCTTATGTCTATGGAACAGTGTCGTATGTCTATGGGACAGTGTCTTATGTCAATGGGACAGTGTTTTATGTCTATGGGACAGTGTCTTATGTCTTTGGGACAGTGTTTTATGTCTATGGGACAGTGTCTTATGTCTATGGGACAGTGCCGTATGTCTATGGGACAGCGTTTTATGTCAATGGGACAGTGTCTTATGTTTATGGGACAGTGTCATGTCTATGGGACAGTGTTTTATGTCTATGGGACAGTTTCTTGTGTCTATGGGACAGTGTCTTATGACTATGGGACTGTGTTTTATGTCTATGGGACAGTGTTTTATGTCTATGGGACAGTGTCTTATGTCTATGGGACAGTTTCTTATGTCTATGGGACAGTGTCTTATGTCTATGGGACAGGGTCTTATGTCTATGGGACAGTGTCGTATGTCTATTGGACAGTGTCTTATGTCTATGGGACAGTGTCGTATGTCTATGGGACAGTGTCTTATGTCTATGGGACAGGGCGTTATGTCTATGGGACAGTGTTTTATGTCTATGGGACAGTGTCGTATGTCTATGGGACAGTGTCTTATGTCTATGGGACAGGGTCTTATGTCTATGGGACAGTGTCGTATGTCTATGGGACAGTGTCTTAAGTCTATGGGACAATTTCTTATGTCTATGGGATAGTGTTTTATGTCTATGGGACAGTGTCTTATGTCTATGGGACAGATTCGTATGTCTATTGGACAGTGTCTTAGGTCTATGGGACAGTGTTTTATGTCTATGGGACAGTTTCTTATGTCTATGGGACAGTTTCTTATGTCTATGGGACAGTGTGTTATGTCTATGGGACAGCGTCTT
This sequence comes from Odontesthes bonariensis, assembly GCF_027942865.1. Lineage (NCBI taxonomy): Eukaryota > Metazoa > Chordata > Actinopteri > Atheriniformes > Atherinopsidae > Odontesthes > Odontesthes bonariensis. Next base: position 46,629,790 of record NC_134507.1, read on the forward strand.
ATATCTATGGGACAGCGTTTTATGTCTATGGGACAGTGTCTTATGTCTATGGGACAGGGTGTTATGTCTATGGGACAGTGTTTTATGTCTATGGTACAGTGTCGTATGTCTATGGGACAGTGTCGTATGTCTATGGGACAGTGTCTTATGTCTATGGGACAGTGTCGTATGTCTATTGGACAGTGTCTTATGTCTATGGGACAGTGTTTTATGTCTATTGGACAGTGTCTTATGTCTCTGGGACAGTGTGTTATGTCTATGGGACAGCGTCTTATATCTATGGGACAGCGTTTTATGTCTATGGGACAGTGTTTTATATCTATGGGACAGTGTCTTATGTCTATGGGACAGGGTCTTATTTCTATGGGACAGTGTGTTATGACTATGGGACAGTGTTTTGTGTCTATGGGACAGTGTCGGATGTCAATGGGACAGTGTTTTATGTTTATGGGACAGTGTCTTATGTCTATGGGACAGTGTCTTATGACTATGGGACAGTGTGTTATGTCTATGGGACAGGGTCTTATGTCTATGGGACAGTGTCTTATATCTATGGGACAGTGTTTTATGTTTATGGGACAGTGTCTTATGTCTATGGGACAGTGTCTTATAACTATGGGACAGTGTGTTATATCTATGGGACAGGTTCTTATGTCTATGGGACAGTTTCTTATGTCTATGGGACAGTGTCGTATGTCTATGGGACAATGTCTTAAGTCTATGGGACAGTGTCGTATGTCTATGGCACAGTGTCATGTCCATGGGACAGTGTCTTATGTCTATGGGACAGTGTCATATGTCTATGGGACAGTGTCATATGTCTATTGTAAAGGGTCTTATGTCTATGGGACAGTGTTTTATGTCTATTGGACAGGGTGTTATGTCTATGGGACAGTGTTTTATGTCCATGGGACAATGTCTTATGTCCATGGGACAGGGTCTTCTGTCTATGGGACAGTGTTTTATATCTATGGGACAGTGTCTTATGTCTATGGGACAGTGTCTTAAGTCTATGGGACAATGTCTTATGTCTATGGGACAGTGTTTTATGTCTATGGGACAGTGTCTTATGTCTATGGGACAGAGTCGTATGTCTATAGGACAGTGTCTTAAGTCTATGGGACAGTGTCTTATGTCTATGGGACAGGGTCTTATGTCTATGGGACAGTGTTTTGTGTCTATGGGACAGTGTTTTATGTCTATGGGACAGTGTTGTATGTCTATGGGACAGTGTCTTAAGTCTATGGGACAATGTCTTATGTCTATGGGACAGTGCCGTATGTCTATGGGACAGTGTTTTATGTCTATGGGACAGTTTCTTATGTCTATGGGACAGTGTTTTATGTCTATGGGACAGTGTCTTATGTCTATGGGACGGTGTTTTATGTCTATGGGACAGTGTCATGTCTACGGGACAGTGTTTTATGTCTATGGGACAGTGTCTTATGTCTATGGGACAGTGTCATGTCTATGGGACAGTTTCTTATGTCTATGGGACAGTGTTTTATGTCTATGGGACAGTGTTTTATGTCTATGGGACAGTGTCATGTCTATGCGACAGTGTTTTATGTCTATGGGACAGTGTTTTATGTCTATGGGACAGTGTGTCTTGTGTCTATGGGACAGTGTTTTATGTCTATGGGACAGTGTCTTATGTCTATGGGACAGTGTTTTATGTCTATGGGACAGTGTTTTATGTCTATGAGACAGTGTCTTATGTCTATGGGAAAGTGTTTCATGTCTATGGGACAGTGTCTTATGTCTATGGGACAGTGTTTTATGTCTATGGGAAAGTGTCTTATGTCTATGGGACAGTGTCTTATGTCTATGGGACAGTGTCATGTCCATGGGACAGTGTTGTATGTCTATGGGACAGTGTCGTATGTCTATGGGACAGTGTCATGTCCATGGGACAGTGTCTTATGTCTATGGGACAGTGTCTTATGTCTATGGGACAGCGTTTTATGTCTATGGGACAGTGTTTTATGTCTATGGGACAGTGTCTTATATCTATGGGACAGGATCTTATGTCTATGGGACAGTGTCGTATGTCTATGGGACAGTTTCTTATATCTATGGGACAGTGTCTTATGTCTATGGGGCAGTGTGTCTTATGTCTATGGAACAGTGTCGTATGTCTATGGGACAGTGTCTTATGTCAATGGGACAGTGTTTTATGTCTATGGGACAGTGTCTTATGTCTTTGGGACAGTGTTTTATGTCTATGGGACAGTGTCTTATGTCTATGGGACAGTGCCGTATGTCTATGGGACAGCGTTTTATGTCAATGGGACAGTGTCTTATGTTTATGGGACAGTGTTTTATGTCTATGGGACAGTGTCGTATGTCTATGGGACAGTGTCTTATGTCTATGGGACAGTGTCTTATGTCTTTGGGACAGTGTTTTATGTCTATGGGACAGTGTCTTATGTCTATGGGACAGTTTCTTATATCTATGGGACAGTATCTTATGTCTATGGGACAGGGTCTTATGTCTATGGGACAGTGTCGTATGTCTATTGGACAGTGTCTTATGTCTATGGGACAGTGTCTTATGTCTATGGGACAGTGTTTTATGTCTATGGGACAGGGTCTTATGTCTATGGGACAGTGTCTTATGTCTATGGGACAGTGTCGTATGTCTATGGGACAATGTCTTAAGTCTATGGGACAGTGTCGTATGTCTATGGGACAGTGTCGTATGTCTATGGCACAGTGTCATGTCTATGGAACAGTGTCTTATGTCTATGGGACAGTGTCGTATGTGTATTGGACAGGTTCTTATGTCTATGGGACAGTGTTTTATGTCTATTGGACAGGGTCTTATGTCTATGGGACAGTGTTTTATGTCTATGGGACAGTGTCTTATGTCTATGGGACAGGGTGTTATGTCTATGGGACAGTGTTTTATGTCTATGGGACAGTGTTTTATGTCTATGGGACAGTGTCGTATGTCTATGGGACAGTGTCTTATGTCTATGGGACAGGGTCTTATGTCTATGGGACAGTGTCGTATGTCTATGGGACAGAGTCTTATGTCTATGGGACAGGGTCTTATGTCTATGGGACAGTGTCGTATGTCTATGGGACAGAGTCTTAAGTCTATGGGACAATGTCTTATGTCTATGGGATAGTGTTTTATGTCTATGGGACAGTGTCTTATGTCTATGGGACAGATTCGTATGTCTATTGGACAGTGTCTTAGGTCTATGGGACAGTGTTTTATGTCTATGGGACAGTTTCTTATGTCTATGGGACAGTTTCTTATGTCTATGGGACAGTATCTTATGTCTATGGGACAGGGTCTTATGTCTATGGGACAGTGTCGTATGTCTATTGGACAGTGTCGTATGTCTATGGGACAGTGTCTTATATCTATGGGACAGCGTCTTATATCTATGGGACAGCGTTTTATGTCTATGGGACAGTGTTTTATATCTATGGGACAGTGTCTTATGTCTATGGGACAGGGTCTTATGTCTATGGGACAGTGTCTTATGACCATGGGACAGTGTTTTATGTCTATGGGACAGTGTCGGATGTCTATGGGACAGTGTCTTTTGTCTATGGGACAGTGTTTTATGTTTATGGGACAGTGTCTTATGTCTATGGGACAGTGTCTTATGACTATGGGACAGTGTGTTATGTCTATGGGACAGTGTGTTATGTCTATGGGACAGTGTTTTATGTTTATGGGACAGTGTCTTATGTCTATGGGACAATGTCTTATGACTATGGGACAGTGTGTTATGTCTATGGGACAGGGTCTTATGTCTATGGGACAGTGTCTTATGTCTATGGGACAGTTTCTTATGTCTATGGGACAATGTCTTAAGTCTATGGGACAGTGACGTATGTCTATGGCACAGTGTCATGTCTATGGGACAGTGTCATATGTATATTGGAAAGGGTCTTATGTCTATTGGAAAGGGTCTTATGTCTATGGGACAGTGTTTTATGTCTATTGGACAGGGTCTTATGTCTATGGGACAGTGTTTTATGTCTATGGGACAGTGTCGTATGTCTATGGGACAGTGTCTTAAGTCTATGGGACAATGTCTTATGTCTATGGGATAGTGTTTTATGTCTATGGGACAGTGTCTTATGTCTATGGGACAGATTCGTATGTCTATTGGACAGTGTTTTAGGTCTATGGGACAGTGTTTTATGTCTATGGGACAGTTTCTTATGTCTATGGGACAGTTTCTTATGTCTATGGGACAGTATCTTATGTCTATGGGACAGGGTCTTATGTCTATGGGACAGTGTCGTATGTCTATTGGACAGTGTCGTATGTCTATGGGACAGTGTCTTATATCTATGGGACAGCGTCTTATATCTATGGGACAGCGTTTTATGTCTATGGGACAGTGTTTTATATCTATGGGACAGTGTCTTATGTCTATGGGACAGGGTCTTATGTCTATGGGACAGTGTCTTATGACCATGGGACAGTGTTTTATGTCTATGGGACAGTGTCGGATGTCTATGGGACAGTGTCTTATGTCTATGGGACAGTGTTTTATGTTTATGGGACAGTGTCTTATGTCTATGGGACAGTGTCTTATGACTATGGGACAGTGTGTTATGTCTATGGGACAGTGTGTTATGTCTATGGGACAGTGTTTTATGTTTATGGGACAGTGTCTTATGTCTATGGGACAATGTCTTATGACTATGGGACAGTGTGTTATGTCTATGGGACAGGGTCTTATGTCTATGGGACAGTGTCTTATGTCTATGGGACAGTTTCTTATGTCTATGGGACAATGTCTTAAGTCTATGGGACAGTGTCGTATGTCTATGGCACAGTGTCATGTCTATGGGACAGTGTCGTATGTCTATGGGACAGTGTCTTATATCTATGGGACAGCGTCTTATATCTATGGGACAGCGTTTTATGTCTATGGGACAGTGTTTTATATCTATGGGACAGTGTCTTATGTCTATGGGACAGGGTCTTATGTCTATGGGACAGTGTCTTATGACCATGGGACAGTGTTTTATGTCTATGGGACAGTGTCGGATGTCTATGGGACAGTGTCTTATGTCTATGGGACAGTGTTTTATGTTTATGGGACAGTGTCTTATGTCTATGGGACAGTGTCTTATGACTATGGGACAGTGTGTTATGTCTATGGGACAGTGTGTTATGTCTATGGGACAGTGTTTTATGTTTATGGGACAGTGTTTTATGTCTATGGGACAATGTCTTATGACTATGGGACAGTGTGTTATGTCTATGGGACAGGGTCTTATGTCTATGGGACAGTGTTTTATGTCTATGGGACAGTGTCTTATGTCTATCGGACAGGGTGTTATGTCTATGGGACAGTGTTTTATGTCCATGGGACAATGTCTTATGTCCATGGGACAGTGTTTTATGTCTATGGGACAGTGTCTTATGTCTATGGGACAGTGTTGTATGTCTATGGGACAGTGTCTTAAGTCTATGGGACAATGTCTTATGTCTATGGGACAGTGTTTTATGTCTATGGGACAGTGTCTTATGTCTATGGGACAGAGTCGTATGTCTATAGGACAGTGTCTTAAGTCTATGGGACAGTGTCTTATGTCTATGGGACAGGGTCTTATGTCTATGGGACAGTGTCTTAAGTCTATGGGACAATGTCTTATGTCTATGGGACAGTGCCGTATGTCTATGGGACAGTGTTTTATGTCTATGGGACAGTGCCGTATGTCTATGGGACAGTGTCTTATGTCTATGGGACAGTATCATGTCTATGGGACAGTGTTTTATGTCTATGGGACAGTGTCTTATGTCTATGGGACAGTGTCATGTCTATGGGACAGTATCGTATGTTAATGGGACAGTGTTTTCTGTCTATGGGACAGTGTCATGTCTATGGGACAGTGTTTTATGTCTATGGGACAGTGTCTTATGTCTATGAGACAGTGTTTTATGTCTATGGAACAGTGTCTTATGTCTATGGGACAGTGTTTTATGTCTCTGGGACAGTGTCTTATGTCTATGGGACAGTGTCATGTCTATGGGACAGTGTTTTATGTCTATGGGACAGTGTTTTATGTCTATGGGACAGTTTCTTATGTCTATGGGACAGTGTCGTATGTCTATGGGACAGTGTCTTATGTCTTTTGGAAAGTTTTTTATGTCTATGGGACAGTGCCGTATGTCTATGGGACAGTGTTTTATGTCAATGGGACAGTGTCATTTGTCTATGGGACAGTGTCTTATGTCTATGGGACAGTGTCTTGTGTCTATGGGACAGTATCGTATGTTAATGGGACAGTGTTTTATGTCTATGGGACAGTGTCTTGTGTCTATGGGATAGTGTTTTATGTCTATGGGACAGTTTCTTATGTCTATGGGACAGTGTCGTATGTCTATGGGACAGTGTCTTATGTCTATGGGACAGGGTCTTATGTCTATGGGACAGTGTCGTATGTCTATGGGACAGTGTCTTAAGTCTATGGGACAATGTCTTATGTCTATGGGATAGTGTTTTATGTCTATGGGACAGTGTCTTATGTCTATGGGACAGAGTCGTATGTCTATAGGACAGTGTCTTAAGTCTATGGGACAGTGTCTTATGTCTATGGGACAGGGTCTTTTGTCTATGGGACAGTGTCTTAAGTCTATGGGACAATGTCTTATGTCTATTGGACAGTGCCGTATGTCTATGGGACAGTGTTTTATGTCTATGGGACAGTGTTTTATGTCTATGGGACAGTGTTTTATGTCTATGTGACAGTGTGTCTTATGTCTATGGGACAGTGTCATGTCTATGGGACAGTGTTTTATGTCTATGGGACAGTGTCTTATGTCTATGGGACAGTGTCATGTCTATGGGACAGTATCGTATGTTAATGGGACAGTGTTTTCTGTCTATGGGACAGTGTCATGTCTATGGGACAGTGTTTTATGTCTATGGGACAGTGTTTTCTGTCTATGGGACAGTGTCATGTCTATGGGACAGTGTTTTATGTCTATGGGACAGTGTTTTATGTCTATGTGACAGTGTGTCTTATGTCTATGGGACAGTGTCATGTCTATGGGACAGTGTTTTATGTCTATGGGACAGTGTCTTATGTCTATGGGACAGTGTCATGTCTATGGGACAGTATCGTATGTTAATGGGACAGTGTTTTCTGTCTATGGGACAGTGTCATGTCTATGGGACAGTGTTTTATGTCTATGGGACAGTGTTTTCTGTCTATGGGACAGTGTCATGTCTATGGGACAGTGTTTTATGTCTATGGGACAGTGTCTTATGTCTATGAGACAGTGTTTTATGTCTATGGAACAGTGTCTTATGTCTATGGGACAGTGTTTTATGTCTCTGGGACAGTGTCTTATGTCTATGGGACAGTGTCATGTCTATGGGACAGTGTTTTATGTCTATGGGACAGTTTCTTATGTCTATGGGACAGTGTCGTATGTCTATGGGACAGTGTCTTATGTCTTTTGGAAAGTTTTTTATGTCTATGGGACAGTGCCGTATGTCTATGGGACAGTGTTTTATGTCAATGGGACAGTGTCATTTGTCTATGGGAGAGTGTCTTATGTCTATGGGACAGTGTCTTGTGTCTATGGGACAGTATCGTATGTTAATGGGACAGTGTTTTATGTCTATGGGACAGTGTCTTGTGTCTATGGGATAGTGTTTTATGTCTATGGGACAGTTTCTTATGTCTATGGGACAGTGTCGTATGTCTATGGGACAGTGTCTTATGTCTATGGGACAGGGTCTTATGTCTATGGGACAGTGTCGTATGTCTATGGGACAGTGTCTTAAGTCTATGGGACAATGTCTTATGTCTATGGGATAGTGTTTTATGTCTATGGGACAGTGTCTTATGTCTATGGGACAGATTCGTATGTCTATTAGACAGTGTCTTAGGTCTATGGGACAGTGTTTTATGTCTATGGGACAGTTTCTTATGTCTATGGGACATTGTCTTATGTCTATGGGACAGTATCTTATGTCTATGGGACAGGGTCTTATGTCTATGGGACAGTGTCGTATGTCTATGGGACAGTGTCTTATATCTATGGGACAGCGTCTTATATCTATGGGACAGCGTTTTATGTCTATGGGACAGTGTTTTATATCTATGGGACAGTGTCTTATGTCTATGGGACAGGGTCTTATGTCTATGAGACAGTGTTTTATATCTATGGAACAGTGTCTTATGTCTATGGGACAGTGTTTTATGTCTCTGGGACAGTGTCTTATGTCTATGGGACAGTGTCATGTCTATGGGACAGTGTTTTATGTCTATGGGACAGTTTCTTATGTCTATGGGACAGTGTCGTATGTCTATGGGACAGTGTCTTATGTCTATGGGACAGTGTCTTATGTCTTTTGGAAAGTTTTTTATGTCTCTGGGACAGTGCCGTATGTCTATGGGACAGTGTTTTATGTCAATGGGACAGTGTCATTTGTCTATGGGACAGTGTCTTATGTCTATGGGACAGTGTCTTGTGTCTATGGGACAGTATCGTATGTTAATGGGACAGTGTTTTATGTCTATGGGACAGTGTCTTGTGTCTATGGGATAGTGTTTTATGTCTATGGGACAGTTTCTTATGTCTATGGGAAAGTGTCGTTTGTCTATGGGACAGTGTATTGTGTCTATGGGATAGTGTTTTATGTCTATGGGACAGTTTCTTATGTCTATGGGACAGATTCGTATGTCTATTAGACAGTGTCTTAGGTCTATGGGACAGTGTTTTATGTCTATGGGACAGTTTCTTATGTCTATGGGACATTGTCTTATGTCTATGGGACAGTATCTTATGTCTATGGGACAGGGTCTTATGTCTATGGGACAGTGTCTTATATCTATGGGACAGCGTCTTATATCTATGGGACAGCGTTTTATGTCTATGGGACAGTGTTTTATATCTATGGGACAGTGTCTTATGTCTATGGGACAGGGTCTTATGTCTATGAGACAGTGTTTTATGTCTATGGAACAGTGTCTTATGTCTATGGGACAGTGTTTTATGTCTCTGGGACAGTGTCTTATGTCTATGGGACAGTGTCATGTCTATGGGACAGTGTTTTATGTCCATGGGACAGTTTCTTATGTCTATGGGACAGTGTCGTATGTCTATGGGACAGTGTCTTATGTCTATGGGACAGTGTCTTATGTCTTTTGGAAAGTTTTTTATGTCTATGGGACAGTGCCGTATGTCTATGGGACAGTGTTTTATGTCAATGGGACAGTGTCATTTGTCTATGGGACAGTGTCTTATGTCTATGGGACAGTGTCTTGTGTCTATGGGACAGTATCGTATGTCTATGGGACAGTTTCTTATGTCTATGGGAAAGTGTCGTTTGTCTATGGGACAGTGTCTTATGTCTATGGGACAGGGTCTTATGTCTATGGGACAGTGTCGTATGTCTATGGGACAGTGTCTTAAGTCTATGGGACAATGTCTTATGTCTATGGGATAGTGTTTTATGTCTATGGGACAGTGTCTTATGTCTATGGGACAGTATCTTATGTCTATGGGACAGTGTCTTAGGTCTATGGGACAGTGTTTTATGTCTATGGGACAGTTTCTTATGTCTATGGGACATTGTCTTATTTCTATGGGACAGTATCTTATCTCTATGGGACAGGGTCTTATGTCTATGGGACAGTGTCGTATGTCTATGGGACAGTGTCTTATATCTATGGGACAGCGTCTTATATCTATGGGACAGGGTCTTATGTCTATGGGACAGTGTTTTATATCTATGGGACAGTGTCTTATGTCTATGGGACAGGGTCTTATGTCTATGGGACAGTGTCTTATGACCATGGGACAGTGTTTTATGTCTATGGGACAGTGTCGGATGTCTATGGGACAGTGTCTTATGTCTATGGGACAGTGTTTTATGTTTATGGGACAGTGTCTTATGTCTATGGGACAGTGTCTTATGACTATGGGACAGTGTGTTATGTCTATGGGACAGTGTGTTATGTCTATGGGACAGTGTTTTATGTTTATGGGACAGTGTCTTATGTCTATGGGACAATGTCTTATGACTATGGGACAGTGTGTTATGTCTATGGGACAGGGTCTTATGTCTATGGGACAGTGTCTTATGTCTATGGGACAGTTTCTTATGTCTATGGGACAGTGTCTTATGTCTATGGGACAATGTCTTAAGTCTATGGGACAGTGTCGTATGTCTATGGGACAGTGTTTTATGTCTATGAGACAGTGTCTTATGTCTATGGGAAAGTGTTTCATGTCTATGGGACAGTGTCTTATGTCTATGGGACAGTGTTTTATGTCTGTGGGAAAGTGTCTTATGTCTATGGGACAGTGTATTATGTCTATGGGACAGTGTCATGTCCATGGGACAGTGTTGTATGTCTATGGGACAGTGTCGTATGTCTATGGGACAGTGTCATGTCCATGGGACAGTGTCTTATGTCTATGGGACAGCGTTTTATGTCTATGGGACAGTGTTTTATGTCTATGGGACAGTGTCTTATATCTATGGGACAGGGTCTTATGTCTATGGGACAGTGTCGTATGTCTATGGGACAGTTTCTTATATCTATGGGACAGTGTCTTATGTCTATGGGGCAGTGTGTCTTATGTCTATGGAACAGTGTCGTATGTCTATGGGACAGTGTCTTATGTCAATGGGACAGTGTTTTATGTCTATGGGACAGTGTCTTATGTCTTTGGGAGAGTGTTTTATGTCTATGGGACAGTGTCTTATGTCTATGGGACAGTGCCGTATGTCTATGGGACAGCGTTTTATGTCAATGGGACAGTGTCTTATGTTTATGGGACAGTGTCATGTCTATGGGACAGTGTTTTATGTCTATGGGACAGTTTCTTGTGTCTATGGGACAGTGTCTTATGACTATGGGACTGTGTTTTATGTCTATGGGACAGTGTTTTATGTCTATGGGACAGTGTCTTATGTCTATGGGACAGTTTCTTATGTCTATGGGACAGTGTCTTATGTCTATGGGACAGGGTCTTATGTCTATGGGACAGTGTCGTATGTCTATTGGACAGTGTCTTATGTCTATGGGACAGTGTCGTATGTCTATGGGACAGTGTCTTATGTCTATGGGACAGGGCGTTATGTCTATGGGACAGTGTTTTATGTCTATGGGACAGTGTCGTATGTCTATGGGACAGTGTCTTATGTCTATGGGACAGGGTCTTATGTCTATGGGACAGTGTCGTATGTCTATGGGACAGTGTCTTAAGTCTATGGGACAATGTCTTATGTCTATGGGATAGTGTTTTATGTCTATGGGACAGTGTCTTATGTCTATGGGACAGATTCGTATGTCTATTGGACAGTGTCTTAGGTCTATGGGACAGTGTTTTATGTCTATGGGACAGTTTCTTATGTCTATGGGACAGTTTCTTATGTCTATGGGACAGTATCTTATGTCTATGGGACAGGGTCTTATGTCTATGGGACAGTGTCGTATGTCTATGGGACAGTGTCTTATATCTATGGGACAGCGTCTTATATCTATGGGACAGCGTTTTATGTCTATGGGACAGGGTCTTATGTCTATGGGACAGTGTCTTATGACCATGGGACAGTGTTTTATGTCTATGGGACAGTGTCGGATGTCTATGGGACAGTGTCTTATTTCTATGGGACAGTGTTTTATGTTTATGGGACAGTGTCTTATGTCTATGGGACAGTGTCTTATGACTATGGGACAGTGTGTTATGTCTATGGGACATTGTGTTATGTCTATGGGACAGTGTTTTATGTTTATGGGACAGTGTCTTATGTCTATGGGACAATGTCTTATGACTATGGGACAGTGTGTTATGTCTATGGGACAGGGTCTTATGTCTATGGGACAGTGTCTTATGTCTATGGGACAGTTTCTTATGTCTATGGGACAATGTCTTAAGTCTATGGGACAGTGTCGTATATCTATGGGACAGTGTCATGTCTATGGGACAGTGTCTTATGTCTATGGGACAGTGTCATATGTATATTGGAAAGGGTCTTATGTCTATTGGAAAGGGTCTTATGTCTATGGGACAGTGTTTTATGTCTATTGGACAGGGTCTTATGTCTATGGGACAGTGTTTTATGTCTATGGGACAGTGTCGTATGTCTATGGGACAGTGTCTTAAGTCTATGGGACAATGTCTTATGTCTATGGGATAGTGTTTTATGTCTATGGGACAGTGTCTTATGTCTATGGGACAGATTCGTATGTCTATTGGACAGTGTCTTAGGTCTATGGGACAGTGTTTTATGTCTATGGGACAGTTTCTTATGTCTATGGGACAGTTTCTTATGTCTATGGGACAGTATCTTATGTCTATGGGACAGGGTCTTATGTCTATGGGACAGTGTCGTATGTCTATTGGACAGTGTCGTATGTCTATGGGACAGTGTCTTATATCTATGGGACAGCGTCTTATATCTATGGGACAGCGTTTTATGTCTATGGGACAGTGTTTTCTATCTATGGGACAGTGTCTTATGTCTATGGGACAGGGTCTTATGTCTATGGGACAGGGTCTTATGTCTATGGGACAGTGTCTTATGACCATGGGACAGTGTTTTATGTCTATGGGACAGTGTCGGATGTCTATGGGACAGTGTCTTATGTCTATGGGACAGTGTTTTATGTTTATGGGACAGTGTCTTATGTCTATGGGACAGTGTCTTATGACTATGGGACAGTGTGTTATGTCTATGGGACAGTGTTTTATGTTTATGGGACAGTGTCTTATGTCTATGGGACAGTGTCTTATGACTATGGGACAGTGTGTTATGTCTATGGGACAGTGTGTTATGTCTATGGGACAGTGTTTTATGTTTATGGGACAGTGTCTTATGTCTATGGGACAATGTCTTATGACTATGGGACAGTGTGTTATGTCTATGGGACAGGGTCTTATGTCTATGGGACAGTGTCTTATGTCTATGGGACAGTTTCTTATGTCTATGGGACAATGTCTTAAGTCTATGGGACAGTGTCGTATGTCTATGGCACAGTGTCATGTCTATGGGACAGTGTCTTATGTCTATGGGACAGTGTCATATGTATATTGGAAAGGGTCTTATGTCTATTGGAAAGGGTCTTATGTCTATGGGACAGTGTTTTATGTCTATTGGACAGGGTCTTATGTCTATGGGACAGTGTTTTATGTCTATGGGACAGTGTCTTATGTCTATGGGACAGGGTGTTATGTCTATGGGACAGTGTTTTATGTCCATGGGACAATGTCTTATGTCCATGGGACAGAGTTTTATGTCTATGGGACAGTGTCTTATGTCTATGGGACAGTGTTGTATGTCTATGGGACAGTGTCTTAAGTCTATGGGACAATGTCTTATGTCTATGGGACAGTGTTTTATGTCTATGGGACAGTGTCTTATGTCTATGGGACAGAGTCGTATGTCTATAGGACAGTGTCTTAAGTCTATGGGACAGTGTCTTATGTCTATGGGACAGGGTCTTATGTCTATGGGACAGTGTCTTAAGTCTATGGGACAATGTCTTATGTCTATGGGACAGTGCCGTATGTCTATGGGACAGTGTTTTATGTCTATGGGACAGTGTTTTATGTCTATGGGACAGTGTTTTATGTCTATGTGACAGTGTGTCTTATGTCTATGGGACAGTGTCATGTCTATGGGACAGTGTTTTATGTCTATGGGACAGTGTCTTATGTCTATGGGACAGTGTCATGTCTATGGGACAGTATCGTATGTTAATGGGACAGTGTTTTCTGTCTATGGGACAGTGTCATGTCTATGGGACAGTGTTTTATGTCTATGGGACAGTGTCTTATGTCTATGAGACAGTGTTTTATGTCTATGGAACAGTGTCTTATGTCTATGGGACAGTGTTTTATGTCTCTGGGACAGTGTCTTATGTCTATGGGAGTGTCATGTCTATGGGACAGTGTTTTATGTCTATGGGACAGTTTCTTATGTCTATGGGACAGTGTCGTATGTCTATGGGACAGTGTCTTATGTCTATGGGACAGTGTCTTATGTCTTTTGGAAAGTTTTTTATGTCTATGGGACAGTGCCGTATGTGTATGGGACAGTGTTTTATGTCAATGGGACAGTGTCATTTGTCTATGGGACAGTGTCTTATGTCTATGGGACAGTGTCTTGTGTCTATGGGACAATATCGTATGTTAATGGGACAGTGTTTTATGTCTATGGGACAGTGTCTTGTGTCTATGGGATAGTGTTTTATGTCTATGGGACAGTTTCTTATGTCTATGGGACAGTGTTGTATGTCTATGGGACAGTGTCTTATGTGTATGGGACAGGGTCTTATGTCTATGGGACAGTGTCGTATGTCTATGGGACAGTGTCTTAAGTCTATGGGACAATGTCTTATGTCTATGGGATAGTGTTTTATGTCTATGGGACAGTGTCTTATGTCTATGGGACAGATTCGTATGTCTATTAGACAGTGTCTTAGGTCTATGGGACAGTGTTTTATGTCTATGGGACAGTTTCTTATGTCTATGGGACATTGTCTTATGTCTATGGGAGTGTCATGTCTATGGGACAGTGTTTTATGTCTATGGGACAGTTTCTTATGTCTATGGGACAGTGTCGTATGTCTATGGGACAGTGTCTTATGTCTATGGGACAGTGTCTTATGTCTTTTGGAAAGTTTTTTATGTCTATGGGACAGTGTTTCATGTCTATTGGACAGGGTCTTATGTCTATGGGACAGTGTTTTATGTCTATGGGACAGTGTCTTATGTCTATGGGACAGGGTGTTATGTCTATGGGACAGTGTTTTATGTCCATGGGACAATGTCTTATGTCCATGGGACAGGGTCTTCTGTCTATGGGACAGTGTTTTATGTCTATGGTACAGTGTTTTATGTCTATTGGACAGTGTCTTAAGTCTATGGGACAATGTCTTATGTCTATGGGACAGTGTTTTATGTCTATGGGACAGTGTCTTATGTCTATGGGACAGAGTCGTATGTCTATAGGACAGTGCCGTATGTCTATGGGACAGTGTCTTATGTCTATGGGACAGGGTCTTATGTGTATGGGACAGTGTTTTATGTCTATGGGACAGTGTTGTATGTCTATGGGACAGTGTCTTAAGTCTATGGGACAATGTCTTATGTCTATGGGACAGTGCCGTATGTCTATGAGACAGTGTTTTATGTCTATGGGACAGTTTCTTATGTCTATGGGACAGTGTTTTATGTCTATGTGACAGTGTGTCTTATGTCTATGGGACAGTGTCATGTCTATGGGACAGTGTTTTATGTCTATGGGACAGTGTCTTATGTCTATGGGACAGTGTCATGTCTATGGGACAGTATCGTATGTTAATGGAACAGAGTCATGTCTATGGGACAGTGTTTTATGTCTATGGGACAGTGTTTTATGTCTATGGGACAGTGTCTTATGTCTATGAGACAGTGTTTTATGTCTATGGAACAGTGTCTTATGTCTATGGGACAGTGTTTTATGTCTCTGGGACAGTGTCTTATGTCTATGGGACAGTGTCATGTCTATGGGACAGTGTCGTATGTCTATGGGACAGTGTCTTATGTCTATGGGACAGTGTCTTATGTCTTTTGGAAAGTTTTTTATGTCTATGGGACAGTGCCGTATGTCTATGGGACAGTGTTTTATGTCAATGGGACAGTGTCATATGTCCATGGGACAGTGTCTTCTGTCTATGGGACAGTGTCTTGTGTCTATGGGACAGTATCGTATGTTAATGGGACAGTGTTTTATGTCTATGGGACAGTGTCTTATGTCTATGGGATAGTGTTTTATGTCTATGGGACAGGGTCTTATGTCTATGGGACAGTGTTTTATGTCTATGGGACAGTGTCTTATGTCTATGGGACAGGGTGTTATGTCTATGGGACAGTGTTTTATGTCCATGGGACAATGTCTTATGTCCATGGGACAGGGTCTTCTGTCTATGGGACAGTGTTTTATGTCTATGGTACAGTGTTTTATGTCTATGGGACAGTGTCTTAAGTCTATGGGACAATGTCTTATGTCTATGGGACAGTGTTTTATGTCTATGGGACAGTGTCTTATGTCTATGGGACAGAGTCGTATGTCTATAGGACAGTGTCTTAAGTCTATGGGACAGTGTCTTATGTCTATGGGACAGGGTCTTATGTGTATGGGACAGTGTTTTATGTCTATGGGACAGTGTTGTATGTCTATGGGACAGTGTCTTAAGTCTATGGGACAATGTCTTATGTCTATGGGACAGTGCCGTATGTCTATGGGACAGTGTTTTATGTCTATGGGACAGTTTCTTATGTCTATGGGACAGTGTTTTATGTCTATGGGACAGTGTCTTATGTCTATGGGACAGTGTTTTATGTCTATGGAACAGTGTCTTATGTCTATGGGACAGTGTTTTATGTCTATGTGACAGTGTGTCTTATGTCTATGGGACAGTGTCATGTCTATGGGACAGTGTTTTATGTCTATGTGACAGTGTGTCTTATGTCTATGGGACAGTGTCATGTCTATGGGACAGTGTTTTATGTCTATGGGACAGTGTTTTATGTCTATGGGACAGTGTCTTATGTCTATGGGACAGTGTCATGTCTATGGGACAGTATCGTATGTTAATGGGACAGAGTCATGTCTATGGGACAGTGTTTTATGTCTATGGGACAGTGTTTTATGTCTATGGGACAGTGTCTTATGTCTATGAGACAGTGTTTTATGTCTATGGAACAGTGTCTTATGTCTATGGGACAGTGTTTTATGTCTCTGGGACAGTGTCTTATGTCTATGGGACAGTGTCGTATGTCTATGGGACAGTGTTTTATGTCTATGGGACAGTGTTTTATGTCTATGGGACAGTGTCGTATGTCTATGGGACAGTGTCTTATGTCTATGGGACAGTGTCTTATGTCTTTTGGAAAGTTTTTTATGTCTATGGGACAGTGCCGTATGTCTATGGGACAGTGTTTTATGTCAATGGGACAGTGTCATATGTCCATGGGACAGTGTCTTCTGTCTATGGGACAGTGTCTTGTGTCTATGGGACAGTATCGTATGTTAATGGGACAGTGTTTTATGTCTATGGGACAGTGTCTTATGTCTATGGGATAGTGTTTTATGTCTATGGGACAGTTTCTTATGTCTATGGGACAGTGTTTTATGTCTATGGGACAGTGTCATGTCAATGGGACAGTGTTTTATGTCTATGGGACAGTGTTTTATGTCTATGGGACAGTGTTTTATGTCTATGGGACAATGTCTTATGTCTATGGGACAGTGTTTTATGTCTATGGGACAGTGTGTCTTACGTCTATGGGACAGTGTTTTATGTCTATGGGACAGTGTTTTATGTCTATGGAACAGTGTCTTATGTCTATGGGACAGTGTTTTATGTCTATGGGACAGTGTTTTATGTCTATGGGACAGTGTTTTATGTCTATGGGACAGTTTTTCATGTCTATGGGACAGTGTTTTATGTCTATGGGACAGTGTCTTATGTCTATGGGACAGTGTCATGTCTATGGGACAGTGTTTTATGTCTATGTGACAGTGTGTCTTATGTCTATGGGACAGTGTCATGTCTATGGGACAGTGTTTTATGTCTATGGGACAGTGTCTTATGTCTATGGGACAGTGTCATGTCTATGGGACAGTATCGTATGTTAATGGGACAGAGTCATGTCTATGGGACAGTGTTTTATGTCTATGGGACAGTGTTTTATGTCTATGGGACAGTGTCTTATGTCTATGAGACAGTGTTTTATGTCTATGGAACAGTGTCTTGTGTCTATGGGACAGTGTTTTATGTCTCTGGGATAGTGTCTTATGTCTATGGGACAGTGTCATGTCTATGGGACAGTGTTTTATGTCTATGGGACAGTGTCGTATGTCTATGGGACAGTGTCTTATGTCTTTTGGAAAGTTTTTTATGTCTATGGGACAGTGCCGTATGTCTATGGGACAGTGTTTTATGTCAATGGGACAGTGTCATATGTCCATGGGACAGTGTCTTATGTCTATGGGACAGTGTCTTGTGTCTATGGGACAGTATCGTATGTTAATGGGACAGTGTTTTATGTCTATGGGACAGTGTCTTATGTCTATGGGATAGTGTTTTATGTCTATGGGACAGTTTCTTATGTCTATGGGACAGTGTTTTATGTCTATGGGACAGTGTCATGTCAATGGGACAGTGTTTTATGTCTATGGGACAGTGTCTTATGTCTATGGGACAGTGTTTTATGTCTATGGGACAATGTCTTATGTCTATGGGACAGTGTTTTATGTCTATGGGACAGTGTGTCTTATGTCTATGGGACAGTGTTTTATGTCTATGGGACAGTGTTTTATGTCTATGGAACAGTGTCTTATGTCTATGGGACAGTATTTTATGTCTATGGGACAGTGTTTTATGTCTATGGGACAGTGTCATGTCAATGGGACAGTGTTTTATGTCTATGGGACAGTGTTTTATGTCTATGGGACAGTGTGTCTTATGTCTATGGGACAGTGTTTTATGTCTATGGGACAGTGTTTTATGTCTATGGAACAGTGTCTTATGTCTATGGGACAGTGTTTTATGTCTATGGGACAGTGTTTTATGTCTATGGGACAGTTTTTCATGTCTATGGGACAGTGTCTTATGTCTATGGGACAGTGTCATGTCTATGGGACAGTGTTTTATGTCTATGGGACAATGTCTTATGTCTATGGGACAGTGTTTTATGTCTATGGGACAGTGTGTCTTATGTCTATGGGACAGTGTTTTATGTCTATGGGACAGTGTTTTATGTCTATGGAACAGTGTCTTATGTCTATGGGACAGTGTTTTATGTCTATGGGACAGTGTTTTATGTCTATGGGACAGTGTTTTATGTCTATGGGACAGTTTTTCATGTCTATGGGACAGTGTTTTATGTCTATGGGACAGTGTCTTATGTCTATGGGACAGTGTTTTATGTCTATGGGACAGTGTCTTATGTCTATGGGACAGTGTCTTATGTGTATGGGGCAGTGTGTCTTATGTCTATGGGACAGTGTCTTATGTCTTTGGGACAGTGTTTTATGTCTATGGGACAGTGTCTTATGTCTATGGGACAGTGCCGTATGTCTATGGGACAGTGTTTTATGTCAATGGGACAGTGTCTTATGTTTATGGGACAGTGTCTTATGTCTATGGGACAGTATCGTATGTTAATGGGACAGTGTTTTCTGTCTATGGGACAGTGTCATGTCTATGGGACAGTGTTTTATGTTTATGGGACAGTGTCTTATGTCTATGGGACAGTATCGTATGTTAATGGGACAGTGTTTTATTTCTATGGGACAGTGTTTTTTGTCTATGGGGCAGTGTGTCTTATGTCTCTGGGACAGTGTTTTATGTCAATGGGACAGTGTTTTATGTCTCTGGGACAGTGTCTTATGTTTATGGGACAGTGTCTTATGTGTATGGGACAGTGTCGTATGTCCATGGGACAGTGTTTTATGTCTATTGGACAGTGCCGTATGTCTATGGGACAGTGTTTTATGTCAATGGGACAGTGTCTTATGTTTATGGGACAGTGTCTTATGTCTATGGGACTGTATCGTATTTTAATGGGACAGTGTTTTATGTCTATGGGACAGTGTCTTATGTCTATGGGACAGTATCGTATTTTAATGGGACAGTGTTTTATGTCTATGGGACAGTGTCTTATGTCTATGGGACAGTGTTTTATGTTTATGGGACAGTGTCTTATGTCTATGGGACAGTGTCTTATGACTATGGGACAGTGTGTTATGTCTATGGGACAGTGTGTTATGTCTATGGGACAGTGTTTTATGTTTATGGGACAGTGTCTTATGTCTTATGACTATGGGACAGTGTGTTATGTCTATGGGACAGGGTTTTATGTCTATGGGACAGTGTCTTATGTCTATGGGACAATGTCTTAAGTCTATGGGACAGTGTCGTATGTCTATGGGACAGTATCTTATGTCTATGGGACAGTGTCTTATGTCTATGGGGCAGTGTGTCTTATGTCTGTGGGACAGTGTCTTATGTCTTTGGGACAGTGTTTTATGTCTATGGGACAGTGTCTTATGTCTATGGGACAGTGCCGTATGTCTATGGGACAGTGTTTTATGTCAATGGGACAGTGTCTTATGTTTATGGGACAGTGTCTTATGTCTATGGGACAGTATCGTATGTTAATGGGACAGTGTTTTCTGTCTATGGGACAGTGTCATGTCTATGGGACAGTGTTTTATGTCTATGGGACAGTATCTTATGTCTATGGGACAGTGTTTTATGTCTATGGGACAGTGTTTTATTTCTATGGGACAGTGTTTTTTGTCTATGGGGCAGTGTGTCTTATGTCTCTGGGACAGTGTCTTATGTCTATGGGACAGTGTCGTATGTCCATGGGACAGTGTTTTATGTCTATTGGACAGTGCCGTATGTCTATGGGACAGTGTCTTATGTTTATGGGATTGTATCGTATTTTAATGGGACAGTATTTTATGTCTATGGGACAGTGTCTTATGTCTATTGGACAGTATCGTATTTTAATGGGACAGTGTTTTATGTCTATGGGACAGTGTCTTTGTCAGGTTGTGGTTGATGGAAGGGTGGATACGGATGTGGACTTCCAAAAAAGGGGTTGATTTATTAACAACAAAACAAAGTGCAAACAAAAGGCGCGGCAAAGCCGGATTCAAAAAACGTAACTCAGGGTAGATACTTGGGAAAAACAAAACAAAGGACTTAACATGACCTGGATAATAAATACTTAGCTTCTCGGGTTTCGTGGAACATGGATGGCAACAAATAACATGCAACAACAACAACAACAGCAACAACAAAGATCCGGCAAAACGACAGGGGAGGCAGGAAACTAAATAGAGGGCTGGGAGTGATTGGGGAGTGAGTGCAGCTGAGGAAAAAACACAGGTGACGTGAGTGAACTAATGAACAGAGTGAAGGGAAACTAAAGCATGACAAAAAACTAAACCTGGACTGAAAACAAACATAACCTAAATATGAAAACCAAAATGAGAGTCTCTGGGCGTGACAGTCTTATGTCTATGGGACAGTGTCTTATGTCTATGGGACAGTGTTTTATGTCAATGGGACAGTGTCATATGTCCATGGGACAGTGTCTTATGTCTATGGGACAGTGTCTTATGTATATGGGACAGTGTCTTATGTCTATGGGACAGTATCGTATGTTAATGGGACAGTGTTTTATGTCTATGGGACAGTGTCTTATGTCTATGGGACAGTGTTTTATGTCTATGGGACGGTTTCTTATGTCTATGGGACAGTGTTTTATGTCTATGGGACAGTGTCTTATGTCTATGGGACAGTGTTTTATGTCTATGGAACAGTGTCTTATGTCTACGGGACAGTGTTTTATGTATATGTGACAGTGTGTCTTATGTCTATGGGACAATGTTTCATGTCTATGGGACAGTGTTTTATGTCTATGGGACAGTGTCTTATGTCTATGGGACAGTGTTTTATGTCTATGGGAAAGTGTCTTTTGTCTATGGGACAGTGTCTTATGTCTATGGGACAGTATCTTATGTCTATGGGACAGTGTCTTATGTCTATGGGACAGTATCTTATGTCTATGGGACAGGGTCTTATGTCTATGGGACAGTGTCTCATGTCTATGGGGCAGTGTGTCTTATGTCTATGGGACAATGTTTTATGTCTATGGGACAGTGTGTCTTATGTCTATGGGACAGTGTTTTATGTCTATGGGACAGTGTCTTCAGTCTATGGGACAGTGTCTTATGTCTATGGGACAAGGTCTTATGTCTATGGGACAGTGTCTTATGTCTATGGGACAGTGTCTTATGTCTATGGGACAGTGTTTTATGTCTATTGGACATTGTCGTATGTCTCTGGGACAGTGTTGTATGTCTATGGGACAGTGTCATATGTCTCTGAGACAGTGTTGTATGTCTATGGGACAGTGTCATGTCCATGGGACAGTGTCTTATGTCTATGGGACAGTGTTGTATGTCTATGGGACAGTGTCATGTCCATGGGACAGTGTCTTATGTCTATGGGACAGTGTCTTATGTCTATGGGACAGCGTTTTATGTCTATGGGACAGTGTGTCTTATGTCTATGGGACAGTTTCTTATGTCTATGGGACAGTGTTTTATGTCTATGGGACAGTGTCGTATGTCTATGGGACAGTGTCGTATGTCTATGGAACAGTGTCTTATGTCTATGGGACAGTGTTTTATGTCTATGGGACAGTGTCTTATGTCTTTGGGACAGTGTTTTATGTCTATGGGACAGTGTCTTATGTCTATGGGACAGTGCCGTATGTCTATGGGACAGTGTTTTATGTCAATGGGACAGTGTCTTATGTTTATGGGACAGTGTCTTATGTCTATGGGACAGTATCGTATGTTAATGGGACAGTGTTTTCTGTCTATGGGACAGTGTTTTATGTCTATGGGACAGTTTCTTATGTCTATCGGACAGTGTTTTATGTCTATGGGACAGTGTTTTATGTCTATGGGACAGTGTCTTATGTCTATGAGACAGTGTTTTATGTCTATGGAACAGTGTCTTATGTCTATGGGACAGTGTTTTATGTCTCTGGGACAGTGTCTTATGTCTATGGGACAGTGTCATGTCTATGGGACAGTGTTTTATGTCTATGGGACAGTGTCTTATGTCTATGAGACAGTGTTTTATGTCTATGGAACAGTGTCTTATGTCTATGGGACAGTGTTTTATGTCTCTGGGACAGTGTCTTATGTTTATGGGACAGTGTCATGTCTATGGGACAGTGTTTTATGTCTATGGGACAGTGTCGTATGTCTATGGGACAGTGTCTTATGTCTATGGGACAGTGTCTTATGTCTTTTGGAAAGTTTTTTATGTCTATGGGACAGTGCCGTATGTCTATGGGACAGTGTTTTATGTCAATGGGACAGTGTCATATGTCCATGGGACAGTGTCTTATGTCTATGGGACAGTGTTTTATGTATATGTGACAGTGTGTCTTATGTCTATGGGACAATGTTTCATGTCTATGGGACAGTGTTTTATGTCTATGGGACAGTGTCTTATGTCTATGGGACAGTGTTTTATGTCTATGGGAAAGTGTCTTTTGTCTATGGGACAGTGTCTTATGTCTATGGGACAGTATCTTATGTCTATGGGACAGTGTCTTATGTCTATGGGACAGTATCTTATGTCTATGGGACAGGGTCTTATGTCTATGGGACAGTGTCTCATGTCTATGGGGCAGTGTGTCTTATGTCTATGGGACAATGTTTTATGTCTATGGGACAGTGTGTCTTATGTCTATGGGACAGTGTTTTATGTCTATGGGACAGTGTCTTCAGTCTATGGGACAGTGTCTTATGTCTATGGGACATGGTCTTATGTCTATGGGACAGTGTCCTATGTCAATGGGACAGTGTCGTATGTCTATGGGACAGTGTCTTATGTCTATGGGACAGTGTTTTATGTCTATTGGACATTGTCGTATGTCTCTGGGACAGTGTTGTATGTCTATGGGACAGTGTCATATGTCTCTGAGACAGTGTTGTATGTCTATGGGACAGTGTCATGTCCATGGGACAGTGTCTTATGTCTATGGGACAGTGTTGTATGTCTATGGGACAGTGTCATGTCCATGGGACAGTGTCTTATGTCTATGGGACAGTGTCTTATGTCTATGGGACAGCGTTTTATGTCTATGGGACAGTGTGTCTTATGTCTATGGGACAGTTTCTTATGTCTATGGGACAGTGTTTTATGTCTATGGGACAGTGTCGTATGTCTATGGGACAGTGTCGTATGTCTATGGAACAGTGTCTTATGTCTATGGGACAGTGTTTTATGTCTATGGGACAGTGTGTTATGTCTTTGGGACAGTGTTTTATGTCTATGGGACAGTGTCTTATGTCTATTGGACAGTGCCGTATGTCTATGGGACAGTGTTTTATGTCAATGGGACAGTGTCTTATGTTTATGGGACAGTGTCTTATGTCTATGGGACAGTATCGTATGTTAATGGGACAGTGTTTTCTGTCTATGGGACAGTGTTTTATGTCTATGGGACAGTTTCTTATGTCTATTGGACAGTGTTTTATGTCTATGGGACAGTGTCTTATGTCTATGAGACAGTGTTTTATGTCTATGGAACAGTGTCTTATGTCTATGGGACAGTGTTTTATGTCTCTGGGACAGTGTCTTATGTCTATGGGACAGTGTCATGTCTATGGGACAGTGTTTTATGTCTATGGGACAGTGTTTTATGTCTATGAGACAGTGTTTTATGTCTATGGAACAGTGTCTTATGTCTATGGGACAGTGTTTTATGTCTCTGGGACAGTGTCTTATGTTTATGGGACAGTGTCATGTCTATGGGACAGTGTTTTATGTCTATGGGACAGTGTCGTATGTCTATGGGACAGTGTCTTATGTCTTTTGGAAAGTTTTTTATGTCTATGGGACAGTGCCGTATGTCTATGGGACAGTGTTTTATGTCAATGGGACAGTGTCATATGTCCATGGGACAGTGTCTTATGTCTATGGGACAGTGTCTTGTGTCTATGGGACAGTATCGTATGTTAATGGGACAATGTCTTATGTCTATGGGACAGTGTGTCTTATGTCTATGGGACAGTGTTTTATGTCTATGGGACAGTGTTTTATGTCTATGGAACAGTGTCTTATGTCTATGGGACAGTGTTTTATGTCTATGGGACAGTGTTTTATGTCTATGGGACAGTGTCATGTCAATGGGACAGTGTTTTATGTCTATGGGACAGTGTTTTATGTCTATGGGACAGTGTGTCTTATGTCTATGGGACAGTGTTTTATGTCTATGGGACAGTGTTTTATGTCTATGGAACAGTGTCTTATGTCTATGGGACAGTGTTTTATGTCTATGGGACAGTGTTTTATGTCTATGGGACAGTTTTTCATGTCTATGGGACAGTGTCTTATGTCTATGGGACAGTGTCATGTCTATGGGACAGTGTTTTATGTCTATGGGACAATGTCTTATGTCTATGGGACAGTGTTTTATGTCTATGGGACAGTGTGTCTTATGTCTATGGGACAGTGTTTTATGTCTATGGGACAGTGTTTTATGTCTATGGAACAGTGTCTTATGTCTATGGGACAGTGTTTTATGTCTATGGGACAGTGTTTTATGTCTATGGGACAGTGTTTTATTTCTATGGGACAGTTTTTCATGTCTATGGGACAGTGTTTTATGTCTATGGGACAGTGTCTTATGTCTATGGGACAGTGTTTTATGTCTATGGGACAGTGTCTTATGTCTATGGGACAGTGTCTTATGTCTATGGGACAGTGTCTTATGTGTATGGGGCAGTGTGTCTTATGTCTATGGGACAGTGTCTTATGTCTTTGGGACAGTGTTTTATGTCTATGGGACAGTGTCTTATGTCTATGGGACAGTGCCGTATGTCTATGGGACAGTGTTTTTTGTCAATGGGACAGTGTCTTATGTTTATGGGACAGTGTCTTATGTCTATGGGACAGTATCGTATGTTAATGGGACAGTGTTTTCTGTCTATGGGACAGTGTCATGTCTATGGGACAGTGTTTTATGTCTATGGGACAGTATCTTATGTCTATGGGACAGTGTTTTATGTCTATGGGACAGTGTTTTATTTCTATGGGACAGTGTTTTTTGTCTATGGGGCAGTGTGTCTTATGTCTCTGGGACAGTGTTTTATGTCAATGGGACAGTGTTTTATGTCTCTGGGACAGTGTCTTATGTTTATGGGACAGTGTCTTATGTCTATGGGACAGTGTCGTATGTCCATGGGACAGTGTTTTATGTCTATTGGACAGTGCCGTATGTCTATGGGACAGTGTTTTATGTCAATGGGACAGGGTCTTATGTTTATGGGACAGTGTCTTATGTCTATGGGACTGTATCGTATTTTAATGGGACAGTGTTTTATGTCTATGGGACAGTGTCTTATGTCTATGGGACAGTATCGTATTTTAATGGGACAGTGTTTTATGTCTATGGGACAGTGTCTTATGTCTATGGGACAGTGTTTTATGTTTATGGGACAGTGTCTTATGTCTATGGGACAGTGTCTTATGACTATGGGACAGTGTGTTATGTCTATGGGACAGTGTCTTATGTCTATGGGACAGTGTCTTATGTCTTATGACTATGGGACAGTGTGTTATGTCTATGGGACAGGGTCTTATGTCTATGGGACAGTGTCTTATGTCTATGGGACAGTGTCTTATGTGTATGGGGCAGTGTGTCTTATGTCTATGGGACAGTGTCTTATGTCTTTGGGACAGTGTTTTATGTCTATGGGACAGTGTCTTATGTCTATGGGACAGTGCCGTATGTCTATGGGACAGTGTTTTATGTCAATGGGACAGTGTCTTATGTTTATGGGACAGTGTCTTATGTCTATGGGACAGTATCGTATGTTAATGGGACAGTGTTTTCTGTCAATGGGACAGTGTCATGTCTATGGGACAGTGTTTTATGTCTATGGGACACTATCTTATGTCTATGGGACAGTGTTTTATGTCTATGGGACAGTGTCTTATGTCTTTGGGACAGTGTTTTATGTCTATGGGACAGTGTCTTATGTCTATGGGATAGTGCCGTATGTCTATGGGACAGTGTTTTATGTCAATGGGACAGTGTCTTATGTTTATGGGACAGTGTCTTATGTCTATGGGATAGTATCGTATGTTAATGGGACAGTGTCATGTCTATGGGACAGTGTTTTATGTCTATGGGACAGTTTCTTATGTCTATGGGACAGTGTTTTATGTCTATGGGACAGTGTTTTATGTCTATGGGTTAGTGTCTTATGTCCATGAGACAGTGTTTTATGTCTATGGAACAGTGTCTTATGTCTATGGGACAGTCTTTTATGTCTATGGGACAGTGTCTTATGTCTTTGGGACAGTGTCATGTCTATGGGACAGTGTTTTATGTCTATTGGACAGTTTCTTATGTCTATGGGACAGTGTTGTATGTCTATGGGACAGTGTCTTATGTCTATGGGACAGTGTCTTATGTCTTTTGGACAGTTTTTTATGTCTATGGGACAGTGCCGTATGTCT
Organism: Odontesthes bonariensis; assembly: GCF_027942865.1. Taxonomy (NCBI): domain Eukaryota; kingdom Metazoa; phylum Chordata; class Actinopteri; order Atheriniformes; family Atherinopsidae; genus Odontesthes; species Odontesthes bonariensis. Next base: position 46,656,859 of record NC_134507.1, read on the forward strand.
ATGGGACAGTGTTTTATGTCAATGGGACAGTGTCTTATGTCTATGGGACAGTGTCTTATGTCTATGGGACAGTATCGTATGTTAATGGGACAGTGTTTTATGTCTATGGGACAGTATCTTATGTCTATGGGATAGTGTTTTATGTCTATGGGACAGTTTCTTATGTCTATGGGACAGTGTTTTATGTCTATGGGACAGTGTTTTATTTCTATGGGACAGTGTCTTATGTCTATGGGACAGTGTTTTATGTCTATGGAACAGTGTCTTATGTCTATGGGACAGTGTTTTATGTCTATGTGACAGTGTGTCTTATGTCTATGGGACAGTGTCATGTCTATGCGACAGTGTTTTATGTCTATGGGACAGTGTCTTATGTCTATGGGACAGTGTCTTATGTCTTTGGGACAGTGTTTTATGTCTATGGGACAGTGTCTTATGTCTATGGGATAGTGCCGTATGTCTATGGGACAGTGTTTTATGTCAATGGGACAGTGTCTTATGTTTATGGGACAGTGTCTTATGTCTATGGGATAGTATCGTATGTTAATGGGACAGTGTCATGTCTATGGGACAGTGTTTTATGTCTATGGGACAGTTTCTTATGTCTATGGGACAGTGTTTTATGTCTATGGGACAGTGTTTTATGTCTATGGGTTAGTGTCTTATGTCTATGAGACAGTGTTTTATGTCTATGGAACAGTGTCTTATGTCTATGGGACAGTCTTTTATGTCTATGGGACAGTGTCTTATGTCTTTGGGACAGTGTCATGTCTATGGGACAGTGTTTTATGTCTATTGGACAGTTTCTTATGTCTATGGGACAGTGTCGTATGTCTATGGGACAGTGTCTTATGTCTATGGGACAGTGTCTTATGTCTTTTGGACAGTGTTTTATGTCTATGGGACAGTGCCGTATGTCTATGGGACAGTGTTTTATGTCAATGGGACAGTGTCATATGTCTATGGGACAGTGTCTTATGTCTATGGGACAGTGTCTTATGTCTATGGGACAGTATCGTATGTTAATGGGACAGTGTTTTATGTCTATGGGACAGTGTCTTATGTCTATGGGATAGTGTTTTATGTCTATGGGACAGTTTCTTATGTCTATGGGACAGTGTTTTACATCTATGGGACAGTGTTTTATTTCTATGGGACAGTGTCTTATGTCTATGGGACAGTGTTTTATGTCTATGGAACAGTGTCTTATGTCTATGGGACAGTGTTTTATGTCTATGTGACAGTGTGTCTTATGTCTATGGGACAGTGTCATGTCTATGCGACAGTGTTTTATGTCTATGGGACAGTGTCTTATGTCTATGGGACAGTGTTTTATGTCTATGGGACAGTGTCTTATGTCTATGGGACAGTGTTTTATGTCTATGGGACAGTGTTTTATGTCTATGGGACAGTGTCTTATGTGTATGGGACAGTGTGTCTTATGTCTATGGGACAGTGTCTTATGTCTATGGGACAGTGTTTTATGTCTATGGGACAGTGTGTCTTATGTCTATGGGACAGTGTTTTACATCTATGGGACAGTGTTTTATTTCTATGGGACAGTGTCTTATGTCTATGGGACAGTGTTTTATGTCTACGGGACAGTGTGTCTTATGTCTACGGGACAGTGTTTTATGTCTATGGGACAGTGTCTTAAGTCTATGGGACAGTGTCTTATATCTAAGGGACAAGGTCTTATGTCTATGGGACAGTGTCTTATGTCTATGGGACAGTGTTTTATGTCTATGGAACAGTGTCTTATGTCCATGGGACAGTGTTTTATGTCTATTTGACAGTGTCATGTCCATGGGACAGTGTCTTATGTCTATGGGACAGTGTTGTATGTCTATGGGACAGTGTCATGTCCATGGGACAGTGTCTTATGTCTATGGGACAGTGTCTTATGTCTATGGGACAGCGTTTTATGTCTATGGGACAGTGTGTCTTATGTCTATGGGACAGTTTCTTATGTCTATGGGACAGTGTTTTATGTCTATGGGACAGTGTCGTATGTCTATGGGACAGTGTCGTATGTCTATGGAACAGTGTCTTATGTCAATGGGACAGTGTTTTATGTCTATGGGACAGTGTCTTATGTCTTTGGGACAGTGTTTTATGTCTATGGGACAGTGTCTTATGTCTATGGGACAGTGCCGTATGTCTATGGGACAGTGTTTTATGTCAATGGGACAGTGTCTTATGTTTATGGGACAGTGTCTTATGTCTATGGGACAGTATCGTATGTTAATGGGACAGTGTTTTCTGTCTATGGGACTGTGTCATGTCTATGGGACAGTGTTTTATGTCTATGGGACAGTTTCTTATGTGTATTGGACAGTGTTTTATGTCTATGGGACAGTGTTTTATGTCTATGGGACAGTGTCTTATGTCTATGAGACAGTGTTTTATGTCTATGGAACAGTGTCTTATGTCTATGGGACAGTGTTTTATGTCTCTGGGACAGTGTCTTATGTCTATGGGACAGTGTCATGTCTATGGGACAGTGTTTTATGTCTATGGGACAGTTTTTTATGTCTATGGGACAGTGTCGTATGTCTATTGGACAGTGTCTTATGTCTTTTGGACAGTTTTTTATGTCTATGGGACAGTGCCGTATGTCTATGGGACAGTGTTTTATGTCATTGGGACAGTGTCATATGTCTATGGGACAGTGTCTTATGTCTATGGGACAGTGTCTTATGTCTATGGGACAGTATCGTATGTTAATGGGACAGTGTTTTATGTCTTTGGGACAGTGTCTTATGTCTATGGTATAGTGTTTTATGTCTATGGGACAGTTTATTATGTCTATGGGACAGTGTTTTATGTCTATGGGACAGTGTTTTATTTCTATGGGACAGTGTCTTATGTCTATGGGACAGTGTTTTATCTCTATGGAACAGTGTCTTATGTCCATGGGACAGTGTTTTATGTCTATTTGACAGTGTGTCTTATGTCTATTGGACAGTGTCATGTCTATGCGACAGTGTTTTATGTCTATGGGACAGTGTTTTATGTCTATGGGACAGTGTTTAATGTCTATGGGACAGTGTTTAATGTCTATGGGACAGTGTCTTATGTCTATGGGACAGTGTCATGTCTATGGGACAGTGTTTTATGTCTATGGGACAGTGTCTTATGTCTATGGGACAGTGTCATGTCTATGGGACAGTGTTTTATGTCTATGGGACAGTGTCATGTCTATGCGACAGTGTTTTATGTCTATGAGACAGTGTTTTATGTCTATGGGACAATGTCTTATGTCTATGGGACAGTGTTTTATGTCTATGGGACAGTGTTTTATATCTATGAGACAGTGTCTTATGTCTATGGGACAGTGTTTTATGTCTATGGGACAGTGTTTTATGTCTATGGGACAGTGTCTTATGTCTATGGGATTTGGTTTTATGTCTATGGGAAAGTGTCTTATGTCTATGGGACAGTGTCTTATGTCTATGGGACAGTATCTTATGTCTATGGGACAGTGTCTTATGTCTATGGGACAGTATCTTATGTCTATGGGACAGGGTCTTATGTCTATGGGACAGGGTCTTATGTCTATGGGACAGGGTCTCATGTCTATGGGACAGTATCTTATGTCTATGGGACAGGGTCTTATGTCTATGGGACAGTGTCTTATGTCTATGGGGCAGTGTGTCTTATGTCTATGGGACAATGTCTTATGTCTATGGGACAGTGTTTTATGTCTATGGGAAAGTGTCTTTTGTCTATGGGACAGTGTCTTATGTCTATGGGACAGTATCTTATGTCTATGGGACAGTGTCTTATGTCTATGGGACAGTATCTTATGTCTATGGGACAGGGTTTTATGTGTATGGGACAGTGTCTCATGTCTATGGGGCAGTGTGTCTTATGTCTATGGGACAATGTTTTATGTCTATGGGACAGTGTGTCTTATGTCTATGGGACAGTGTTTTATGTCTATGGGACAGTGTCTTAAGTCTATGGGACAGTGTCTTATGTCTATGGGACAAGGTCTTATGTCTATGGGACAGTGTCTTATGTCTATGGGACAGTGTCGTATGTCTATGGGACAGTGTCTTATGTCTATGGGACAGTGTTTTATGTCTATTGGACATTGTCGTATGTCTCTGGGACAGTGTTGTATGTCTATGGGACAGTGTCATATGTCTCTGAGACAGTGTTGTATGTCTATGGGACAGTGTCATGTCCATGGGACAGTGTCTTATGTCTATGGGACAGTGTCATGTCCATGGGACAGTATCTTATGTCTATGGGACAGTGTCTTATGTCTATGGGACAGCGTTTTATGTCTATGGGACAGTGTGTCTTATGTCTATGGGACAGTTTCTTATGTCTATGGGACAGTGTTTTATGTCTATGGGACAGTGTCGTATGTCTATGGGACAGTGTCGTATGTCTATGGAACAGTGTCTTATGTCTATGGGACAGTGTTTTATGTCTATGGGACAGTGTCTTATGTCTTTGGGACAGTGTTTTATGTCTATGGGACAGTATCTTATGTCTATGGGACAGTGCCGTATGTCTATGGGACAGTGTTTTATGTCAATGGGACAGTGTCTTATGTTTATGGGACAGTGTCTTATGTCTATGGGACAGTATCGTATGTTAATGGGACAGTGTTTTCTGTCTATGGGACAGTGTCATGTCTATGGGACAGTGTTTTATGTCTATGGGACAGTTTCTTATGTCTATTGGACAGTGTTTTATGTCTATGGGACAGTGTTTTATGTCTATGGGACAGTGTCTTATGTCTATGAGACAGTGTTTTATGTCTATGGAACAGTGTCTTATGTCTATGGGACAGTGTTTTATGTCTCTGGGACAGTGTCTTATGTCTATGGGACAGTGTCATGTCTATGGGACAGTGTTTTATGTCTATGGGACAGTTTTTTATGTCTATGGGACAGTGTCGTATGTCTATTGGACAGTGTCTTATGTCTTTTGGACAGTTTTTTATGTCTATGGGACAGTGCCGTATGTCTATGGGACAGTGTTTTATGTCAATGGGACAGTGTCATATGTCTATGGGACAGTGTCTTATGTCTATGGGACAGTGTCTTATGTCTATGGGACAGTATCGTATGTTAATGGGACAGTGTTTTATGTCTATGGGACAGTGTCTTATGTCTATGGTATAGTGTTTTATGTCTATGGGACAGTGTTTTATTTCTATGGGACAGTGTCTTATGTCTATGGGACAGTGTTTTATGTCTATGGAACAGTGTCTTATGTCCATGGGACAGTGTTTTATGTCTATTTGACAGTGTCATGTCCATGGGACAGTGTCTTATGTCTATGGGACAGTGTTGTATGTCTATGGGACAGTGTCATGTCCATGGGACAGTGTCTTATGTCTATGGGACAGTGTCTTATGTCTATGGGACAGCGTTTTATGTCTATGGGACAGTGTGTCTTATGTCTATGGGACAGTTTCTTATGTCTATGGGACAGTGTTTTATGTTTATGGGACAGTGTCGTATGTCTATGGGACAGTGTCGTATGTCTATGGAACAGTGTCTTATGTCTATGGGACAGTGTTTTATGTCTATGGGACAGTGTCTTATGTCTTTGGGACAGTGTTTTATGTCTATGGGACAGTGTCTTATGTCTATGGGACAGTGTCGTATGTCTATGGGACAGTGTTTTATGTCAATGGGACAGTGTCTTATGTTTATGGGACAGTGTCTTATGTCTATGGGACAGTATCGTATGTTAATGGGACAGTGTTTTCTGTCTATGGGACAGTGTCATGTCTATGGGACAGTGTTTTATGTCTATGGGACAGTTTCTTATGTCTATTGGACAGTGTTTTATGTCTATGGGACAGTGTTTTATGTCTATGGGACAGTGTCTTATGTCTATGAGACAGTGTTTTATGTCTATGGAACAGTGTCTTATGTCTATGGGACAGTGTTTTATGTCTCTGGGACAGTGTCTTATGTCTATGGGACAGTGTCATGTCTATGGGACAGTGTTTTATGTCTATGGGACAGTTTTTTATGTCTATGGGACAGTGTCGTATGTCTATTGGACAGTGTCTTATGTCTTTTGGACAGTTTTTTATGTCTATGGGACAGTGCCGTATGTCTATGGGACAGTGTTTTATGTCAATGGGACAGTGTCATATGTCTATGGGACAGTGTCTTATGTCTATGGGACAGTATCGTATGTTAATGGGACAGTGTTTTATGTCTATGGGACAGTGTCTTATGTCTATGGTATAGTGTTTTATGTCTATGGGACAGTTTATTATGTCTATGGGACAGTGTTTTATGTCTATGGGACAGTGTTTTATTTCTATGGGACAGTGTCTTATGTCTATGGGACAGTGTTTTATGTCTATGGAACAGTGTCTTATGTCCATGGGACAGTGTTTTATGTCTATTTGACAGTGTGTCTTATGTCTATTGGACAGTGTCATGTCTATGCGACAGTGTTTTATGTCTATGGGACAGTGTTTTATGTCTATGGGACAGTGTTTATTGTCTATGGGACAGTGTTTAATGTCTATGGGACAGTGTCTTATGTCTATGGGACAGTGTCATGTCTATGGGACAGTGTTTTATGTCTATGGGACAGTGTCATGTCTATGCGACAGTGTTTTATGTCTATGGGACAGTGTTTTATGTCTATGGGACAATGTCTTATGTCTATGGGACAGTGTTTTATGTCTATGGGACAGTGTTTTATGTCTATGGGACAGTGTTTTATATCTATGAGACAGTGTCTTATGTCTATGGGACAGTGTTTTTTGTCTATGGGACAGTGTTTTATGTCTATGGGACAGTGTCTTATGTCTATGGGATTTGGTTTTATGTCTATGGGAAAGTGTCTTATGTCTATGGGACAGTGTCTTATGTCTATGGGACAGTATCTTATGTCTATGGGACAGTGTCTTATGTCTATGGGACAGTATCTTATGTCTATGGGACAGGGTCTTATGTCTATGGGACAGTATCTTATGTCTATGGGACAGGGTCTTATGTCTATGGGACAGTGTCTTATGTCTATGGGGCAGTGTGTCTTATGTCTATGGGACAATGTTTTATGTCTATGGGACAGTGTTTTATGTCTACGGGACAGTGTGTCTTATGTCTACGGGACAGTGTTTTATGTCTATGGGACAGTGTCTTAAGTCTATGGGACAGTGTCTTATATCTAAGGGACAAGGTCTTATGTCTATGGGACAGTGTCGTATGTCTATGGGACAGTGTCTTATGTCTATGGGACAGTGTTTTATGTCTCTGGGACAGTGTTGTATGTCTATGGGACAGTGTCATGTCCATGGGACAGTGTTGTATGTCTATGGGACAGTGTCGTATGTCTCTGAGACAGTGTCTTATGTCTATGGGACAGGGTCTTATGTCTATGGGACAGTGTCGTATGTCTATGAGACAGTTTCTTATATCTATGGGACAGTGTCTTATGTCTATGGGGCAGTGTGTCTTATGTCTATGGGACAGTGTTTTATGTCTATGGGACAGTGTCGTATGTCTATGGGACAGTGTCTTATGTCTATGGGACAGTGTTTTATGTCTATGGGACAGTGTCTTATGTCTTTGGGACAGTGTTTTATGTCTATGGGACAGTGTCTTATGTCTATGGGATAGTGCCGTATGTCTCTGGGACAGTGTTTTATGTCAATGGGACAGTGTCTTATGTTTATGGGACAGTGTCTTATGTCTATGGGATAGTATCGTATGTTAATGGGACAGTGTCATGTCTATGGGACAGTGTTTTATGTCTATGGGACAGTTTCTTATGTCTATGGGACAGTGTTTTATGTCTATGGGACAGTGTTTTATGTCTATGGGTTAGTGTCTTATGTCCATGAGACAGTGTTTTATGTCTATGGAACAGTGTCTTATGTCTATGGGACAGTCTTTTATGTCTATGGGACAGTGTCTTATGTCTTTGGGACAGTGTCATGTCTATGGGACAGTGTTTTATGTCTATTGGACAGTTTCTTATGTCTATGGGACAGTGTTGTATGTCTATGGGACAGTGTCTTATGTCTATGGGACAGTGTCTTATGTCTTTTGGACAGTTTTTTATGTCTATGGGACAGTGCCGTATGTCTATGGGACAGTGTTTTATGTCAATGGGACCTTGTCTTATGTCTATGGGACAGTGTCTTATGTCTATGGGACAGTATCGTATGTTAATGGGACAGTGTTTTATGTCTATGGGACAGTATCTTATGTCTATGGGATAGTGTTTTATGTCTATGGGACAGTTTCTTATGTCTATGGGACAGTGTTTTATGTCTATGGGACAGTGTTTTATTTCTATGGGACAGTGTCTTATGTCTATGGGACAGTGTTTTATGTCTATGGAACAGTGTCTTATGTCTATGGGACAGTGTTTTATGTCTATGTGACAGTGTGTCTTATGTCTATGGGACAGTGTCATGTCTATGCGACAGTGTTTTATGTCTATGGGACAGTGTCGTATGTCTATGGGACAGTGTCTTATGTCTATGGGACAGTGTTTTATGTCTATGGGACAGTGTCTTATGTCTTTGGGACAGTGTTTTATGTCTATGGGACAGTGTCTTATGTCTATGGGATAGTGCCGTATGTCTATGGGACAGTGTTTTATGTCAATGGGACAGTGTCTTATGTTTATGGGACAGTGTCTTATGTCTATGGGATAGTATCGTATGTTAATGGGACAGTGTCATGTCTATGGGACAGTGTTTTATGTCTATGGGACAGTTTCTTATGTCTATGGGACAGTGTTTTATGTCTATGGGACAGTGTTTTATGTCTATGGGTTAGTGTCTTATGTCTATGAGACAGTGTTTTATGTCTATGGAACAGTGTCTTATGTCTATGGGACAGTCTTTTATGTCTATGGGACAGTGTCTTATGTCTTTGGGACAGTGTCATGTCTATGGGACAGTGTTTTATGTCTATTGGACAGTTTCTTATGTCTATGGGACAGTGTCGTATGTCTATGGGACAGTGTCTTATGTCTATGGGACAGTGTCTTATGTCTTTTGGACAGTTTTTTATGTCTATGGGACAGTGCCGTATGTCTATGGGACAGTGTTTTATGTCAATGGGACAGTGTCATATGTCTATGGGACAGTGTCTTATGTCTATGGGACAGTATCGTATGTTAATGGGACAGTGTTTTATGTCTATGGGACAGTGTCTTATGTCTATGGGATAGTGTTTTATGTCTATGGGACAGTTTCTTATGTCTATGGGACAGTGTTTTACATCTATGGGACAGTGTTTTATTTCTATGGGACAGTGTCTTATGTCTATGGGACAGTGTTTTATGTCTATGGAACAGTGTCTTATGTCTATGGGACAGTGTTTTATGTCTATGTGACAGTGTGTCTTATGTCTATGGGACAGTGTCATGTCTATGCGACAGTGTTTTATGTCTATGGGACAGTGTCTTATGTCTATGGGATAGTGTTTTATGTCTATGGGACAGTTTCTTATGTCTATGGGACAGTGTTTTATGTCTATGGGACAGTGTTTTATTTCTATGGGACAGTGTCTTATGTCTATGGGACAGTGTTTTATGTCTATGGAACAGTGTCTTATGTCTATGGGACAGTGTTTTATGTCTATGTGACAGTGTGTCTTATGTCTATGGGACAGTGTCATGTCTATGCGACAGTGTTTTATGTCTATGGGACAGTGTCGTATGTCTATGGGACAGTGTCTTATGTCTATGGGACAGTGTTTTATGTCTATGGGACAGTGTCTTATGTCTTTGGGACAGTGTTTTATGTCTATGGGACAGTGTCTTATGTCTATGGGATAGTGCCGTATGTCTATGGGACAGTGTTTTATGTCAATGGGACAGTGTCTTATGTTTATGGGACAGTGTCTTATGTCTATGGGATAGTATCGTATGTTAATGGGACAGTGTCATGTCTATGGGACAGTGTTTTATGTCTATGGGACAGTTTCTTATGTCTATGGGACAGTGTTTTATGTCTATGGGACAGTGTTTTATGTCTATGGGTTAGTGTCTTATGTCTATGAGACAGTGTTTTATGTCTATGGAACAGTGTCTTATGTCTATGGGACAGTCTTTTATGTCTATGGGACAGTGTCTTATGTCTTTGGGACAGTGTCATGTCTATGGGACAGTGTTTTATGTCTATTGGACAGTTTCTTATGTCTATGGGACAGTGTCGTATGTCTATGGGACAGTGTCTTATGTCTATGGGACAGTGTCTTATGTCTTTTGGACAGTTTTTTATGTCTATGGGACAGTGCCGTATGTCTATGGGACAGTGTTTTATGTCAATGGGACAGTGTCATATGTCTATGGGACAGTGTCTTATGTCTATGGGACAGTATCGTATGTTAATGGGACAGTGTTTTATGTCTATGGGACAGTGTCTTATGTCTATGGGATAGTGTTTTATGTCTATGGGACAGTTTCTTATGTCTATGGGACAGTGTTTTACATCTATGGGACAGTGTTTTATTTCTATGGGACAGTGTCTTATGTCTATGGGACAGTGTTTTATGTCTATGGAACAGTGTCTTATGTCTATGGGACAGTGTTTTATGTCTATGTGACAGTGTGTCTTATGTCTATGGGACAGTGTCATGTCTATGCGACAGTGTTTTATGTCTATGGGACAGTGTCTTATGTCTATGGGACAGTGTTTTATGTCTATGGGACAGTGTCTTATGTCTATGGGACAGTGTTTTATGTCTATGGGACAGTGTCTTATGTGTATGGGACAGTGTGTCTTATGTCTATGGGACAGTGTCTTATGTCTATGGGACAGTGTTTTATGTCTATGGGACAGTGTGTCTTATGTCTATGGGACAGTGTTTTACATCTATGGGACAGTGTTTTATTTCTATGGGACAGTGTCTTATGTCTATGGGACAGTGTTTTATGTCTATGGAACAGTGTCTTATGTCTATGGGACAGTGTTTTATGTCTATGTGACAGTGTGTCTTATGTCTATGGGACAGTGTCATGTCTATGCGACAGTGTTTTATGTCTATGGGACAGTGTTTTATGTCTATGGGACAGTTTCTTATGTCTATTGGACAGTGTTTTATGTCTATGGGACAGTGTTTTATGTCTATGGGACAGTGTCTTATGTCTATGAGACAGTGTTTTATGTCTATGGAACAGTGTCTTATGTCTATGGGACAGTGTTTTATGTCTCTGGGACAGTGTCTTATGTCTATGGGACAGTGTCATGTCTATGGGACAGTGTTTTATGTCTATGGGACAGTTTTTTATGTCTATGGGACAGTGTCGTATGTCTATTGGACAGTGTCTTATGTCTTTTGGACAGTTTTTTATGTCTATGGGACAGTGCCGTATGTCTATGGGACAGTGTTTTATGTCAATGGGACAGTGTCATATGTCTATGGGACAGTGTCTTATGTCTATGGGACAGTATCGTATGTTAATGGGACAGTGTTTTATGTCTATGGGACAGTGTCTTATGTCTATGGTATAGTGTTTTATGTCTATGGGACAGTTTATTATGTCTATGGGACAGTGTTTTATGTCTATGGGACAGTGTTTTATTTCTATGGGACAGTGTCTTATGTCTATGGGACAGTGTTTTATGTCTATGGAACAGTGTCTTATGTCCATGGGACAGTGTTTTATGTCTATTTGACAGTGTGTCTTATGTCTATTGGACAGTGTCATGTCTATGCGACAGTGTTTTATGTCTATGGGACAGTGTTTTATGTCTATGGGACAGTGTTTATTGTCTATGGGACAGTGTTTAATGTCTATGGGACAGTGTCTTATGTCTATGGGACAGTGTCATGTCTATGGGACAGTGTTTTATGTCTATGGGACAGTGTCATGTCTATGCGACAGTGTTTTATGTCTATGGGACAGTGTTTTATGTCTATGGGACAATGTCTTATGTCTATGGGACAGTGTTTTATGTCTATGGGACAGTGTTTTATGTCTATGGGACAGTGTTTTATATCTATGAGACAGTGTCTTATGTCTATGGGACAGTGTTTTTTGTCTATGGGACAGTGTTTTATGTCTATGGGACAGTGTCTTATGTCTATGGGATTTGGTTTTATGTCTATGGGAAAGTGTCTTATGTCTATGGGACAGTGTCTTATGTCTATGGGACAGTATCTTATGTCTATGGGACAGTGTCTTATGTCTATGGGACAGTATCTTATGTCTATGGGACAGGGTCTTATGTCTATGGGACAGTATCTTATGTCTATGGGACAGGGTCTTATGTCTATGGGACAGTGTCTTATGTCTATGGGGCAGTGTGTCTTATGTCTATGGGACAATGTTTTATGTCTATGGGACAGTGTTTTATGTCTACGGGACAGTGTGTCTTATGTCTACGGGACAGTGTTTTATGTCTATGGGACAGTGTCTTAAGTCTATGGGACAGTGTCTTATATCTAAGGGACAAGGTCTTATGTCTATGGGACAGTGTCGTATGTCTATGGGACAGTGTCTTATGTCTATGGGACAGTGTTTTATGTCTCTGGGACAGTGTTGTATGTCTATGGGACAGTGTCATGTCCATGGGACAGTGTTGTATGTCTATGGGACAGTGTCGTATGTCTCTGAGACAGTGTCTTATGTCTATGGGACAGGGTCTTATGTCTATGGGACAGTGTCGTATGTCTATGAGACAGTTTCTTATATCTATGGGACAGTGTCTTATGTCTATGGGGCAGTGTGTCTTATGTCTATGGGACAGTGTTTTATGTCTATGGGACAGTGTCGTATGTCTATGGGACAGTGTCTTATGTCTATGGGACAGTGTTTTATGTCTATGGGACAGTGTCTTATGTCTTTGGGACAGTGTTTTATGTCTATGGGACAGTGTCTTATGTCTATGGGATAGTGCCGTATGTCTCTGGGACAGTGTTTTATGTCAATGGGACAGTGTCTTATGTTTATGGGACAGTGTCTTATGTCTATGGGATAGTATCGTATGTTAATGGGACAGTGTCATGTCTATGGGACAGTGTTTTATGTCTATGGGACAGTTTCTTATGTCTATGGGACAGTGTTTTATGTCTATGGGACAGTGTTTTATGTCTATGGGTTAGTGTCTTATGTCCATGAGACAGTGTTTTATGTCTATGGAACAGTGTCTTATGTCTATGGGACAGTCTTTTATGTCTATGGGACAGTGTCTTATGTCTTTGGGACAGTGTCATGTCTATGGGACAGTGTTTTATGTCTATTGGACAGTTTCTTATGTCTATGGGACAGTGTTGTATGTCTATGGGACAGTGTCTTATGTCTATGGGACAGTGTCTTATGTCTTTTGGACAGTTTTTTATGTCTATGGGACAGTGCCGTATGTCTATGGGACAGTGTTTTATGTCAATGGGACCTTGTCTTATGTCTATGGGACAGTGTCTTATGTCTATGGGACAGTATCGTATGTTAATGGGACAGTGTTTTATGTCTATGGGACAGTATCTTATGTCTATGGGATAGTGTTTTATGTCTATGGGACAGTTTCTTATGTCTATGGGACAGTGTTTTATGTCTATGGGACAGTGTTTTATTTCTATGGGACAGTGTCTTATGTCTATGGGACAGTGTTTTATGTCTATGGAACAGTGTCTTATGTCTATGGGACAGTGTTTTATGTCTATGTGACAGTGTGTCTTATGTCTATGGGACAGTGTCATGTCTATGCGACAGTGTTTTATGTCTATGGGACAGTGTCGTATGTCTATGGGACAGTGTCTTATGTCTATGGGACAGTGTTTTATGTCTATGGGACAGTGTCTTATGTCTTTGGGACAGTGTTTTATGTCTATGGGACAGTGTCTTATGTCTATGGGATAGTGCCGTATGTCTATGGGACAGTGTTTTATGTCAATGGGACAGTGTCTTATGTTTATGGGACAGTGTCTTATGTCTATGGGATAGTATCGTATGTTAATGGGACAGTGTCATGTCTATGGGACAGTGTTTTATGTCTATGGGACAGTTTCTTATGTCTATGGGACAGTGTTTTATGTCTATGGGACAGTGTTTTATGTCTATGGGTTAGTGTCTTATGTCTATGAGACAGTGTTTTATGTCTATGGAACAGTGTCTTATGTCTATGGGACAGTCTTTTATGTCTATGGGACAGTGTCTTATGTCTTTGGGACAGTGTCATGTCTATGGGACAGTGTTTTATGTCTATTGGACAGTTTCTTATGTCTATGGGACAGTGTCGTATGTCTATGGGACAGTGTCTTATGTCTATGGGACAGTGTCTTATGTCTTTTGGACAGTTTTTTATGTCTATGGGACAGTGCCGTATGTCTATGGGACAGTGTTTTATGTCAATGGGACAGTGTCATATGTCTATGGGACAGTGTCTTATGTCTATGGGACAGTATCGTATGTTAATGGGACAGTGTTTTATGTCTATGGGACAGTGTCTTATGTCTATGGGATAGTGTTTTATGTCTATGGGACAGTTTCTTATGTCTATGGGACAGTGTTTTACATCTATGGGACAGTGTTTTATTTCTATGGGACAGTGTCTTATGTCTATGGGACAGTGTTTTATGTCTATGGAACAGTGTCTTATGTCTATGGGACAGTGTTTTATGTCTATGTGACAGTGTGTCTTATGTCTATGGGACAGTGTCATGTCTATGCGACAGTGTTTTATGTCTATGGGACAGTGTCTTATGTCTATGGGATAGTGTTTTATGTCTATGGGACAGTTTCTTATGTCTATGGGACAGTGTTTTATGTCTATGGGACAGTGTTTTATTTCTATGGGACAGTGTCTTATGTCTATGGGACAGTGTTTTATGTCTATGGAACAGTGTCTTATGTCTATGGGACAGTGTTTTATGTCTATGTGACAGTGTGTCTTATGTCTATGGGACAGTGTCATGTCTATGCGACAGTGTTTTATGTCTATGGGACAGTGTCGTATGTCTATGGGACAGTGTCTTATGTCTATGGGACAGTGTTTTATGTCTATGGGACAGTGTCTTATGTCTTTGGGACAGTGTTTTATGTCTATGGGACAGTGTCTTATGTCTATGGGATAGTGCCGTATGTCTATGGGACAGTGTTTTATGTCAATGGGACAGTGTCTTATGTTTATGGGACAGTGTCTTATGTCTATGGGATAGTATCGTATGTTAATGGGACAGTGTCATGTCTATGGGACAGTGTTTTATGTCTATGGGACAGTTTCTTATGTCTATGGGACAGTGTTTTATGTCTATGGGACAGTGTTTTATGTCTATGGGTTAGTGTCTTATGTCTATGAGACAGTGTTTTATGTCTATGGAACAGTGTCTTATGTCTATGGGACAGTCTTTTATGTCTATGGGACAGTGTCTTATGTCTTTGGGACAGTGTCATGTCTATGGGACAGTGTTTTATGTCTATTGGACAGTTTCTTATGTCTATGGGACAGTGTCGTATGTCTATGGGACAGTGTCTTATGTCTATGGGACAGTGTCTTATGTCTTTTGGACAGTTTTTTATGTCTATGGGACAGTGCCGTATGTCTATGGGACAGTGTTTTATGTCAATGGGACAGTGTCATATGTCTATGGGACAGTGTCTTATGTCTATGGGACAGTATCGTATGTTAATGGGACAGTGTTTTATGTCTATGGGACAGTGTCTTATGTCTATGGGATAGTGTTTTATGTCTATGGGACAGTTTCTTATGTCTATGGGACAGTGTTTTACATCTATGGGACAGTGTTTTATTTCTATGGGACAGTGTCTTATGTCTATGGGACAGTGTTTTATGTCTATGGAACAGTGTCTTATGTCTATGGGACAGTGTTTTATGTCTATGTGACAGTGTGTCTTATGTCTATGGGACAGTGTCATGTCTATGCGACAGTGTTTTATGTCTATGGGACAGTGTCTTATGTCTATGGGACAGTGTTTTATGTCTATGGGACAGTGTCTTATGTCTATGGGACAGTGTTTTATGTCTATGGGACAGTGTCTTATGTGTATGGGACAGTGTGTCTTATGTCTATGGGACAGTGTCTTATGTCTATGGGACAGTGTTTTATGTCTATGGGACAGTGTGTCTTATGTCTATGGGACAGTGTTTTACATCTATGGGACAGTGTTTTATTTCTATGGGACAGTGTCTTATGTCTATGGGACAGTGTTTTATGTCTATGGAACAGTGTCTTATGTCTATGGGACAGTGTTTTATGTCTATGTGACAGTGTGTCTTATGTCTATGGGACAGTGTCATGTCTATGCGACAGTGTTTTATGTCTATGGGACAGTGTCTTATGTCTATGGGACAGTGTTTTATGTCTATGGGACAGTGTCTTATGTCTATGGGACAGTGTTTTATGTCTATGGGACAGTGTTTTATGTCTATGGGACAGTGTCTTATGTCTATGGGACAGTGTTTTATGTCTATGGGACAGTGTGTCTTATGTCTATGGGACAGTGTCTTATATGTCTTTAGGATTCAGAGTGCATCATAGCACAGAAACTGCACTGCTGAAAGTTACCGATGATCTCCTCTTAGCCTCTGATAGCGGACTTGTGTCTGTGCTTGTCCTGTTGGATCTCAGTGCTGCATTTGACACGGTCGATCACAGTATCTTATTACAGAGACTTGAACATGTTATTGGGATGAAAGGAACTGCATTAGGCTGGTTTAAGTCATATTTATCTGATAGATTTCAGTTTGTTCTTGTAAATGAAGAATCTTCCTCACACACCGGAGTAAGTCATGGAGTTCCCCAGGGTTCTGTGCTTGGACCGATTCTTTTCACTTTATACATGCTTCCATTAGGTAACATTATTAGACAGCATGGCATAAATTTCCATTGCTATGCTGATGATACTCAGCTGTACTTATCTATAAAACCAGATGAACCCAATAGGTTGGTCAGACTACAAGCATGTCTTAAAGACATAAACACCTGGATGACTCAGAACTGTCTGCTTCTAAATTCAGATAAACTGAAGTCGTTATCTTTGGACCTGAGCGCTTCAGGGAGAAACTGTCTAGCTATATAGTTACTCTAGATGGTATTTCCTTGGCTTCTAGTTCTACAGTGAGGAACCTTGGAGTTATTTTTGACCAGAACTTATCATTTGACTCGCATATAAAACAGGTTTCTAGGACTGCCTTCTTTCACCTTCGTAATATTGTTAAAATCAGGAACATCCTGTCTCAGAGTGATGCAGAAAAACTAATTCATGCATTTGTTACTTCAAGATTGGACTACTGTAATTCTTTATTATTGGGCTGTCCCACATATTCTCTGAAAAGCCTTCAGTTGATCCAAAATGCTGCAGCCAGAGTTTTGATGAGAACTAACAGGAGAGATCATATTTCTCCAGTTTTAGCTTCTCTTCATTGGCTCCCTGTTAAATTCAGAATAGAATTTAAGATTCTTCTCCTTACATATAAAGCTCTTAATGACCGAGCTCCATCATATCTTAAAGATCTCATTGTAAGATATTTTCCTAACAGAGCACTTCATTCCCAAACTGCAGGTTTACTTGAGGTTCCCAGAGTTTCTAAAAGTAGAATGGGAGGCAGAGCCTTCAGTTATCAGGCCCCTCTCTTGTGGAATAAGCTGCCAGTAAATGTCCGGGAAGCAGACACCCTTTCCACTTTTAAGACCAGGCTTAAAACTTTCCTTTTTTATAAAGCTTATAGTTAGGTCTGTTGAATCTGATAGTGTGTCTGCTAGTGTGTCTTGTCCTGCCTCCACCTCTGGCACCCTCTATACTTTCATTACCCCCTACCCGAACCAGGGTTTGAATCCCATTCCCGCTTATCTTACCTCTTTTATTTCTCCCCCTACCCGAACCAGGGTTTGCATCCCCACCCCGCTGTGACTGGTGTGCAGTTGGTGAGAGGCTGAGGTAGCTTGTGGCTGTAAAAAGATGGTTGTTGCGGTGTGAGGAGCAGATCTATATAGGGAGTATAGGGAATTACTCACTGAGTCTGGTCCTTTATTTATTTATTTATTTATTTATTTTTTCGTTAGCACAAGTTTCTTGTGTTTACCTTGAATAGGGATGGCTCAGGTAATCCTGAAACATCCCATAGTTAAGCTGCTATAGGCCTAGACTGCTGGGGGGCCTCATCTGTCCCACCTTTCCTCACTTTACTCTCTTTATGTATATGTGATATTATTGTGGTCATTAACTCGTGTTTCCCTGTTCCAACAGATATTCTTTGAATGGTGTTACAGTGCCCCCCCCCCCTTTCTGTCTTCTCAAACCCCAGCTGGTGGAGGCGGATGGCCACCCTTCCTGAGTCTGGTTCTGCCAGAGGTTTCTTCCTGTTAAAAGGGAGTCG
Organism: Odontesthes bonariensis; assembly: GCF_027942865.1. Taxonomy (NCBI): domain Eukaryota; kingdom Metazoa; phylum Chordata; class Actinopteri; order Atheriniformes; family Atherinopsidae; genus Odontesthes; species Odontesthes bonariensis. The sequence goes on from NC_134507.1 coordinate 46,675,154, forward strand.
TTTCTCTCCACAGTCGCCTCAGGCACGCTCAGGCCGGGAGATTGGACCGAAAAACAAAAAGTTTTCAGTGCAATCTGTTGGTTTTCTTAGCTAGGAAATTGTTTTTGAATTGGCTCCATATGAACGAATTGGATTATTTTATGAATTATGATTATTATTAATTAACTGAATACCAATTGGCTTGAATTGGACTTACTATCTAAGTGCCTTGAGATGAAATTTGTTGTATTTGGCGCTATATAAATAAAAATGAATTTAATTGAATTGAATTGAATTATGTCTATGGGACAGTGTCTTATGTCTATGGGACAGTTTCTTATGTCTATGGGACAGTGTTTTATGTCTATGGGACAGTGTCTTATGTCTATGGGACAGTGTGTCTTATGTCTATGGGACAGTGTTAGGATCATAGGGTTAGGGCAGTGCTGCAGGTGGGCAGGGAGGGGACAACCTGTCACAAATTGTTGACACAAACAATGAAATGTGTAAAAGTTTTTATTCATACACTGGAGATTGCACGAACAAAAGGGTCATTTTCTATTGTTAGTTTTGATTTATTTACAGTATTCTTTACACCCCAGTTGTCTTAATCAGTCACACTTGTATTTAGGCATCTCTAATGTTGATAAACCGTTATATTAAAGGTTGGGTCTGTGATGTTTTCTGGAGCATTTTTTATCATATTGTCTGAAAACCTCCTCACGACCCCATTGCACCCACTAAAATAGAATGTTTGGGAAAAAAACTAAATCTTTTAGTCCATTGTAGAGGGTCTAGCAAGAGGAAATGTCTGACCAATAGAAGTAATGATGAGAGTTACTTCTATTGGATTCTGACACGCCAATCAACCGTCAGCCCCCCTCCCCCCTCCCCCCTGCGCGTTCACAGACTCGTGACTCGTTCATGTGTTTTGAGGGCGTGGTTTTGAGGGGTGGGCTGAAGGGAGAGGCAAGGTTGTGTATTTTCAAAAATATAGCTTGCAGGAACCGTTTTTCCAAGATCTCAGACCCCACCTTTAATGGGCATAAGTAGCAGTTTCGATATCTATGCAACACAAGATTGAACTTTAAAGACATCCAGAACCTAAACATTAGCTCGTGTAAGCAGATCTTTAAGAATTGTTCAGTTGGCAGGGTGGTATATTTGATTTATTCTCTTATTTTATTTTCTATTTTTGAATTTAAAAGTCCAACGTGTCGTCAGAAACGTCTGTTGGGGCCAGCCCAGAGCTATAGAGTAATAATCTTTTTATACCACTCTGGGCCAGCCCCTTCTTTCTTCGGACGCGTGACGTTCGTTGTCTGTTGCCACGGAAACGAGAAGCCGTTAACCAAGCTCCAACCATAGCTTTGTTAGCTTTAAAGTTTCCAACCGAGTTATGCCAACCAAAGAGAAGTTCTACACTATTTAGCTATCCAGATAGGAACCTATGAATATAAGGTGGGGTTAGGGTTAGGGTAGACATGCTACACCACGATTTACGGCTGGAGTGGATCCGAAGGAGGGTATCCGCTGGCTTCAATTTGTCCAAGTGCCCCGAGTGCTTCGATGAACTCCTGAGCCGTGAGGATGGAGAAGAAGAACGCAAAATTATCCAGTTCCTGGACGTTGTACCTGAAGAATCGCCATCATATATTCTGTTTTTCAAAAGCGTTACAGAGGAAGAAATTGAAGTTAAAGTTCCTCTTGGTAAGTGTGGCGCGGTGAGGGTTATATGTGATCATTTACAGCTCATTTACATGTGTGTGTTTTATCGTTTCTACCATACAAACAACCCCAAGTGCAAAAAAGATGGTATGGCGCAAGAAAAGGCAGGGGAAGTAAGGGGGCCCAAAACAGCTGGTGGGATTTCTTGAAAGTTATCAGGTTAATTGGCAGCAAGTTAGAGGCATGATTGGGAATAAAATGAGCACTTCATAGAGGTTCAGCAATCTACAAAAAGCTGTACAAACTGTGGAGGAATTTCAGAATAATAAGACTGAATAAGCCATCATCTCCACTACATAATATAATCCAAAGATTTCTTGAATTGTGAGACATGTTTGTGAGCAAGGGAGACTACCAAAATCAGTTTAGTATCTTTTTGATTTCGGCCATTAATCGGTCATTAACACCAACAGCACTGAAAACCCATTTCATCATGCACTCCTCATACTTTAGTAAGAGAGCTGGATGTGGAGGTGAAAGCAGGTTAAAAAGCAGGTTAAGGCTCTGTCGGGCACAGAAGAAACCATATGTGAACATGACTGAGGAATTCAATTAAATTCAATTCATTTTTATTTATATAGCGCCAAATACAACAAATGTCATCTCAAGGCACTTAGATAATAATTCAAGCCAATTGGAATTCAATTAATTGTAATCATAATTATTCATAAAATAATCCAATTCGTTCATGTAGAGCCAATTCAAAAACAATTTCCTAGCTAAGGAAACCAACAGATTGCACTGAAAACTTTTTGTTTTTCGGTCCAATCTCCCGGCCTGAGCGTGCCTGAGGCGACTGTGGAGAGAAACGACTCCCTTTGAACAGGAAGAAACCTCTGGCAGAACCAGAACCAGGAAGGGTGGCCATCCGCCTCCACCGCACTGTAACACCATTCAAAGGATATCTGTTGGAACAGGGAAACACGAGTTAATGACCACAATAATGTCACATATACATAAAGAGAGTAAAGTGAGGAAAGGTGTGACAGATGAAGCCCCCCAGCAGGCTGGGCCTATAGCAGCTTAACTACAGGATCACCTGAGCCATCCCTAACTATAAGCTTTATCAAAAAGGAAAGTTTTAAGCCTGGTCTTAAAAGTGGAAAGGGTGTCTGCTTCCTGAAGCCAAACTAACAGCTGGTTCCACAGAGAGGGGCCTGATAACTGAAGGCTCTGCCTCCCAAACTGGCAGCTGGTTCCACAGAGAGGGGCCTGATAACTGAGGGCTCTGCCTCCCAAACTGGCAGCTGGTTCCACAGAGAGGGGCCTGATAACTGAGGGCTCTGCCTCCCAAACTGGCAGCTGGTTCCACAGAGAGGGGCCTGATAACTGAAGGCTCTGCCTCCCATTCTACTTTTAGAAACTCTGGGAACCTCAAGTAAACCTGCAGTTTGGGAACGAAGTGCTCTGTTAGGAAAATATCTTACAATGAGATCTTTAAGATATGATGGAGCTCGGTCATTAAGAGCTTTATATGTGAGGAGAAGAATCTTAAATTCTATTCTGAATTTAACAGGGAGCCAATGAAGAGAAGCTAAAACTGGAGAAATATGATCTCTCCTGTTAGTTCTCATCAAAACTCTGGCTGCAGCATTTTGGATCAGCTGAAGGCTTTTCAGAGAATATGTGGGACAGCCCAATAATAAAGAATTACAGTAGTCCAATCTTGAAGTAACAAATGCATGGACTAGTTTTTCTGCATCACTCTGAGACAGGATGTTCCTGATTTTAACAATATTACGAAGATGAAAGAAGGCAGTCCTAGAAACCTGTTTTATATGTGAGTCAAATGATAAGTTCTGGTAAAAAATAACTCCAAGGTTCCTCACTGTAGAACTAGAAGCCAAGGAAATACCATCTAGAGTAACTATATAGGTAGACAATTTCTCCCTGAAGCGCTCAGGTCCAAAGATAACGACTTCAGTTTTGGAACGCCACGGTACTCTGGACCAAAGCTCCAGGGAGCATTGTGGTGATAACCGGTGTTATGCCGAGAAGTGCATCCCCATTCGCTAATATTCAGCTGACAATGTTATTTCATTAGTTCATCTTTTTTCTCATTTCTTCATGTAGATGAATAACACATGTACACTTATGATAATCCGACAATTGTACAGATTAGAGCATCTCTTTCACCTATCATTATATTATTGTACAAATATTCCAAAGGGCCGTGACTCACACTTTTCTAGTAAGACGGTCAATCTTTACTCAGTATGAAATAATATAATGAACCTAAAACTATGAAATTTGATTATTTTAATTTTAGAGACAATTTTGGACTCGTTGAAATTTGCATCTGTTAATTCAATCAGATTAACAAATTTATGATGTAGTTATATCATTCCATTCCAGACTCTCTTTAAAGCAGGACCAGCAGGGGATGCATACAATATGCATTATGCATATTGTATGCATCCCCTGCTGGTCCCGCGAATGTGGATGCACTTCTCGGCATAACCCCGGTCAATGTTTAATAAAGAGAGCGGCCCCTCCTCACTGAAGCGAGTGCAGAGCAACATGTTTCCTGTGTTTCTGATACAAGCAACTGAGTGAGTTTACTGCGTGTGTGAGGGATGTGTTCATCAGCTGAGAGCCCCCGAACAGCAAGAGAGACCACCGCTGCTGGAGAGCAAACAGCTGAGCCGTCAGATACAGGATTTTCATTTCAAACACCTGTTCTGTATTTATCGGAAACAGTTGTATAGTGTCACATGTCATGTTCAACTTTGACAGAAAATAAATATTTCATTAAAAATGAATTTTCTGATATCATCAAATCTCAATTAAGAGTAACAGGGAACATTTAAAATTCACAAAATAGGGATTTGTTTTATATCGTGATATATATCGATATTGACTGATGTAAAAAAATATATCGTGATATGACTTTTTCCCATATCGCCCAGCCCTACATCCAGAGACACATAAGTACACATAGAACAAGCACCTACACAGACTCATCGACACAGCCAGGTTTGAACACTGATTGAACACTTGTATATATATTTGAATACAGCATTAGTACATTGAATAATAAAAGTATCTTCTACTTCAGAGAAGAAAGGTGGAGACTCTTCAGATCCTGACCAAAAGTCCTCGACACTAAGTGAGGCAGAGATCGCCTCTAACTCGGGCGACATGAATGTGGAAATCCTCAGCTACGTAAGAACAAAGTGACCTTGTTTGAATTTTTTTTTCTCCTAAATTCAATGTTGGCGAAGAAGTTAGAAATGGTCAAGTTTAAAACTCATTTCTGGTTTGGTGTTTTCAGAAGACAGAGGTTAAAGTGGTCTATCACATTGAGCTACATGTAGCAGTGAATGAGCATCAAGAGAGATTTTTGAAATCTCGTACCTTCTACTTTATCAGAGATACACCGGGTGAGATGACTTTTCAGTATAATTACATTACACATGCTTTGTCCTGTATTGCACAAAAAAAAAGGTGAATTAAGATATTATTCTTGATGTTTTGAACAGAGATAATTGTTAAACCTCTGGACATGGAAGAAGCCATTGCCGTCATGCCCAGGCTACTTGACTTTGGCATGTATAGTGGACATCCTCTTCAAGTGCTGCAGAACCGCCTTGTCCATGTGAGTTAAATTAGTTAAATCAATAGCAATCACTGACTAACAGCAGAGCAAACACTGGAAACATTAACCTTTTGAAAAAGAGAAATTCCCTTTTCTTTGTTTCTCTCATCAGGTTTATATACCCATGTTCACTGCACGCCAGATGGCAACAGCTGGGACAAGTGGTCAAAACAAGGAAGTTTTCCCTCAGGAGGAAACCAGTGAAGAGGATGTTCCAGTGAAGCCAAGTGGGCAATTCTTGATTCGCGATGAGTTGCTCAACAGGACACATAAGTTTTTGGCACAGGTCAACACAGCTCTCCAACAGCTTCAAAAAGGTTTGTTTTGCTTAGGAAACTGGGGAATTTAGTGACCTCTGCAAAGTAGTCTGCAACAACTTTGCATTTGAAATTTCTCTGATGTTTCAAGCACATTTTGAGCCGCTGCTGCCATGAGAGAACCATGGTGTTTTGCTAAGATTGTAGTCTTGGATTTGTCATTAGAGCAAAAATCAATTTTTCCATGGTTATTTTCAAATTTTATGGACCTCAGTCTGAATTCAGGCTCTTTGCTCTAGATGAGACTGTACTTCACATCCCTGAGCTAGACATGGAGCCAGAAGTGGATGTGCTGATTTGTAACCCAGAGATGGTAGAGAAGCTGGAGCAGTGTGTGAGGAACTGGCAAACTCAGATTACTATTGTTATTGAGGAGCAGCAAAACAAACAGCCACAGGTTTGGGTCCCCTCTCTCTATATATATATATATATATATCTCTCTCTCTATTAATATATGTAAATATATATATTCTGACATGTATTTAGCATTGTAGAACATTCTTGATCATTGTAGAACATTCACTTTAATTTTTGATCATTTCCCCTCAGGCACCTGGGCCTTTGGCTGAGCTGGCGCTGTGGCAGGAGCATGGTTCTGTCCTCAGTGCTCTGAGTGAGCAGCTTAAGCAGCCTGTGGTGGAGAAGATCTTGAAGGTGCTGACCAAAACAAATTCTGGCATTGTTTCTACCCTTGAAAGAACGATTGCTAAACTAACCAAATACCGTTTGGAGTCAGAAGGTAATATTCGTCTCCTCAAGGCACTGGAAAGACACTTCATGGTGAGCTGCCCTTTTGTTTAGTCTCTGTCACAGATTGACCACCAACATATGGTATTTGCATCAAAACACATTATTAAATGATATTCTCTTCATCACTTCTATCAAAGTTACCATTGTCTGTTGTAGAATCTGGCTACTGGAGAAAGTTTTGCTGTGATCCTGGACAACATTCCTCCTCTGATGGAGAGCTTGCAGATTATTTGGATAATCTCTCACCACTATAACACAAAAGAACGCATGTTCCCCCTAATGGAGCGTATTGCCTGGCAGCTGTGTCAGCGTGTGGTTCTTGGAATTGATATCCACACTCTTTTTAAGTATGTGTTGATATGTTTGAAGTTTATGGTGGATATTCAACGCTTAATTTAGAATTGTAATTCACTAAGAGTATGTTAGGCTAATAACAATCAGTAGTTAATCGGAATGCTTTATTCAAACGGGTTGTTTGATAGTTTGAATGTAAGTGACACAATGTTGTGCCTTAAACAGAGAGAAGAGGGAAGTGGTCAATTCCAAGGTCCATGGGGCTAAGCAGGTTCTGGAACAGTGGAAGTTATCCTTTTTAGAGAACCGTGCTGAAATTGAAAAAGTAAACAGAGCTCCACGCTGGGAATTTGATCATAAGAGACTGTTTGAAAGGACGGATTATATGGCCTCTGTCTGCCAGGACATATGCAGTGTTTTTCAGGTAAGTGTACGTATGCATTGTGCAGCTCACACAATAACTGAATAGAATAGAATAGAATAGAATAGAAAATACTTTATTTTATTCTATTCTATTCAGTTATTGTGTGAACTTGTACATCAATAGAATAAATCCCACTTGTTTGAAAGAACAAGTGAGACAAACAGAGATCTGTGTTGTGCAGGTTTTGGAGGAGTTCCACAACATCTCTATCCCAGAGCTTAAAGGTTTCAAATGCGTCGATGAAGTGCTGAGCAGAGTGGATTGTTTAGTTTTGCCCTTTGAGGAGGTCAGTTTCAACCCTTTCAGCATCTCTAAGATGAGCAGCTGGAAAATGATTATACAAGACTTTGACACTGCAGTTAAGGTGGGTTTAGGACATTTAAACTGTTTTTATAAGTCCACTATCACGGTTAAATGTAATTTTGCTTCAATATAATTGCATAATTGTATGGATGTTGTATTTTTTGTCAAGCTGATCATTTTTTTGTGTTTGTGTTTGCTTAGGCTATTGAGAGAGAGGCCATCAGTTGCCTCGATCTGTCTTTTCAGACACAGCACTCTTCAGCTAATTCCTTTGAGATGCTGCTAAAATTTAAACAAAGTCGCTCCAGAGAGGCCATCAACAACCATTTGATGAGAAAGTTTGATGACATCCTGACCCAGTACTGCAAAGAGGTACTGTGATGTGAAATGTTTGATTTTGGATGTCAAAGCGGCAGCTGAGGAATGTTAAATGCATTCAAGTGTTTTGTGATGCCACTTTAATCCAAAATAACATACCTTTAGCCAATGTTAAAATCCTACAAATTAAATGAAATAATTAGAGCCCATTGGTCCATATTAGGCTGCACGGTGGTGTGGTGGTCAGCACCGTCACCTCACAGCAAGAAGGTTCCAGGTTCAACACCCGGCTGGGGCCTTCCTGTGTGGAGTCTGCATGTTCTCCCCGTGTATGTGTGGGTTCTCTCCGGGTACTCCGGCTTCCTCCCACTGTCCAAAAACATGCATGTTAGGTTAAAATTGTCCTTAGGAGTGAGTGTGAGCGTGTGTGTGGTTGTTTGTCTCTGTGTGGCCCTGTGATGGACTGGCGGCCTGTCCAGGGTGTACCCCGCCTCTCGCCCAATGACCGCTGGGATAGGCTCCAGCCCCCCCGCGACCCGACTGATGGATTCGGCGGGTATAGAAGATGGATGGATGGTCCATATTAAACCTGGATGTTATTTAATGGAACAGTGTTCTACTACATGTTCATTTACTAAATGTAAATGTAAACCTAAAGAGTAATATGTTTTGGTCATTCCACGTAGCTTCACTTTATTGTAAGGAAGATCACAACAAGCACAAGATTTTTTTGTTCTTGTTGTAGGTTGACAGCATTTTGGAAGTCTTTAAAGCAGAGAAGGATGAACCCCCACAGAGTAGGGGTGAGCCTCCAGTAACAGGAGCCATCAGATGGGCTGGGGTTATTTTGCACCACATCAAACAAACTATCCTTCCCTTCCTGAAAGTCCCAGAGATGCTTGAGAGTGAACAAATCAAAGCGGTGAGTGAGGTCACTGTTGCACTGCTGTATAGGTGAGTATGAATATGGAACTGTACTCAAAATAATGTTGGAGGTAATTTCATGACTTCCTCTTCTTCTGCATTTTGCTCAGGCCAAAGACAAGTACCTAAAAATTGCTGTGCAGATCAAGGAATATCAGCTGCAGAATTATAAGTGTTGGCTGGAAAAGACAGAACGCAACTTGCCATTGCTAATGAAAAAAACCCTATTGATTACCATTGAAAACCAAGATACGGTACAGATTACTCACTTTGTATTCACTTAAAGCTGTTACCTTTGCAGTATTTTACAACAGATAAACTTACTATTCGTATCTATTCAAATACTTCTGATATATATATTTTTTCATATTAAGGATGTTCCACCAACTGAAAGCCCCAAAAGACATTTGCGATACAATGTGAACTTAGCTCCAGAACTCATGGAGGTCATTTCTGAGACAAAGTGCCTTGTGAGGCTTGACTACGTTGTGCCTGATCTGCCTCAAAATGTGGCTCTACAAGAGGACACATTCCTCAGGTGATGGCACTCACCAATACAGAGTTTTATACTAAATGTTAAAACCACTGACTGATGTTATTTCTCCTTTCACATGCATCATCTTTGCTTTTAGGTATGTTTGCGACTTGAACAAACTCCTCAACCGCTATCACTCTGTGATGGATAGCCTGAGTGGGGAACATCTCTCTATGCTGGCGCCACAAATAGAACCGGTCAAAAAACAGATGAATTTTGGATGCAATAGACTCAACTGGTGCTCTTTGGGTACATTGGCCACAGAAGCTGAATTATCTGTGTGACATGATATATGCAGACTTGTGCTCTGATTCAATTAATGTTGTCTGTAAAACTGAATCCCGTGTTTGGTTTCAGGGATATCTGACTTCATCAGCCGAGGTATCCAGGCTGTCTCTAAGTTTGAGTCCGTGGTCAATCAGATTCACAACAATGAGAGTGATATTGAATCCAAGTTGCAGTCAATGATGATGGCCAATTTAATTAAATTTCAAGTAGCAGATAAATCCAGTGGTCTGCCAGGTAGAATCATTACAAAGATATTATTTATGAGATGTAAGGATGTTTTTTTTTTTAATAAGGATTCAAGAACATCATCATTGATTCAATTTGTTGTTTTTGTCAAGGTGTGAAGGAGTTTTGTGAACACATTGAGCGAGAGCGGATCAAGACTGTGGCTTTGCTGAGCAGAAAGTATACTGACATTGGTTTACTCATCACTAAGACAGAACATCTGATGATGGAAACCAGCAGTGGCAAAGCACCATGTATGGCGAGTTACTACATGTACTGGGAACGGAAGGTGCTAGACTCCCTTATAAAGATGCTGCTTAGGTAATCACATGATAATTATGTTTTTGCTGCCATCTATTTTGTGAGTTGTAACAATCACTGAATTTTAGTAATATGATTACTGAGGAATTGTAACATATCTCACGTTGGCTTTCACATAAAGCAACATCAAGGCCTTCAACATGGCGCTGATGGGAAATACTGTTCTTTTCCAAATTGATGGGTTCCTGTCTGCCCCTAAGATTGTGTTGCAGCCCCAAAGAGAAAAGATATATGGGCTACTCATGCAGTGTGTTAGAGACTGTATTGAGAGCACTGAGGTGAGATTATCACAGTTATTTCTTGTATTGTGACATTTTGAAAATATTTTGTAATATAAGACTAAATCTACAATCTATTTTTTAACCATAAGCAATTTCCACGTTGGATGCGTGGGACCTGTATTGAGTGCCCACCTTTGCAAGCGGAAGCTGAAGATGAGTTGGTGACATTTACCTTCCTCAGTGATGTGCGGCACAATCCACAGTTAGTTGAGAGTGTCTCAACAGTGTCCCAGAACATCCAGCTGCTGCTACGCTCTGTGCATGAGTACCTACACCACTGGCAGCGTTATCAGCCTCTTTGGAAAAACGATAAAACCACTGTTGTTGAGAAGTTTGCAGCAATGAGCCCATCTTGTGTCATGTGTGACAAAGAGCTGCAGATCATTTCAAATGCTAAAGAACAGGTGATGCGGGAGCCTCTCTCTAAGACTCAGCACATTATCCATCTAAACCTAGAGCCCTTGGCCCAAACAATAAAGGAGATGGTTGAGTCCTGGATCAGTTCACTGGGTAGCTCACTCATCAAACCTGCTAAAGAGGATCTCTTTAACTTGACAGGGGAACTCATGGTACTGAATCATACAACAGTTTGTCAAATGCTTTTATAGTAAATATCCTTTGGGTTTTGTATGTAATTTATGTTTATCATTTTCTTAAACAACAGCAGCTCTCTAAGAAGCTAAAGCAAAGCCCTGACTCTTTTGAAGAACTGAAATCTGTCCTTGGCACCATCTCAGACATCAGGGACATGTCTTTGGACGTGGAGATGAGATTCACTGACATCCAAGAAAGATACAGAACACTTGCCATGTACAAAGTGGAGGTACTGTGTTAAATGTTCATTTTAGTCTCCAGGAAAATCATATTGTTTCCCATGTTAAGCTTCTTGTGCTTTTTACACTCTAGGTCAGAGAGGATGAATTGGAGCTGGTGGCTAATATTGCCCAGATGTGGAGTGACCTGTTTACAGAATCAAGACAAGTGGATCGAAGTCTTAAAAATGTCAAGAAATCATTTAGTGTGGTAAGACATGGAAGTCCTGCACAATCGATGTAAAGAGAAGTGTGCATTTACAGGCCCCAAACTTCCTTTTCTCTTGTCATTATTCATAAAGATTACACAGGAGAAGATTGAACTGTTTAAGCAAGATTTGTCCATCTTCGCTGAAAGCTTCAACATGCATGGTCCTGGAGCTGTGGGAGATGACTTGGAGAAAGGTGCATGGATCCTGCCTGTAGTTGTTGTTTCAGTGACAGTAATGTAAGTTTATGTGTTAAATGTGTTTTTATTGTTCTTTTCAGGACTGAACCGTATGGGAAGATATGAGACAGACCTTGCCAAGATATTGGCAGAAGGGCAGGAGCTCACTAATGCTGAGAAGCTGTTGGACTTTCCAGTCGCCGTGTACCCAGAGATTATCCAGATTCAGAAAGACATGGGGGGCTTGAGGCGGATATATGATGTATATAAAGCTCAGAAGGTGGGATGTGATGGCTCTCAGTCACAAGTTGAAATTGCCAGGATATATTACCCACATTTTTTAATGTCAAAGCTTCTCCAGTATTTAATGTGCTTGTCTTTAACATCTTTCAGGATGCAAAAGCAAAGTGGTCTCAGACTTTGTGGGTGGATTTAGATGTCCAGCTGCTTCAGGAGGGTATAGATGGTTTCATCAAAAGCTTGAGACAACTGCCCAAAGATGTTCGGGCCTTGCCTGTGGCCTTCTTTCTAGATGGACGCATGAAAGAGTTCAGAGAATCTTTGCCTCTGCTGCTCGACCTGAAGAATGAGGCCCTCCGAGACAGGTTAGTCTGAAGGTTGATATCAAACCTAACAAAAGTAAATCATACATTGAAAACAAAGTGCCAAGTTTGATATTTTCTTTTTTCCTTTTTGATAATCATCAAAAGTATCAATTGTCTTCATTTATTTTGATATTTCAACTTTATACAGAATAGATTATGTAGATCCGACCTCTGTACAACCAATCAGATGAAATACATCTCTATATTTCAGGCACTGGAAGGAGCTGATGGAAAGGACAGGCACGAGCTTTGAAGTGGACCCTGATAGCTTTACCCTGGAGAACATGTTTTCCATTGAGCTGTACAAATATGCAAATGTCATTGGTGACATTGTCACCTCTGCTGTAAAAGAGCTAAGTATTGAAAAGGTAAGCTTCCATGTTTACTGATTAAATATTATCTATTATCGACTAGAAGTTAGGTATCAACTGTGTCAGTTTAGCAGTGAAATTACACATTACTTTGAAAACATGTTATTCATGTTTGCTCATTTGTACACATGTGATTTCAGGGAGTAAAGGGGGTGATAGAGACCTGGGAAAACATTAAGTTCAGTGTGCAGCCTTATTTTAGAAGCACACAGGAACGTATTTCTATTCTGGGAGCAATGGATGAGGTCCTGCTGAATGTGGACAATGACGTCATGAACTTACAGAGCATGGGTGGCAGCCGTTTTGTTGGGCCTTTCCTTGGCACCATACAGCAGTTGGAAAAAGAATTGTCTCTCATTAGTGAAAGTATCGAGGTCAGTGAAAGACACAACATTTTCCACCAAACTAGTTAATCCAAAAAAGTACTTACCGACAAAATTGTATTTGCACAGGTATGGCTGCTGGTGCAACGAAAATGGATGTACCTGGAGAGCATATTCAGTGGTGGAGACATACGTTCGCAGTTGCCTGAGGAAGCAAAGAAGTTTGATAACATTAACAAGAAGTTTAAAGAAGTGAGTTATGTGATTGTATGAGGCTGATGGAAGCAAAATATACTGCCCCTAAACTGTTCAAAAGAATATCATCTCATTTTTGCATAGATAATGAATGGCACAGTGAGGGACCCAAACATTAAGCGGTGCTGCCTGGTTCCTATGCGGCTAACAGATCTGCAGACCCTGAGTAATGGTCTGGAGAAGTGCCAGAAGAGTCTTAATCATTACCTGGATTCCAAGCGAAATGCATTTCCACGCTTCTTCTTCATCTCTGATGATGAACTCCTCAGCATTCTGGGGAGTAGCAACCCTGCCTGTGTCCAGGAACACATGATCAAGGTATTGCACCAGGACAGAGAAAATATTGAACAGATATGAATCTTTACTTTTAAATGTAGAGACGAGGAGGATGACTGCTTACCATTTTTGTGAAACTCTGTCTTTGCTGTTGCATTAGATGTATGACAACATAGCATCTCTAAGACTTGACATGGAAAGCAGTGGGGAGATGGTAGTTGGAGCCATGGTGTCTGCTGAGGGTGAAGTGATGGAGATGAGAAAGCCTGTCACAGTGGAGGGAAGAGTGGAAGAGTGGATGATGGAAGTACTACTGGAGATGAGAAGGACTAACAGACTTATTACTAAGGAAGCCATCTTCCGCTATTGTGAAGACAGGAGTAGGTGCGTGTAAATACAAAGAGAGGAACTCAGTGGTTTTGCAGGTAGCCGTGTGTGCAAATGAACACAATGAATTTGTCATTTCCATGTTTTTCAGGGTGGATTGGATGTTTTTGTACCAGGGCATGGTTGTGTTGGCTGCAAATCAAGTATGGTGGACCTGGGAGGTAGAAGATGTCTTTCAAAGAGTAAAGAAGGGAGCAAAGCATGCGCTGAGAAGCTATGCTGAGAAGATGCAGCGGCAGATCGAGGAGCTCGTTACACGCATTACTCAACCTATGAGTAAAAATGACAGGCGAAAGATCAACACTGTGCTTATCATTGATGTCCATACGAGAGACATTGTAGACAATTTACGGAACAACAGGTAAAATGAATCTTTACAGATTTGAACTTTTATCTGTTGTATATGACTGTTTTAATGGTCAACTTAAAAATGAATTCCAGAATAGAATAAATATTTCAATCTTTCTGCAGTATAATGGATGCCCGGGAATTTGAGTGGGAAAGCCAGCTAAGATTCTACTGGGTCAAGAAAAATGATGACCTGTTTGTGCGTCAGTGCAGTGCCTCCTTCTCTTATGGCTATGAATACATGGGGTTGAATGGTCGATTGGTTATAACCCCATTGACAGACCGAATCTACCTCACCCTTACGCAGGTTTATGAGTCTTTATTACCTTGTTACTCATAAAGAAAAATGTATAGATTATTCTGTCTAATTGTTTTCTAAGCAAGATATCTTTATTGGTGATTCAGGCCCTCTCTATGTATTTGGGTGGAGCTCCTGCTGGGCCAGCTGGTACAGGAAAGACAGAGTCCACCAAAGATTTGGCAAAAGCTTTGGGTCTTCTCTGTATGGTGACAAACTGTGGTGAAGGGATGGACTGCATGGTAAGAAGTTACACCTGAAAAACACTGAAAAATGTGTGTTCTCAAATATTTTTGAGCATTGTCATATCTTACCTGTTTTTTACTTCCACCCCTTTTCTCGTTGTGGCCAGGCTGTGGGGAAGATTTTCTCTGGCCTTGCCCAGTGTGGAGCTTGGGGCTGCTTTGATGAGTTTAATCGCATCGATGCCTCTGTATTATCAGTTATCTCCTCCCAAATCCAGACTATTCGCAACGCTCTCATTTTACACCTGAAAAGGTTTCAGGTAATTTTGTTGTGCAGTGGTTATACATGGCCAGTAATGAAAGTATTGAATGCTAACCCACTTTCCATCTACATTCAAGGACAAGTCGCAAAAATTGAGATTGATATCACCTGGGATTACACGTTTCCGCCTGTGCGTAGAAGAGTCGTTTACTTTTGTGTGACAGCATCTTTCTCATTTTGCACAGTTTGAAGGGCAAGAGATCAGTCTAGATGACCGCATGGGGATTTTCATCACTATGAACCCTGGTTATGCGGGACGTACAGAGCTGCCAGAATCAGTCAAAGCCCTCTTCAGGCCTGTGGTGGTCATTGTGCCTGATCTGCAGCAGATTTGTGAGATAATGCTCTTTTCTGAGGGTTTCCTATTGGCCAAGGTAATAAACAAACACACAAAAAGCTGTTTTTATTTGGACTTTTTATTTGATGTTTTATCCTGAGTAAAATAATATGAACTATGCATAACTGATGGCTTATAGTGGCTGTAGTACCAATGATTTATTCTGTTGTTCAAAAATTTGAAAAGATTTATGATAATTTACCTTGAACATTTGAATGTCAGCAGTGTCAGCTAATGGTTTAATGTTTGTTTCTTTGCAATTGTTAATTTTAGGTGCTTGCAAAGAAGATGACAGTACTGTATAAGTTGGCCCGTGAGCAGCTGTCCAAGCAGTCTCATTATGACTTTGGCCTACGTGCTCTGAAGTCTGTGCTAGTGATGGCAGGAGAGTTGAAGAGAGGCTCACCAGACCTCAGTGAGGTACAGATTAGCATGTCATTTATGATCTTCCAGGTCTAGACTGAGGATTTATTGCTGTTATGATCATTTTAAGGATATTTTAAAATCTTAATGAAATACTTAGCGGTTTTAAGTCAAAGACTGAGGTCCGTCTGAAGGTTGCTTTGACATCAATCGCAGGCAGATCTTGAATCTTACATTATTTCTTTTTGAAAAATGCCATATAGAATACATAAAAGAAACACAAATTTGGTATAACTATTCTTTGTTGTAGCTTTGACTTCCCATTCATTATTTTAGCTAAAGACGGGGCTGCTGCATCGGCCAAAAAGCTGTCTCTGATGAGCCCCATTAAAAAGAAAACTACAGGTTCCGGTTATGGCGGCAGAGTGAACGGCAGCACGCTCTTGAGCTCTCCTGATATTTCACGATTATCACGTAACCAGTTGTGCTTTACAGCTGTGTTTTATTTTCGTTTTTGACTCTAAATAGGCTAGTGACAATGGCTCCAAAAGGGCCTTCGTTTTCGAGATACCCCTACCGGAGGTAGAACCAAACCCAACAATGTTTTTCCTCATCTCAAAGGTCTCCCATACATGAAATTGATTCTTGGCCAAAATGATTTTACTGCTAAGGCTGAAATATTGACACATTTTCATATGCACCCCCAAACAAAAAAAACACCAAAAATGTGACCTCTCCGTATGGGAGTAAAGACATAAAAAGTCATGCAGAAAATTAACGGAAGCTTTGAGAGCTTTGACAGTTGGCATGGTTGTCCCCAGGGGTCCACTATATGTACTAGAAAAGGTTAGATGTGGATATCTTGATGTATGAAGTAGATATAGGCCTATAATCACACACCTAAAATAGGCGGAAAATGATAAAAAATTATTTCTATACAGAATGTCATCATTTACTTTGAAATGGCTTTGTCAGGGAGTGTCAAGTGCAGACATATGATAGCTTGATTGAAAGGTGGGGTTGTGCTGAATCTAGCAATACCAAATATGTATATATATTGTGAAGATTGAAGATGGTATATCACCAAATGAATGAAGTGTCCACAATGAAAGAAAACTAAAAGGAGAGACAGCCCCTATTTCAATGCACTTTAGTGGTGAGAGGATTGCTCATACTTTCTACTCCAGTATATTACTTCAAATACACTTGTAATTGGTAAGTGATGTTCTAGATCATATTTTATTAAGAATCAGATTAGAGTGAAAATATCTTTAGACTATATATTTAGATTATATATTTCAGATTAGAGTGAAACTATATTTATAATAAAAATATCTTCTATATCTAGTGTAGTCAAGTGGACCTTATTTGTTGATCACCCAAAACCATAAAACAGATTTTGATCTGTGTAGTTATATTTCAGATTAGAGTGAAACTATATTTATAATAAAAATATCTTCTATATCTAGCATATCAATAAAGTATCTCTACTCTACTCTACTGTATTCATTACAATAGCTTATAGCCTAAATACAATTTATGAATTAAACTAGACTGCAGAAAATGCAAAATGTAGGTTTGTACATGCTGTTAAAGTGTGTGATACCTGCAGCTCTCTGATCTTCAAACTCACCAGTCCACCAGTCGCCCAGGAGACACCAGAGATCTTCAGTTCAACAGTTGGTCAAAGTGCTTTAGGCCAGGGGTCCCCAATCTAACGAGTGAAATGAAAGAATTCCCGATTTCCATGTCTTTAAAAAAAAAAAAAAAAAAGCCACAACACCCAAATGGTGATGCTCCATCAGCGTACATCATTGATGGCATGGCTGTTCTACAAAGTCTCCATGATGCAGCCTTCCAGACATTTAACGAGCTGGCAGAGTGTGTCTGGAAGAGGATAAGCATGTTAATGGGAAAGGAAGGAGTCCGTTGTGTTGCTTTAGTGTTTGACAGGTATGACCAGCAACACTCAGTAAAAGATTTTGAGCGGCAAAGACGGGGTGCCATTCAAACTACTAGGACACATATAATCACAGGACAAGCCAGTGTGCCGAACTTTAGGAAATATCTCAAGAGCAGTGGAAACAAAGCTGCTCTATGCAGCTTTGTAAGTGGCTACATCACCAACACTGGACCAATGAGACTCTCTTCAGAGAAAACTATAATCTTGGCAGGTGGCTTTGATAATGGTGAAGAGGTTAAGAGAGTCAGGAAGTCAGGCATTGACTGCTTGACAGAGTTTTTCAGTGACCAGGAGGAAGCCGATACAAGAATGGTGTTACATGCAATACAACTTGCACAGTCACATTCTTGTCTAATAGTCAAATCAGATGATACAGATGTGCTGGTGCTGCTTATCTACTATACAAGCAGAGGAATGTTTGGATCCTCTGAAGTGTACATGCACTCTGGACATGGCCTGAAGGAAAGATTCATCCCAGTCAGTTCAATCTGTGAGAAGCTTGGCCCAGATTTTTGTGACTGTTTGCCAGCATGCCATGCCCTTACAGGCTGTGACACCACCAGCAGCTTATACAGAATCGGGAAGACCACTGCCTTCACCAGACTGAAGTCCCATCTAAGTGAATTGAAGGAAATGACCCAGTTTGGACTTTCTGGAAGCCTGCAGGAAGCTTTGCCTGTGGCAAGACGATATGCCCTCCTCCTGTATGGCCAAAAGAAGAGGGTCGATGGTCAGCCTTGCACCAATCTGGATGAGCTGAGGTACACCCTGGCTTCTACCACAGACGTTTGTTCATCAAATCTGCCTCCGACAGAGGATGCCTTTGAACAACATGTAGAGAGAGCATTATACCAGACCTGCCGAAGCTCTGGGACCCAGTAGGTAGGGGATGGAGACTCAGAGAAGATGGGTCAGTTGAACCGGTCATGTTCAAGAAGGACGCTGCACCGAAGGAAGTCAGGGACATTACCCATCTTTACTGTAAAGGCAAATGCAAATGCGATGATGGCACCAAATGTCAATGCTTCGCAGTGGGACTAACATGCACTGACTTTTGCTCATGCTTCCCTGACTGTCAAAATGTGACCCACTTTAACACAGAAGATGATGTGGATGAGTAGATTTACCTAACTTGTTCTGTAAGTTCATCTAAGTTCTTATTAAAACGTTCGTCAATGCCAAATTGCAGTCCCGCCTCCTCAATCTCGTTTAAAAAAAACACCTCATTGTTCAAAATCTAACTTTGTTTCACTATTAATTCTATTACAGTGTGTTGCTATACAGTATTAACTCCTTACATTATTAAATATCTAAAGGGTACCAGAGCTTGCAGAGCTTTGGTCTTTTATTCAAATTAAATTCAAATTCAAAAATACTTTATTTATCCCAGAGGGAAATTAAATGTTGATGTAGCTCAATTAAATCAAGGAGTTATTATAGATGCTGATGGCTGTGGGCAGGAATGATTTCCTGTAGCGGTCCGTTTTGCATCCAAACTGAAGAAGCCTTTGACTGAAGAGACTCTGTTTTCCGATAACAGTCTCATGGAGAGGATGTTCAGGGTTGTCCATAATTCTCTTGATTTTATGCAAAATCCTTCTTTGCATTATTGTCTCCAGAGGTTCCACAGTCGTCCCCAGAACAGAACCAGCCTTCCTTATCAGGTTGTTGAGTCTTTTTAGGTCCCTGGTTCTGATGCTGCTGCCCCAACAGATGACGCAAGAGGAAATGACGCTCTCAACAACAGACTTGTAGAAGATCTGCAACATCTTGTTGCAAACCTTGAAGGACCTTAGCTTCCTCAAGAAGTACAGTCTGCTCTGTCCTTTCTTGTAGATTGCTTCACTGTTGTGTCTCCAGTCCAGTCTGTTGTCCACATGAACACCGAGGTATTTATATTCCTCAACCACCTCCACTTCTTCTCCCATGATGGAAACAGGGTTTGATCTGACCCTGTTTCTCCTGAAATCTACAATCATCTCCTTTGTTTTGTTAACATTCAATATGAGATGATTGTTCCCACACCATGCCACAAAGCGGTCCACCAGCTCTCTGTACTCAGCTTCTTGTCCATCTCTGATACACCCGACAACTGCAGAGTCATCTGAATATTTCTGTAGATGACAGGAGTCTGACTTGTACTGGAAGTCTGAAGTGTACAGAGTGAAAAGGAATGGTGAGAGTACAGTCCCCTGTGGTGCTCCTGTGCTGCTGATCACCTGGTTAGACACACAATTCTTCAGTCTGACAAACTGTGGTCTGTTTGTCAGGTAGTCATTAATCCAGGTGATTGTTGAGGCCTCCACCTGAGTCTTCTGGAGTTTCAGACGAAGCAGATCAGGCTGGATTGTGTTAAATGCACTGGAGAAATCAAAGAACATGATCCTCACAGTGCTGCCTGCTTTGTCCAGATGACAGTGGGTTTGTTGAAGCAGGTGTATGATAGCGTCTTCAACTCCAACTCCATGGCGATAAGCAAACTGCAGGGGGTCCTGATATGTGCTGGTTTGCTTACACAGGTGGGTCAACAGGAGTCTCTCCAGGACCTTCATGATGTGGGATGTCAGGGCAACAGGTCTGTAGTCATTGATGTCTGAAGGGTGAGTTTTCTTTGGTACCGGAACCAGACAGGATGTCTTCCACAACAGTGGTACCTTCTCTTGGGTCAAGCTAAGGTTGAAAAGGTGTTGCAGAATCCCACAGAGCTGCTCTGCACAGGCCTTCAGGACTCGGGGGCTGACACCATCTGGACCTGCAGCCTTGTTCCGGTTCAGTCTCTCCAACTGCCTCCTCACCTGACTTCTAGAAACAGAAAAGTGGGAGGGGGAGGCAAAGGGGACAGCAGCATCTCCTGATTGGGTTGAAGACAAACTAGTGGAAGCAGAAGAATCCATGTCTGAGGTGGAGGTGGAGATGTTACAGGAAAGCTGTGGGTCAGAGGAGGGTGGGATGTCTCTTTGGCTGGGAACAGGAGGGGAGGATGGTGAGCTTGTTCCTGAACTGAACCTATTGAAGAATGTGTTCAGCTCATTTGCTCTGTCCAGACTTCCATCCATCCGATCCTCCCTCTGCTTGAGGCCTGTGATCTTCTTCATTCCTGACCACACATCTCTGATATTGTTCCTCTGCAGTTTACTCTCAAGCTTCTTTCTATACACCTCCTTGCTCTCTCTGATCTTGACTTTGAGGTGCTTCTGTATACTCCTCAGTAACTCCCTGTCTCGCTCCCTAAAGGCTCTTTTTTTCTTGTTCAATAGTTCCTTTAGCTCACTGGTGATCCAGGGTTTGTTATTAGGGAAGCATCTCACTGTTCTGGTGGGGATGATGTTGTCCACACAGAAGTTTATATAGTCAGTCACACACTCAGTCATGGCATTAATGTCCTCTCCATGTGGCTTACAAAGAGAAATCCAATCGGTTGCATCAAAACAACCCTGTAAGGCTTCTTCAGCTTCATGTGACCACTTTCTAACAGTCTTTTTTGTGACAGGTAGTCTCTGGACAAGGGGTTTATATGCTGAACAGAGAAAAACAAGGTTGTGATCTGATTTACCCAGGGGAGGTCTTGATTTCGAAATGTATGAATCCTTGACATTTGTGTAAAACAAATCCAATGTCTTGTTTTCTCTGGTAGAGCAGCTGACAAACTGTTGAAAAGTTGGCAGTGTAGCAGAGAGTGAGGCATGATTAAAATCACCAGATATTGCCATAAAAGAATTGGGATGTTGTGTCTGTATCTTAGCAACAACGGAACTGATGACATCACATGCAGTGTCGGCAACAGCTGAGGGTGGAATGTAAACAGCCACCAAAACAACACTGGTGAACTCTCTTGGCAAATAATATGGACGAAAACTTACTGCCAATAGTTCAATGTCAGGACTGCAGAGACGACTCTTCACAGTAACATGTCCTGGGTGACACCATCTGTCGTTGACAAGCACTGCCAATCCACCCCCTTTCCTTTTCCTGCTACTCTTTAAATCTCGATCTGCTCGTACAGTCAGGAAGCCCGGCAGAGAGACGCTGGAGTCGGGGATATGATCCTGTAGCCATGTCTCAGTAAAACACATAATGCTACATTCCCGATATTCTTGCTGAGTCCTTGTCAAGGCTAGAAGTTCATCCAACTTGTTAGCTAATGATCTTACATTGCCCATGATGACGGATGGCAGAGATGGTTTGAACTTCTTCTTTCTTTCTCTCCTCTTTGCTCCTGCTCTGCATCCACGACGCCTCCTTTTCAATTCCAGTGGGATTTCTGGCTTCAGTTGTCGAATTATTTCTGCTTTTCCAATGTTAATCAGCTGCTCCCTGTTGTAAACCACCTTGTTGCTATGGTTATGCATCATAACAAAAGAGTAAAATATACAAAAGTATTGGGAAAAATTAATCCAGCTGCACAGCATCCAAGGCAGGAAGGAACAGTTGTCCAAAAAATGCAATTTCTTCCAAGAAATAAAAGGAATGAAATTTAGAAAAAAGAAAAATCTCAATGTGAGGTACAGAGCTACTCCAACGTGCTGCCACCCTCAGCAGCGCATTCTAGAATTCATTATATCACTGGATAAAGGACTGGAGGCTGTCACTGATTCATTTTGCTTCATTTAGCACACCTCCTTCTTTTGGTAAAATAACATCTTCAATACTCATATCATATATCATACATATTTGGTATTGCCAGATTCAGCACAACCTCACCTTTCATTTGAGCTATGATATGTGTTGCTATGATCATCATGAGCAAAGCAACCATAAAGGAAATGATAACATTCTCCATAGACATATTTTTTCCTCATTGTCCGCCTATTTTAGGCATGTGTTTATTGGTCTACATCTTCTTCATACATCAAGATATCAACATCCAAAAGCTGCAGTGACTCCCTGGCCACAACTGTGCAAAGTCCCAAAGCTCTCAGGGCTTCTGTTAATTTTCTGCATGACTTTTTAGGTCTTAACACCCATACGGAGAGGTCACATTTTAGTTTTCTTTCATTGTGGACACTTCATTCATTTGGTGATATACCATCTTCAATCTTCACAATATATATACATATTTGGTATTGCTAGATTCAGCACAACCCCACCTTTCAATCAAGCTATCATATGTCTGCACTTGACACTCCCTGACAAAGCCATTTCAAAGTAAATGATGACATTCTGTATAGAAATAATTTTTTATCATTTTCCGCCTATTTTAGGTGTGTGATTATAGGCCTATATCTACTTCATACATCAAGATATCCACATCTAACCTTTTTTAGTACATATAGTGGACCCCTGGGGACAACCATGCCAACTGTCAAAGCTCTCAAAGCTTCCGTTAATTTTCTGCATGACTTTTTATGTCTTTACTCCCATACGAAGAGGTCACATTTTTGGTGTTTTTTTTGTTTGGGGGTGCATATGAAAATGTGTCAATATTTCAGCCTTAGCAGTAAAATCATTTTGGCCAAGAATCAATTTCATGTATGGGAGACCTTTGAGATGAGGAAAAACATTGTTGGGTTTGGTTCGACCTCCGGTAGGGGTATCTCAACATTTTAGGGCCATTGTCACTAGCCTAAAATATTGTCGAACGCCCAAGACACTGACATCGACCAAAGTGCCAAATGCCACCTAAAAAACTCGACAAAAAGAAAAATAGTGGACTGAAGAAGGCTGCTGCGGCTGGTGCTCAACTGCTTCTTGGACATGCAGCCTCCACCCTGGTTTCTGAGACCGATGGAGAACATGTCGAACTTGATTCAGTGCACATTTGCAGCCCACCTCAACCAAGTGGACACATCTATTGAGAAGCTGGAGGGAACACAACAAGCTAACACAGAGATGATAGCCCAACTGGAGCAAAAGTGCACCGAGCTCGAGCTCGAGCGGTCCAGCCTACAACAAGACCATGACGCGCTGGCCAAAAAACGCTCCCGGGCTGATGCTGATCTCAGGGCACAACACTACGACCAAGAGAACCGACAGAGAAGGAAAAATTTGAGGATCGCAGGGTTCACGGAGGGAGTTGAAGGTAGCGATGCCGTTGCCTTCCTAGAGAAAAGGCTAACTTCGATACTAGGTCTCCCTGACACACCGGAGTTGCGGAGAGAGAGTGCACCGCACGCTCTGGAGGAGGCTACAGGATAACGGATCACCACAAGCTTTCGTCATTAAACTCCAAAATAATGGTAAATAATTCCCTGATCTATCTCCAACCTTACACAAGAAGCGGATGGCTTTCAGCGCACTCAAAAACCAGCTCTGCCAGGGCAACGTGAAGTACGGGATGTTTTATCCTGCAACCTTGCAGCGGGGCGACAAGAGCGTTTGATTTTCTAGATGCGGCAGAGAGGGAATACTGCCAAAGGAAAACGTACAAACAGAGCCCCGCATTGTCATCCTCTTCCCTCTTCTCACCGTTTTACCGCCTGATCTTGCTTTGATACAGGAGGGACGAAACATCAGTGAGTAAGTAAACTACAGCTTGTAGACCTTTCAATGTTGATTGAAAAGCAGACTCACCTGAAACAAACTCAGATGGGAACGTTTATGTTTTGTTTTTTTTTAAACTTTATTTTTTCCAGTCAATACAAAAACACAGAAATACAAGGGGGGGTAAACACTTCTTTGTCACATAGAGGCAGGGGTCGTGTTAACCGAATATTGTCCGTCGTTGACCGTTTTTTAAAACGGTGACGGAAAAAATCTAAGGCCATCTGTCATTTTGACAGATTGCAATTCACACCCTGACCATTTGGCAGCGAGTGAGCATATTATCTCTTGATGCATGACCTCGTTAAATGTCACGGCAGCTGAGTGGTTTCCGAAGTATCTTTAAAAAGCCCAATAACGACGATGGTGTTGACGAAAGAGGTGAAAAAAGAGGGACTGGTGCAGTGGAAGATGAAGGGCACACAATTCAAGTCCATGCGGACCAGGAGGAAGGTGTGAGACTGTGCATTCAGGTCACAGCAGGTGAACTGTTCATATTTTAAGTGCAATTGTTTAATTTCATTGTTCATATGTAGCTACTGGGGCCATAGTCAGTGGTTTTGTCACTGTGGAGAAAAAGTTACATGTAGGCTATACATCTGCTTGATGTGTGATGGCGAGGTGTGGATTCTCTGTTCAGCTTGTTTGGACTGAATGTTAATTAAAAAGGAATGAAAATTAAATGCTACTGAACATACGTCATAATTATAATTTTTAAAATTAAAGTGAAGGGTAAAAATAGATTGACGGGATTTTTATGATCCTGTCAGTCAAAATGACAGACAACGAAAAAGTCTAGCGCAACCTCTGCACAAATGTGCCATTTTGACCATCTTACAGCATATAGGTCTGTTTTAATTCATAAGCTGGGTCATTTGATCCATTGATCGAATTTCTTCCAGTGGCTCAGTCCAGGTGGGTCAGTTCTCAGCCAACTTCTTGTAATGTCTTTCTTAGCTGCCAGACATAGGATCTTGAACAGGTATATCTTCTTTACCTAGTACATCATCTAGTGTCAGTCCTAGATATATATACAGGGGATCATCAGGAATATTATATCCAAAGATTTCACCCATGGCTCTCCGAATCCCCTCCCAAAATGACCGTATTTTCATACATGTCCAAAATATGAGAGTGGTTGGCATTCAGTTGCCCACATTGTCTCCAACAGTATTGTTGTTGACCTAATTATTTATTTTTAATTTTTGGTGTAATAAAAAAAAACGTTACATTTTTCTAACCAAACTCCCTCCATCTTTTAGAGTTTGTTGATGTATGTTGGGTCTTAAATATGGACTGCCAATCACTCCCAGACAACTCAATATTAAATTATTTTTCCCATTTCACTTTGATATACATTGTATCTCTTCCCTGTTGCTTCAATAAACCCTTGTACAGTACAGAGACAATTCTTCAAGGAGTTTGCTTGTATGCACCTGTCAACACCTCAATCACATTATTCCCTTCCAGTGAGCCTTCCCCTTTAATTTCTGACTCGTAAAAGTGTCTTAATTGAAGATATCTGTATAAATCTCAATTTTCCTGTCCAAACTAATTTTTAAGTTGTCTAAATTATTTAAAATGTCGCTTATCTACAAGTGTGCATGTAGCTGTTATTCATTTGTCTCTCCGCCCCTCAAAGGTCTTGTCAAACATCCCTGGTCTGAACCTAGAGGTGTGAGAAAGCCAAATCAACAGCTTACAGTCCTCTGTTAACTTGTATTTTTTAACCACATCATACCATATTTCAAATGCTTCTCTCATAATCAAGTTCTCACCCTTAAGATCCATATGTTCTTTTCCACTTAACTGTGGAGGGGCCCGGCCCAGGCTCATCTCAATGCCCTTCCATCTGGCTTGATAACTCGGAGAGCACAAATATACTATGTATCTTAACTGTGCAGCATAGTAGTATTCTCTTAAGTTTGGCAAAGCCAATCCTACATTTTCTTTGTCTAGCTGAAGAGTCTTGAATCTTATCCTAGGCCTGGCTCCTGCCCAGATGAAGCTGGAGATTAGCTTGTCCCATGCTGAGAATTATGAATCTGGTACTCTAAGTTTGAAAGTGTCTGTCAGGTGCCTATTAATTTTACCTCTGGCTGATGGGTCAGCATTCAGTTCCTTTATGCATTTAATAAATTTATCATTGAATCCCATCCTCTCTTGTACTTTATACAAAAAATCCCAGCTGACGCTATCAAACGTTTTTTCAGCATCTACGCTGATCAGGGCAGCGCTTGTATGGTGTTTATTGACATGGTCTATAATATGAAGGGTGCGACTGATGTTATCCTGTGTTTGACGTCCTTTTACAAAGCCTGTCTGGTCTTTGTGTATCAGGTCAGGCAGAAAACACTCCAGTCTTTTAGTGATAATGGATGTGAATAGTTTATAATCTACATTCAGAATCGATATTGGGTGATATGACTCGCAGTATTCTTTATTTTTCCCCTCTTTGGGAATGACCTTTATGACAGCGTCCCTCCAGGATGGTGGGGCTATAGCGCTCCCATGACTGTTATTAGTCGACACTCTGTCTATGGCTTTATCTAATTCGTCTTTTGTAATGGGAGCGGTCAAATGTCTATTTTGCCCTGAGCCTATTGAGGGGAGGTCCAGTGAAATCAGGAATTGTATTATTTTATCTTCGTCAACCTTCTCTGGCTGTGAATATAAAGTCTCATAGTGGTTTTTAAAGATTCTATGAATTTCTTCTGGATCATATTTTAATGTATTTGATAAAGGGTCCCTGATTTTTTGGATTGAATTCATTATTTTTTGCATCCGAAGACACTTCGCTAATATTCGTGTCGCCCTTGGGCCCAATTCATAAAAGGTTTCCCAGATAGAATAGAATAGAATAGACTTTATTGTCATGTCAGCATGAAAATTGCCTTTGGTCTCACTGAATAAAAACACAAATAGACAAAAACACATATACAGATCGTTGCATCCACACCCCCCTCCAACCACCCCTCCCAGCATACACATCATATACAAGTCAGGCAGTAGTTCCAGACCTATACACCTCTAGCTTTTCCATTGCTTGTTGACCATGGAAATTGCATTTGGTATAAAAGAGTGTTTGTAGATGTTTTTCCTTGCAATGAGTGATCTGTAGCGCCTCCCTGAGGGCAGCAGTTCAAATTCAGAGTGAAGAGGATGGGTAGAATCATCTAAAATGTTCATAGTTTTCCTGTCAACTGCAGTCCTGTATAGATTGTCCAGTGGTTTTTGGGGTTGTCCTATAATCTTTCCTGCCATTTTCACCACTCTGGACAGCCTGTTCTTGTTCAGTAGGGTGAGGTGGCCATACCAAACAGATATGTTATAGGTAAGGACACTCTCTATTAGGCTTACATAAGTCCTCTCCAAGATGTTGCAGCTTACTCCAAAGCCTTTCAGTTTCCTGATTAAAAACAACCTTTGATTGGCCTTTTTACATATGGCATCAACATTATCTGTGAAGTTAAGCTTGCAATCAATATATGTGCCTAAATACTTAAAACAGTTGACAATTTCAACATTTTGGTTAGACATTAAAAGTGGTGAAGGAACACCAGTATAGTTAAGAATTAGCTCCTTGGTTTTAGATACATTAAGTAAAAGTGAGCTAGTCTTAAACCACTGCTCTAGTTTAAAAACATGATCCACATAGTCAGCTTTGCTGTCATCCTGATAAAAGAGTCCCACTAGAGCCATATCATCAGCATATTTCACTAAATTAAAATCATTGTGGTGCAGTGACATTTCATTTGTATACACAGAGAACAACACAGGGGACAGACAGCATCCTTGTGGTGCCCCCGTGTTGAGGACCAGTTCATCTGAGACTAAGTCTCTGGTGCATACTCGCTGTGGGCGGTCAGTTAAAAAGTCCTTGATCCAGTGCACCAATCCTCCATCAGCCCCTAGGTCTAGGAACCTTTGGAGTAATATGTGGATTTGCATTGTGTTAAAAGCCGCAGTAAAATCAATAAATAAAATCCGTGCATAAGCCTTGGCATTTTGCAGGTGTTTGGTGAGCATATTAGTCAGAATGAGGGTGGCATCTTCAGTCCCTCTATGAGGCTTATATGCAAACTGCATGGGATCGAGGTGTTGGTTCAAGGATGCAGTGAGGTGTTTGATTACAACCCTCTCCATGCATTTTGCCAGAATGGGGGTCAAGGCAACCGGGCGAAAGTCATGAAGTTATTTTGACCCCGGCTTCTTTGGGAGTGGTTTGATGACTGACGACTTCCACATATTCGGAACAGTACAGGTGGACAGTAAAAGTTGAAATAAATAAGTAAAAACTGGTGCTAGTTCATTCGCGCATGCCTTCAGTGCCCTTCCATGGAGGCCATCAGGTCCAGGCGCTTTATGTGGATTTGTTTTTGAGAGGCAATGTCTGACTTCCTCCACTAACAGGCTGGTCAGCTGAGCGAGAGAGCGCGCAGTTGTAGCAGTTCAATATGCGCTCTGCTGCTTCTTTGTTATTGGGCAGGCACATAAACCAGGATGACAGTCAGCTGCCCAAATTCTCTGGGCAGGTAAAAAGGTCTGAATGATACCATTAAGATCTCATAGTCTCTTGTGCAAATCTTTTCTAAAATAGTGAACTGCGTCGCCCACTTATTATCCACAAGTATACAAAGTCCACCTCCAAGAGATTTTTGAGACATGGCCTTATCTCTGTCGGATCTTATTATAGTGTAGCCGTCAATGCTAAAATGACAGTCCGGCTTCAGCCATGTTTCCGTAAAACAAATGAGGTTGCTACATCGAAAGTCCTCCTCGTTTTTAATACGAAGTGTTATCTCATCCAACTTGTTGTTAATCGATCTTACATTTGAAAGGGTTACCACTGGCAAGGGATGCCGACTTCCGCGTCTCCTCAAACGATTCCGAACACCTCCTCTGGATCCGCGTTTCTTCTTTGGTTTATTAATCCTCAATGATTGTAATCCATATGGAATATATCCAGCACTCAAATGTCTTGCAATCGGCCGACAGGAGAGAAGAAAATCCCTGGAATAAACGATGCGGGGAAGGGCAATCCCGTGGTTATTAGGCCCATTGTTGGCCGCGTTTGCCTCAGGTAGAGATGTCAGGAGAGTTAATATAACGATATATAGGGCGGAAAAGTACATCCTTGCGATAAGATGTGTATATGAGAGGACTTCGGGACATTCACTTACACACTCAAGTGCACTAAAACACAACAAAAACGGACTAAATACATAAAAACGCCGAGAACACACAGACAGGTGAGACACAGGGTCAGCAGCAGAGCCGCGCCCCCAGCGCCCTGATCCA
This sequence comes from Odontesthes bonariensis, assembly GCF_027942865.1. Classification (NCBI taxonomy): domain Eukaryota; kingdom Metazoa; phylum Chordata; class Actinopteri; order Atheriniformes; family Atherinopsidae; genus Odontesthes; species Odontesthes bonariensis. Next base: position 46,704,453 of record NC_134507.1, read on the forward strand.
GGCAGATAGCAAACGGACTCCGGACTGGATCCGTTCCGGATTTAGGGTAGGCTCAGGAACGGATCTGCAAAACGGACCCGGATCGGAGTCCACTTGCACACCGGAACGGATCCGGGTCGGATCCGCCCCGGACCCTATCCAGATCCACACATTAAGTGCCACATCCGGCCTGGATCCGTTTTGGATCCGTTCATAGAACTCATCATCCGGCCCGGATCCATGTATGATACTTATAATGGAGGTGGACTCATTTGGTCCAGAACCTTTATTTATTATTAACTTTTATTATTATTAGCACCGGGTTTCGCCCGGGGCGTAAATCAGTGTCGGACCGCCACTGCTGTGTGGAGGCGGGGCGAGCGGTTGATCAGGATGGCGGACCTGCCCGGCTTGAGGGGGGATCCGCCCCGGAGTCCACTGCTATCTGGGTTGCTTTATGAATCTCAGCTTATTTTCTGTTTCATCGATAATTAAGTTCTCTATTTGTTTCCTTATATCTTTAATCTGATTCCCTATTGTGTCTTTTATTGTCATTTTTGGGTCATTGTCTCTCTAGTTTTTTCAATTCCTTCTTTAAACGATGATATTTTGATCTTTGATTTTGATCTGTCATTTATACATTCACTAATTTCTTTTTTAATTTCTTTCACTGCTAATTTATTGTTTAAATGTCAAATATTCAGCCTCCATAGCGTATTCCTTGGCTTGCTGTTAAAATGGATATTTAAATAAAGAATGCTGTGGTCTGCTGTTCTGATTGTGCGCTCATGTACCCTGTGTCCATCTATGGTATTCATCTGAAAAAAATCCAACCTTGAGTGGACTTTGTATGTAGCTGAGTAATGGGTGAATTCCCGATTCCTTGTATGGACACTTCTCCACACATCAAATAAGCCTGCCTCTCTAATCAGAATGTTTAGGTCTTTTGATTTTGTGGATCCACGTCTGCTCGTGCTTGTTGTGTCTAGTTGGTGGTTCAAAATTGTATTCCAATCTCCCGAACAGACAAGGATCCCCTCACTCTCAGGGGTTAGGTTTGGAGTATTTATTCAGTGGTCTCCCTCCCCCACTCAATAGCTGCCGTGGAGTTTGGTGTAGAGACCAGGGGGGTGCACACTCAACTCAAGATCTGGCTGGTCATGTATTAGCTCTTTTGAAGTAACTCAGGGGGCCATGGGAAACTTTGTGGGATTTGAGGTGTGTTACAAGTGGGTGTGATAGACACAGGGTCCATATATGTGTATGTTAGGTGCTGCAAAAGGGGGGGGTGTTGAGATGAGGGCCGTACAAAGTTATTAAAATTTATTGGCCTGGAGGGGGGAACTTATGGTTGTGGCTGTGACCCTTAAGGGTATGTGGAAGGGGAAGGCATAAACAACAGAGGAAGAGATGGGGGTCTAATGTAAGGTAAGAAAGTTTTTGGGAAAAATTATTAAAATTAATTTTCCAAATTATGTCATGGAAGGCCAGACTTACGGTTAGGGATATGGTCCTGTGACCAAGTGGAAGGGAAAGGTATATAGAAGAATACCTCAATGTAGGATAAATTCTTTAAACTATAGTGCAAGTAAAAAAACCTTATGAAAAAAAGTGAAAATTCATGAGACCCTGTGAACAATGGAAAAGTAGTATACCAATACTCACCTCCTGTGAAAAATGGAACAGTATTATCCCAATAGTATAATCTCTAGTGAACTAACTCAGTTAATTCACCAGTGTACAAAGTAATCATAACCCTGTAAAAGTTAATTATCCACACTCAAAATACACTGACCGGTCATTAAGGAGTGTATCAGAGATACTGAAGAAGGTACAGGATTGTTCAGAGAGCTTAGTTATTCTTTCAGTCCTTATGTAAGTCAAAATGTACGAGAAACTGGAAAACTATGAGACCCTGTGTCAAAATGGAAAAGTGGTCTAAGTTGCCATCATTTTTCATAAAAGTTTTTTGTCTGAGTTGTGTAGGACTGTATGTCAGTTCCCGATCAGTAGAGTTTTTAGCCCATTCCTAATGTGTCATAAAGAATTCTGACTAGTGAAGGCTATGGATTCGTTAGCATTCAGTACAGTTTATCAGACAATAATTAATGTTTAATAAACAATTTTGTCTGACTTGTATAGGACTGTATGTCAGTTAACGATCAATACAGTTTGTTAGACTATAACTAATGTCTCCTGCAGTGTTCTGTGACTCGTGAAGGGCTATGGGTTCGTTAGTATTAAGTACAGTTTATTAGACAATAATTGATGTTTCATAAAGTATTTTGTCTGGCTTGTGTGGGACTGTGTGTCAGTTAACGACAGTCACAGTCTGCTAGTTCTTATATAGTAACTGAGATTATAAGACCTTATGAAACGTGGACAAGTGGTATCACAGTAATAACTGAATGTTCTGAAAATTTCTGAGTCTCATCAGTTATCTGAAATAAATGGTAGCTCAGTACTAAAAAAGTCTCTCCGTTGTTAAGGACGAAAGCCATGTTTAAGTCTACAACCTATACACTTTGGTTATAGAGTTGCTATCTTACAAATGTTCAAAGGTAGTGTAGACAATTGTCCAGATTCCTGCTGGTGTGTGCTGTAATGAATCAGATCAGAGAATCAGAGTGATTTTATTCAACTTAATTCCTCCATTTCAAACACAGTTTTACTTCAGTCAAACAGAGTAACCTTTATTCACATTATACTGTGGCAGAACAGCCAGTTGAGGATGTCTCTGTGGAGTCATCCTGTACCATAAAGACATGGAACAAAGCAGCAAGTTGCATTAAGAACATTATAAGCATTTCGTATTTCCACACTGTCAGGAAGCTGATCTAGTTTTTCTTAAACAATTTCAGGACTAATTCATCAGTGGTGTACCACAAGATCGGTGAGCGTTTCAGCTGTTTATCACCATACGCTCTCACTTGTGGAAGCCCCTTAGGTGATCAAGCCCAGGGTTAGTCCAGTGTCCAATGTTTTGGTGATTTGGTGATAAAAAAGTTTATCTTCTAGCTTGCCCTGAATCTGGTTTTCTTCTGTTAAGTTTCTGTTTAAGCTGCGTGGGTGACACTGGTGTGTCTTTGTTGTTTGGAAACAAAGGACTGCCTTTGTTCAAAATGGTGGCAGAATTGGCAGGAAAGCCGCGGCAATAAATGGCGGATCTGTTATGTTGAACAAAGGGATTCTTTGTTTTAAGCAGCTTTGGAATTGGCAAGAAGGCCAAAGTATCACGTGGTGGACCTGTTTTTGTGAAACAAAGACATGCTACTTTTCAAACCAGTTGTAAGAATTGTATGACCCTTGTCTCAGAGGTAAAACAGTTCTGAGTTATTTTCGAATACCTTGTACAGTCCAGCTCCTGTTTGGGGTTAGGGTCATCCTGCCCTTGATTATTATATATCTACCGTCATCATCTCTTTTTTCCTTAATCAGGTTAAAGTTGAATGAATTAGATATCATTATCACAACCCCTCTCTTTCTACTATTTTTACATGAACTGTAATAAGTAGGGATGCACCGATACCGATACTGGTATCGGGTATCGGGCCGATACTATTCTAATATACTCGTACTTGTACTCGTTAAAGTTAACCGATACCATGAACCGATACCAATTTATTGCATGAAGACCGCGATCATAGGGTGTCCAAGTCCTGGTGTGCCGTGGGATTTTGTGACAACCATACGTTATTATTGCAATATACAACTACACAAAAATAATTATTTTTTAATTGACCATATTAGTACTTTGTATGTACTCATTTCATAATACAGAGGAAAACTCTATTCCTAAAAAAATTATGTCTGAGTTGTTATGTGTTGGCGCTGGGTGGGATGTAGACAGCAACAATGGTGACGTTGGTAAAAGGGTTGGCATTTTACAGTCAAAAGTTCAATGTTAAAGATAGTTTGGAAGCACCCATAGATGAGGCCGAAGTAAGAAAAGCAATTGCTGGAATGAAGAAAATGAAATCACCTGGCGTAGATGGCATTACAGTCGAATACTATCATAAATTTGTAGATATACTTGCACCAATTTTAACTGATGTTTATAGAGAAGCGTTTGAATGTGGTTCACTTCCTGAAAGTTTCAATCAGGCTATAATTACTCTTATACCAAAGGGGGATAAAGATCTTACAGACCCAGTCAATTACCGTCCCATAAATTTGATAAATGTTGATTGCAAAATACTGTCAAAAATTGTAGCCACGAGATTAGAGACTGTGTTACCACAGATTATTCACAAAGACCAGGTGGGCTTTATTAAGCATCGTTCTTCAGCTGATAATATGCGAAGACTTCTGCATCTTTTATGGGGAAATAAGGACAACAAAAACCCTGTAGTGGCAATATCACTCGATGCCCAAAAGGCCTTCGACAGGGTGGAGTGGAGATTTTTGTTCACTGCTCTGTCGAAGTTTGGACTGGGTGAAAATTTTTGCAGGTGGGTTAGCACTTTGTATTCGGGCCCAAAGGCCGCTGTTTTTACCAATGGAATATTGTCCAAATATTTTCGTATCTCCAGATCCACTCGTCAGGGCTGCAGCCTTAGTCCACTTCTGTTCACTATTTTCCTAGAGCCATTGGGTATTAAAATCAGGGAAGATGCTGGAATCGTTGGGGTGAGCGGAGGGGGGAGGGAACACAAATTATTTATGTATGCCGATGATATTTTGGTATTATGTCAGGAACCTGCTAAGTCCATTAAAACATTGTTAGAGGTGATAGATGACTTTTCTAAATTATCAGGTTATAAAATCAATTGGCATAAATCAGAGGCAATGCCTGTATCAAAAGCCTGCACTATAAACTTAGTATCCACTTTCAATTTCAAGTGGTTACAAAAAGGCATGAAATATCTGGGAATAACACTTAATCCAGATATTAATAAAATCATGGTAGAAAATATAGAAAAACTGCTTACTAGAATTAAATCAAACTTGGACAACTGGAGCAAGTTACATTTAACATTAGGGGGTAAGATAAATACAATAAAGATGGTTATAGCTCCTATGATAAATTATTATATTGGAATGATACCGATCTGTATCCCAGCTCAAATTCTTCTAAATTATAATAATATGATTAAACATTTTCTGTGGGACGGTGGTAAACCTAGAATCAATATTGGCAAACTATGTCAACCCAAAAAAGAAGGGGGGCTGGCTTTACCTAACATAGAATATTATAGCATTTCATTTGAAATGTCCAAGATGTGCAAACATTGGCCAGAAACTAAATCAGATTTAGACTGGGTTTTGATAGAGCGGGAACTTTCCTCTCCGTTCACCCCTGTCGAGGTATTGACTCAAAAGATAGATAATAAACAGAATAAAATAGATAACCCCATATTAAAATTCTCAAAAATGGTGTGGCAAACGGTCCACAAAAAACTTGCGCTCTCTCCATGTACCCAGAGGTATGCGTCCCTGTGGCACAATCCTAAGATCAGAATCGGCAAGCAGTCAATTTATTGGTCACATTGGTTAAAGAAAGGTGTACGGATAATTGGTGATTTATTTGTGGAAGACACATTTATGTCATATAATGATCTGAAAGAAAAGTTTAAGTTAGAGGGACAAGGCCACTTTTGGAAATACTTACAAATTAGAGACTGTTTGAAGGACAAAACAAAATTTCACTTGGAGAAAAATTCGATAGAGAGTTTTTTACAACTTCCACCTTTACTTGGTAAAGCATCGAAATGATATAACGTATGTCCTTGGGTTAAAAACAATACAAGTAAAAGTCTTAAAATAGTATGGGAAAGAGATTTGGGCTGCACTTTTGAAGATAAAACATGGGACTCTATTGTTTCTAAAAACGGGCGTTATGTAAGAGAGGCCAAAGGGAAATTTACTCAATATAAAATTTTGAACAGGTATTATCTTACACCATTAAGACTGCATAAGATGGGTATTAGCAAAGATGACTTATGCTGGAAATGCCAAAGAGCAAGAGGTACATTGCTGCATGCCTTATGGGAATGTCCGCTGATCTCTCCAATATGGAATAGTGTTATAAAATACATGGAGGGATGGTTAATAAGTAAACTACCTATTTCACCAAGATTGTGCCTGTTGGGGGACAGAGGTGTGGTCCCAAGTGTCCATAAAGCAGCTTTCAGAGTTCTGAACACTGGATTTATTACCTGTGCCCGTCTCATTTTGTCTCTATGGAAGATGCCACAGACTCCAGCTTTCAAAACATGGAGAAAGAGAATGACTGAAAATGCAGTCTGTGAGAAAATGCTTGGAAGACTGAACAACTACTCTGAGGCTGTAACAGAAGAATGGGACAGTTTTAGTGCCTATGTTTCTACTACATTGCAACAGTGATAACTTGAAATAACATCTAGGTTGCATTCGCATTTACACATAGACATATTAAATTTAAGGGCACCAAATTCTGAACTGAACCTGGGCAATACCAGGACTGGTCAAGTTAAGCGGGACTTAATTAGGTGTCCAGTCTGTATTTAATTGGGTGGGAACCAGGACAATGTGTGAAGAATGAGAGTGCAACCTTACAATCATCAAGATTTATGTACCTCACTGGTTTTGTTTTTGTTTGTTGTTTTTGTTACATGTTCATAAAACAAAATAAAAACTTTAATTATAAAAAAAAAAAGTTCAATGTCCTCAGAGCAATGACTGTAGACCCGGGTCGCGTTGTTACACCAGTTGTTTTTAGTGTAGATGCAGACACCCCCCCCTCGGGTTTTACCTGTGAGCGCGCAGCTCCTGTCGGCTCGGAATGTTGTTAGCCCGTCCAGGCTAACTGCGCTCTCGGGGACCAATTCACTGAGCCACGTTTCAGTGAGAACAATGGCACAGCAGTTTCTTGTCTCCAGTTTGGAGTGTAATTCCAGCTTGAGATAGTCCATTTTATTTTCCAGGGAGCGTACGTTGGCGAGCAATATTGAAGGAAGTGGCGATCTGTACGGGTTAGCTTTAAGTTTGGCCATAAGTCCTCCCCAGCAGCCGCGCCTCTGCTTCCTGTCGCGCCGCCGCTTCCTGTTGCGCCGCCTCCGATGTCTCCATGGGTGGCCTTTGTTTGTGGGGGACTGTGTCTCTAAGTGAACTGACTAAAATTGTTAAACAGTTAAAGCCTTCTTCGTGCCCATCAGACATTATTCCTAGTCGTTTGTTTATAGATGTTTTTGATTGTATTGGTCCCTGCATTGTGCAAATGGTGAATGCTTCTCTGATGTCTGGCTGTTTTCCTACTGCTCTGAAGCATGCTGTGGTCCATCCTCTCATCAAAAAGAGCAACCTTGATTCAAATGTGCTGTCTAACTTTAGACCTATCTCTAAACTGTCGTTTGTGTCTAAAGTCTTAGAGAAAGTTGCCTATGTCCAACTGCAGACTTATCTAGATCTAAATGAAATTGGTGAAGTTTCAGTCTGGTTTTAACTTGCATCACAGCACTGGTTCAAAGGTTTATTGTCATATGTGCAGTTAGAAACGTGTTTCCCTGTACAATGAAATTCTTTGCTTTGTTGCCCGCACTGGATGTCCAAATATAATAATAAAAGATAAGATAAAATAAGCATGCAACAACAATATTACAACAGGATGCTTAAATAAAATAGAAATATAGAAATAAAAATATAGAAATCTAGCCTGTGTACATAATGTGCAGTAGTGCGCTACATTAGCTGTCTTTGTGCAGTAGTCAGCAGTAAGGTGGTTGTGCAAAATTGAAAGTACATTCAGGTAGTCACGGTGAGTAAAAGATACAGTTGCAGTAGGTGACCCCAAGGGGGTCCGTTCAGTCTTTGGCAGAATTCAGTGATCTGATGGCAGTGGGAAAAAGATCGGGTAGTTTTGCATTTCACACTCCTGAACCTCCGTCCTGAGGGCAGAAGTGAGAACAGTCAGTGCTGGGGGTGTGTGGGGTCTTTGATGATGGAGGCAGCTCGTCTGTGGACTCTCCGTTGGTAGATGCTCTGCAGAGATGGTTGTGGTGTCCTTGTGATTTTAGATGCAGTCTTTACCACTCTCTGCAGGTGTTTGCGGTCTTTCACGGTGGAGCTGCCGTACCATACAGTGATCGAGGTGGTTAGGATGGATTCGATGACGCACCTGTAGAAGTTGCTGAGAATCTTGGGTGACATGCCAAATTTTCTCAGCCTCCTCAGGAAGTACAGCCACTGCTGAGCCTTCTTTACCACCTGTGTGGTGTTGAATGTCCAGGTGAGGTCGTTACTGAGGTGGACCCCCAGATATTTAAAGCTGCTCACCCTCTCCACCTCCAGGCCTTGGATAGACAGTGGCTGATGAGGTCTCCTCTCCGTCCTCATGTCCACTATCATTTCCTTGGTCTTGTCTGTGTTTAGGGTGAGGTTGTTGTCTCCACACCATGTCCCCAGGCTGTCCACCTCCCTCCTGTGAGCTGCCTCGTTTCCGCCAGTGATGCGTCCAATCACAGCAGTGTCGTCAGCAAACTTAAGGATGATGTTGTCGGGGTGAGAGGCGGCACAGTCGTGGATGAACAGGGTGTAGAGGATGGGGCTGAGGACGCAGCCCTGAGGGGTACCGATGCTGGTGGTGATGCTAGCTGAAGTCCTATTCCCAATCGGCGATGGCGTCAGAGGTGGACCTGTTGTGCCTGTAGGCGTACTGCAGAGGGTCTGTAGTGTCCGGTATGCAGCTCTGAATGTGGGACAGTACCACTCTCTCAAAGCACTTCATGATGATTGAAGTGAGTGCTATTGGCCTATAGTCATTCAGGCAGGATGGGGGGGTTCTTCTTGGGAAGGGGGACGGCGGTGGTGGTCTTGTAGCAGGTGGGGACAGTACATTGGCTGAGGGAGAGGTTGAAGATGGAAGTGAGAACGTCAGCCAGCTCGTCGGCACACGCTCTAAGGGCACGTCCGGATATGTTGTCGGGGCTGGATGCTCCTCAGTGCTCTGTGTACCTGGGCTGATGTGATGACTGGCGGGGGGGAGGGGGGATGAGTAGCCGAGGTGTGTGTGTGTGTTCTGTAGAGGTGGTGGGGGTGGAGCTCTCGAAGCGAGTGTAGAACACGTTGAGGTCGTCCGGCAGGCTGTCTGAAGAGCTGATGGTGGTGGTTCTGGAGCCGGTTCTGAAGTCTGTGATGTGGTCCAGAGCTTGCCACATCCTCCTGGCGTCAGCGTTGAAGTAGAAGTCCTCTGTCTTCTCTCTGTGCTGCCTCTTGGCCACTCTTATGGCCTTCTCCAGTCTGTACTGTGCAGCTTTGCGCTCAGCCTCGTTGCCAGATTTAAATGCAGCGGTGCGAGCACGCAGTAAGGACAGTACCTCGCTGTTAACCCAGGGCTTCTGATTGGGGAACTTCTTGACTTGTATGGTGGGTATGATGTTCTCAACACAAGTGCTGATATACCCAGACACATACTCAGCATACTCCTCAACGCTGACAGAGTCCTCCCGGGTGGCCGCGGCTCTGAACACATCCCAGTCTGTTGTAGCAAAACAGTCCTGCAGAGTGCTCTCAGCCTCTGGTGACCATAGCTGAACCTGTCTGGTAACCGGGTTCGATTGTTTGAGTCTCTGTCTGTAGGCCGGATACAGGAACAAAGAGATGTGATCTGAGCTGCCAAATGGGGGGCGAGGTGCCGCCCTCAGAGCCCCCCGGATGTTGCTGTGTGCGTGGTCCAATGTGTTTTTACCCCTAGTGGGAATGTCCACATGCTGGTAGTATTTGGGGAGTACAGTCTTTAGGTTGCCCTTATTAAAATCTCCAGCGATTATGCAAACAACGTCGGGGTGAACAGTCTCTGTCGCGCTGATGACGTCATGCAGTTTACCGAGTGCTGTTATGTAATTAGCGCTCGGGTGGATGTAAACAGCAGCTAAAAATACACACGTAAACTCCCTTGGTAGATATGTAACCCCCTAGGTTATATATAACCTCCTTTTTTTTTCTTACTCACCTTATACATTTCTTTAAATACAATGCATTGTAGGCCTTTCCCATCTTGTTCATAGGGGAAAATGTGAGCAACGGGTTACAGATAAAAGGGGCAACATTCCAGAAGTAGAAACTCCAGATCGGGTGAGCAGTGTTTCTGTACAGCCCGTGCGTTTCTGCACCAAGAGTTGTTTATGTACACACACACACCTCCTCCAGTGTTCTTACCAGAGTCCGCTGTCCTGTCCCCTCGGAATAATGAATGTGTTTCCAGCTGAACGGCAGAGTCCGAGATGTTCTCTTGCAGCCATGTCTCGGTGAAAATTAGAGCACTGAAACAGCCCTTTTAAAAGTTTTTAATGACCTTCTTTTAACTGTTGACATGGCGAAATCAGCAGTCCTTTTGCTTTTAGACTTGTCCGCAGCTTTTGATACTGTGGATCACAGTATCCTTCTGACCTGCCTGGAGACACTTGTTGGCATTAAAGGTACAGCACTCAATTGGTTTCGGTCCTGTCTCTCTAATAGGAGTTTTTCTGTAAATCTTGGACAGTACTCCTCCTGTATATCTCCTTTGAACTATGGTGTACCCCAAGGGTCTATATTAGCACCTGTTCTTTTTGCCCTGTACATGCTCCCCCTGGGTTCCATTTTTAAAAAGCACAAAGTCCTTTTTCATTGCTTTGCAGACGACGTTCAAATTTATCTGCCAGTAACCACCAACGAAAGCCAGTCCGCCGTAAAAATGCTGCAGGATTGTCTTGGGGAGGTACAGGCATGGTTGAAATTGAACTTTTTGAACCTAAATAAAGATAAAACTGAGATTCTGGTGTTCGGAAAAAGTAATCCCCTGCATGGACATGACAGTGTGATTGGTCCTCTGTCCTCCTACTGCCGTCCTTTTGTTAGGAATCTGGGTGTGATGGTTGACTCTCTGTTTAAATTTGATAAGCACATCAGCGCTGTCATCAAGGCCAGCTTTTTCCAACTGAGGACTCTTGCGAAGATTCAATCTTATCTTCCTCGGGCTGACTTTGAAAGAGCAATCCACGCATTTATAACATCACGTTTGGATTACTGTAATTCTTTGTATATAGGGCTGACCAGCTGACCTCAGAGTTTACCTTGGCTTGCTAGTTTTATTGTCACTTTTATTGTTATTTTATGTAGCCCTCCCAGTCAACTCTAATTTGTGAGAGTTGTCATGAAATACCCCTTTACACCTGTTACACTTTAAGCATGGGAGGTGAGTTGAAGGGAGTCTACTAAAATATGAAATTTGCTACGTGTCTTACCTAAAAGATACAACGCTGCCTAGGGTGCAGAGAGGCCTGGTTAGCTGATTTTATAGATATCTTGTTGTATGAGCTTACAAACTCCCATGCATACATTTAACACACCATAGCCCTACCATAACCACATTTAACAGATAAACATTTAAACTCCAATTGCAATACATGAAATGTTTATTAACACATAGAAAAAATGGACATTGACTCTTAATTTTCCTGGCAACCCTTTGAGTCACAAAAATAAAATAATACCCGGGGTTTGTAAAACTCAGTTATGGTACCATGGTGTTGGCGCGCATGTTGGAGTTAATTTGAATCCTCAGGAGAAGTACTTACAGATCCTTGGAATATCAGGGGTCCCCAACCTTTTCAGCACCAAGGACCGGTTTGGTTCTGCAATTTGTTCCTGCGGCCCGGTCGGGGGGGTGGGGGGGGGTTACTTTTTTTGTACTTTACGTTCAACAGACACTGAGGGTGGGGGGTATTTCTATATGCATAATGCATTCACTTCTTTTACATTACATTTAGCAGACGCTTACAAATTAGGATAATTAGGATATGATGACAAACAAACAGTCATCATTGAAAAAAATAAACGTGCACAATCGGCCTCCTATAATGCAATCTATGCAGTTTCCAAGTATAGAATCTAGCGAGTGAAATGAAAGAATTCCCGATTTCCATGTCATTTTTTTTTTTTTTTTTTTTTTTTTTTTTCCATTCCCCCCCAATCTCACGGCCCGGTTTGGAATGTCTGAGATGTCTGACCCGGTGGTTGGGGACCGCTGCTCTAAAGCAGCAGTGTGTAGACTCAATGCGGGCAGGCATGTAGGCACACTATGCAAAAATTCACAATACCAGTGAACTCTACTATTAATTACCATAAACGTTCGTATTGTTACCAGTTCACATAATGTCCATACTCACTCAGAAATCTTGGCGCAAAATATTCTCACTCACTCAGTCTCCTTCTTCTCCTGGCGAGCAGGGACGAGGGTAACTAGCACTGATTAACCACTGAAAATGGTGTCTGCGGTCTTTAGTACAATTCCGGCCTTAAACAGCTCCAATAACGGCTTACTCTTCCTGCTTTTGTACCCGATACCACACAGCTTTTTAGTTTCACTTCAGAAACAACTCAAAACATTTTCAAACTCTTACAACTAGCTTTTACGTTGTCGTTTTTACTTTCCTGTCGCCATTAGCCTGAGCCTCTCGTCTTTCCCTCTTTTTCTCTCGTCCCACCCCCTTCTCAGAATCCGGTAGGTAGTTGACGCTTGTCTCTGATTGGCACTGATTCACAAATAAAAGATTGACACCTATTTACCCAAATAAACAGAGGAAACGACATGGAACGTTCAAAACAATTAAGAACATAGGAAATCACAGTATCTGCCTAAATAAAATACCACATATACATTTCTCCACATTAATGGTAACTCATTTCACAACAGCGGTAATGAACATTCTTACCAGAGCACTACATTTATTTCTAATTTTATCTCAAATTTTATTTTTATCTGTGATGAAGTTATTCTTATTGCTATTTTATTGATGATTCTCTTAAGATGTGATGCAGTTGCTATTGTGAAGCACTTTGGTCAGCTGAGGTTGTTTTAATGTGCTAATAAATAAATTTTTAATTGAATTTGAATTGAATTAAATAATGAAACTCAATACTCATTTTATTCTCCGGTCCATAATAGATTTATATTTGATTCCCTCATCTAAGATACAGTCACTTCTTGTGAGTACTTGGCAAGGACCTTTTTTTAAAGACAAATCAAAACTCTGCAAACCCTAACTGTCACGTTTTGGATGGGTGTCTGTGGCGTGGAGAACGTAGGACCCGGATGCAGATATTTCCAAAAACAAAACTTGTTTGGTGGTGGTGAGTAGGGGGGTTGAAATGTCAATGGTGGTGGGGAGGGGGGTTGAACTGTCCATGGGTGTGGCGGGTGGGGGTGCTCTGCCGTCTGAGGTGATGATGGGCGTGATGGGGATGTGAAGGGTGGGAAGTGGGCAGTCACTGGCTGTGGGAGCTGGAGTATCAAACCTGTTAAAAAACAGGTTTAGATGGTTTGCTCTCCCAGTATCCCCCTCTTCTGTGCTGCTGCCCTTCTTCTTGCAGCCTGTGATGATTTTCATGCCATCTCAGACCTCCCTCATGTTGTTCCGCTGCAGCTTCTGTCCTCCCTTTGCTTCTCTCAGCCGGACCTTGAGTTCCCCCTGTACTCACTTCAGCTCGTCTCTGTCACCGTCCTTGAATGCCCTCTTCTTCCTGTTAAGGATGTCCTTGACATCACTGGTGATCCAGGGCTTGTTGTTAGGGAAGCAGGGTGCTGTTTTAATGGGAACCACAATATCCATGTAGAAGTTCAGGTTGTCAGTAGTGCAGTGGCTGACCCCCTCAATGTCCTCACCATGTGCGTCCTGCAGGACGTTCCAGTCAGTAGATTCGAAGCAGTCCCTCAGAGCCAACACTGCCCCAGGAGACCATTTCCTGAAGGAGCTTGTGATTGTGGACTGTCTCTTGATCTTTGGCTTGTAGTGTGGTGTGAGCAGGACCAGGTTATGATCAGACTTACCCAATGGGGGCAGAGAAGTGGCCGTGTAAGCTTCCTTCATGTTGGCGTACAGGAGGTCTAAAGTCCTGTTCTTCCTGGTGGGGCAGCTTACAAACTGGTGAAAGTCTGGTAGTATGGCGTCCAGTGTAATGTGGTTAAAATCCCCAGAGATGGTTATGAATGCGTCTGGGTGTTGTGTTTGCAGCCTCGATACGGTGGAGTGGATGACGTCACACGCGGAGGGACGTAAACACAAATAACAATGGCGTGGGAAAACTCTCTAATGCGGTCTGAGTCCTACCGCCAGCAACTCGATGTCTCTGTTGCACTCAGTTTCCTTTACCGTAACATGCCCCGGGTTGTACCATCTGTTGTTAAGAAACGGTGAGAGACCCCCACCTTTGCGTTTGCCACTGCGTCTGTCCCTGTCTGCTCTCACCGTCGTGAATCCAGGTACATCCACATTAGCGTATGGTGTGTTCTGGGTGAGCCAGGTTTCAGAGAGACACAGTAAACTGCTCTCTCTGAATGTCCTTCTAGTCCTCACAAGGGCAGCCAGCTCGTCCGTCTTGTTAGTCACACAGTTAACATTTCCCATGATAAACGAGGGAACCGAAGGCTTGTATTTCCACCACTTAGCCGCAAGCCTAGCCTTCACCTTCGCACCGGCTATGCGGCATCAACGCCTCCTCCTCAGCTCCTCAGGTATGGGGTGAACAATGCCGGCTCGTCCCATTGTTTGGAGTGCAAGCAGCTTCTCCCTTGAATAAATAAGTTGTCGTTGCCGATAAGAAGACATCATATCCATAGGATGTCATACATAACCCAAATGTTACCTTAGTAGGCCAAAACATAAAAACCATCTAATAATAATTTGTAGCAAACCAGTCATAAGACCTTTAAGTATACTCAGAAAAGGTAAATTCATCCCATTTCAATATTACATACTTTTCATTAAGTAAATAACCCATTTCCAGGAAAACAAAGAAATAAAAAAAAAGAGAGAGAGAGAGAGAGAAGCTTCTTGGTTCAATCAGATTCCAGTAAAAGGCACAACTTAGTGATGGGCCTTTCCAATTCATTGCTTTGGGTTCTAACCCGTACTTTGCGCACAAAGCCTTTGGCATCCTTTATTGTTTCAGTGATGCGCCCTAGGGGCCATGTATTTCTTGGGGCACACTCTTCTACCAAGAGAACTAAATCTCCTACAGAGAAGTTTCTACGGGGCCTGTTCCATTTCTGGCGCTTTTGCAAGTGGGGGAGATATTCTTTTATCCATCTCTTCCAAAAGAGGTCACTGAGATACTGAACTTGTTTCCAGCGTCTTTTTCCATAGGAGTCATGTTTGCTAAACAAACCAGGAGGGATGATGGGTTTTCCTTTCAAAAGTAAGAGGTGATTGGGTGTGAGTGCTTCAAGATCATTTGGATCATCGCTAGAGGGTGTAATTGGCCTGTCATTTAACATTGCTTCAACCTCACAGAATACTGTTTGGAGGGTTTCATCATCAATCATTTGCTGCTTGGTGATGGAACAAAGGATCCTTTTAGCTTGCTGCACCAAACGCTCCCATACTCCGCCGTGGTGTGCTCCATGAGGCGGGTTAAAGCTCCACTGTATTCCTTCGTGTGCGAGTGTGGTAAGGATTTTATCTTGATTCAAGTTTTTTATTGCTTGTCTCAATTCACGCTGTGCACTTATGAAGTTAGTTCCATTGTCAGATCTAATGGCTTTGACCTGCCCCCTCCTACAAATGAGCCTTCTTATGGCATTAATGCAGGAATCAGTATCAAGTGTGTGGGCCACTTCAAGATGAACAGCACGGGATGTTAAACATGTGAAGATCGCTCCATATCTTTTTACAGTGCTCCTTCCTCTTTTGACCTCAATGGGTCCGAAGTAATCCATGCCTATATGAGTGAATGGAGGGAGGTCCATGACTAGGCGATCGGGTGGTAGGTCGGCCATTTTTTGTTGGCCGGGACTTTGGCGTGAGCGATGGCATGTCACACATTCTCAAATGATCTTCCTCGCCAGTGCATTGGCGTGAGGGATCCAAAACTGCCTGCGCAGAGTGGAGAGCATATGGTTCCTCCCACTGTGCCCCACCCTCTCATGAATGCAGCGAAGAATGAGCTTAGAGATGTAACTGTTCTTAGGCAAGATGGCAGGATGTTTTGCCTCTTCGGGTAGCGCAGACTTACTTAGTCCACCACCAACTCTAAGGATGCCGTCCTCCATCACAGGATCCAGTTTGTACAAAGTGCTTGCTTTTTTGATAGCTTTTCCATCGCTCAAGAGTGACATCTCCTCAGAGAAGTGTTGCCTTTGTACATAACTGACTATGGCTTGCTCAGCCTTTTCAAAGTCATCCACTGTTAGCAGGTAAGTTGTTTTTTCCATTTTCCTTTTGTGACCAGCTGGTTTGTTTTCATTGGCCTTTTTCTTTTCATCACACCTTTGCCTAAGTGTGTCTTTAATCTTCAAAATCCATGTAACTGCACGTTTTAGGTCAGACCACCTCGAGAAATACGAAAGCAGTTTAGTAGTTGGGCATGATTCCATGGATGAGACTGCTGTGGCGTAAACAGAAGCTTCCTCCTTTACTTCAGGATCGTTCTCTGAGATGGTATGTATGTTTCCAATCATTTCAGGCCATTGTGTGGGGGTTCGAAGAAAGCGTGGTCCAGTCAACCACATTTGGCACTGGAGAAAGGCTTTGGCTGACAAGCCACGTGAAGCTACATCAGCCGGATTCTCCTTTGAAGAGATGTGCCTCCATTGTTCCACTTTTGTCAGAGAGTGAATTTGAGATACGCGATTTGCCACGTATGTCTTGAACCGTTTTGTACTATTGGCGATGTACTGCAAAACAGTCATACTATCTGTCCAAAGGACTGAATCTGATAGTGACAAGTGCAGCTCAGTTCTCAGCATACGGTCCAGACGTGCAGCCAGGACTGCTGCCGCCAGCTCCATTCTGGGGATAGTTGTGGGCTTCATAGGTGCCACTCTGGCTTTCCCGAAGGCAAAGGACACATGGACGTCACCAGCATCATTTGTGACCTTAAGGTAGGATACGGCGCCATATCCCACCTCACTAGCATCACAAAAGTGGTGTAGCTGTGCTGATGTAATTTTGCCAAAGCCTAAAGGAATAAAGCTTCTGCCAACACCCAGATTGCCTAAAAGGTGAAGCGCACTATGCCAACTTTCCCATTCAAGTGCAGTTTCTTTTGGGATTCTCTCATCCCAGCTCAGCTTCAGTTTGCATAAGCTTTGAAGGATCTGCTTTGCCACGAGTGTAACGGGAGCTAGGAAGCCGAGGGGGTCCTAGATGGAGCAGACAACAGAAAGAAGTCCCCTTCTGGTCAGCTGATGCGATTTGATGGCTATGCTAAATGTAAATTGATCGCTTTCCACGTTCCATTGGGTTCCGAGTGCTCTTTCCACTGGGAGTTGTTCCTTGCTGCTCAGATCCAATGTCTGCACTTCTTTTGCTCGGTCCCTTTCAGGGATTGCAGCCAGAACTTTTCGGTCATTACTAACCCACTTATTGAGGTAGAAGCCTCCTTTTGCGCATAATTCACGCAGCTGGTGCAGAAGAGTCAGTGCCTGCTCTGTGCCGTTGACTGCTTTGAGGCAGTCGTCCACATAAAAGTTGTGCATTACTGTGCCTGTGACTTCCTCTGCATATTCAAGCCGGTGATCATTTGGAGTTTTCTGCAGGGCGTATGTTGCACAGCTAGGTGACGACACAGCACCAAAAATATGCACCAACATCCTATGCTCCACAAGATCTTTGGATAAGTCTCCATCAGGCCACCAGAGGAAACGTAGGAAGTTGACATGCTCCTTTGCTACACGCACCTGGTGGAACATTCCCTCAATGTCCGTCATGAAGGCTACAGGGCCTAGGCGAAAGCAGAGCAACGCACCAAGGAGGGTGTTGGTCATATCGGGGCCTTGTAGGAGCTCCTTATTCAAAGAGGTTCCACTATAGGATGCTGCACAGTCAAAAACTACACGCAGTTTGTGTTTGCGTGGGTGATATACGCCATGGTGTGGCAGGTACCACACCTTGCCAGTTGCAGTCTGCAGCTCACTTGCAGGGACAATTTCACCCTGTCCTTTTTTTGCCAAATACTGAGCCCTTTGATGTGCTATCTGCCTATTGTTGGGCATGTTCACATTTGTGTTGCGAAATGGCTGCTTGAGATGGTAGTAACCACTTTTGAGTTCAGCAGACTCATTAGCAATTTCCAAAAACTGTTTTTCCTCTCTTGACAGCTCATTCTTTTCATATTGATGTTCTATGAAATCTTCATTGTAATGCTTCATCAAAAGATTTTCCAGGCCTTCCACAGATATCCTATTGGTTGTGTAGGAACTGTTTGGGCTACCATCAGAACCGAGTGGGCCATTCATAACCCAGCCTAGTTGTGTTCTTACACCGTAGGGGCCACTGCCAACGCTGTTGATAATTTCCCATGGTTCTAATGCTTTTGGAGCATTGACACCTATGAGCAGCCCAATGCTGGCGTCAATAGACTTGATGTCAACCTCCTCCAGATACGACCATTTCCTTATGTCGTTTTGTTTTGGAATATCATCATGTGTTACAGGGATTTGATTTTGTGTAAAAACATCAGGGAGTCTCAGGTAAGTGTTGCTGTCCAGTGCTGCTACTTCCATGCCAGTGATTTTGAATGTAGACAATGTTTTTTCTTGGCCGATTGTTCTTAAAATAATTTCTGTTCTTTTCCAGGGGCAGCAAGTTGCTTGGCAAGATCCTCTGTGCAAAAGGTTGCAGAGCTCCCTGGATCCAAAAAAGCATATGTCTCCACACACTTTGTTCCATGTTCCATCTTAACTTTAACAGGCACAATTGCAAGAGCACACTTTCCGGCCCCAGTATTGCTCCCTGTTGCCATTGACAAGACATTTTCTTCCTTTTTGAGGTTCACTTTGATTTCCTTTGATTGTTATGTGCAAGATGGTTGGATGCATTCGGTTACAAGTTTCACATTGCAGGCGATGCTGACAATCCTTACTTAGATGTCCCTTTTGCACACATCCAAAGCATAATCCATTATCTTTCATGAACTGTACTTTTTCGTTATTTGGTTTTGTTTTGAAACTTTCGCACATAGTCATGAGGTGGGCTTTGTTGCAGAACAGACATGGTTTTGTGAGTGCATTTGGGTTTTTTTGTTTACTTGGTGGATGCCCTCTTGTTTGTCCAGGTGTTGGTGTAGCAGCTGTAGCGAAACTGCTTGTTTTGTTTGTTTTTGCAGGCACTTTCCTTTGTTTTGAGTCAGGTGTGGTTTGTAGCTCTCCGAAAACTGGATCCAGCATAATGCATGCCTGTTTGTCAATATATGCCAGTAAATCTTTGAAGGATACTCTTTGTTTATGTCTGTTGTAAATACTACTGACAACAGTGCGCCATCTCTCTCTGAGCTTGAATGGTAGCTTGGAGACAATAATTTTTAAATTGGATGGTGTTTCCAGGTCCATGGTGAAATTCATTTCTTGCATGGTATTGTGGCACGTTTTGAGGAAGATTGCATATGACTTCAGAGCTGATGCATCCTCTGCCTTGATGTTAGGCCAGGCCAATGCCTTATCCAGGAAAGCAGATGAAATTTTTATTTCATTTCCGAAATGCCATTGCAGTTGTTCTTTGGCCTCCTGATAGCCTTGGTCCGGTGGTAAGTGGTAGCAGCTCCTTACCAGGTTCCTTGCCTCTGCAGATGTGTACTGTTCCAAGTAGTAAAGCCTTTGTTGCATATTGTCAGTTTTGGTTTCAATGGTTTGCTCAAATGATTTTATAAATGTTTTGTACTGAAGTGGGTCGCCACGGAAGACAGGAATTTCTTGTTGTGGTAACTGTGCTAACATGTTTTGTTTTGCAAGCATTTCTGTTATTTCATTTTGTTTTTCCATCACCTCGAGAAAGTTGGTGTCCCTTGGTGATTTATTTTGCGCCTTGTGGGCAGGCATTTGTTTTGTGGCATTTAATGATGTTGAGCTTTGTCCTGCTTTAACTGTTGGACTAAAACTAAGGCTGCGGCTACACGAAAACGTTTTTCACTGTAAACGATACTTTTTCTTATCGTTTCGCTGTCGCGGCCACACGGAGCCGGCGTTCCCACTACCCCAAAACGATAGTTTTTGAGAACGGGTTCCAGAGTGGGAAGATTTGAAAACGAGGTCGTTTCGTTTCCATTGTTACAGCGAAAACGTTTTTGCGTCAGTCAAACGTTGACGCTGTGAGACTTCTCTATTGTCTCACAGCGTGGCGTGACACAGTGGCGTGTGTACTGCATCGTTTCATCTTTTTCATCCGTTTTCGTCTGGACCTGAGTCTTTACAGCAGCGTTGCCATGTGGTTGCAAGAATTTTCGTACCCGTTTTAAAAAAAAACCTCGTTTCGTTTCCGTGTAGCCGTAGCCTGAGTTTGACTTTGCTTGTGGTGCCGTGAAAGGGAAATTGTTGTGCTTTAACTTTTCCTTTGATTGTGGGAATTATGTATTCGGATGAGGTACCAGACGGAGTTGTGAAATGAGCAGCGGGCATTTCGTATTCCTGAAGGACTTGTATTTTTGCGTCGGCCTGTGCCATTTTAGTTTCTAGCTGGTGCTTCTTTTTTGCAGATTTTATTTTTAGTTCTTGCATTTCCAGCTCAAGCTCTTTGTCAAGTGCATCAGTCTGACGCCTTAATTGAGCGCGTTCTACACGAGTGTCAGAGAGCGCTTTGGAAACATTACTGCCCCGACTAGAGGCTTCGCTTGGCGACTTTTTTATTGCCACTTGAGAGACGCTGTCATTTCATGGGGAGACCGAGGTGTCGTGTTCATGAGCTACGCCAGATTGCTGTTCTGATTCACGAACATTCATTTTTTCCCCCACATCATCAGTTTCTTCCACTTCGTCGTTGTTCAACCACATTTCCACTCCTTTAACAAAATCTGAGAAGCTCGTTACTTTGGGTTGATACCAGTCATTGTGATCATTGTCTCTTTCATCTTCACTCAATAAAGATTGCACTTGTTTATGCACTTGACCAAAGTCATCCAAAAAAGCAACAAAACTGGAAAGTACTTGGTTAACCTAATCTGTGGTATCACCGGCTTCAATTAGTGCATTTATTTTGTTGCGCTTCCTGGTTCACATGCTCAACTTTCCACGCCGACTTTTAATCAACTGGTATAATTGCTTTTCTTGCTCAACAGTTTCTTGTAAATCGTCCACATTTTGTTCATCCATTTTTGCACTTTACAAGCTCAGTGCCACGCACTACAAGCTTCCAGCATTACTTTACGCACCATCCAACACTTTGTTTGTTTGCTTCCGCGTAGACAATTGGCACGGCGGCCGAAGTTGCTTTAAAAGCGCACTACTCACGGTTGATGAGCTTCATCGGGTTTCAGGTGTCGAAGTAGTTTAATCCACAGTTCCAGTTTTCCAGATCCTTAACTATTTTCGACTTTGTTAGGTCCAATTTTTTCCAAGGTTCCAAGGAATGGAGAAACACTGGGACTCGGCTGGGATCAAACGCGTACATACTTTATGTTGTTACATTTTCATCATCTTTTCGTTTAGTTTGGACTGTTAACTTATTTTGACTACACTTTCATTCATCACTTGTTATCATCCTGGACGCAATAAATTATTTTCTACAACAAAAGGAGTGCGCGTTTGATCCCAGCCGAGTCCCAGTGTTTCTCCATTCCTTGGAACCTTGGAAAAAATTGGACCTAACAGCCTATCTATAACAAATCCTCTTTCCACTTGAATCCCTCTTTACCTTGTTAGATTCGGTTCTTTTAGTTGGAGGCTCAAGAACGGACCGGAGTAATTCAAGTGAAAATGAAGTCTTTATTTGTAGTCACACGTCAAAGCATATCAGCGCACAAACATATATCGCATTTCTGGGTTTGCTCAAGCAAACCTCATGTTTTCATTGGGGCCTAAGTAAACAAACAGTGGTCTTCATATTCTGAGTTTGATTCCATGTCTTCCTCTTCCAGGTCCGGGAAGTCTTAATGCAAAAGAAGACACAAACACACACAGAATTTTTGGGAAAATTTTAGAAGTTTTAGTAAACCATGATTAATTGTTAATTAATTGCCGAACTGATCCACTGCAGTTTATCCTCCTGTGTTGTTCTTTGCTGCAGGACAGAAATATTTGTGGTTAGATCTCATCTTGGGAGCAGCACAGCATCAAGAAAGCAGACATTTCTTTTCAGTGACTAACTGATTAACTTGTTTAGGATAAATATTGTCTATTGTAGCGATATTGGGCATTTATATGTATCAAATATAAGGATTTATAAGACGTACTCACTGTCTCAATAAACCTTAAACCTCGAATGTAGGGCACCACCTTCGAATGAAGGAAAAACACAAAATCTTACGATCCTGGTATGTTAAATTAATGTTTCAATTAATAATCAGTCTCATATCTCGCTACTTTCGTGAAAGTTCTCGTTTGGTTGGACAGACATTACGTAAAGAAAGCATACGACACAATCTGTGATTATAACATATATATAGATATATGAACTATTTATTAAAATGATATGATCAAAGACATGAACCTTAAACAAACAGGAGATGCATTGAATATGGGTGATTATATACGACACTTAGTGAATGGAAAATAAAATTATGGGAATGGAGAGATACTGGATTTATTCAAATAGTTTAGGTTGGCTTACTATTTGACGCTAAAGACTGACATCTTGGATTAATTTATCATTCTAATAAGTCTCGAAACATCCATCAAACCACTTTAAGGTGTAAAACGGGTCGGCCTTACTATACTGAAGTCCCTTTTTGTCAGATCGGAACACAGCAGGTAGTAGCCCCGCAGCCCGAGTGGGTTTCTTCTGGATTCCGCTCTTAGGGCCTGGTTGTGGTTGATTTCAGCGGACTTCTCAGCAGCTGCCTGGACGGGAACGCTGGTGTCGACTTCACTGTGCAGGATGATTAAACTCGTCCGAGTGTCAGAGTTGGTCCGTTGCTGCTTTCTCTGATGAAGTGAACTTAAGTTCACAGAAGATTAATAAAAGGTTGCTTGGAGTTGGCTTTCTTGGTAGGAAAAACTGTGATGGCGTGCAACGGCGGAGGTTAGAACGTGCGACGTAAAAAGGACATGGATGACGATGGATGAACAAAACACAGAAAGCGTGTATCTTCAGACTACTTCATTCTGTTTCTTTGTTCGGGTCTTTCTTTCTCGTCTTTCCTTGGGTCCTTCTGCCATCTTCTTCCTCCCTCCTGTCGTCTTCTGCACAGCTCATCCTCTCATCTTTCCGCTTTCTTCAAATCTCTCCAAATCTGGAAAACTGAACAACTGAAAATCAAATCCAAATCTGAGTTTGGGTTCGCGTGGTCCGCCGTTTGACTCGCGGAGGCGGGGCATGACGTAGGCTTACACTACTCTTTCAGCCAATGATATGCCTGAACTGTGGTGACGTCTGCCTGGGTGTGTGTGTGTGAGGTGATCTGTTCAGCGTCTTTAAAGAGACTTCTAAATATAACAAAGAAACTCTTATTTCTCCATTAATTCCGTCTCATAGAACATTTGTCTCGTGATTCTGAAAACACCACAACTTGTTAAGATATGCAGATTAAAGATATAACATACTTATGATATAAGGACATCAAATAACACACAACATAGACGATGATTCCGATACTCACAATTCAGATGAATATCTGTAAAGTTATGACATATGAATAGCGAACCACACAATGTTAATTTTTCTGTGTTAACAATGGAGATACCAAACAATGACAAATAGATACCGAAGGGACATCGTTAGAAGTTGTATTGTTGCATATATCTTGTCCATTTTACTGAGTCCATGTGTTCAACTATTCAACACTACAGACCACTAGGGGGCAATGTGGTTCCATAGGCGGGTTGGTCATTTTCCAATAAGATTGTTTCTCCGTCAATATTTAAGCCAGAATCGTACAAATTGTCTCTATAGGCATCTTGTGATCAAGCTGGAAACCTGAAAGAACTTGTATAAGGTTATCAAACACATTTAATACAGTTTTAAGATTCGACTAAGAGTGAGTCTTTAGTAAGGTCTTTTCAGTTCGTGTTTAGCCATATGATTCCTTATCTGGGTGAATGGGGTTAGAGTGTCAACCTCGATTTATTGGTCCAGATAAGACACTTTTCCAAAAGAAGGGTTCTTTGTTAATTTGAGCTTATTCCAATTTATGGCGAGTGTCCGTTGCTAGTTCCACTCCCCAAAAGCTTTCAAAGGGCCGAAGGTCGTTGTAACTTAGGCAGTTTTCTGTCTCTCTCTCCTTTGTGGAAAAAAAATGAAGATCTGGTTTTTATCCAGATACATCCCCCCACAGGAATGTTGGTATCTTCAGAGGCTGCAAGGCCAACACGGCACTGTGA
Source organism: Odontesthes bonariensis (assembly GCF_027942865.1). Taxonomy (NCBI): domain Eukaryota; kingdom Metazoa; phylum Chordata; class Actinopteri; order Atheriniformes; family Atherinopsidae; genus Odontesthes; species Odontesthes bonariensis. Next base: position 46,728,634 of record NC_134507.1, read on the forward strand.
CTGCTACACTATCCTCTCTTAATTCAGGTCAGAGCGTTAAAAATAAAATTTCAGCATAATCTGCTTTATTCTTACTTGTTAGTTAGTAATAATGTTGTTTAATTCTTACCAGTGGCTGTGTTTTTTGATGCTGAGCCGTACACAGACAGTTCAGGATCAGCATTAAGTTTTTTTCCGGTTCTAATTGAATCAGAAACACCTCCTGTGATATTAACGGTCTGACATCAGAGCTGTTTCTAACATCACATGATACCAGAACATGTTTCCATACAGATATTAAAAACATAGGTTAATTTTATTTCTTTATTTATCCTAATTCATCCTTTATTTTTCTTTGAGGATCACGTTGTGGCCCTGTCCTCCTGATTTCCCTTCCAGTATGTGTGGCGTGTGTGTGTGTGTGCGTGGCTTTATATGTGAGTGTGCATGTGTCTGTATGTGGCCTTGGGTTTCACTGCTTTGTTTTATCTGAAAGCTCTTTGTTCCACATTTTCTTGGATGAGAAGTGCTATATAAATAACGTCTGATTGATTGATCGATTTAGTGCACTAGATTAAAAACTTTCTGGTCATCTCTAATGGAACGTCTTCCGATGAACCAAAACACCTAATTACAGAACATTTCATTCATCCCATTCATAACCTTTTTCTTTCAACCACAGGCAATGACTGAGCACAGTTCGAACTTCCATCACGCCACCTATTGGCGTCCTTCTCCTCCCCCCTCAGGTAGCCCTTGTCCCCCAAGCCGTTAGTGCCCCCTTTGGGATCTCCCCCTTTGGGATCTCCTCAGCCCCCACTCACAATGACCATCGCTTGGCAACCAAACCTTGTTTCACACATTCACACAAGTCCTCATACTGTCCCAAAAAAGGGTATGGACAGGGTATTTTCTCCCCGTCCAGGCCTCATGTGGGACAACCTGAAAACATTCATATATAGGGCATATACTATATATCATATAAAATATTAGGTTAAATAATGCATAATAGGGAATTGCTTTAGCCAAAGTTAGTCTCTGTCTGCATAGATTTTGTTTTGGCTCACCAAGCTGGTCTCTGCTCACTGTTTTTAAATGTGCCATAAAAACAAACCTTGACTTGTCTTGTTATGGCTCAGTCTTTGCTGCAGCTGTCCTTCTGTTATTCTCCTAATGGCCTACTTTATTTAAATCTCTTTGCTTCTTTGTTAAGAGAGCATATTAATTGTTCCTTAGATCTGCTGCAGTTAAATAGTTAAATGTTTTAGTTTGAATCTAAATATTGGTGATAACTATTGACTATTGAATTGGTGACCTGAGGCAGAGGAAATTTAGAGCAGCTAAAATTTTAAAGTCAAGTTAATATCTCCTAATAACAATAAAGGCTAAGCTTTAATAACTTTAAGATGATATCAAATTGTTTGACATCTGACTGTCTGGCCGTGATATTAAATCCTGAATCCTGGTAGTTTAATCTATGTCATATGGTCTGACTGTCTGATCTCAGTTCTGCTTCAGGTGAAATCATAAAGTTTCACTATGTAGAATATTTTTTAAGATTGTATTTTAATTAAAGGAGCAAATCTCCTAATCACTCTGCTTGTGTATTTGACTTTAGCTCTTTAAGAGAGCTGTTAAATTTTATTTCAGCAACAATTTGTATGAATGTCTCAAACACTGTTCTTCCTGGATTTATTTTTCTTATCTCATCTCTGCGATTTTTTTCATTGTAAAGCTGTTTTCAGTTTATCTACATACTTTGGTGTCTCTCCCAATCATATGCATGTTTAAATAGATGGATGAATTAATACTAATTGCTCTAGTACAAAACTAAACCCCCATTATAATCATTATATCATTATAAACTCAGGCCAATGATCACTCAGAGTCTGTTTGGATTGTTCTCACTCTCAGGGCTGAATGAGAGAAAAAACAGGGTTGAGAAAAGACAATCTTAGGGTGTGCGCATTTATGACAAAGAGAACAACTATAAAATTAAATTGGGAACATTATGGCTCAAAAAGCGTTTGAGGCTTTTCATTATTCATTATTCATTATTTCCTGTAATGCTGCTGCACAGCTGATCTTTAGTTAAAAACCTCAGGCCTCGCCTTCAAATCTGTTAATTTTTTCCTTACAGGTCTCTTATTAGTGCGTTGATGCTAAAAAAAAATTATTAACTTTTGTCAATAAACTTTGGGATCAAATATATCATATATCAACTCTTTCCTTCTGTACCCTGCATGTGCTTGATTCTTACTCTCTCGTTTGTTTTGAAAACATTTTGAACACACATACTCAGCCTCAGTGGAGCAAACCCGCACACTCTTTTTCTGCATTTCTCCAGTCCAATTTATCTGTCCCTCGTTTTTCTTCTCACCTCGGGACCATTTTCTTCCATCTTTCATTCAATTTTTGTGACATGTTCACACCATAAATATACTGTTACCCCCCTTTTTATCTATGCCAAACCCCAATATTGAACAGAAACCACTCGAGATCTGCTGGAGCAGTCAAATATCTTCGAGCGGTGAATCCCCCCCCCACAGTTGCATGAAAATTAAAAATTCTGACCCTGTGTCCTACAGTATAAATTGATTCTGTCAACCCGACGAAGTTTCGGGATTATAGACTGCTTCGCACCCCGGAAGTCTCAATCCTTCATCCCAACTCTCGTCAGAGGAGAAACCTTCCGTGTCGGAATTCTTCTAAATTTATTTATTTAGTTGACCCACTCAGTTTGGGCTTTTATAAACTACGTCGCCACACTTAGCTATTAGTGCACGGAAAAATTTTTTGAAGACAAGTTCCCCGAATGGGATATTCATTTATAAAACGAATTTATCTTTTATTTGTTCGAATTCACTTGTCAGGACACTTATTCACTTTCCCTGTGTGAGGCTATATGTTTATACTTGACTGTTACCATTCAATGCAAACATCAGACAGTACATTAACACTTGGATTTACCATGATCAGAGGACAACTCAATTCAGACAACTTCATTTAGGTTATTCAATATGCAGAAATTTCATATTTAGTCATTAAGTGGTGTTCCGCTCACCTTTTTTCTGGCGCCTCAAATTGTCTCAAAAAAGTCGTCCCTCCAATCACCTCGAGCCGTCCTCCCTCGCACGGGGGTCGCACGGCATGGTGGTCTCTGAGCTTGCCAACCACGGGTTCACTACGGGTTGTAGTCACACGTCAAAGCATATCAGCGCTGGGCTCAGTGGGAAAGAATCCCCGCAGGAAGTCTGTCAGACTGCACCTCAATTTCCGGGTATCATTTGTATTTATAGCCTCATAGGTTGGACTCACACTCGACCGAGCATGATTGGACATGGGTAGGTTCAACATGCTTCGTCATATTCTCTGGATCAGCCAAAACAATGTGTGTGTGTGTGAATCTGCCCTTGCCCTCCCTGGCTTTCCCAATTGTTTTGTCTTTCTACTCCTGGATCACTTTAGGTCATAATGGAAAAGTACTGAGAATTATTTCATTCATAATGTCTAAGAACAAAGCCAATTTTTACAACCTAAAGCCCTTAGAGATGGTATTACAAACATATGGTTTACAATAAGTATTACAACCCTTCAGACTTTTGAAGAGCTCTCATCTCAGTATGGGTTACCCCATACTATTTTTTTTCAAATACCTCCAGTTTAGGCACTTTGTTATCTCCAAACAAGGTGGCCATCTTTTACCGTTGAAGGGAAAACTCTAGATAAACTGGTGAATAGTAAACAGGGAGTGAGGGGGTTAATATCCTACTTTTCAGGAATTTCTCAAATTATAGGTTGGGAGGAGCTAAGAGTGAAAAGCAAATGGGAAGAAGACCTGGAGTGTACTTTTGAAGAAGAGGAATGGGACAAATGGGTTTGCATTTGTTCTTACTTATCTGGACTGGTACACACTCTGTAGGAATGGATGGTCGAACCTGTAGGGGTAGGTTTGGGAGGAAGGGATGGGCTGACATGATATATCTTTATGCATTGTCCTGGGGTTGTTATGTTAAAAAAGGAAAAACCAATAAAGATATTGTAGGGAAAAAAAATACAAGTATGTAACAGTGTACGTATCGACAGAATTTTTTTTGCTTGAAACAGTAAAGGTTGATTTGGTATAAAATACTTTTGGCCTTGCAATATTTCCTATTTGTGAAAATCTACATATTGTTTCCTTTTCATTTTCTTTTATTCTTTCTTTTTAATGACTTGACCACTATATACCTCTTTCGTCTCAACAGGATGTGGTATTGATGCGTGCCCTCAGAGATATGAATCTGCCGAAGTTCGTGTTTGAGGACGTTCCTTTGTTTCTTGGGCTGATCTCAGACCTGTTCCCTGGACTGGATTGCCCTCGTGTGCATTATCCCAACTTCCATGGTGCTGTGGAGCAGACCCTGCAAGAAAAAAAATATCTCATCCTGCCCATCCAGGTGTTTCATCTGCAACTTAGATTTGTGCCTTTGAGACAAAGGGTTTCTTATACAATTTAACGACATGTTAGTTTTACTCTCAAAGAATTAAATCATGAAAAATCATAGGTATGTTGAAATGTCGATTGTTTGTTATACTGTCTCTGGTAGTTGGATAAAGTGGTGCAGTTGTATGAGACGATGATGACCAGGCACACTACTATGATTGTGGGCCCAACAGGTGGAGGAAAATCAGTCGTGATCAGCACATTATGTCAAGCTCAGACCAAGTGAGTGTTTCTGTTTACATCACTTCTTTTCCACCTTCTCGATCTTATGTGTGGACGACCGTGATCTTCATTTTATCTTTTCAGATTGGGACTGCATACCAAGTTATATCCCCTGAACCCTAAAGCCATGAGTGTCATTGAACTTTATGGAGTTCTTGACCCTGACACTCGAGACTGGACTGATGGGATTTTATCCAACATCTTCCGTGAAATGAACAAGCCTACTGACAAAAAAGAGAGAAGGTAGAAAGTGAAACATTAAAGGAGACATGTGCCACTAACACATTATGAGAGGACATTCTGTAAAATATCACAATAAGACATCCTCTTGACTCACAGGTACATCCTGTTTGATGGGGACGTGGATGCCCTGTGGGTAGAGAATATGAACTCAGTGATGGATGACAACAAGCTCCTCACCTTAGCCAATGGGGAACGGATCCGTTTACAGAGTCACTGTGCGCTGCTATTTGAGGTTTTGTCTTCAGTTTGAAATTGCTATTAAAATAATACGTTTCCTTGCACTTTTGGTAAACCACTCATTGTAGATCTTGTAATGTAACTGTGCCACCACAGGTTGGAGATCTGCAGTATGCTTCCCCTGCTACTGTGTCTCGATGTGGGATGGTTTATGTTGACCCCAAAAACTTGCGATACACTCCATACTGGCAAAGATGGGTGAACAGCAGACCTGAAAAGGTATCAGAAAATACATACACAATGTGACAGTTAATCTTGTCTCTAATTTGATAATATCTCAACAATGTCTGTCTTTTTTTTAGGAACAAGAGGATCTTGACAGACTGTTTGAGAAATATGTGCACAGCAGTATTGACATGATTGTAGATGGTATTGTTGATGGTAAACAGGATCAGAAACTGGAGACTGTCGTCCCTCAGACTGATCTGAACATGGTAGGTCATTCACCCACTACAAATAAGTTTCAGCACTTGGATTGTTGTATTTAAGCAGAAAATACGAAGTGAAGTTTGTTATAGTCCCATGTTTAAAATACTTAAATTAATTGTGTATGTTTTGATCTTGTGTTCAGGTCACTCAGTTATGCTTGACACTGGACGCTTTGCTTGAGAGTGAGAGCAGCAGCGCTGATGTCCTTGAGTGTTACTTCCTGGAAGCTCTGTACTGCTCACTGGGGGCCACGTTGATGGAGAGTGGTAGAATCAGGTTTGACGAGTTAATCAAAAAGGTTTCCTGCTTAGCCACGGTGCATGATGAGAAAGCCGGGGCTGGGCCTGGTGAGATCCCAGGTAAAAAGCAGGGATTTGTCCTTAAACAATTATGAAACCACCCTTCAGTGTCAGCATTATGCTTTTTTTGTATCCTACATTTGATTTGAAGTTGTGTTGTGTTCCATATTGTGTTGTAGAAATATAATAAATGATGGTATACAATTTGGTGTAGAAGGAACCTTATCACCGTATACTCTCCAAAAGAGTACATTATGTGTGCATATGTGTTTTACATGTCAGTCATTAATTGCAAAATGACTACCTCCATACAGGATACCTCCCTACTCTGTATGATTTCCATTTTGATGGAACACAGGAGAAGTGGGTTCCCTGGAGGTCCTTGGTTGCCAAATATATTCACAACCCTGAAATGAAGTTTGCTGATATCTTAGGTAACTGTTCTTTCTGTGAGCAGAACAGCAAGCACTAATTAAGTGTAAATACATGCACAAGCATCTAAACTTTTGGCCTTGACTTATTTATGCTCTGCCTATGCTTCAGTGCCAACTGTTGACACCACAAGAGCCAGCTGGATCGTGGAACAGATGGTGAAGATAAAGAGGCCAGTGCTACTGGTTGGAGAGTCTGGCACTTCTAAGACTGCCACCATCCATAACTTCCTGAAGAATGTTAATGCAGATACAAAGGTAATATTGAAGGGGACATGCTATGTCAAATATATATCTTTTTTTGTGCTTTAGAAAACATTGCCTATAAATATATATGTATATAGTTTTTACTTTAGCTACTTAAACTTAAAACACAGAGAAAAAGACTGACGTAGAAGCCCAGAGTTTTTATTACTGTGTGGCTTTGACTTGTCTAGCATCTTTGGGCTGGCCATTATCTTTCATTAGCATTTCGACCTGTGGCATAGTGGCTTATCAACCTGTTCAATGTTATAGTTGATAGGTGTACTTGTGCCTACAAGAGGGATTAGTAGCAACCATCAGTGACTGAACTATACGTGATTTCAGAAAAAGAAAAACTATCAATCAAATATTTTTGTGTCAATTTGGTATTTACTTGTGTGAGCTTGGTTAGCACTGTGTGCTAGTTCGAGCTCTTAGGCTCGGTATTTTATGCTACCTCATACGGTAATAATGTGCTTCTGGGATTATTAAATGTAATTTATGTTTGGATGTTAGCTCGAAGCTGTACCACAGATCTCTAAAAGACATTTCATTCAGACCCTCAGGAAATTGTAAAATAATAAAAAATCTCAAGATTACCCTGTTCAAATATCTTTTTCTAGATTCCTCTCATCATCAACTTCTCATCCAGAACGACTTCGTTAGACCTGCAGAGAAACTTGGAGGCTAATGTGGAAAAAAGAACCAAAGATACTTATGGTCCCCCGATGGGGAAGAGACTACTGGTCTATATAGATGACATGAACATGCCAAAAGTACCTGTTTCAAGCTCTCTATTAAGTCTGTTATTTCCTTTACTGTGGTGATAGAGCTTATATATTTGAATTTTTTGTAATGCATTTTCAGGTGGATACTTATGGTACACAGCAGCCTATTGCTCTTCTGAAGCTTCTGTTGGACAGAGGAGGCCTGTATGACAGAGGAAAAGAGCTCAACTACAAACTCCTCAAGGACCTTGGCTTTATTGCTGCCATGGGAAAGGCAGGAGGTGGGAGGAATGAGGTGGATCCACGCTTCACCTCGCTCTTCAGCGTCTTTAGCATTCCGTTTCCAACTGTGGAATCTCTCCACCTTATCTATGCTTCCATTATCAAAGGCCACGCCAGAGTAAGTGTCTGTTTTCCCACACAGAGTCTTGATCTTCGATATTACTCAGATTTAATAAACTAATAAACTTAACAAAATTCCATTTTGTAGCCATTTGAGGATTCCATACAGAAGGTTTGTGACAAAGTCACCTTCTGCACACTGGAACTGTACAACATCATTATCAAAGATCTACCACCCACGCCCTCCAAGTTCCACTACATCTTCAACCTGAGGGACCTGTCAAGAGTCTATAATGGACTGATTCTCACCCAACCAGACAGGTCTGAGCCAACACATTCACTCTCCTTATAGTCGATTGATAAAAGATCTCTTTTGAAACGCCTCCTTCCAATTTTTTCTCTCACAGATTTTTGACTGTCACCCAATTTGTACGTGTCTGGAGAAATGAGTGCCTGAGAGTCTTCCATGACAGACTCATTGATGAAACTGACAAGACTTTGGTAATACATATCTGCCAAAACATAAACATATAAAAAAACTAGTTGACAGAAACCTACCTTTTGCTTTTGTTTTTCTCTGGCAGTTTTCAAATGCACCTTTTTTTGCCTCCAGGTTCAAGGTTACATAAAGAATCTGACTGAAGAGCATTTCAAGTCAGATATGGAGGCAGTGATGAAGGACCCGATTCTTTTTGGAGACTACAAAACAGCCCTCAGTGAATCGGAACCAAGAGTCTATGAGGACATCCAAGGCTATGACGCTTCAAAAGCTTTGTTTCAGGTAAAATACTATTAGTGTTACATTAACAATGGTGGCCTCATTCTAAAAGCCTTTTCTGAAATTTGATATTTAAATGCAACATCATTTTTTTTTGTTTCGTACAAAGATTTCCTGCCATTTTCCGACCATTGTGTTTTTTCATTCTGCAGGAAATTCTCGAGGAATATAACGAGACCAAGTCTAGAATGAATCTAGTACTGTTTGATGACGCACTGGAGCATCTGACCCGGGTCCACCGCATCATCCGCATCGATCGTGGTCATGCCCTGCTTGTTGGAGTGGGGGGCTCTGGCAAGCAATCCCTTACCAAGCTTGCTGCGTTCTCTGCCGGCTGTGAGGTTGTAAAAGACATTCAACTGATGTGATGAAAGGAAGCTAACATAAACATTAATAGTTTTATTTATTATTTCCTACATTTATAACAAAAAAGTCATAAATACTGAAATTACAGTTTGTGCTCATCAGTTAGGCTTTACTTGTATGTTCATCTCCTGGTCTAACTCTCTTCAAGAAGAGCTAGAAAATGAAGGTTAGGTTAAGCAGCATTAAGCTGTATAAACAAATGTGCTTTCAACATCTGGTAATTGATACTGCTTGTGTCAGGTGTTTGAGATCACACTGAGCAGAGGATACAATGAGTCCAACCTCCGGGAAGATCTGAAAACATTGTACTTGAAGCTTGGCATTGAAAATAAGAAGACGGTGTTCCTCTTTACTGATGCTCATGTTGCTGAGGAAGGCTTCCTGGAGCTCATTAACAACATGCTGACCTCAGGTTGGATATCACTCGAGCTCAGGCTTGATTTAAAAGCTACAGCTGTAGTACTCTGATCATTCATTCTCTGTATAGGCATAGTTCCAGCACTGTTTCCTGATGATGAGAAGGAATCAATTCTTAACCAGCTTCGTGATGAGGCTCTTAAGATGGGAGCAGGTCCCTCAAAAGAGAGCGTGTGGCAGTACTTTGTTAACAAGAGCGCCAACAATCTACACATTGTTTTAGGCATGTCTCCAGTGGGAGACACCCTGAGAACACGCTGCAGGAACTTCCCAGGTAAATTATGCGTTTGGGCTTCATTTGATTTCACATCATTTACTGTATTGTACTTTCTATTGTTTTATGTGAGTGCTGTGTTTTTTTCAGGACTGATGAACAATACTGTGATAGATTGGTTTTTGGCATGGCCGCCACAGGCGTTGTATGCAGTTGCTGAGTCCTTCCTTGGTGGGTTGTAACAAAAAAAGAAAAGAAAAGAAAACTCACAAATTTGTTCTTGTAAAAAATGCAGAAATTTTGGACTTCCTTTAATTTGTTGTGGAGCTAAATTTTCAGACGGATGGTTGGAACAACTTAATCCTTAAATCTTGACAATTAACAAAGTTTTTTTTTTGCTTCCACAGGTGAAAGTCCAATGATTCCTGAGGCACACTCTGCAGCGGTTATAGATCATGTATGCATGGTTCATACCTCTGTGGGTGACTACAGTAAGCTTTTCCTGCAAAAACTTAGACGGTGTAACTTTGTTACTCCAAAGAACTACTTGGACTTTATCAACAGCTATTCCAACCTGTTGGAGGAAAAGGACCAATACATCCTGGGTAAGAGGATGGACCATATTATAAATCTTGTGCCTCTGTTTTGTAAGGGTTGGTCTGGTGCAACATAAATACTTTAAATACTCATTAGTATGTTTGTGATGATTTCAGCCAATCTTTTTTTGTGTTTTAGCTCAATGCAAACATTTAGAGGGAGGTTTAGATAAACTTAAGGAAGCCAGTGAGCAGCTAGCTGAGCTGAATGTCAAGCTAGCAGATCAGAAGGTGGTCCTTGCTGAAAAGACCACAGCTTGTGAAACCCTTCTGGAAGAGATTGCCAGAAACACAAAAATAGGTCAGTGAGTGCCTGTATCCTTTAACACATGGTCATGATAATAAATTTAGTTACACACAGCTATTTCAAACACTTACTTGTAACTTTTTCTTTTAGCCAAGGAGAAAAAGACTCTTGCAGAAGATAAAGCCACAGAGATTGAAGAGCAGAATAAAGTCATAGCTGTTGAAAAGACAGAAGCTGAAAGTGCCCTGACTGAAGCTCTGCCAGCATTAGAGGCTGCAAGAAATGCCCTGCAAGACCTGGAAAAATCTGATGTCACGGAGATTCGGTAAACTCCTCCAGAATAAGATCAAATCATGCTGTTGAAATAATTGGCAATGATGGTCAAATGAATCTTGCTGAACAAATTGATAAAGAACTTAATCTGATAACCAAATACCACTACAAAACTTCTGTAAAGAAAGCAGATGTTAACCCAAAATATACTCAATAGAAAGGTTTTTTTGTTTTTTTTTAGGATGTAAATAGAAAACTGACCAGTAATTAATATTTGAAATTCTTGATAGAAAAATTAAACTTAAGTTATCGGTTAATCCTTTCCAACTATCGGCCTCTTCCTTCTGGTTCGTCCTGCAGGTCTTTTGCTAAGCCACCCAAACAGGTGCAGGTGGTCTGCGAGTGCATCCTGGTGTTGCGTGGCTACAAAGAAATCAGTTGGCAGTCAGCAAAGGGGATGATGTCAGAGGCTAACTTCCTGCGCTCTCTGATGGAGATGGACTATGATTCCATAAGTAATAACCAGGTCAGGATGGTCAAAGGTAGGTTGAACCCACGATCAGTGGAAAACTACCGTAAATGCTGTAGTGCATCAAAACAGTGAAAGTAACAGTTTGTATAATTCTAAAGAACCTGAGGTATGACCTCCTGAGTCTTCCCAGGCAAGCTTTCTTGTAATTGATTTAAATTGCCATAAGGAATATTTCTCAAGTCTTCTCCAAGGACATCTCAGAGCTCCTCTTTGGATGGAGGTTGCATTTGGCTGTGTTCTCTGTCTAGATGATCCCACACTGCTTTGATATTGTCCGGGCTCTTAGGAGGTTTCGTCACTCCATAAGACCCGTTGCCACTGATTTTCAGTCCAGTTCTTGTGTAATTGGGCATATCTCATTCTTAGCTCCCAGTTTGTCTTCTTCTTTTTTTTTTTTTTTCTTTCTTTTTTTTTTACCCTTGTCCTGTCCAGCATTATGGCAGCAGAATTGTGATCTGAATACCGTTTATGCTAAACACATTTGCTATGCCAAGGGAAGCTTTATGAATGTAAAGCTCCCCTTGATGCCTATCAACTCCTCATTTTTATTTATTTATTTTTGTTACAATATTTAACATGATGTGATAATAGTGCTGAACCAGACCGGGGGACAGAGAGAGAGGGAGAGTGAAGAAGAGAAAAAAGGAACAGAAACATGAAGAGACAAACATAAAAAACAATGAAAAATCCGACAACCAGCTGCTACACCTGTAAAAACAAAACTGAAGACAATGCACAGCTTTCGTGGGGAATCCAGCCTTAGAAGCACCAGGAGCACCTGTAAGCAGACAAGCAGAGAACAAACACACAAACAAAAAAAAAACACAAGCAGCAGCAATCTCATATAATACACAGGTGACCTTAAACCACAGGACAGCACAACAACTGCTTAGTGAGCATGCTACTGGGCTAATGAATGTGTGTGTGTGAGTGTGAGTGTGTGTGTGTGTGCATGAACATGCAATACACATAGATGGTCCCACATAATAACCATGCTTAAATATCAGTGTATAGGGCCACAATCCCCACCCCCCCAGCAATCAGAAGCAGGCCGAGAGGGCCCCCAGACCCAGGCCACCAACAGCCCCCAAGGAGCACAGAACCCGGGAAGCCCACCATAGGGACAACCACGCATCCCCCCAGAAGACAGCAGAGGAAGCCCCCGGACAGAGCCCCCACAAGCATCGGGCAGAGCCCCCCCGACGACCAGAGGCGGCAGCCTACCAGCCCCGCCAGGCCCCCGCCACCCAGACATGGGCCGCGCGCCGGAACCGGCCCCCGCGAGCCCGAGCGCCACCAAACCCCCCAGCAGGGGCCCCGCCCAACACCCGAGAGGGCCAGGCGCCCCAGACAACCAACCGCAGTGGGCCAGCGCGTGCCCCAGTGCCCCTGGACAAGCGCCCCGGGAGTCAAGACGTGCCCACAGGTGGGTGAGGCCGCGAGCAGCGGGGAGAAGCAATGCCCCCCCCCATCAGGAACAGCACAAGCAGGCCAGAGGACAGCAGGACCCAGACCCAGACCCAGACCCGGTCACCCCATAAATCATATAAGGAAGAAAAAAAAGAATTTTTAAAAATAAAAATATTTTAAAAAAAACACATCCACACACACTCGCACAGCACATGCATCCAGTTTGTCTTCTTCAATGGGTAGTTGACTGTCACCCTTTCATGGAGACCATTGTTGAAGCTTCCGTAAACAGTAGATGGATCAACTGAAGGGTCAATTGTCTGAATTGCCCTGCAACATCTTGCCAATATGGTTGCATGAGGGGGCATATATGGAAGTGGTCAGCCATGGTCTGTCCACATTGTCTCCAGCATTTATCCTGTCCCTGGTAACTCTGCTGTTTAGATTTCAATTTAGGAGTGACAAAATATTGTATTAAAGGGATAGTTTGCCCCTTTTGACATGAAGCTGTATGACATCCCATACTAGCAATATCGTTTATGAACTTTGACTTACTCCCCACTGCGTTCTGTGAGCTGAGTTCCAGCCTCGTTTTGGCGTTGACAAAAGTAGTCCGACTAGTTGACTGGGGCCACAAAAATAAAGCGTTTTGCTTCTCAAAACAATATGTCAGTAAATGTGTCAATAAAAAGTCAGACCTCACAATCGCTTGGCGCTATTTTCTCTCCCTTCGTATCACTGCATGCTGTGTAGACCATGTAGACCGAAGTGCAGACCGAGCAGTCCCCTGGTTCTGAGCAGTAAACACCGTAACAGGCGCGGCTGTCTACAGGTGCCATTTTTTATGTCTTTCTTCCTCACCTTCAGGTATTCCATAGCTGCGGATATTGTCTCGCTGTGACCGAGCCTCCAAGTCTGTCATTTTTGTTTGCATAGATTCTTGTTTCTGCTGCATTTGTCGGAGCGAATCCTCAAGGTCGAGGTTGCGGTCCTCCAGCTCGGCCAAATGCTGTTAAGCTTCCTCGACTTCCGTTCTTGTGTTTTTCAAGTCCCCCCGATATCTCCCAGGGCCTGATTAATCTTGTCTCGGAGTTCAGTCAGCTCCTTCTTCATGTCCTCTCTCAACGTAGACCGGAATGTGTGTAGCTCGTTCTTTACATCGGAGCGCATCGCCTTGATCTCAGTGTGAATACCAGCCGGGTCAAGTCCGGCCGGGCTAGGTGTGCTAGCATTAGCGTCAACGTTGCTCTCCGCAGATACTTTATCACCTATTCAAGATCTTGTGTGCTTTTAGCTTTTCTGGTTTCGTCCCCTTCCATAGCATAACAACTATATTACCTTGTTAAAGCACTTGAATCTGGGGAAATAATCTGTGATTTGGGGAGAGCGTTAGGTCAGCCTTCCAACTTGTCTACGTGCCCACCTGAAGTCTAGCTGGATTTTTTTCCCATATCTTCAGGACATTACTTTCCGATACTGTTAATCTCTTCTAGATAATATTTTACGCATGCTTTAGGTAATTTCTTGCCTTCATTTACAAAAACACTGCATACCATGCTGAAATATGCCATGTTTTTAGCTCTTTGGGAATTATCTTGGATCTTGGTGGTGTAAAAACATTTTTTATACTTGTAAAACTGCATTATCTTTGCCATGTTTTCGAGATTCAACTAAATAAATGGGGAAACATTATATGTTTTTTCAACAAAATAAACAAAGGGACTAAAGATATGTAAATATATATGTTTTTATTTTCCTCTGGCTAGGCTTCTTAAAGAACCTGCAAACAACCCTTGAGGAGATGCAAGCCATCAGTAAGGCTGGTTCAGGAATGCTCAAGTTTGTCGAAGCAATCATGGGTTACTGTGATGTTGCCCGGGAAATAAAACCCAAGAGAGAGAAGGTAATCAAAGGTTTTGTTATTGCTTATAAAAATCCTGCATTTCAAGACACCTTAATGACAAAGAAGTATTGCCATTTCATTTTTAGGTGGGACGACTAGAGAAGGACTTCTTTCAGAGTAAGCGGGAACTAGAGTCCATTCAAAGTGAGCTTAGTGATATAGAGCGAGAGTTCAATTCTCTTAAAGAGAAATACGAAGCTGCTACTGTGGAGAAGCAGCTGCTACAGGATGAGGCTGACGTCATGGAGAGGAGACTTGAAGCTGCGGACAAACTCATCTCTGGCCTGAGCTCTGAAAATGAACGGTGAGGTTATAGATGCAACACCCCACTAAAAGTTGCTTGCTTTTATTTTTTTATCTTATTATTTTCATCACTTCGTGCAGCCATCTTCCAATTTTACTCCCTTTTATCAATTACCCAACTCAGATGGACCAAAGATTTGGATGAACTGAAGCAGCAGCGTGTGCGTCTCCTTGGTGACTCTCTGATCTCTGCTGCTTTTTTGAGCTACGAGGGGGCTTTCAGCGGGGACTTCAGGAATGAAATGGTATATCAGATATGGGTTAAGGATGTGCAGGAGAGAGGCATCCCCTTGAGTCAGCCTTTCAAAGTGGAAATTCTTCTAACTGATGAGGTAGAAATCAGCAGGTGAGGATAACATGCTCACAGTATGTTGAAACTTTTTTTCATATTAGAAGACGTCATACCTTGTTGCGTCAATTTATCCTGTGAAATGAAAGGAATTAGGTGTTGTGAGGTGCTATTTGTAGCAAATAAGGTAATTTGTTTAGCTGAACTCAGATTATGGAGTGTGTGTTGCTAATAAACCCTGTGGGACAGGTGGTGCTCAGAGGGTTTGCCCTCAGATGAGCTGTCCGTGCAGAACGGAATCCTCACAACCAGAGGGAGCCGATTTCCTATGTGTATTGACCCTCAACAGCAAGCACTCAACTGGATTAAAAAGAAGGAAGAAAACAATAACCTCAAGGTATAAAAAGTTCTGTGCTCACACAGGTCTCAGAGTGACTGCTAAGTGGCCCAGAATAAGCACATTGGGCCTCATGCAAGAACATTTTCATATACTTATTCTAAATTTCTCTCACTTTTTTCGTAAGAAGGTCTCGTACGAACACGTCACGTCAGATTCAACAAACGCTCTTAACTTCGGAAAAAGTGTGTAAACCACCTGCGTAAATGATGAATGCCACCCGTGCGTATTTAAGTGCACGTGCACGAGGATAGTAGATTTGCATACTCCACGCCCAAAACAATACCATATAAGGCAACACTTCCTCCCTCCTGTGCCAGGACGTGTTGAGTGATGAGTCATGAGAATGGCATCAAGGTGCAAAGAGAACAACTTTAGGGGCTCTGAGACTGAAGTTCTGCTTTCAGAGATCCAGAAAGGGAAATCTGTCATTTTTAGCAGTGTCAGCTGAATTACGGAACATGCTAAAGCTAAGAAATTACGAGCGCTGTTAATAAGGTGTGTCACCTGTAGTTTGTAATGTCACCGGAATAAAAAAGAAATGGTTTGATATGAAAATGGCTTAAAAAAAAAAAAACGTCTCGCCATGGCCAGGCACTCGATGACTGCAACTAAAGCCGTGCAATCAGTTGTTGCCTCATCATGATGGGACTTTGACGGGACGGTCCATGAGGGGGGTCTTCTGGCACCACACCTTCTGGTCTGCCTGGGCTGGTTCAGGTAGTAGGAGACCCTCGTTCATGGCAATATTGTGCAAATCTGGCATTCCTTCTCTGGGCTATAGAGCAGTTTGCCCCCCCGCTGTATTGAGACACACCCATCTGGCCTTCAGCTCAGTGCGCTCCACAACAGCACGGGTGCTTTGATGCGTATTTGTGAACAGAATTACGAGTGATCCAGACCTGTCGTAGGAGTTTCCGAAAATAGTCTGCTGTTATTCCAATCAAGTTAGCTTGACTAATGGATTGTATATTTAATTACTTTGAAGCAAACATAAATAAATATGTACATTATACCCCATAATGATGCTGACATTATTCTGTTTGACTTAAATTATGCACTAATTGAAGGTTAATTTGACTCTGTATATAACAAGGTCAATGCGAAGTGTAACCAGCGACTGACTTGCTACTTTTGGATGCCTTAGCGCGTCAGGCTCTTGGAAGAGAGTGTGTGTTCCGAGACCGTGTAGATATCCTTGCGGAGAAAGACGAATGGCTGACATCGCGATTTAGATTGCCAAGGACTGTGCTGATGGAAATATGCAGCTTGCTAGAGCCACAACTCCAGAGAGAAACACGCCGATCAAACCCAATTCCACCACACGTCCAGGTCCTCACCACCCTTGGATATTTTGCCACGGGAGATTGAAGTTGTGCGCTCCCCTTGGTCATCACCTTGGGCACTCTGTTACACAGCCCTGTCCTGCTTAGAGACGTGACGTGATGTCACATTCGCCACGTTGCAGCTTCGTGCGGGTGTGTCTCCCTGCAACACGGTCGTCTTTCCATTAAGGTCAAGGAAAAACAGATAGGAGATTACTTTTATTTATTATCTATTTTTATTTTTTACTTTTCGATCAAAACTCCTGATTTGGACTCCAGAGAGACTCCATAGAGACTCCAGAGAAACTCTGGAGAGCTTGCTAAAAACATGGCAACCATGGATGCTATGGACACGTCCTTACCTGCAGAGGTGGAAAAGCAACTTGAAAAAGCTCAGAAAAAGATCGCCGATCTCCTGGATGATATTGGACGACTATCAGACGAGCTGCAGTGGAAGGACTCGCTGTTGGCCACCGTCAAATCCCGGCTCCCGACACTGTCCAGCTGGCTAGAGGCCACGCAGACCGGTGAACTACACCAGCATAACGCTGCCGCTGCACTGAAGGACACTGTCGTCTGGGAGCCTCCCTCTTCCACCTGTCAGCGGCCATCCTGCTCTACTCCGAGCGAGGCGACTCCTTGGTCCGAGGTTCCTGGCGGGGCTCCGTGCGGGGCGCCCTCCTCCTTCAGCATCACCAACAAATATTCGGCTCTCCCTATGAGCGAGGAGCCGCTGGTTCGGGCTCTTGACCAGGGGACCTCTGATGCCTCCCCTCTGACGAATGCTGTGCCCCTGCTCTCAGACACCACGGCCTTCCCTCCACTCGCGGCGGCCTGTGCCCAAGTGGATGGTCGTCCAACACCGGGCCGCTCGCCTCCGTCTTCCCGGCCTTCAACCCAGCGGAGGCGGCTCCTCAAGGATGCGGTGCGATGGCACTCCCAGCGTCCTCCCCACCGTGAGTGGCATCACCCCCGGGTGCTTAACGGGGACGATGAGGCCACTGGATTGGCCAGTTCCACCGGACAACAGGCCACGACACTCGTCATCGGGGACTTCATCCTCCGGAACGTCCGTCTGAGGGGGGCGTTCACCCTGTCCTTCCCCGGCGCCACCGTTGCGGATATAACGGAGAAAATCCCAAGCATCCTGGGCTCTCACCCGCAGGTAAATAGGGTCGTTATTCATGTGGATACCAACGACACCTCCAAACAACAGTCTGAGATTTTAAAGCAGGATTTTATGGAACTTTTTAACAAACTCTGGTATTCGACATGCACACACCACACCCTCCTCTCACCACCCTAAACCAACACTGATTGACCGGTCCGCCACTGATTGATGTCCCCCAGGTCCTAGTTCCTATGTTTTTAGTCCCACCTCTGACCATAACACACAGAATACTGGACTTGGGCCTTCTGTTTTCATTAACAACTCACCAATTTCTGTCATCATCACTCAGCGTCACCAAACCAGATCCCACAATGTTCACTCTGTGAACTTAAATAACCTCAGATCTCTCCCAAAACATCAAAAATCCACACATCTAGTCTGTAAGTCACCTGTCACCATCAACATGGCACTTTTCAATGTATGCTCCCTTTTAAACAAATTTTTATTATCAACGACCTGATTTTAGATAACAAGGTTGACTGTTTATTTTTAACTGAAACTTGGCTGGGTACAGACGCGCCAGTTATTCTCACTGAGGCCTCCCCACCAAATTTTAATTTCACATTCTCCTTGAGAAGTGGCAGGAAAGGTGGTGGTACTGCATCAATAGCCAATAATTCATTAAAAACCAAACAAATCGTATTTGATCAGTACACCACCTTTGAGCATCATGCAATTGTTTTTAACAGTCCCATAATTATTTGCATCACTGTCTACAGACCACCAAAGCATGATGCTGCTTTTATCAGGGAATTTTCTGAATTTTTATCAATAATTCATGCCACTTACAATTATATCATTATATCTGGTGATTTTAACCGACACATAGACAATCCATCTGATTCTATGGTCAAAGAGTTTTTAAATTTACTGATTTGCTTGGATTTTACCCAACATGTCACACAGCCCACTCACAACAGAGGACACACACTGGATCTTGTCCTCAGCTATGGCCTGTCAGCCAGTGTGTCCTCTGTTTTTGATGTCGGACCATTACTGTGTGTTTTTTAATATCACCAGTTTTATTCAGCGGGAGACTTCGGTGCGAATTGTCAGGAAACGCTATATTACCTCTGAAGTGGCTGCAAATTTTATTGAAATATTGGGTAAGCATCCTCCAACTACTGTACCTACATCCTGTGATTTTATTGTTGAACTTTTTATCAAGAAACTAAATTCAACACTTGATCTCGTAGCTCCACTAACCACAAAGAATTTATTGCCTCAGCGCACAGCCCCGTGGAGAAATGAGGAGATTAAAAAATTGAAAAGGAATTGCAGGGTAGCTGAACGGAAATGGAGGAAAACTAAATTAATTGTTAATCATCAAATATACTGTGAGAAACTAAAAATATACAATAATACTCTCAGGATTGCAAGAACTACTTATTTTATGAACATAATCACAGATCATAAAAATAACCCAAAAATCCTTTTTAATACTATTGATCTTTTAATCAACCCTGATTTTAACAGATGTCAAAACTCTCCTTCAGACTTCCTCTGTGAAGACTTTGCAGACCACTTCGGGGGTAAAATTGATTTTATAAGATCTTCTATTTTATCTTCTCAAAATACTGTTTTTAATACATTAGAAAGCTTGTTTTTACCTGAGGAAACACTGGACAGTTTTGCCCTGGTTGATGCGGAGATGCTTGGTAGACTTTTCTCCCAAGTAAAACCAACAACCTGCCTTTTAGACCCAATTCCCACATCACTTTTTAAAACGTTTTATGGATTCTTTGAAGATGAGCTTTTGAATATCGTGAATTGTTCCCTTCAGACGGGTACTTTCCCTGCTGCCCTTAAAACGGCAGTAGTGAGACCCCTTCTGAAGAAGAACAATTTGGATCCTAATGTTCTTAATAACTACAGACCAGTGTCCAACTTACCATTTTTAAGTAAAATTTTAGAAAAACTTGTTTTTATTCAGTTGAATGATTTTTTTAAATCACCGCTCTGTTTTTGCGAAATTTCAATCTGGATTTAGGACGAACCACAGTACAGAGACTGCGCTACTGAAAATTGTTAATGATCTTAGGTGTAACTTGGACTCACACAAGCTTACAGTCCTTGTGCTACTGGATCTAAGCGCTGCTTTTGATACAGTAGATCACCTGATTCTTTTAAATAGACTAAGACACCTGGTTGGCCTCTCTGGTACTGCACTCCAATGGTTTAGTTCCTATCTCACAGATCCAAAATTCCTCGTAAGTTTGGACACATGCTCCTCAGGGATCCATGAAATGAAATGTGGTGTGCCCCAAGGCTCAATTTTAAGCCCTGTACTTTTTAATTTGTATATGCTCTCACTCGGAAATGTCATCAGGAGGCATGTTATCAATTTCCACAGCTATGCAGATGACACACAGCTGTACATATCCATGTCTCCTGATGACACAGGGCCAATTGATGCCCTTTTTAATGTATTTTAGACATCAATTCCTGGATGGCAGAAAACTTCTTACAGCTCAACCAGGACAAGACTGAGGTTTTAATTATCGATCCTAAGGCTCAGAGAGAGAAACTTTTATCAAAACTGCAAACACTGTCTTTAAATCCTTCCAATCAGGTAAAGAATCTGTGCGTTATCTTTGACTCTGAGCTCAACTTTATTCCACATATTAAGCAGGTAACAAAAACAGGATTTTATCACTTAAAGAACATAGCCAGAGTCCGCCCCTTTCTCTCTCGCGCTAACACAGGGACACTAATGCATGCTTTTATTTCCAGTCGTATTGACTACTGTAACGCCCTGCTTTCTGGTCTTCCAAAAAGAAACATTTTAGGTTTACAACTTTTACAGAACTCAGCAGCACGTGTGCTGACGAAGACCAGAAAGCTGGCACATATTACACCGGTTTTAAAATCGCTGCATTGGCTCCCTGTGTGTTTTAGGATTGATTTTAAGGTTCTTTTATTGGTTTATAAATGTCTTAGGGGTCTTGGACCTTCTTATCTATCAGAATTGCTTTTACCATATGAAGCCTCGCGCACCCTGAGATCCTCCGGCACTGGCCTTTTAATAATCCCCAAAGCTAGAACACAAACTTACGATGAGGCATCTTTTCAGCACTATGGCCCCCGTCTGTGGAATAGCCTGCTGGAGGACCTGAGGGCCGCAGAGAGTGTTGATATTTTTAAAAACAGGCTCAAGACCCACCTATTTAACTTGGCTTTTAACTAATGTCTCATTTATACATTCATTTAATTATTTTAGTCAATTTATATTTTTAGCCCTTTTATTATTTTATTATTTTTACTTTTTACGACAGAGTTCATTTTAGCTATTTCCTATTATTATTTTATTTTATCTATCTATTTATTTGATGTTCTTAGCCTTTGTAGTTTTATGTTCTTATTCCATATTCCCAGTGGGGGCCGTCTGTGCTGGGGGCTGTGATCGACTCTGGCTGGGATGTCTCTGACTTGTGGTGAACATCGGCTTGGCCAGGTGGGGGGGTCTGTGGCAGTGCTCCACTGCTGTGGGACCCTTGCTGGCCTATTAGCTTGGTGTTCACCCGGGTGGAGGCGTCCTGGTCGTGGGTTGTGATCAGCACCCAGTGCAGATGGCCTCCTGTGATGGTGTTTCCTGACCTGGCTCCTCTGTATTCAGCCACACGTTTCTAAGTTTATTTTATTTTATTTATTTATGTATATATGTATGTATGTATGTATGTATGTATGTATATTTAGATATATGTATATATATCTATATATACATATATATAGATATATATGTCTGTTTGTGTGTATATGCTAGGGTGGGGCAGGGTGGGGTGGGGATGGGGGCTGCTTATAAACATGTATAGCACTTTGTACTACATTTTTAATGTATGAAAAGTGCTTTATAAATAAAGTTTGATTTGATTTTGATTTGATCAAAACTCTCATCAGTTTATCACCCATGATACATCAAATTCCCATACTGTTGAACAAGTACAAATTACATTTCATGACATGGCTGGACTGCCAAACATAATCGGAGCAATAGACTGCACACATATACGCATCAAAGCACCCGTGCTGTTGTGGAGCGCACTGAGCTGAAGGCCAGGTGGGTGTGTCTGGATACAGCGGGGGGCAAACTGCTCTATAGCCCAGAGAAGGCATGCCAGATTATTCTGGCATGCTGCGTTTTGCACAATATTCCCATGAAGAGGGTCTCCCACTACCTGAACCAGCCCAGGCAGACCAGAAGGTGTGGTGCCAGAAGACCCCCTCATGGACCACCCCATCAAAGTGCCATCATGATGAGGCAACAACTGATTGCACGGCTTTAGTTGCAGTCATCGAGCGCCTGGCCATGGCGAGACGTTTTTTTGTAAGCCATTTTCATATCAAACCATTTATTTTTCATTGACACTACGGGTGACACGGAATTAACAGCACTCGTAATTGCTTCCAATTTCTTGGCTTTAGCAGGTCCCGTAATTCCACTGCTGACTCTGCTAAAAATGACAGATTTTCCTTTCTGGATCTCTGAAAGCAGAACTTCAGTCTCAGAGCCCCTAAAGTTGTTCTTTTTGCGCCTTGATGCCGTTTTCACTTAACACTCAATACTTCCTGGCACAGGAGATAGGAAGCAAACAGAAGAAGGAACTGATGTCCCCAGATCTGACGCTGTGACGCTTTGCTTTGCGGTAAGACGTGTTGCATCACTTCCTGTTACCTTGCTTGTGCACTGTGGAATTTCTTGCTCCGCTTGGAGTACTGATAATCACTTTATTTCGATCTATAACTTACACAATTTTGCATAGTTAAACTCTATAGCTTACCGTTCTGTTCTAACACACTCCTACAGATCTTTATTCTCACTTTTTAACGGTGTGTCTGGTTCTCTAGCGTAGCATGGCTACCGGTTCTCTTCCTCCTTCTCCTGCTTTCACCTGCTCCGTGTGTCAGATGTTTAGTTACTCCTCTGCCTCCTTTAGTGATAATGGTACATGTAACAAATGTAGTCTTTTTGTAGTTTTGGAGGCGAGGTTATCTGAATTGGAAGCTCGGCTCTGCACTGTTGAAAATCAACCGATAGCGAGCCAGGTCCCTTTAGCCAGTGTGGAGCCACCTAGCGTAGCTAGCTCAATTAGCCTCCCCCTAGCAGAACCTGAGCAGCCAGGATTACAACGTGGCTGGGTGACTGTCAGGAAGAGGCATAGCTCTAAAGTCAAGCCCGTTGTTCACCATCGACCTGTCCACGCTTCAAACAGATTTTCCCCACTCAGCGACACACCCGCTGAGGACAAAACCCTGGTAATTGGCAGCTCCATAGTCAGAAACGTGGCATTAGAGACACCAGCGGCCATAGTCAAATGCATTCCAGGGGCCAGAGCGGGCGACATAGAATCCTATTTAAAACTGCTGGCTAAGGATAAACGTAAATATGGTAAAATAGTTATTCACGTCGGCGTTAATGACACCCGGCTACGCCAATCGGAGGTCACTAAAATTAATGTTGCATCGGTGTGTAATTTTGCCAAAACAATGTCGGACTCCGTAGTTTTCTCTGGACCCCTGCCAAATCTGACCAGTGATGACATGTTTAGCCGCATGTCGTCCTACAATCGCTGGTTGTCTAGATGGTGTCCAGCAAACAACGTGGGCTACAGAGATAATTGGCAATCTTTCTGGAGAAAACCTGGTCTGATGAGGAGAGACGGCATCCATCCCACTTTGGAAGGAGCAGCTCTCATTTCTAGAAATATGGATGAATTTATTTGCCACCCTAAAACATGACAACCCAGGGTTCAGACCAGGATGCAGAGTTGTAGTCTTACACACTTCTCTGCAGCTTCCCACCTGCTGCTACCCACCCAATCAATTAACACAAAAGGAGCAAATCCTCTTGTGCAAAAAGAAATTATTAAAACAAAAACTTTAACTGAACAAAAACATCAAACTATTAAATGTGGTCTGCTGAATATCAGATCTCTCCTTTCGAAGTCTCTGTTAGTGAATGAGTTGATTTGTGATCATCATATTGATATATTTTGTCTTACAGAAACCTGGCTGCAGCAGGAGGATCATGTTAGCATTAATGAAGCAACTCCCTCTGACTGTTTAAATGTTCACGTTCCTCGAACCACAGGCAGAGGAGGAGGAGTGGCAGCTATTTTCAGATCAGGGTTACTCATCAGTCCCAGACCCAAGATTAGTTTTAGCTCTTTTGAATCTCTGATTCTCAGTTTTTCCCACGCAAAGTGGAAATCCCAGAAACCTCTTGTGTTTGTTGTTGTGTATCGTCCACCTGGCCCTTATTCTGAGTTTCTGTCTGAATTCTCAGAGTTTTTATCCCAGTTAGTGCTGAGTACAGATAAAGTCATTGTAGTGGGTGACTTTAATATTCATGTAGATGTTGAAAATGACAGCCTGAATATGAACTTTAATTCTATATTAGACTCTATTGGATTTTCTCAGAGTGTTCACGGACCGACTCACTGCCTTAATCACACCCTTGATCTTGTGCTGACTTATGGCATTGAGAGTGAACAGTTAACAGTGTTCCCTCAGAACCCTGTCTTATCTGACCATTTTCTGATAACCTTTGAGTTTACATTACTTGACTATACAGTTTCTGAGAAGAAATTTACATATAGAAGGTGTCTATCAGAGGATGCTGTAACCAGATTTAAAGAATTAATTCCATCATCCTTTTCTTCACTGCCATGTGCAGATATGACAGAGGACGACTACCTAAACTTTACTCCAGCAGCACTTGACTCTCTTGTTGACAGCACTATAGTTTCAATGCGTACAGCACTGGACAATGTTGCCCCTCTGAAAACGAAGGTAATCAGTCAGAAGAGGTTGGCTCCTTGGTATAATTCACAGCTGCGTGCTTTAAAGCAGACTGCAAGAAAGCTGGAGAGACAGTGGCGTTCCTCTAATTTAGAAGAGTCTCAGTTAGTCTGGAAAGATAGTTTAACAATGTATAAGAAAGCCCTTCGTAAAGCTAGAACTGCTTATTATTCATCATTGATAGAAGAGAATAAGAATAATCCCAGGTTTCTTTTCAGCACTGTAGCCAGTCTGACTAAGAGTCCGAGCTCTGCTGAGCCAGTTATTCCTTTAACTCTCAGCAGTGATGATTTCATGAGCTTTTTTATTAATAAAATTGTTTCTATCAGAGAGAAGATTGATGGAGTCCTTCCCACTATTATCAGTGATGTATCATCAAGTACAGCAGCTTTAGAAGTATCTTTAGAACCTGATTTGTATTTAGACGGCTTCTGCCCAGTTGATCTCTCTGAGCTAACAACAGCAATAGTCTCTTCTAAACCATCAACTTGTGTTTTAGACCCAATCCCAACCAGACTGTTCAAGGAGGTTTTCCCATTAATTGACACTTCCATATTGGATTTGATCAATCTGTCTTTGTTGACAGGATATGTACCTCAGACTTTTAAGGTTGCTGTAATTAAACCTTTACTTAAAAAACCTACTCTTGATTCAGAAGTGTTGGCTCATTATAGACCTATATCCAATCTTCCTTTTATGTCTAAAGTTCTTGAAAAAATAGTTGCAGCTCAGCTTTGTGATCACTTACACAGAAATAATCTGTTTGAAGAGTTTCAGTCAGGATTCAGAGTGCATCATAGCACAGAAACTGCACTGCTGAAAGTTACCAATGATCTCCTCTTAGCCTCTGATAGCGGACTTGTGTCTGTGCTTGTCCTGTTGGATCTCAGTGCTGCATTTGATACGGTCGATCACAGTATCTTATTACACAGACTTGAACATGTTATTGGGATTAAAGGAACTGCATTAGGCTGGTTTAAGTCATATTTATCTGATAGATTTCAGTTTGTTCTTGTAAATGAAGAATCTTCCTCACACACCAGAGTAAGTCATGGAGTTCCTCAGGGTTCTGTGCTTGGACCGATTCTTTTCACTTTATACATGCTTCCATTAGGTAACATTATTAGACAGCATGGCATAAATTTCCATTGCTATGCTGATGATACTCAGCTGTACTTATCTATAAAACCAGATGAACCCAATAGGTTGGTCAGACTACAAGCATGTCTTAAAGACATAAAGACCTGGACGACTCAGAACTGTCTGCTTCTAAATTCAGACAAAACTGAAGTCGTTATCTTTGGACCTGAGCGTTTCAGGGAGAAATTGTCTAGCTATATAGTTACTCTAGATGGTATTTCCTTGGCTTCTAGTTCTACAGTGAGGAACCTTGGAGTTATTTTTGACCAGAACTTATCATTTGACTCGCATATAAAACAGGTTTCTAGGACTGCCTTCTTTCACCTTCGTAATATTGTTAAAATCAGGAACATCTTGTCTCAGAGTGATGCAGAAAAACTAATTCATGCATTTGTTACTTCAAGATTGGACTACTGTAATTCTTTATTATTGGGCTGTCCCACATATTCTCTGAAAAGCCTTCAGTTGATCCAAAATGCTGCAGCCAGAGTTTTGATGAGAACTAACAGCAGAGATCATATTTCTCCAATTTTAGCTTCTCTTCATTGGCTCCCTGTTAAATTCAGAATAGAATTTAAGATTCTTCTCCTTACATATAAAGCTCTTAATGACCGAGCTCCATCATATCTTAAAGATCTCATTGTAAGATATTTTCCTAACAGAGCACTTCGTTCCCAAACTGCAGGTTTACTTGAGGTTCCCAGAGTTTCTAAAAGTAGAATGGGAGGCAGAGCCTTCAGTTATCAGGCCCCTCTCTTGTGGAATAAGCTGCCAGTAAATGTCCGGGAAGCAGACACCCTTTCCACTTTTAAGACCAGGCTTAAAACTTTCCTTTTTTATAAAGCTTATAGTTAGGTCTGTTGAATCTGATAGTGTGTCTGCTAGTGTGTCTTGTCCTGCCTCCACCTCTGGCACCCTCTATACTTTCATTACCCCCTACCCGAACCAGGGTTTGAATCCCATTCCCGCTTATCTTACCTCTTATTTCTCCCCCTACCCGAACCAGGGTTTGCATCCCCACCCCGCTGTGACTGGTGTGCAGTTGGTGAGAGGCTGAGGTAGCTTGTGGCTGTAAAAAGATGATTGTTGTGGTGTGAGGAGCAGATCTATATAGGGAGTATAGGGAATTACTCACTGAGTCTGGTCCTTTATTTTATTATTTATTTTTTAGCACAAGTTTCTTGTGTTTACCTTGAATAGGGATGGCTCAGGTAATCCTGAAACATCCCATAGTTAAGCTGCTATAGGCCTAGACTGCTGGGGGGCCTCATCTGTCACACCTTTCCTCACTTTACTCTCTTTATGTATATGTGATATTATTGTGGTCATTAACTCGTGTTTCCCTGTTCCAACAGATATCCTTTGAATGGTGTTACAGTGTTTGTTGTCCCCCCCTTTCTGTCTTCTCAAACCCCAGCTGGTCGAGGTGGATGGCCACCCTTCCTGAGTCTGGTTCTGCCAGAGGTTTCTTCCTGTTAAAAGGGAGTCGTTTCTCTCCACAGTCGCCTCAGGCACGCTCAGGCCGGGAGATTGGACCGAAAAACAAAAAGTTTTCAGTGCAATCTGTTGGTTTTCTTAGCTAGGAAATTGTTTTTGAATTGGCTCTATATGAACAAATTGGATTATTTTATGAATTATGATTATTATTAATTAATTGAATTCCAATTGGCTTGAATTGGACTTACTATCTAAGTGCCTTGAGATGACATTTGTTGTATTTGGCGCTATATAAATAAAAATGAATTGAATTGAATTGAAATTGAAGCGTAGCCTTATATGGTATTATTTTGTGCGTGGAGTATGCAAATTTACCATCCTAGTGCACGTGCACTTAAATACGGTAGCATTCATCATTTACGCACGTCGTTTACACATTTTTTCCAAAGTTAAGAGCGTTTCTTTGAAGAGTAATCACCATTTTTCCTTCAGGTCTCATCTTTCAATGATCCAGACTTCCTGAAACAACTCGAGATGGCCATTAAATGTGGTTATCCATTCCTTTTTCAAGATGTGGACGAATACATTGACCCTGTTATTGACAATGTTCTGGAGAAAAATGTAAAAGGAGCAGAGGGCAGACAGGTCATCATGCTTGGTGACAAGGAGGTGGACTATGATCCCAGCTTTAAGCTCTACCTCAACACTAAATTGGCGAACCCCAAATATTCTCCATCAGTGTTTGGAAAAGCCATGGTCATTAACTATACCGGTAAGACCTGAAGCATAGCAACCATAGATTATGTCTGTATTTTGTGAACAACGGATACTGAATGGTTTGCCTGTGTCTAAGTATTGGTTCTGTATTACATTCAGTGACCCTGAAGGGCCTGGAAGACCAGCTTCTCAGTGTTATAATGGGCTTTGAGAAGAAGGAGCTGGAGGAACAGCGTGAGCGTTTAATCCAAGAGACAAGTGACAATAAGAAGCTGCTGAAAAATCTTGGAGACTCATTGCTCAGAGAGATGGCCACATTTAAAGGCAATATGCTGGATAACACAGAGCTTGTTGACACTCTGGAAGAAACAAAGTCAAAAGCCAGTGAGGTAAGTTTGGCTGAGTCTAGTATTAATTAGCTCATGTCAGAGTAGCAGTTTTACTGCGGTAACTAAACCAATTTCTTTCTGTCTGATGTTGGGATTATCAGGTATTTGAGAAACTAAAGTTGGCTCAGAAGACATCAATGGACATTGATAAACTCAGAGATGGCTACCGACCTGCAGCCAAGCGTGGTGCTATTCTGTTCTTTGTACTGACAGACATGGCTCTGGTTAGCAGCATGTACCAGTACTCGCTCGCCTCATACCTGGAAGTGTTTAATTTTTCTCTGCAAAAATCTCTGCCTGACACAGACCTTCACCAAAGACTCGAGAACATCATAAACACTCTCACATACAGCGTGTATAACTATGGCTGCACAGGTAAAATAATTTGGGTAGAGCAATTGAATTTAATGCAATCCATGTAATTTGATTATAGGTTTGATCACTCTGAATGCATATCCTTAGGGCTGTTTGAGAGAAACAAGTTGCTCTTCTCCTTCAACATGACCATTAAGATTGAGCAAGCAGAGGGGAGGGTGCCTCAGGAGGAGTTGGAGTTCTTTATCAAGGGTGAGATATCTAAAGTTCACCTCATTTGAATGATCCATGTTCATAACGATAATCACAGGCGGGCTCAAACATATGAACATAAACAATGCTCAAAGTAACTTTTCATGTTTTCCCACCTCACGTGTATATAGGTGATCTATCTCTGGAAAAAAGCCAACGCAAAAAGCCTTGTGACTGGCTTCCTGACCAGGGCTGGGAGGATATAGTGAAACTCGCTGAGCTCTTTCCTGATCAGTTTGGCTCTCTGCCTGACGACATTGAAAAAAATTTAACGGACTGGAAATTTGTAAGTGACAGAAAACGCAGACAGAAACCACTGCAAGATTGTTACCAGATCAACTGAGTTTAACTCTCCTTTTTCCCTCTCAGTGGTGTGACTTGGATGCACCAGAACAGGTTCCATTTCCCTTGAAATATAAGGAGAACCTGTCAGCCTTTCAGAAGCTACTGTTGCTGCGCTGTTTCCGTGTTGACAGAGTCTTCAGAGCTGTGACCGACTATGTCACTGTAACCATGGGCGAGAAGTGAGACAGTTTAAATGTGTTCTTTTATACAAGTCAACTTGTTGTGCTGTGATGCGCTGCCAAACAATCTTTCAAAACAGCGTTCCTTGCCTTCTTTAAAGCCAATTTCTTACCGTAACACATTTTTAAAGAAAAGTTTAGTCCAGACTTTTTTGGCTGTTGGTGCTGCTATATACAGGAATGCTGCTATATAGCCAGGAATTTTGTGCTCTCACAGGTGGAAGTCAAGGGAGAGGGTGCAGAAATTTTGTTTACATTACACAGGAGGCAGGACACGATGCTAACAGCATTTTGTGGAAAATGTTTGGTTTGGTTTTCTGGCTCTTTGAGAAATTTATATTTATTAGTACAAATTTGCTGATAAAACAGAAATAACACATAAATCTGATCAGAAATGTGGCCACCCTCAACCTTTGAAACAACACTATGTTTTGTGCACATGTTACTTGGCTGGTTTGTTGTTCTCAACTAGACATTTTCTAAACATTTTGGTCTAATCCATTTGTGGATTTTGTGACCTCAATGTTCTGAGTATTGTTCGGTTGTTTATTGTCGATTGTTTATGTCTTTATTTTCCAAAATGCCTTTTGTTCCTCTTTCAGTTGATATTTTTGCTTAATCATTTTAAGTTTACCAGATACCAATCATAGCAAATCATACATATGTCCATTGCCTTTGGTGTGAGCAAACTGTTTGGAGCGTGACCTTAGACACTGAAAGGTAATTAAGTGTTTGGTTGCCAAATGGGAATGGAGCCATAGGAAAATTGGGATTAAGATAGTGTTTAATTTTCAGTTCAGTGTTTATGTTCACACTCTATATGATTTTCAGTTTTAGCTTGATACAGCTTCATTTATTGAAATTATCGTTTTTTATGTTTTAATGCGTAGTGATGGAACTAGAACTAAATTAATGTTTTGCACAACCGAACATGTTCCTTAGCATAGCTCTTTAACACTTTGGCTGTATGTTTGAGGTTACTAACAGACTGCCGACTGACTATAACTTGGACACTTTCTCAGATGGTGATGTGTGAAGGATAAGAATCTAACAGCTTAAATCCTTTGCACAGTTCTGAATATACTGTCCTTGAGTGATGAGGTTAACTTGTTTAAACACAACAACTTTATCCAGTGTACACGTGTATAATTATTCAAACAAAAATTAATTAAACTTTGAGTTTTTCATGTTTTTCCCTGTTTTTTTGCTCAGATATGTACAGCCCCCAGTGATAAGCTTTGCTGCAATTCATGAACAAAGCACTCCTTTCTCCCCCATTGTCTTCATCCTGAGCGCTGGCTCTGACCCGGCCAGTGACCTCCAGAAACTGGCTGAGTCGTCAGGCTTTGGAGGCAGCAAGTTCAAGTTCCTTGCAATGGGCCAAGGCCAAGAGAAGGTATGTAAGGCTTCTTTCCACTTTGCAACTATGAAGTGTATGTGTAATTATCATAGATTTTGATAAGTAATCACACTAAATAGCAAAGAAATTGAAAAAGTTTAGGTAATGGTTTTCTACTTGTGATAAAGGTGGCACTAGAGTTGTTGGAGAAGGCAGTGTCTCGTGGTCAGTGGTTGATGCTACAGAACTGTCACCTGCTTGTGAAGTGGCTAAAGGAATTGGAAAAGTCCTTGGAGAGAATCACCAAACCCAACCCCAACTTCCGCTTGTGGATCACTACTAACCCCATTAAGGATTTTCCCATTGGCATTCTGCAAAAGTCTCTAAAGGTGAAACACACTTTCTCTTCATCTTCTGCATTGTATGCGTTATGAAATTGCTGCATTTAAAACATTTTTAAGGAAACTAGCATAGGGCTTCTGGTGGCGCGCTACACGGCATGGCAGCATAGTAACTGAGCTCCTTAAAGCTCAGCCTTAAATTCAATCATCTTTACTCATCAATACTATACACAAACAAACAAATACATTTCGCTTCGAAGATGGATGGGGACAAAGGCAAGAAAGGAGGATACAGACTACTTAATAACCCTGAAAGAGAACCCGAGAGGGAGGCTGAAGCTAGCGAAACCCCAAAACAAGATGGAGGCCACATCGAAACTTTGGACTCAATCCACACAGTGATGAGTGGAGTTATGACTACGGGGATGGCAACGCTCCAGGCTGAACTGAAAAAAGATCTCTCAGACTTCCGCACGTGCTTCAGGGAAGATACTAAAAAACAAAGGGACGAATTTGTATCAGAAGTAGACCGGAAAATACGAGATGTAACAGGTCAAATTGAAGGGGCAGTGAAACGTATAGGAAAGATGGAGGAAAACGTGATCTACATGGAAAGATGGCACATCGGAGTCAAAGATACCCTCACCCAGCTGCTCCCTAAACAGCGGGCGCTACAAGAAAAGGTGACCGATCTGGAAGGGCGCTCCAGACGTAATAATATCAGGATTTATGGCATCCCCGAGAACGCCGAGGGCACGTCTGCAGTGACTTTTATTGAAGACTTCATCAAGACAGAGCTGGTGAACGACCTCGACCTTGGCCCGGGGATTGAGCGCGCACACCGCTCAATGGCACCGAAACCACAGCCGAGCGCCCCGCCACGCTCTATGGTAGTTCGATTCCTCCAGTTCTCTGTGAAAGAAAAGATCCCTCACGCCGCCCGGAAAAAAGAGCTCCGTGTCCAGAACAAACGGGTGTATTGTGATCATGATTATGCAACAGAGGTGCAGAACAAAAGGAAGGAATATATACCCATCAAGAAAACACTACGGGATAATGGCGTACGTTTCCAGACCCCACTGACAAGATTGCGTGCTCTTTTCGAAACGGGCCCTGTAATGTATAACAGCGCCACACAAGCAGCAGAAGACCTGCGGCGGGGAGGATACACGGTGGGCTTCTACCCTGGGAGACAACTGAGGCCCGACCCGGGGGAGAAAAGCACCGATTCCAGGAGCAGATCCGAGAGAAGCTGAAGGACTATCGCAGAACAGAATCAGGAGCCACAGCAAGGGATGAGTGAGATATTTAATTCCCCCATCATCTTATAATAATTATGTGTAGTAAAAATACAGGCTGATGCCCACGGGCAAAAGGCAGAGCCACCAAACTCCTTTTTTCCACTACTGAGGGCCCCACCTTGTGGCCAACCCCCTCACTGTCTAAAGCAACATGACAGCTTTCCTGATGGAAGTTCAGTTCACTGTTCTACAGAGTTCCTCATGTTCATCTGTTCTATACTGTTTTGTTTATTACCATTGGTCCGGGGTGTTACAAGAAAAATGTTTCAAGTGTAAGACAGATGCATTACCAACACTATAACATACTATCTTTGAATGTAAAAGGGCTGAATAACCTGGTCAAAAGAAGCAAAATGATAGCTAAAATAAAAAGGGAAAAGATAAATGTGGCTTTTTGGCAGGAGACACACCTTTCAGATGTTGAACATGGAAAACTTAAAAAGATGGGTTTTAGAAATACTTTTTTCTCATCATATAAGAAAGGAAAAAGAAGGGGAGTAGCTATATTGATTTCAAATGCTGTTAAATTCGAATTAATCTCTCAAATTAATGACAGAGGGGGCAGATTTGTTTTGGTAAAGGGGAAAATGGACCAAAAAGAGCTAACATTACTTAATTTGTTATGCCCCCCCTGGGAGCAATATAACGTTTTTCAAAAAGATGTTTGAACTGATTACATCATGATGAATCTGATTACAGGAGATTTTTATATACTTCTGAACCCTTCTTTAGATACAACCAATAGAATAAGAAGGAAGAATTTGATTGAAACATGAAAATTGATTTTAACAGAGTACTTAAAGACCTGGGACTTATTGATGTATGGCGGGCTTTGAATGGATCAGCCCCAGGATATACCTTTTATTCTGCAAGACACTCAGCCCACTCAAGGAATGACTATTTTTTCATGTATAACAAAGATCTGCATAGGCTGAAATACTGCAGAATAGGTCAGAGGGATCTTTCAGACCACTCAGGGATTTTTCTAACTTTACACTAACACCTCATCCTGACTGAAAGCGAGTGAGCGAAACTGACGCGATACGACGACGAAATTTCACGAGGGTGTACTGATATGCAGCTTGATGATTATGTCGGTAGTGATTCTATTGGTTCAGAAAGTACTCACTTGAAACACCGAGTTCTCTGGTGATTGCCGCCCATACGGCCTCCCTTCGGTTCAGATCTTTGTGGTAGGGGTGTTTGGGGTCATAAACCATTGGGTGCTGTTCCAAGGTAAAGATCAACTTCTCCTAGTCCATTATTCCCTGAGTGCTGCTGACCTGTTGCTAACTAGCTTGTCAACAAGAAGCAGCGTGTTCATTTCAACCAATAAGAACGGGACGCCGCTGCGAAATGACGTCCAAATAGAGACAGTGCGGGCGATTTTGTAAGGGGTCGGCATCATCGCTGGACGGAGCGGCATCGCTCGCGGCATGTCAGGACAGGCTGATTGAAAAGTACGCATTCTGATCACTTTTTATCAATCGCTCGCGTTCAGTCAGGATGAGGTGTTAGAAGGGAGTCAGCAAAAAACTTTGTGGTGACTTAATACTGGTTTGCTGAAGGACCATACCTTTAGAAGTTCAATGGAAAAGGACTTAGCATTATACATGCAGGACAATAATAACGGAGAAGTAAACCCCAGTATATTATGGGACGCAGCTAAAGCTGTTCTCAGGGGGAAGATTATAGCCAAGACAGCAACTCAAAAATTAACTAGTTTACAGGAAAAACAGAGAGATTTGGAACAAACACATATAATAAATAAAGAACCTTTATACACCTATTATACAACAAATATTAGTTGAGGTGGAGAAAAATATAAGGTTCATGAAACAAAGATATTACGAGGCTGGCCCAAAAGCGGCAAAAATGTTGGCTTGGAGGCTCAGAAAACAACAGGCAGAAAATACGATCCACAAGATTAGAGACCCTACAACAAATAAAATTACAAATAATTTGGATAGTATAGAAAAAGCATTTGAAAGATACTATAAATCTTTATACTCTCAATCAGAACAGGTTAATAATCACTCTACTGCTGAATTTCTGAGCTCCTTAGATCTCTCCACATTAGGTAAAGAAGCTAATGATAAACTCATCTCACCAATACAAAAGGAGGAAATAAGTAAAGCCATCTCAAGTTTGAACACCAACAAATCACCTGGCACGGATGGCTTCCCTTCAGAATGGTATAAGTCAATGAAAGATCACCTGCTCCCCTTGTTGGAGTCCAGATTTAACTATATCCTAAAAGGAGGCTCTCTCCCTCCCTCTTGGAGAGACGCCTTCATATCAGTGATCCCCAAAGAAGGAAAGGACAGAGTGGACTGTAAAGGGTACAGACCCATTAGTGTTTTGAACTCAGACTATAAACTATATGCCACCATTTTAGCAAAAAGAATGGAACCTATAATGCCCTTGTTAATAGATGAGGACCAAACAGGATTCATAAAGAATAGACAAACACAAGACAATATAAAAAGAGCCCTCCATGCCATCGAACGGATTAACAAAGACAAAATTAGTGCCGTAAGTCTGTACACGGACGACGTATTGTTTACAATAAAAGATTCTAATTCAGGCCTGTCTCTCTTAATGAAAATGCTGGAAACTTATGGGGAATATTCAGGATATGCCCTAAATATACATAAAAAGCAGTTTACGATATTTAATTACACCCCGACAGAAGAACTCAATGCAATGTATAGTTTTAATTGGAACTCATCCTATATTAAATAACTGGGAGTGAGTTTGCCTAAAGACATGTCACAATTATTCAATAATAATTAGAACTGTATTCACAAAAAAAATATATGATGACCTTGATGGGTGGAGCCTGCTGCCTCTTGACTTTGGTAGCAGTATTAGATCAATAAAGATGAATATACTCCCTAGGATATTGTATTTGTTTCTATCGTTACCAGTGGAAATCCCTCAATTTAGAGAATGGAAAAAAATATACATTTCACGATTCATTTGGAATAAACAGAGACCAAGGGTTAAATTTTCCAGCCTTTAGCTTCCAGAGGAGAGGGGCAGCAAGACCCTCCCATCTTTAAGGGATTACCATTTGGCAGCCCAATTGAGATCTCTAGTATATTGGTGTAATTCTTCTTATGTAGCTAAATGGAAAACTATGGAGCCATCTTTAACAGATGCACCTATACAATCCCTGCTAGGTTGTGCGGGAATGGAGAATATGTCATGGTTTTGAGCAGTTGTCTGGCCCACATGCAGAAAAACTCTCCAGGAAGAACAGAATTGGCCAAAAGGGTTTATTTACAATAATAAAGAAATGTGCAAATGATGAAGATCCTCTGGGGCAAGAGTCCAGGGCTGATACGTATGCGTAGGAGGCTCTGAAAGGTGAGTGGAAATCGGAGAACAGTTACAGGGACTGAAATGGATGCTTACTTGAAGATTGATTGTTGTCCGCCAGCTGGAGGTGAGAGAGATCTGAATGGTTGAAAATGAAGAGTGAACTGTACCAGGAGGAGTCCAGGAAAATGGTCACGGAGGATGGTCTGGCCAAGGAGCTCGTTGGAGGGCGGATCAGGTTCGAATCTGATTCTGTAGGTGAATGTGAGGTATGAGGAGTCCAGTCTTGCTAGCAATGGTTGAAGTTATCCAGGAGGACAGAGAGTCTGGTAAGTGATAAGGGTTTCCAGAGAGCTGGAACTAGTGATGTTACCTCCAACACCGAAGCTCCGAAGCACGCTTCAAACTTGACAGGGTAGTTATGGTGAAGCAGTGGGCCGGAGCTTGCTTCATGTGACGTCACTGATGACGTTTGAACCACTTCACTGCTTCATTCAGACCGAGTCAGCTGACTGCTTCGAGTTGATGTGCGGAGCTTTGAACATTTGCCGCGATTCAGTGTATTCAAGATGGCTGAAGCCCCAGTTCATGTCCCCGTTCTACACGTATTATACGTCACGAACAGCTCTCGTTTTTTGATATTCGGAGTTTTGGATTATTCTGTCATGGAGTAACCATCAAGGAAGCGTTCCCAAGTGTGGGAATATTTCGAGCCAAAAAGTTCCTTGTCACACCAGCCTCTGTTCCCTGTGACAGAGTATTTTCCAAAGCTGGAGAAATTGACTCAAAAAAAAAAGAAATCGTTTGAGTCCTTCTACTGTGCAAAAACTACTTTTCTTAAATAAAAACTGAAGTAACACAAGCACCTTCTTTATTACACCAAGCACACTCCCAAAGAAAATATGAATGACAAACCAAACATTTTCACATTGTTTTTAAATTATTATTCCATCCATACATCCATCCATCCATCCATCATCTTCCGCTTCTCTGGGGGTCGGGTCGCGGGGGCAGCAGCTTGAGCAGAGAAACCCAGACGTCCCTGTCCCCGGCCACTTCCTCCAGCTCTTCTGGGGGGACCCCGAGGCGTTCCCAGGCCAGCCGAGAAACATAGTCTCTCCAACGTGTCCTGGGTCTTCCCCGGGGCCTCCTCCCAGTGGGACGGGCCCGGAACACCTCACCAGGGAGGCGTCCAGGAGGCATCCTAACCAGATGCCCGAGCCACCTCATCTGACTCCTCTCCATGCAGAGGAGCATCGGTTCTACTCCGAGCCCCTCCCGGATGACCGAGCTTCTCACCCTATCTCTAAGGGAGAGCCCAGACACCCTGCGGAGGAAACTCATTTCGGCCGCTTGTATTCGCGATCTCGTTCTTTCGGTCCCTACCCACAGCTCGTGACCATAGGTGAGGGTAGGAACATAGATTGACCGGTAAATCGAGAGCTTGGCCTTCTGGCTCAGCTCCCCTTCTTCACCACGACGGGCCGGTGCAGAGCCCGCATCACTGCAGACGCCGCACCGATCCGCCTGTCAATCTCCTGCTCCATTCGTCCCTCACTCGTGAACAAGACCCCGAGATACTTGAACTCCTCCACTTGGGGAAGGATCTCATTCCCGACCCGGAGAGGGCAAATTATTATTTCTTTGTTAAATTACTCTATCTTTAATGAGGTTCTACAAACCCATATGTACAACACACATACATACATGTTATTATATGCATCACATTCGCAGGGCTTCAAATGGTGCAACAATCCTTACTGCCAGTAGATGTCACCCAAGGGAATTGAATGAAGCTTCGGGTAGTGAACCACTTTATGACACAATGGTTCAAAATTATTCAATGCTTCAAAAAGCCTCATTTTGCCATCACTAGCTGGAACCGAGTACTGACCATCGACAGGAGAAAACCTGAAACGGGGAACGAGAACACGGAGTAAAGTCTTCAGTAAGAAGATTAAACATAGACTGTTCAGGTACAGCGGGCTAGAGTTACCACGACGGTAAAACACTCTGGCATCGAACTGCTGGCCGACACCTCCTCTTATCCTCACTCTGATGAGGGTAGATGATTTGCAGGTGTGAAGGAAAACACACCTGCAGAGCCTGTGGCCCAGCCCGGCTCCTTGGCGCTATCTCGAGGAAAAACTGAGGAACTTTTACAGGTACTTATAGTTTCGTGATTATTTTAGTAAAAAGCTGAAAAGTGGTAACCCAGCAGAGCCACCAGCGGTTATTCATATATTTATGGAGGCATACAACTCTGGGAATATTAAAGGACATATAAGCAAGTTATACCACGGCATCACCTCACTGAATAAGGACAATACAGACTATGAAACATCGATGGAAAAAGAGTTGAACGTAGTAATAACAGAGGACATGTGGCTGAAAGCCTGGGAAATGGTCATCCTCCACCAACTCCTGGACTTGGAGAGACTTCGGTTGGAGAAGCTTAATTCGTTTCTTTATAACTCCCAAGCAGACGTCCAAACAGACTGGCACACAACTGGCCTGCTGGAGAGACTGTGGAGAGGTCTTCGCTGATCAGGCCCATGTTTTTTGGTCTTGCCCCCCCCCCCCCCCATCCAGATTTTCTGGAGGGAAGTGGCAAATCATTTCAAAGGTTCTATGTTTCAATATTAATGTATCATTCATAACTCTCTATCTTGGAAATATTGCGGATGGATTGAGTAAAGCTGACAATTATCTTCTTAGGGTCTTGCTGGCAGCAAGTAAAAAGGCCATCACAAAATGTTGGCTCCAGAAAAATGCCCCCACTACAGATACTTTTTTTAATATTGTAAAACAACTGTATGTCCTAGAGCAAATGACTTACTCAATCCGACTCCAAAAAGATCTGGGTGAAAAACGATGGCAGAAATGGCATGCTTATTTGGCCAATGAGTGAGACTGTTTTAACGCGTTGTGTATGATATTCTGTCTTTCAAAAATACTGACCACCCCCGGACCTTGAATGTGTAATTGTTCAATGTTTTGTACTATAAATAAAGAGTTTTAAAAAAATTCAAAAAGGAAACTAGCATAGTTGTCTCCTGGAATCCGTCATTGTTTTAATGTGGATATTCATTTGTGAAATCAGAAGACAACTGAGGAAATCTTGTGCCAGTTTGTCGACATTTTCCCATTCTGTAAGACAAAGAATTGTTCTAAAGCTTAAGAGAGAGAATGAAATGAATTTAATTTACATGAACTTTGCTTCTGTGTGCAGGTAGTGACAGAGCCTCCCAATGGTCTCAAGCTGAACATGAGAGCGACATACTCTAAAATCTCAGATGGGACGTTGACTGCATGCCCTCACCCTGTATTCGGCAGCCTGGTCTATGTGCTGGCCTTTTTCCATGCTGTTGTGCAAGAGAGGCGCAAGTATGGAAAGATCGGCTGGAATGTCCCCTACGACTTTAGCGAGTCAGACTTCTTTGTACGTGGTTAAGTTCTGTTTAGGTGATAAGATTACAGACACATTTCACTCTTCAGTAGTTGACATAGCAACTGTGCTTAACAGGTGTGTATGGAGATCCTGAACACCTACTTAACAAAAGCTCACAACCAAGGAAACAGGAATATCCCCTGGGGAAGTCTTAAATACCTTATTGGAGAGGTTAGTTCACATCGATCGTTGTATATTGTAGATTGTTGTATTGTTGTATATGCTATATTATCATGTTAGATAAAACTGTTAATTTCGTATATATTCTGTGATGTGTCATCAGGTGATGTACGGTGGACGAGCAATAGATAGCTTTGACCGCAGGATCCTGACTGTCTACATGGATGAGTACCTTGGAGACTTCCTCTTCCACACCTTCCGGCAGTTCCACTTCTTCATCAGCAAAGACGTAGATTACAAAATCCCTTCATCTGGTCCAAAGAATGTATATGTTGGTCAGTTAATGCTTTCACTACTTAAGCTCTCATATACATGTTAAAGAAAATAGTTCATATTCCATCTTTACTGACAGCTTTCCCCTCACATGTGTTCCAGATGAAATTGACAGCATGCCACTGGCAAACACACCAGAGGTACTTGGACTTCATGCCAATGCTGAGATAGGATACTATACTCAAGAAACAAAAGAGATGTGGACTCACTTAATAGACCTTCAGCCACAAACAGGTATGATTTGGCATCTTTAAACTGTAATAATTGTAACTGATAGAAGCCGAATAATATATTTAGTTGTTTTCTGACTTCCTCTTTGGATTCTGAGTC
The DNA here is from genome assembly GCF_027942865.1 of Odontesthes bonariensis. Classification (NCBI taxonomy): domain Eukaryota; kingdom Metazoa; phylum Chordata; class Actinopteri; order Atheriniformes; family Atherinopsidae; genus Odontesthes; species Odontesthes bonariensis. The sequence goes on from NC_134507.1 coordinate 46,768,605, forward strand.
AGAAAACCTCTCTAGAATTAATATCCTCTGCTCTTTAGAATTACAGGCTGCTCTCTTATTTTGTAGAATACCTGCTTTACTCTCTCGTCTTAATACTGCCAAGTGCTTTCTCCTCCTTGGCTCCTTGCTTCAGGTGAATCTGGTGGAAGTATTAGTCGTGATGAGCACATCAGCCAGGTGGCACAAGACATTCAGAACAAGCTGCCCGAGTTATTCGACATGGATGTGATCCGTAAGACGTTTGGCACAGACATCTCTCCAACCTCTGTGGTTCTGCTGCAAGAGCTAGAGCGCTTCAACAACCTCATGGTTCGCATGCAGCTGTCTTTGGCTGAGTTGCAGAGGGTGAGGTGGGGCGTGGGCAGAGGGAAAAAAAACAGATATTGGCAAAAACGTACAGCTGTTTTGGTTTTCTTGTGCTTCACTTCAGTTTAGATTTGTTGACACTCTATAATGTCTCACAGGCCTTGGCTGGTGAGGTGGGTATGAGCAGTGAGTTGGATGAAGTGGCTCAGGCCCTATTTAATGGTCACATTCCTGGCATTTGGAAGAAGTTGGCACCTGACACCCTGAAGTCCCTCGCCAACTGGATGAGCCATTTCAAAAGGCGTTATGAACAGTATAGAGATTGGGTAAGCACCTACAGAGTTAAAAAATGATTGAGAATATAACTGCATGTCTGATGTATTTCATGTGCTTTGGACCAGGTGGAGAAGGGAGAGCCAAAAGTTATGTGGCTATCAGGTCTGCACATCCCAGAGTCTTACCTCACTGCTATGGTTCAAGCTGCATGCAGGAAGAATGGCTGGCCTCTGGATCTGTCTACACTCTACACAGAAGTGACTCAGTATCGCAGTGAGGAGGAAGTCAGTGACAAACCCAAACAAGGTGATGAAATGGCATTCATCAATATGCTGCAGTATGTTTGGTGAGTAGGTTTGAGGACTATTGTTTTTATTGCCCGCAGGCTGCTTTGTGTCTGGCCTGTATCTGGAGGGAGCAGAGTGGGACATTGAGAAGGGCTGCCTGGTGAGGAGTAAACCAAAAAACTTGGTTGTTGAACTGCCCATTCTCAAAGTGATCCCTATTGAGACGCGCCGCCTTAGGTTACAGGTGTGGACAACAGCCACTGAGCACCTCTGTACTTTATTATAATCTGCTATTTAGATATTTTCCCCTAATTGTTTTTTCTTGTGTTTTGTACCTTAGGATACACTGAGAACACCAGTGTACACCACTTCCTTGCGGAGGAATGCAATGAGTGTGGGGCTGGTTTTTGAGGCAGACCTGTTCACCACTGTGCACATCTCCCACTGGGTACTACAGGGAGTGTGTTTGTGTCTGAACAGTGACTGAACTCACTGCACTGACCAGTTCATACAATTCTTTGTTAATATTGATTGTGTGAATGCTGATCCTGTTTTTCTGTTTTATTTTTATCACCATTGTTATTATTATTATTATTATTATTATATTCAAAATATCTCTGTCTCTATGTTTTTTGGACTTGATTCTTTCTGGACATTATTAAAACTATTTTGAAAAAACTATCATTATTGAAAACATATTCATCTTTGTGTAATTGAAATTAATTGAAGGTATGTTCAAACCCTCCTCAAACACATTCAGTGTGAAAATCTGTCTTTCTCCATATACCTTCAGCTAGATACACCATCAGAAGACGTTGGACTAATATTCAGACTTAAATTCAGTTTGATTCTGAGTTTATGATGGATCTCTGTAGAACAGAGTGCTCAGAACTACAGTGGAGCAATTAACTGACAGAGTGGAGACAGTATAAAATTCTTCAGAAAGAAATGTCTTTAACCTAATGCCATAATCATTTTACCACCAAAATATAGGAAAACTTGATCTCTCTCAATGATACTTTCTTAGCCTGAGACTTTCTCAGACTTACAGTTTTTCTCAATTGCTAAAACACTAAAAGCCACTGGCTGAACAAAGTTCACAGTTGCCTGAACTCATTTAGCTAATTGTGCAGTCTGTTGTCAATACCTTAAACCATTTCACATGGTAAAACACAATTTGCAGATCTCATTTACACTTTTTATCAGAACTCTAAACACATTCTCATTCTCAAAACACATTCTGCACTCTAATGTACATTTCATCCATACTGGTAAACACAAGTGGCAACATTCAAATGCAAATAGAGAACACATGTCATTCATTAAACACAACCACTCAAAACTGATTTCACTTGTTTCAAATGATGTGACACAACCAATATAAGCCAGGTCAGAGAGCAAACAGGCTATTGAAGGTGGGAAGGAGAAAGTCTTAGAATGGAGAGACGAAACAATGTGAGAGGACGAGGACAAGTGCGTATGCGAGGTGGGCAACGAGGAGGAAGAGGAGGAGGGCAAGAAAGAGGAAGAGGAAAACAAAGAGTGGAAATATCGGATGAAATTCGTGCAACAATAATTGACCATGTTCTTGTCCATGGTCTGACGATGAGGGAAGCAGGACTTAGAGTGCAACCCAATTTAAGCAGATTTTCTGTGTCCACCATAGTAAGGACATTCAGAGACCAGAACAGGTACAGTATACTACTGTATTTTTGTAATTGCAAATTTACTGCACTACACTACATGCAGGTGTTTCAATAAACATAAAGTTAATCACTATGTATTGTATTGCATGAACATGTTTTGTAACTGCACATCTATTTTTGTAGAATTGCAAGGCTGCCACATGCAGGTGGAAGGAGAGCTATACTCACTCGTGAACAAGAGGAAATTATAGTTGGCATGGTCCTTCAAAACAATCTAATATGACTCAGAGAAATCCAGGAACGAGTAATAGAAGACAACACAAACTTCCAGGGAATCAACAGTGTGAGCATTTCCACAATTGACCGTGTCCTCCAGCGTAACAGGGTGCGAATGAAACAAGTATACAGACCAGAGTAAATGGTCTGTATACTTTTTATATATATATATATATATATATATACACACACACACACACACACACACACACACACACACACACACACAACCCTACACCAGAGTAAATCTACTGCAAGCGATTTAGCCTGTGGTGATATAGGTGAGGAACCATGTCAGGGCTGGATACGGCACACAAGAGGCTTCTTCCCTCGTTGTCTCAGGAGGGAAAAGATTGCTTGTGATGTTGATGAGGTGCTCTGGCCTGACCCAGCCCAAAGACAGGATGAAGCACATTGATTATGTTTACTCCTTTTGATTTTGTATTATATTTAATATTGTATACTGTAGTACAATGAACACAACTTTACGTTCATCAAAAAAAATGACAGAAAAATTTCCAGAGCCGTACGGCTCCGGTATTTACTGGCACTACTTCTCACCCGTGGAGATAAAAGCCAAGAATGTGAATGTAACATGTACGCTATGCCCAGGTACATGCGCGTAATTTGCACGGGGGTTACGGGGGTCATGACCCCCTCAAAAATCAGATCCAGCTAATATAACCCCCGGAATATCATCAAATCAAATCATCAAAAAATATCATAAAATTCTGAATGAATAACTTTTGTTTGTTTTCTTTATTCATTCATTTCATTTCAAGATAGTATCATGTTTTAAATAATCTGTAATGTAACCCCCCCCCCCAAACCGACTACTTGGTATTACCCAACCCAATTTCTCTACCGAAAGTTTGTTTATGCGCAGCCGCTGGACCTGGTGAGTGGTGCCAGAGGGTGCCAGGGATCACTGTGTGGAACCAATGTCACTGAACTGTATCTTAAGTTGCTGTTTGCTCCAAAACAGTCACACTTTTTTGGGGTTTGTTGTGCTAAGAGGTGGATTAACGAGAGTTAAATTGATGGAAAAGGGCTGTGACGGCTGCTCAGAAAGTTCACAAAGCTAGTGCAAAAATCTTGAATGTTGTCTTGCACATACCAAGACGTTCACCTCATGTGTTCCTTATATGTGATCCTGCAAGGCGAAACCAGTTGCTTTGGTAAAATTTACAAAACTAAGTTATTGTGCTCACATGAACGGCCATAAACTAAGCTTTCCAACGATATGTATATTGAGGCTATTGCTATCGCTAAGATAACTGCATCCAAAGTTGGCATGGTTCTCCTGTCAGGATAATGCTAGAAGAGAAGAAAATCACCTTTTTAAGCGGCGTTGACAACTGGAATGACTGCTAATGTGTTAAATCTTCACCGGGCTTAACAGTCAAAACATATGTTTTTCCGTGAAATTTGTTCAACCTGCCCAGTTTTCCAGTCGTTTCAGTAATATATTGTGGTCAACTGTATCAAATGCAGCACTGAGATCTAGTAGAACTAAGACTGACATTTTCCCACCGTCTGTATTCAGACATATGTTGTTAAACTCTTTGTCAGAGCAGTCTCAGTGCTGTGGTGCTGTCTGAAAGTTGACTGGAAGGTGTCATAGCAGTTGTTTTGTTTTAAAAAGTAATTAAGTGGTTGAAAAACCGTTTTTTCAATGATCTTACTTAAAAATGGGAGATTTGAGATAGGCTTGTAGTTGTTCATTTGTGTCTTGTCAAGATTGTCCTTTTTCAGCAGGGGTTTGATTACAGCTGTTTTTAGTGGCTCTGGAAACACACCCGACATTAAAGACAAGTTCACCATCAGTAACAGGTCTGACTCCTTTAATAATATTATTATTAATTTATAGCAATCTTAATGTGATAGTAAGTGGGCAATATGTGAAATCAGTTCCGAATAAAGGTGCAAGCTGCACTCCAGTGTGCCACCCTGTATTGTGTGATGTATCGAGAGTTGCATTGTGCATAATACATTTGCTGCATGTAGGTGCCAATACAGTGATGAAATTGATTAATCTTGTCATCTGCCAATGTTGGCTAGTGCTTAAACACTGAATTTAACTACTGTGTCGTTATGGCATAAATAGTGAAGTGAACAGCTGCATTTACGTTAAGTAGCCTAAATCAGTAAAAGTATCACAATGTATTTCTAACACAGGAATGGCAAATTAGCGAGCAAGAAAATGATTAACTAAATAAATAAATAAATATGCTGCGAGTTTAACCCCCCCAATGGTAGACCCAAAGTTACGCCCTTGCCCAGGTAAAAAAACTTTATCCACGTCTACCTCAAGTAACTCAAATCTAATAAAGCACCTTACATCAACACATGCGAATATGAAGCACTTGTTGCTTCTGCAGCTGCTAACCCAACCCCAAGCCCAAATGCAGCTAGCGTGAGCCCCAGGGAAGGAGGCGGAGCCACTCGAAAACAAACAACACTCGATTTTTCTGGTCAGAATTTATTAATTAATTTATTTCTATGCATCATATGGCAGGCTGCAATCTATTGAGTTCAAATAAATACCGAATGTTCTAAATTACTGTATATAGTGTTTTTATATCTTCTATATAGGGAGTATAGGGAAATATTCACTGAGTCCATTTTTTTTTCCTTTAGCACAAGTTTCTTGTGTTTACCTTGAATGAATTCAATCAGTTAATATAAACATATTTGATGTTAAAGATGTTATAGAACGTAACAGCGTTATAGAACACAAAAAATAACGGCACAGTTACTTTGCTGAGTAACTAATTACTTTTACAATGTGGTAACTGAGTTACTAACTCAATTACTTTTTGGGAGCAGTAACTAGTAACTATAACTAATTACTTTTTAAAAGTAACTTGACCAATACTGATTATAAGTGTCTTTACAGAGTCTTGGAAAAGACACAGTATCATTTAGCTTTAAGTTGGAGGTAGCAGTTTTTTCACCCTTTCCTTTGGAGGTAAATGTGGACTTCTTGCCACTGGATTCCATTGGGAGTGTTTCATGAAGTCCCATTTCAGTTTCTAAGGCAAAAATCCTTTCTTGCAGCACACAAATTTCTTGTTGATATATCCGACAGCTTTCACTGGGAGACTTTGTTTGGATTACTCCTTCGGGCATGTTGAGAGGATTGTACTTGATGGCTCATCAGATAAGTTGGAAAAAGAATAAAAATGATTCAAAAAGTCTTGGTTCACTTAAAAGAAAAATAATTTAAAAGCGAATAAAGCAGTAAGCAGCAGGATGAAGCAGAGACACGTCTGCATTCTCAGGCCTGTGGTGAGGGCCTTCACCACGCCCCTTACCACAGGCCTGGGACCCACCTGCTGCATCTACACCCTCCAAAGATGTTTCACCATCGTTCTCTTCTCCACCGTCACCCAGGAGATTTCCTGATCACCTTGAAAGCTTGGTGAAATCGGGGATAAAAAAGGTTCCTCTCACGCCAAACATGGCAAGATCAAGAATTCTATCCTGAAAGAAGCATCGAGCCCCTCTCCCTCCCCAGCCTACTCCACCGACCAAAGCCCCCCCAGCTTGGTCAATGCTGTTGTCTAGGACGCTAAGGGCCTCTGTGTTGGTAAACACCATCTCAACCAGAGGTCCAAGGATGGAGTGAAGAGAGGGACAATCAGACTGTCCAATCAGAGAAATCTTATCCATATCCCTTGCAAGAACACAGCGTCCAGTTTAACTATAACTAATCTCAAACACGCAGTACTCAATGTCAGATCTTTAAGTAACAAATCATTCCTGATAAATAGTTTTATTTCCTCTCATAATCTTGATTTTATGTTTTTAACTGAGACATGGCTCGACAAAAACACAGCAAATGCAGTCCTGATTGAGTCTAGTCCACCTCACTTCAATGTTGTGTCTGAAACACGAGAAAACCAGAGGGGTGGGGGTGTTTGTGCCATGTTCAGGGACAATATACCCATCCACAAGCTGTCATGTTTTTTTTTCATCATTTGAGTATGTGTCATTCAAAATGGAGATACAACAATCTTCCATACTTTATATCACCATTTACAAACCACCACAGAATAGTTTTATTGATGATTTTACTAAACTCCTTTCAATTGTGTGCACTGCTTTTTGTCTGTTATACCCAAAACACCAGCTGGGTCTGCAATTGTTCGGGGAAGACTCATAAATGACAGAACAGGGACACAGTTTGTAGAAATGATTAGGTTTGAGAACACCCCGTGTTCTGATGTTGATGATCTGTTGAACTCTTACACATCAAGTCTCTTAAATGTTTTGGATACCATTGCTCCTGTCAAGGTTAGAAGGGTTCAAAGTAGGCAAAGGGCGCCATGGAGGAAAGAAGAGTCGGTCAGGGCACAAAAAAGGGAGTGCCGGAGAGCCGAACGGAAACGGCGCAGGTCAAAGCTCCAGGTTCATTATGAGACTTACAAAGAAAAGCTATGTCTGTTCAACCAGACTTTGCGTAGAACGAGGGAGAGTTATTTTTCTGAAATAATCAAAAACTGCAGTAACAACTCATGTCCTGTTTGCTACAGTAAACAGATTAACAAACCCTCCAGTTTCACTACCTATAAAACTCATTTCTACTTCAATTCAATTCAGTTTTATTTATATAGCGCCAAATTACAACAAATGTCATCTCGAGGCACTTAAATAGTAAAGTCCAATTAAACCCAATTGGAATTAAATTCATTGTAATCATAATTAATTTAAAAACAATCCAATTTATTCATATAGAGCAAATTCAAAAACAATTTCCTAGCTAAGGAAACCAACAGATTGCACTGAAACTTGTCTTCAGTCCAATCTCCCGTCCTGAGCGTGCCTGAGGCGACTGTGGAGAGAAACGACTCTCTTTGAACAGGAAGAAACCTCTGGCAGAACCAGAACCAGGAAGGGTGGCCATCAGAACCAGGAAGGGTGGCCATCAGAACCAGGAAGGGTGGCCATCAGAACCAGGAAGGGTGGCCATCAGAACCAGGAAGGGTGGCCATCAGAACCAGGAAGGGTGGCCATCCGCCTCCACCAGCTGTGTCAGAAAGACAGACGAGAGACCCAGATGCGTCACTTATCACAGTTTATTTTAGGGTTCAGGGGGAGAGGAAGTTGGGAGGTTGAATCCGGGGCCTGTGTGTGTGCGTTCCCCAGTGGCTGAGAAGAGTACTGTGGCGCCGGTGGTGGAGGGTCCGAGCCCTCTGGGTCCTGGGGGGAACACACACACAACAGGAAAGATCAGGCAGGGCAGCAGCACAGTTCAGGTAAATCCAAATTCTTAGTCGCAAGGCAGAAGGCAGGTCAGAATTACCGTGGCTGGAGATCAGGGTGGGTTTCAGACAGAAGACAGGTCAGGTTTTCTGGGACGGTAGACGAGTCGAGGGCACGGGTTCAGGCACGGGTTCAGGCACGGGTTCAGGTTCGGAGCCAGATGAGAAGTAGCCAGCAAACAGTGTTACTTGCAGACGATCTGACAGCGAGGCACTGGGGGGAACTGAGGTTTATATGGACAGAGAAAGGCAGCAGGTGACAAGAGCCAGCCAATGATAGCCACAGATTGTTAACGACGGTCAATTAAAGACAATAGGCAGCAGAGTAATGCTCGTTAAGTGGCAGCAGGTGAGCCTGATAGAGTGGAAAATTACCAGTTGGGAGAGAGAGTTGCAGAACCATGACAAGCTGGGGTTTGAGAAGACAGAAAAGAGGGGACAACAAACACTGTAACACCATTCAAAGGATACCTGTTGGAACAGGGAAACACGAGTTAATGACCACAATAATGTCACATGTACATAATATCATTTGAGAAATGAAACAGGGAAAAAGAGAATAAAGTGAGGAAAGGTGGGACAGATGAGGCCCCCCAGCAGGCTAGGCCTATAGCAGCTTAACTATGGGATGTTTCAGGATCACCTGAGCCATCCCTAACTATAAGCTTTATCAGAAAGGAAAGTTTTAAGCCTGGTCTTAAAAGTGGAAAGGGTGTCTGCTTCCTGAAGCCAAACTGGCAGCTGGTTCCACAGAGAGGGGCCTGATAACTGAAGGCTCTGCCTCCCATATGATGGAGCTAGGTCATTAAGAGCTTTATATGTGAGGAGAAGAATCTTAAATTCTATTCTGAATTTAACAGGGAGCCAATGAAGAGAAGCTAAAACTGGAGAAATATGATCTCTGCTGTTAGTTCTCATCAAAACTCTGGCTGCAGCATTTTGGATCAGCTGAAGGCTTTTCAGAGAATATGTGGGACAGCCCAATAATAAAGAATTACAGCAGTCCAATCCTGAAGTAACAAATGCATGGAGCAGTTTTTCTGCATCACTCTGAGACAAGATGTTCCTGATTTTAACAATATTACGAAGATGAAAGAAGGCAGTCCTAGAAACCTGTTTTATATGTGAGTCAGAGGACAGATTCTGGTCAGAAATAACTCCAAGGTTCCTCACTGTAGAACTCGAAGCCAAGGAAATACCATCTAGAGTAACTATATAGGTAGATAATTTCTCCCTGAAACGCTCAGGTCCAGAGGTAACGACTTCAGTTTTGTCTGAATTTAGAAGCAGACAGTTCTGAGTCATCCAGGTCTTTATGTCTTTAAGACATGCTTGTAGTCTGACCAACCTATTGGGTTCATCTGGTTTTATAGATAAGTACTGCTGAGTATCATCAGCATAGCAATGGAAATTTATGCCATGCTGTCTAATAATGTTACCTAATGGAAGCATGTATAAAGTGAAAAGAATCGGTCCAAGCACAGAACCCTGAGGAACTCCATGACTTACTCTGGTGTGTGAGGAAGATTCTTCATTTACAAGAATGAAGAAGCCCGAAATATGCATCCCCATTCGTGGGACCAGCAGGGGATGCATATTTTGACCTTTGCCAAAATATGCATCCCCTGCTGGTCCTGCTTTAAAGAGTCTGGAATGGAATGATATAACTACATCATAAATTTGTTGATCTGATTGAATTAAAAGGATGTGAATTTAAACAAGTCCAAAATTGTCTCTAAAATTAAAATAATCAGATTTCATATTTTTAGGTTTATTTTTATATTATTTCATCTGGGCTATACTGAGTAAACATATTCATAGAAAATGTCTCCAACCGTCTTACTAGAAAAGTGTGAGTCACGGCCCTTACTTTGAAATATTTGTACAATAATATAATAATAGGTGAAAGAGATGCTCTAATCTGTACAATTGTTGGATTATCATAAGTGTACATGTGTTATTCATCTACATGAACAAAAATGAGAAAAAAGATGAACCAGTGAAATAACATTGTCAGCTCAATATTATCACTGTAACTTTATCGGATAAATGCAATAATCCACACGTGAACCGGTTTACGCGCGCTCCAGTGAATGGGGATTCACCTCTCGGCATAACACCTAACCCTAACCCACCATAACCCTAACCCATAACACCTAACCCTAACCCACCATAACCCTAACCCATAACACCTAACCCTAACCCACCATAACCCTAACCCATAACACCGGCGCTGGGGCACCGCCCTCCCTGATAAGAGGAGGGGAAAAGTAAAAATTATTTTTACAAATTCAGTTAAAAATGTCGGTTTACACATTAGGCAAGGCAAGGCATCTTTATTTATATAGCGCATTTCATACCACAGGCAACTCAATGTGCTTTACATAAAGACAAGACATTTAAAAGAACAGCATAATGCAGCAATTTAAAGAGAAATAAAAATGAAAAACACAGTTAAAAGCAATCAAAGAAGAGGGGAAAAAGAAAGATATAAACTCAACCATACGCACACCGAAAGAGAAATGTTTTTAACCTGGATTTAAAAGTGCTTCCAGTTGGGGCTGATTTCAGGTCTGCTGGTAGTTTGTTCCAGTTGTGTGCAGCATAACAGCTAAAAGCTGCTTCACCGGGTCCAGTCTGAACTCTGGGCTCCACTATCTGACCTGAGTCAGCAGATCTCAGAGCTCTGCTGGGTTTATACTCTACCAGCATGTCATTCATGTATTCTGGACCTAAACCATTCTGTGATTTGTAGACGAGTAGCAGAGCTTTAAAATCTATTCTGTATCTGACCGGGAGCCAATGTAAAGACTTGAGAACTGGGGTGATGTGATGTGATCTCTTTGTTCTGGTTAAAACTCGGGCTGCAGCGTTCTGAATGAGCTGCAGCTGTTTGAGACTCTTTTGGGGGAGTCCAGTCAGAAGACCGTTACAGTAGTCAAGTCTGCTGGAGATGAAAGCATGAATCAGCTTCTCCTGATCTGTTTGGGACATGAAACCCTTTATTTTGGATATGTCCTTAAGTTGATAAAAGGCTGATTTGGTGACTGATTTGATATGATTGTTGAAGGTCAGATCTGAGTCTATCAGCACGCCGAGGTTCCGGACTTGGTCTTTAGTTTCTAGAGACAGTGACTCAAGATGTTTACTGACAGCAAACCTCTTCTCTTTGTTGCCAAACACAATGACCTCAGTTTTTTCTTGATGTAATTGAAGGAAATTTTGGTTCATCCACTTTTTGACTTGCTCTAAGCCAGGCATCACCAAATGGCGGACCGCGGTCCGGATCCGGACCGAGTAATGGTTCTGTCCGGACCCGTGACCAATGGTAAATTCACGAGATTAAGTCATTTTCATGACGCATTATTTTGGACGGTCGTGGCTAATTGACAGCGGGCGCTGCTACTCCAGTTAATACGACAATAGCTTCATTCAGTTGAGCCAATAAAATCGTCAGTTTAACCAGTGCATCACAGTAGAACAAGAAGCAGAGAAGAAGAGTTACGTTAAGAGACACTACCGAGGTAACATGCAGACATCCCAAGTCTCCCGGAAGCTCCGGGAGTCTCCCTGATATTGATAGTTAATCACGGATGCCCGCGAGTCGGATAAAATATCCCGGATTTTAGACTATTCGAGGGAGTTTTTTTTTTTTTTTTTTTTTCAATGCGAGTGAGAGCATGCAGGCAACACAATAACTCGTGCACCATGCGCGTTTCGACTGCGCAGGCACGAGAGAGAGGGGTGTGGGGAGAGGTGTGAAACCTGTGCGTATGTGTCCAAAGCGGTGCTCTGTTCAACGAGCGCTCAGGGCGACTGCTTGTCAGAGGGCGCGCTGATTGGTTTAGTCAGCAAAATAAGCCAATAACGTTCAGTGTGGGAGGGCTTCGATTTACTCTCTGACAGTCACCTAAGTTACCACTCAAAACTGTGCATCCTGCCAAATGGCAGAGGGTGAATCCTCGAGTAAAAAACGAAAATATAAGACTCATTTTACAGCAGAATATACTAAAGTATACCCATGTGTAGAGAAGGTGAAGAATGATGACACCGTGGCGGGGTGCACTGTATGCAGCAGTGACTTCAGTATTGCCCACGGCGGACTTAATGACTGTAAAACATGTGGAGGTAAGTGAACGCGCCATCATCTGCATTTTATTACTGTAGGTTAAATGCTATATATGTTATAAAATGTTATAAAATAAAGCAAAACGTATCAAATACTTATTTAAAGTATCAATACACATTTAGTTACTAAATTGTGTAGGCCTATATCTAACTAGCCAGCTACAGTATCTAACTATCTAAATCCAGCCTGTCTAAGCCTTTTAAAAAATCCCCAATTTAATATGTTGATAAATAGGCAAAATTAGAGACCCCCAAAATTAAATAGGCGCGGGGGGGGGGGGGTTCGATAAGAATCTCCCTGAAATGAGTTTTTGGAACTTGGGATGTCTGAACATGACTTGCTCCAAAAGGCGGAAAGTAGACGAAGAAAATCGTTGATTTAAAGATGACTGGACGGAGAAATTTATGTTCGTTCTTCCGGCGAACAGTTCAAAACCAGTGTGCCTCATATGCTCCGAAAATGTGGCATTAATTAAAAGCGGCAACGTGAAGCACCACTACCAAACAAAGCACAGCTCTTTTGAGCAAAGTTATCCCCTGAAGTCCGAGCTGAGGGCACGCAAAATAACCGAACTGCAAGCCCAGTATGACAGGTCTACCCGACTCATCACACATACATTTACAGCCCAGCAACGTGCAAACGAAAGTTCCTTAAAAGTAGCGTGGCAACATAAAAAAACATTTAGTGATGGGACCATTGTGAAAGAGTGCTTAAACGGCGTTGCTGAGACATTATTTGAGGGAAAACAAAAAGACGAGATGTGTGAAAAAATCAAACAAATCCCGATGTCAGCTACAACAGCAACCAGAAAGTCAAAAATATTAGCAGATGATGTACTGGCACAGCTTGATGCAGCTATTCAGAGTGCACCATGCCTGTCTTTGGCCATTGATGAGTCTACAGATGTTACTGACAATGCCCAGCTTTTGGTGTATGTGAGATTTTTTCACAAAGATAAGAAGGAGCTCTGTGAGGACCTGCTGGGTCTAATGCCCCTTGAAACACACAAGAGGAGAGGACATATATGCAGCAATAAAAGAGATGCTGAGAAAGAGGGGCATCGATATGAAGCGGGTTGTCTCGGTCACCACAGATGGTGGAAAAGAGAAGGGGGCTGTGCCCCGGATGAAAGAGGACAACCCAGATCTTATTGCTTATCACTGTCTCATCCATCAGACTGTTCTGTGTGCCACTCTATCAGAACAATTTGCTGAAATAATGAACACGGTGATGAAACTCATCAACTTCCTGAGGGCATCCTCATCCCTTCAGCATCGCCTCCTGAGAGAATTCCTGGAAGATGTTGAGTCAAAGGCTAATGACCTGCTACTGCACAACAATGTGAGGTGGCTGAGTAAAGGCAATGCACTGGGACGTTTCTGGTCTGTTCGAAAAGAAATAGCAGCTTTCTTAGAGCAGGTCAAGAGTCAGAGAGCAACACAGTTTTGGATTTTTCTGCAAGATGAGCACAAGATGGAGATGGTGGCCTTTTTGGTTGACATTACATCGCATCTTAATGAGCTCAATTTAAAGCTACAGGGCCAAAACAATTCAGTTGCTGATTTGATGACAGCTGTTCGCCCTTTCCAGAGGAAGCTGGACATTTTCAAAGAAGATCTTGAAGGAGAGTGTGAACACTTCCCAAAACTACAGGAACAGATTCAGGGTGAGATGTTTCTCCCTATGTTGACTTCATTAACAAGCTGATTAGAAATTTCAGTAACAGGTACAACAGCTTCTACCTTGGGCAGCAGCTCCTCCTGCTTATTCAGAATCCTTTCCTCATCAGAGAAGTCAGAGGATTTTCCAAGGAGGCGACTCAGACATACAAGTGGGCACAGGGCCATTTCTAGCTTTGTGGGGGCCCTAAGCAAGATGCCGTTTGGGGGCCCCCTAGTTTGTCAAACTACAATGAAGAGATTCCTAACCATTTAGATGGAACACTAAGATCTATTACACTTTATGAGCAAAACAGGCTGGAGTTTAAATTAAACATCTTAAGTTGAACCACTCAGGCAAGTTAAACTAATAAGAATATATAATAATAAATAAAAGATTTTGAGTTTTTTTTAAATATTAAACTGTAATGTACAGCGTCCCTTTAAAGATTGTACCCAATTACAAAGTAGATTGATAGTGTTGTGGAGAAAATAGAGTCGAATCACGCGTCGGTCAGCCGTCCATTGGGGAGTTTATTGAACAAACTGTCACAGCAAATATGCATACAGAATGTACAAAATGTCCGCCGTCTTCCTTCTGTGAACTCTCTTTATGCTGGTCCTTATCAAAACAAGCGTACGTGGCACTCTCTGGAGGTGCCTAATGTTAAACAACTCATTCTAACTATCAACAATATTCTGAACCAGTCAGCAAGGCACACGATGTAACTAGGCCAGAAGTCATGAGGATGTCATGACATCCTTCTCCCACATAGTCCCCCCTGAAATCACTTATCAGTGATTTAACAAAGAAATAATCTAAAATGAAAGAAAATCATCCCACATAGTTAATTAAGAATTAATTTACATAATCAACACCAAATTATTCTAATAATTCTACAATATCAATCATTATGATTAAATTAAATTAAACGATATTGAATTCAACAACAATACAAATTTTAACATTGCCATCACACCTGTCCACTGTTCGCAGTGCATAGGTGCGAAAAACCCACCGGCTGCTACTTTCGTAACTCATGTTCTTATCTTGGGAAAACTCACCTACGGCCCCACCCCACTTGGCGACCGACCACTTTACCAAGGTCGCACTCCGAACAGTTGACTTACACAACTGGCAATGGACACTTTAGTGATCAGTTCTGATTGATAATACACATAGACTGAATACACCACCATCAAATCAGTTAGTCACCGTTTTGTACCAAGTCCAATACACAAAATTATGGATTATCACACAACAAATAGTAATAAAATGCAATGTAATGCAGCTCTTCCAGTCCCGTCCCATCTCCCGTACTCTGATGTCGTCTGCTTCTGGCCGAACATCCGTCCGGCTGGGTCTGGAACTGCTAAGCTAACTCTGGGAGGAGAGGTCGCCAGTACGTCACTCCCAATCAAAGAGATCTTCAGCATCTCTTCTCCCTGTCAGACTATACTTGGTTCCACCCTCGAGGAAAGAATCTTGTGAACCGTCCGTTGATAACCTTCATTCGTTGACCCGCTCTCCCATGCGCTGGTCCTCAGACCCGGTCTCACATGGTCATCTGCCTCCTGGTTTGTTCCACTGTTCGTTTGAACATCACTTGCAGCAAACACCTTCTCAGAATGGGTATAATGCAACACACCAATAGGGAAACCATCCTCACTATCAACAATCCCGCTTTAACTGTCATCGCTCCCCCTTCTCCCAAACTCCCAAACAGACCAGTCCACCACCGTTCACCTCCACCAGCATCACACGTCAGCTCCTCTCTCCGTTCTCTGATCTTCTTCACGGCCGTTGTAAACGTCCCACCAGCTGCAGTGTTCCCGGGTATAAATGTACAACATTTTCCCCAACCATCTGGCACACACCATTTTCCCTTCTAATATCCATTCTAAACCTTGCCTGTTCTACCAAGCCATCATACTCGTCTCATGTAGTTGTTCTCCAAAGCCTGCAAACCCTTCACTCGTGTAGTTAAGAATTCTCTGTTGGTTGTAGTATATGTAATTAATCCACTCCCCATTTTGTTAATTGTGATCCACGGCAAAATAGACTCAAATCCAGCTGCGATCTCACTGCGTGCTTTGAACTCAAAAGGAATCCCTCCCGGCTGCCCTATTGCATCCAAGTAAACGTGCTTATCCCTGATGTAGTCATCACTAGAACTTTTAACTCTCCCTTTTTCCACATCCAAACCTCACATCTCGTTTACCTTGTCATACATTAACACAACCAATGTCTTCCTTCTCACCAGTGCCCAAAGACCTATCCACCTGTTGGGTAGCACATTTAACAAAACATCATCTCCACACATCCAGTAACTCTCAGCTACTGGGTGTGTCTGATCCCCAAAAAGATATAGAGTTAAAATGATCATTTCTATATTTTCACATAACTGATCCAAATAAATAAATCCTAATAAATATTGGTTTCATATTTGCGTGTGGAAACCAAGATAAAACCCATGCGACATTGCATTTAACAGTAGTATTACCTACGTGAGTTCCAAAAGCACTCAAACTCACCATCGTAATCTGCTCTATAATCAGTCGGCGGCCCATCCTGTGATGTACTAAGATTAAATTCAACACAAGAAGACTCCAATTTGTGGCCCTTCCTTATTTTGAAAACAATTATGTAATTTATTTGGCCCAAACATCAATCTGCACTTAATACCACACATAGGAAACAATAACCATTTATCCTCTTCCGATGTGAACCTACCTGCTCTGCATTCCCGCTGCCGGACCACTGCACCGTCCCTGAAGGTGTGTGGCTCTGGAACAACAACAGGCAACGCTCCTGGAGCGTCTGCACATATGAGACACTCCGTCGCTGTCAGTTCCCTCGTAGTGTCCCATGCCCATCTATACCACATATCCCTGCTGCCTTAACCCATCTTCCACAGTTACACTGTTTCCCTGACTCTACCTCTGCATGTACACTCCGTCTGTTCTTGGATTAACATGATTATTCTGTCCCGTAGTGCTAATGGTATCAAATCCCCCTAGACTTCCACGAGAAATCTTTCTATTCTTACAACCATTGTGAACAACTTCTTCTGACCCGATCTGACATGATCTTACCAGATTGCCCCTTGTCGTGATCCACACTTCCTCACACTTCCTCACACTTCCACCAACCTTTATTCCTACGTACTTACATTCAAGCTTAACAGATACCTCTTCACGACTAGCTCTAGTGTGTATTGCTGGCAAAGTTTGTGGCGTGGCATGGTCTGAGTGGGTGTGTACTGTTGCATCATACTCATCTGACCCAGGCTGGCTACTTCCCTGCGGGGTGGCTTCATCACGGGACCCTTCCAGCCTCTCCTGTTTGCGGGATCCCGTCCAACATCTCCAGGCCTCGTTCTCCTGAGCCCATGCTGTCGGCCAACCCCCACACCTGGATGCTCATAAGTGTCAGAAATCTCAACCTCTTCCTTTTGTTCATCCTTTGCCTCGGACTCAACTCCGAATGTGTCTTTAGACCGAACCTCAGTGCAGTGATTCAAATGGTACCATGTGTTGCTACCTTCCATTCGAACTGCTGTTGACGTTGCTCGCACCACTGCGTACGGTCCCTCTCGTCTTGGCTCGTGCCACTTCCTCCGGAACACTTTGATGTGCACCTGATCGCCTGGCACCACTGGCCTCTCAACCAGCTGTACGAGACCTGAGTCTCTGGACTCCTCCTGTACATAGATTGTTCTGTGGATTGCAGTTAATTGCTTCATATAGACTGTCCACTGTGTTCGCAACTGCTCAAGTGAGGGCCCTTTAAAGGGACCTCTCAACTGAGGTGCCGGCATGGGTCGACCCGTTAGCATTTTATGCGGTGTTAGTGCGTGACTCTATGAGTCTGCATACGAAAGCTCATTAGTGCAAGTGGCAAAGCATTTAGTTTAGTTTAGTCGAAGCACAGATTCAATTCAATTTCACTTTCCAGGTTCCATTGATCCTCTCAACCATCCCTTGACTCTGTGGATGATAAACGGCTCCACAGCGCTGCTTGACTCGCAGCTGCTGCAGAATGCCTCTTGCACTTTTCTAAACAACCTCTCAACCATTATTTGAGCTAATCTCTGATGGAATGACAAACAGATGAATCAATTCTCTTACGAAAAAAATTTACGACTATTTATCCAATATGTATGACCAATATCCTTGTGGTGGCGCGACCTCTGGCTCCAGTAACACCATTGGTGCCAAAACAGCAAGCTGGCACTTTGATGCTACTTTCGCTGCTTCATCAGCCGCGTTATTACCTTTACCGACCACTTTGTTACCTTTACGATTATATGACACTTTATCACTGCCAATTTTCAATTTTCATGACTGCAATCCGCTCCTTCATTTGGACCTCCTGTCGCACTGGACTTCCGTCTGACCTCCTGAACCCTCTCTGCTTCAAAACTGCTTCAAACAAATAGCAAATATCATGAGCATATGCAGAATCTGTGTACACATTCGTAACCTTACCTTTCACCAATCAACATGCTTCCGTTAATGCCTTCAGTTCAGCCGACTCTGCCGAACATGGCTGTTCACCCTTCTCAGCTTCCACCGTCACAAAGTTTTCCACCTTCCTGTTTCACAACTGCAAAACCTGCATGATTACCCAAATGATCTCAACACATGATCCATACACAACATAAGTGACGTCAGCCTGCACAAGTGGAGTTGCTTCTAAGTCAGGTCTCAGTTTAATGTATCTCACAGCTTCTGACACACGCTCATGTGGTTCTCCTTCAAACTCACGTGGAATGACATCTGCAGGTCCCGATGTAGTACACTTCTGTATTCTCACATCTGGACGTGTCAAAAGATGCACAACCTGCAAACATCCTACCTGAGTCACAACATACCTACTCTGATTTATTAGTTCTGAAATCTTATGGTGTCTATTGGAGACAGATAAGAAAAATGGCTTCTCATAGACTAATGTTGCCCGTTTTGGATGACTTTTGCTAATTTTGTTTCAAACTTTCAAAGTTTGTCCTCTCCAGTTGTACTTTCAACCTTTGAACTGTGGATTCTTCATGATTCCTTTCAGAGGAAGCTAATTTTATTGCACAATCTTCCCAAAAGAAGATCATACTTGTTTTATTTTAATTTTATTTATTTATTCATTTGTTATTTATTTATTTATTTTGGACATGGCGCTTTTCTTACTCCCTCCAAGTGGGATGGAGAGTGTAAGAGCCATTCTTTTGATTTATTGTTTTCATATAAGAGCTCCTGAAAATGTTTATGTTAAGATTTAGATTAAGATTTATATTTGAAGTTGGACCAAATTTTGTGTTTCAAGCTGGACACTAATTGCACCTTGTTAGTGTGGTGTCATAATTATTCCCTGTAGGTGGCAGCTGGACTGCTACTTAAGATGGTGTGGTGACGCGGCCCAGGGGCTGCAGGGGTGCAAGGCCAAACAGTCATTGACTTTGACAAATTATTTCCAGCATGTGGCGTAAAGCATTGCAGTAGCCTACATTTATGTTGTCCTTTTTCAGGTTAATTTGGCGACGTCTGTGTTCCTTTAAACGCGCACAACTTCAATGTTCCTTTCATCAATTTTCTTTCTTCTATCAATGCATGCATTCATTTAAAATAAAGTTCATGAAGTGTTCTTATTTTTCTCAGTCCAATAACATGCACAAAAGTCCGCGTTTCATTCCAGTAATGAGTTTCAGAAGCACATACCTCCGCAGGCTTTCCTTTGTTTGAATTGTTTGGCGCGTCGGCCTTCCTTTTCCTTCATGATTCACAATCCTCTTCAAAGTGCTCCAGTATTCCACAACGAAGTCCGTAGCAAAGTCATTGACTTAATGACTGAATTGGATACATTCGCTAATATGAGGAGTGTTGTTCAGAAACTCCCATATAAGTTGAGAGAGAAGTGGCGTGCAAAGGCATGTGATCTGCAACGCAAAGGCAGAGTCAAAATGGCCAATCTAGTTTCTTATGTTGAAGAACAAGCCAAAATCATGTCAGATCCTATATTTGGCAATATACAGGACAAAAGCCACGACCAAACAAAGAACAAATCACTGTCAAAACCCAAACCAAAAGGAAGCTTTGCAACTAATGTGAATGTGAAACCAAATCAAGCACAGAAAAGCCCAGATAGCCCATGTCTGTTCTGTAAAGGTGACCATGAACTGAAATCATGTGATGAATTGGAGAAAAAAGTGCACAAAGATAAGATCACATTTCTGAGACAAAATGGTGTCTGTTTTGGATGTTTAGTGAAAGCAGGGCATGTAAGCAAAGACTGCACAGTGCGTCTAAGCTGCTCTGTATGCAAGAAAAAACACCCAAGTGTGCTGCACATTAGGACAGATCAGTCTTCAGTGAAGCCTACCATCAGCAGTGGGCAGGTGTCACTCAGAGCTGGAGAGCATTCTGGGGCCGGTGACAGAGAGGGCAGTAGAGAATGTATGCTGTCTATTGTTCCAGTGAAGGTGAAGCACTGCAAAGGAAGTGAGGTGATAAATACTTACGCTTTTCTTGATCCTGGCAGCTCTTCAACCTTCTGTACAAAAAGTCTAGCCAACAAGCTGAACTTAACAGGGAGAAAAACCAACATCCTGCTCCGAACCATGTCACAGGAAAAGTCAGTGAGCGCAGACATCATCACAGGCCTGGAGGTGTCTGCAGTTGATAAATCCCACTTCATCACCTTGCCAGATGTGTACAGTCAAAGCAGAATGCCAGTTGACACAAATAACATTCCCAACAGTGATGACCTATCTAAATATACTTACCTCAGTAAAGTGAGCATTCCCAAAATCAAAGCTGATGTAGAACTGCTGATTGGCAGCAATGTTCCAAAAGCACTAGAGCCATGGGAAGTGGTCAACAGCCAAGCAGATGGGCCTTACGCAGTCAGAACCAAACTTGGATGGATCATTAATGGCCCTCTTAATGACAGTGGCAGCTCTAGCACTCTCAGTGCAACAGCAAATAGAATATCTGTGAAAAAATTGAATGACACATTAATACAACAATACAATCATGACTTTAACGAAAGCAAGGAAGACAAACCAGAAATGTCTGTGGAAGACAAAAAATTCATGGAAATAATGGAGGCATCTGTCTGTCTCAGGAATGGACATTACACAATGGACTTACCTTTCAGAAAGAAAAATGTAGTCATGCCAAATAACCACCAGGTGGCAGAGCAGCGTCTGGCCAGTCTAAAGAAAAAGTTCCAAAAGAATGAACAGTTCAAAACTGAGTATACCAACTTTCTCACAGATGTCATCAGCAAAGGACATGCAGAAATTGTTCCACAAGATGAACTGAAAAGAACTGATGGTCGAATTTCCTACATCCCACATCACGGGGTATACCACCCAAAGAAGGGCACCATTAGGGTGGTCTTTGATTGTGGTGCTACATTCCGTGGCACGTCTTTGAATGCAGAACTGTTGCAGGGTCCAGACCTAACAAGCTCTCTCTTTGGTGTTCTCACTAGGTTCCGACAAGAGCCTGCTGCCGTTATGACTGACATTCAGACAATGTTTCACCAGGTCCAAGTGTCAAAAGAGCACATTGACTACCTCAGATTCCTCTGGTGGCCTGATGGTGACACTAGTCAGCCTCCAGTTGAACACCGCATGTTAGTGCACCTTTTTGGTGCAGTGTCGTCCCCAAGTTGTGCTAATTTTGCACTTAGACAAACTGCCAAGGACAACAAGACCATGTTCCAGCCAAACATAATCAGCACAGTTGACAATAACTTTTATGTCGATGATTGTCTTAAAAGTCTCCCCTCTGAACAGGAAGCAGTGCAGCTGGTCAAAGAACTAACATCTCTCTGTCAAAAGGGAGGATTCCGACTGACTAAATGGATGAGCAACAGCCGGACCGTCCTGGGACACATCCCAAAACAGGACCGAGCCTCTGAGGTCAGAGAACTGGACTTGGACAGAGATAATTTGCCAATTGAAAGAGCCTTGGGTTTGCTGTGGAGTGTTGAAGATGACATGTTTAAGTTCAACATCATTGTGAAGGACAAGCCTCACACACGAAGAAACATGCTATCCATTGTGAGCTCAATTTATGACCCACTCGGGTTTCTATGCCCTCTCACTCTACCTGCAAAGTTGTTGTTACAGGCTCTATGCAGAAGCAACCATGACTGGGATGGCAGAATACCTCAAGCTGCATCTGAAAAGTGGAGAAGATGGATTGAAGACCTGAGTGTGCTGGAGGGTTTTGAAGTGGCTCGTTGCATGAAACCACATGGATTTGAAACAGTCAGACAAGCTGAGTTACATCACTTCGCTGATGCCAGCGAGCATGGATACAGCACTGTGAGTTACCTCAGAATGACTGCTGACAATGGTGACAAACACGTCTCCTTCCTGAATGGTAAGGCAAGAGTCGCGCCGATGAAACAGATGACCATCCCACGCCTGGAACTGGCAGCCGCAGTGCTGGCAGTTAAAGTGGACAAGATGCTGCAAAGGGAGATGGAGTGGAAGCTGTCACAGTCAACCTTTTGGACTGATAGTCAGTCAGTTCTTAAGTATATAGCTAATGAGCAGACAAGGTTTCACACTTTTGTAGCAAATAGGATAGCTGTCATTAGGGACAACACAAATGTGTCACAATGGAGGCACATTAGAACGAAGCTGAATCCAGCTGACATGGCGTCAAGAGGAGTGAGTGCAAGCACATTCGTCAAGTGCAAAGAATGGATCCAGGGACCAGACTTTCTATGGAAGATGGAAGAGGAATGGCCTCAAACCCCCATGGAACCACTCTCACTCTCTGAAGATGATCCAGAGGTGAAAAGAAACACCACTGTGTTCAGTGTCATCACCAAGAAGGAAGAGGAAAACCCAACTGAGCAGCTATTGGAGCATTTCTCAAGTTGGCACAAGTTGAGAAGAGCAGTAGCATGGTACCTCAAATTGAAAGACATACTTAGAGCAAAAAGAAAAACACAAACTAAAGATGTGAAGACAAAAAAGCCTACCTGTTCCCTCAGTCTGGATGATCTGTCTAGAGCAGAAAAAGCCATCATTGTGTTCTGCCAGAGACAAAGATATCCAGATGAGGTGGCACAACTGGAAAAGACATCTGGAAGTAGAAAGGCAGTAGGCAGGCAAAGCAACATCTACAAACTTGACCCAGTGCTCGATGATGGAGTTCTGCGAGTCGGAGGGAGACTAAGCAGATCAGCAATGCCAGAGGAAGCAAAGCGGCCGATAATTCTGCCAAAAGACCACCACATCTCTACTCTTCTGCTTCGTCACATCCACGAACATCTGGGGCATGCTGGGAGAAATCACATCCTCTCCACTCTGCGAAAAAGGTACTGGATAGTCAATGCCAACTCTGCTGCACGCAAGATTCTTTCCAAGTGTACTGTGTGCAAACGCACAAGAGGCAAGATGGGGGAGCAGAAAATGGCAGATCTCCCCAAGGAGAGAGTCGAGGCAGACCTGCCACCATTCAGTAATGTTGGCGTGGACTACTTCGGGCCCTTCGAAGTGAAGAGAGGAAGGAGTCTTGTCAAAAGATATGGAGTCATATTTACCTGTATGACAAGCAGGGCTCTGCATCTAGAGATGGCTCACTCATTGGACACCGACTCCTGCCTAAATGCCCTGCGAAGGTTCGTGTGCAGAAGAGGACAGATCAGACGCATCCGATCAGACAATGGCACAAACCTGGTAGGAGCTAAAAAGGAACTGGAAAAGGCCCTGTCTGAATGGAATCACAGCAAGATTGAAAAGGAAATGCTACAGAGAGGAGTACAGTGGAGTTTCAATCCGCCAGCCGCTTCACATCATGGTGGAGTGTGGGAGCGTCTTATCCGCATGGTACGGCAGGTTCTTTATTCCATCCTAAAAGAACAACATCTTGACGATGAAGGTCTACAAACATTGCTGTGTGAAGTAGAAGCCATCTTGAACAGCCGCCCCATCACCACTGTGACAGAGGATGAAAGAGACCTGGAAGCGCTGACTCCGAACCACATCCTCCTCCTGAAAGCTCATCCTGCATACCCACCAGGACTGTTTCAGAAAACCGACTTGTACATTAGAAGACGTTGGAAGCAGGTTCAGTACCTAGCAGACCTGTTTTGGAAAAGATGGACACGAGTATTTACCCTTACTGCAGGAAAGACAAAAGTGGCACATAGAGAAAAGAGGATTCCAGAGAGGTGACGTCGTAATGGTTGTCGACAACACAGCGCCACGTGGATCCTGGCCACTTGGAAGAATTCAAAAGGTCCATCCTGACTCAAAGGGCCTTGTGAGAGCCGTGACCCTGAAGACCAAGTCTGGAGTTTTGACCAGACCAGTGACGAAGCTGTGCCTCCTCCTTGAGGCAACAGAGGACGTTGATTGAAGACTGGTCTTCTTAGCTGTATGCTGAAGGAATAAGATAAGTGTACATTTAGCAGCACTCATCTACTTTGTTTAATGTATACGTAGATGTAAAATATTTAAGTAAACATGGCTCTGTATTCAGTATTTCTGTTGGTAATTGATGTAGACACAATTAGGGGCCGGTGTGTAAGAGCCATTCTTTTGATTTATTGTTTTCATATAAGAGCTCCTGAAAATGTTTATGTTAAGATTTAGATTAAGATTTATATTTGAAGTTGGACCAAATTTTGTGTTTCAAGCTGGACACTAATTGCACCTTGTTAGTGTGGTGTCATAATTATTCCCTGTAGGTGGCAGCTGGACTGCTACTTAAGATGGTGTGGTGACGCGGCCCAGGGGCTGCAGGGGTGCAAGGCCAAACAGTCATTGACCGTGAGCGTGGACGAGCCTGTGCGCGCGCGACTGTGCCAGCCTGAACGCGGCCGGTTGCATCAAGCCAAGCCAACCCCCATTGCATGGAACTGAACTCTGCTTTTTGTTTGTTACATTTACAAGTTTACATTTACAAGTTTATGTTACCCTTTTTGTTTATTAAACCAACCACTCATCATTAAGGAAAAACAATACTGTATCCTCGTCCTTTCACGCGTCAAGTTCATTGCATTCTCTGCAGTCAAGGAAGTGAACAAAATGGGAAAAGTTTAAAGAATAATGGAACCAAAGGAAATATGGAAACTCAACCTGTTTTAATCACTACAGAGAGATATCAGTAATTCCCTATGGGATAAATAGATACTCTAATTTAGGGTATCAATGCTAAAATTTAAATTAGAAACTTTGTTCCATTTAAATTTTACAAATATTTTAAATTTAGAAAAATTTGTTTTGTTTTGTAATAATGACACACCTGAGGGCGGTTTTTAAACCCTTTTGAGTACGTCTGATGTAAGTGTACTTCTTACCTCTCTATGTCAATGTAAACCAATACTGGGATTCCTCTGCCAGAGGAACGCCTTGGACCTGCCGGGCCACTTGCTCCGCCCCGCAGGGACTGGCCACGGTCCTGCCGAACACTCGGGTTTCTCGGTGCTCTCGGACAGCTGTAAACAAAGTGTCCCCTCTCACCACAGGCCCAACATGCCCCCGAGGACCTTCGTCCTCCAGGTGCACCTCTTCTTGACCTCCGACAGGGTCGACGATGGACTTGCCCCTGTGATGGCTGTTCAGCGGCCCCCGCTGTTATGGCCTCATTTCGTACTTCTTGCTTCGCTTGCAGTTCTTCTAACTGCAACCGTACAAGTTCCCTTTGCATATCCTTCTCCTGCTCCTTCCGTTTCAGTTCTTTTCTGTATTTGTTTACTGCATGCACCACGTGGTCGCGGAATTGTCCATGTGACATTGAATTCAACCCCACCACATCCTCCAGCCTCCCCTGAGCTGGGGCAGGCAGAGCCTCTTTGATGGAAACTCTGAACAATGTCACCCAAGCTGGGCTCTTCTCGATTTCTCCCTCAGACTCTTGTCTCCATTTCTTCAATTGTTGTGCAATGTACACAGCTGAACTCTCCGTTTCTGACAGTGGCTCCCCCTTTAATGCTTCGAGGTCCACTCCCACAGGAAACTCAGCTCGTAACGCTCTCCAGAGTGCAGCTCGATATGCATTAAAGTCAGTTCCATCAGCTCGGTGGCTTAACATCCAGTCATTCTCACTGTGTCTCAAAATGCCCTCCATGGTAGAAGTTCCAAAACACAGTGCCCACACTGCCTTAATGTGTCCCACAGACAACAGTTTATGCACAGTTTCTTGTTCAAAAGCTCTTATCCATCTACTTGCACCTGTGTGAATGTCCGGCAGTCTGGCAACCAGCCCCCCCTAGGACGAGCGTCTGCCACGACACATACTGTCCCTGCGTCATTTCTATCAAACTCGGTGCTGACGCTAATGGACTCTTATGTTCTTCAGAAGATGCCTTTTGAACTGGTGGTGCCAGTTCTGGTGATTTTTGATATTGTGGGAGCTGTCCCCCTGCCTGATCTGAGTTACAGACGGCGTCTGGCTCAGGAGCTCCATGACTGCTTGATGTAGCTATTTGTGGTTCTGGACGTTCATGAGATATTTTGTGATCTTTTATTTCCGAGTCTCCTTGTATGTTTACTGCTCCTTTGTTCCATAATCTTACAGGCCGTTACATTGAAAGTGCCACCTTTTGGCCAGGGTGAGACATTATTTTTTGTTCGTTTTTCCCATTTTAGAGATATCTTTTTAATATCTTTGGAATGTTCAGGATGTTTGGCGCTGATGATTATTGTTGGTGTTACATCCATTGTTTCACCTAGTTAGTTCCCTTCTTTTGACTTTTTCTTTTTATTTACTTATTTATTGTCCCTAATTTTCCTATTATTATTATTATTCCCCCCCTTTTTTTTTTTTTTTTAAACAACTCTTGAAAGTCAATTTAAATTGAACTAACTCTAATCAATGCTAATTTAATGCTCGGCTAAATTTAGCTTAGATGCTGCTAATTATTGGATTGGATATTGTCAATGCTAATGTTAAGGTTAGCCTATGTTAGCTTTGAAAGCTTATGCTCTAGGTTGGTTTTTTAAAATTAAACCAATGTTAATTCAATGTTAGGCTAATTTAGCTTGTTGCTA
Organism: Odontesthes bonariensis; assembly: GCF_027942865.1. NCBI lineage: Eukaryota > Metazoa > Chordata > Actinopteri > Atheriniformes > Atherinopsidae > Odontesthes > Odontesthes bonariensis. Next base: position 46,795,466 of record NC_134507.1, read on the forward strand.
TTTTGACTTCTAGTTTGGAGTTAGGTTACTATTAGCTTATTGCTAATGCTAATGTTCGCTAACCAATGCCAATTGATGTTAGCTTCCTAGCCGTTGCTAATAAATGCTAACTTATTGCTAATTAAGATTTATACCAATATTTGCATTATTGCTATTGCTAATCAATGCTAATTGTGTTCCTGATCAATGCTACTTATGGCTAACGAAATGCTAACAAATGCTATATATTGCTAATCAATGTTACTTATTGCTAACCAATACTAGCTTCCTTGTTGACCAATGCTAATCGAATGCTAATTATGTTATTCAATGCTAATTATCGCTAATCAATGCTAGTGATTGCTAACCAATGCTAATCAATGCTAGTTATTGCTAATCAATACTAACTTTCTTGTTAACCAATGCTAATCACTGCTAAACAATGCTAATTATTGCTAATGCTACCCAATGTTAATTTATTGCTAATCGAAAGCTCAGTTAATGCTTCCTCTGTTTGAAGTGACTCAGGCTAAAGGCGTTGCCCCAACCTTTGCTCACATCCGGATGTTTCCGATCCAATCCACACACAATGTCCTCCACCAATCCAGATGATACAATGCACGTCACAGCTACGTCAATTCCGACCAATGACATGAAAATATTTTTTGACCAATGAAATCTGAACACACCTCTAAATCTATCTCCAATGAAACACGTCTGAGACACGTAACTTCTAACCAATAAAATATGAACACACCTTTAAGCCCGCCTCCAACGAACCACGTGAATTCTAACAAATCAAATATGAACACACCACTTAGTCCACTTCCCAGGCTGTTATTAACTCCTCCCAAACATAACAATTGAACCACACCCCAACTCAAAATGGCGTTTGTCACACTTTTGTAACAAGTTAAGAAAGAGGAAGAAATACAATCTGTCCAGCCGTGGACAGGAAGAAATACAACCAAAAAAATACAGAAATAACAATTGCACTATTCTTCACCTCAAAATGGCGTTTGTTAAGAAAGAGAAAGAAATACAATTTAACACACTGTGGACAGGGAAACTACAGATCAAAAGATACAGAAACAATGCATAAGCGAAAACTCTCTTTATCAGGAATGTCAACAATGCCTTAGAGACAGAAACTCTTCTCTAAGATTTGTGAAACCCTCATTACTCGACTGATAACAACTCCGCAATTAGCACATTACCTAAAGAAAACTAATAATTATTACAGTTCAACCATAAATTGCCCTGGGAGACAAGGAAAGAAAATGCTGTCACACACGAACATTTGCAGCAGTAGAAAAAATGCCAAGGACAAACCACGCGCCTTCACACCAGCCGCGTGAACGCGCAGCACTCTCTGTCCCCCTGAAAGCCAAACGCCTTCACTCGCCTGTTGAAAATAGAACTTTAGAAACTTAACACCAATCACAGCAGTATTCAATAATTCAATAGTAACAAGATGCACTCAACGAAAATACAGAATCTTAAAGAAATAAACACACAGCGTTTAAAAATCACAGCTCTTCACTGTAACAACACCTTATTTCAACAAACTATCAATGCGGCAATTATAACAATGAAGCAAATCTGAGTGTCCCTGCACTCACTTAATTTTTTATTTAGCTTAAGATTATATGTAAGACGTTGTGTTAACTCTATGTGTTAACTCAAAATGACTAAAATACTCAAAAGTCAAGGGATGAGATGAGTTAGAATCTTGATTCATCATACAAAATAACTTTTTCTTCTTTTTAGATTCACATAAAACATCAGATTTCACACACATTGACAGACAAACGAAGACCGGTCACCCACACTCACACCAAGTCAGTCGATCAAAGTTTTTGTGTCAGTCACCGTTCGAATCTTCACAGTTTTAAATTCTCAATTTCTTTCATTTAGACTTTTAATTTTCAGGAGATGTTGGCGTCGGCAATATATGGAATACAAAATGTGTTTTCTCTACAAGCCTTGTGATATGGTTTCTTGACCAAAGCAACAGATGCTGACGTGTACTTATCAGCTTCCCTATGACCTCTTATAATAATCTCCTGTGGCCAATTTATAAACGAACTTGAATTTTCTTCTCAAAATGTCTTTATACTGAGGTCTCGGATAACTCCAACGAGTTCTAAGCAGATATAAAATGATATAAACATATATATTTAAAATGTGCTCGTATAGAACTGGAATTGACTTTTTCGGAGTTTTCTTGAACTGCCCTTTTGATTCCACCTTCAAACCTTTATGTTCGCAAGTCAATCAATTACCAGCATTCGTCTACTCCTTGACTAGTGAGAATAATCTCCACATATATTAATGACTAATGCGAACCATAGTCCCACGGTATTCCTACCCCCAATGCATTAAAGGTCGGCCGTTGGCTCTATGACATCACTATGAACGGGTGATTTCCACCCTGCCCGCTCTAAAAGCGTATCCACTATTCCAGTTTAAACTCATCGATTTATTTCCTGCCCGAGCATGAGCGACTAGTCTTCCTTAATCACCACAAAAAAATAAATCCAACAACACAAGCCAGACCAACTGCTCACAGCTGTCTGCTTTACAACTCACATCAGCTGCTGTTTACCCAATTTTTATCTCAATTCAAACATTCGGCACCTCTTGGCCCAAAATTTCCCAAAACAAATTCAGCAGCTCCCCCTGCGCAGAGGAAAACAATGGAAGTGCTTACCGAATGCAGAATCCGTACTCTCTCCTGTGTTCTTTTAAATTTGGGGAAGCCGGAAGAAGCCGTCAGCTGTGCTCCACTAACAGAGATCAGCTGCGTAATGGTAGGAAAAACATCCAACCTGCCGGCTTGTTACAGCTGATGTCGGTTGTCGGGGCACGGAGGACACGCTCCGCCGGGATCCAGATGCAAAATCTCACGAATTCGGGGTCACCATTATGTTGTGGAGAAATTAGAGTCGAATCCCGCGTTGGTCAGCCGTCCATTGGGGAGTTTATTGAACAAACTGTCACAGCAAATATGCATACAGAATGTACAAAATGTCCACCGTCTTCCTTCTGTGATCTCTCTTTATGCTGGTCCTTATCAAAACAAGCGTACGTGGCACTCTCTGGAGGTGCCTAATGTTAAACAACTCATTCTAACTATCAACAATATTCTGAACCAGTCAGCAAGGCACACGATGTAACTAGGCCAGAAGTCATGAGCATGTCATGACATCCTTCTCCCACAATAGATAGATACTTTATTGATCCCGAAGGAAATTCAAGCATCCAGTAGCAAGACATAAAGCAATAAAAAATGTTTATACAATTATAAACACTTTAAAAACAATCTAAGAATTTAAAAAACTATTTAAAAAACGGTTTAAAAATCTAAAGTGACCAGTGAAATAAGACCAAAGTGAAATATAAAGTGACCAGTGAAATACAGAAGCGCCATCACTTAAAGCTGTTGTACATCCTGATGGCCAGAGGAACAAAAGAGTTTTTGAAGTTGTCACTTTTAAGAAGTTTCTGCATTCATCTACACATTGTACTAGTTAAAGTAATAAAACTAAGAAAAATGATGCACTGCCACAATATTCTAAAATAATCAACAGGATGCCTAATATTTGTATATCACTTAAAAAACTAACAGTAGAACACTTCTAATTAGAGGCCTATAAATAACACACCAAACTTAGTAATTGAATCCTAAGTAATGCCAAAATCGTGTCAAATACCTGAGAGACAACTTCCACTGAGCAATGACAGAGCAGGACAACAACATGCCTCCCTCCCTGCTAGAATCTGAATAAACGGGTCTGCAGTCAGTCAGTCATTCCCGTGGCAGGACTGACTGTTCATTCACGTGTGACATACTCATCTTATATAAGCAAACTTTCATGAGACAAACACTGAAGGCGAGTTTATAACGAACAAATCCCAGCCAGCTACATAACATTTATCCGAGGCTAGCTCGCAGGACAAATAAACACAAAAAACGTCCCACCTCCAGCTATCCAGCCCACATCACCCAACACATGCCTTACCTTTGTCCTCAGGCCGTTTTTCTTCCTCCATTTTTCCGCACCACAAATATAACTTCTTTACGATGCCATTACTGCGTTTGTCTTGTTAACTTTTCTCGCTTTTTAGGGGAATGATGGGTAGATGTCAATCATTCCCGTCACACCTGTTGGCGGCCTGCTACGCCACTCAACGTGTGACAGTGCTGTACTTTACACAAACTCTACACATGGTCGCCAGCATTCGTAGATTTTGTTCGTAACTCCAAACTTTTCGTCAAATCCAATCGCTAACCAAGCCTAGGTTGCTGACGTTAGCTGGCAGCAATATCACTGAACGTTAGGTTAGCAAAACAATTACACCAAAAACACAAACTTACCAGCAAGGGATGCACGAGCGTCATCTCTCCGTTTTCTTTTCTTTCTTTTGTCAGCGCCAGAATCATGTGGCCTTTTACTTGACATTCTAAATCTTCTTCACTTAACTCGGAAAACGTCAGGTAGGAGGATGCTCCACCACCTCCGATGCGGTAACTTTGAAGACTGTACCATTCAGGAACCATTGTACCATTTCAGGAAGGGGGGGGGGGGGGGTATAGATATGGTAAAGACATCTAATTTGCCCGAATCGAGTAATAGGGCACACAATTAAGAAAAACAACGCTGGGCCTGTTCATAACTAATTTATATAATTTATTTAATGTAATAATATAATAACTATCATGAAATTTTTTTAACAACCTTAATTTTGGGGGCCCCCTGCCAGGTCCTTGGGGCCCTACGCGCTCTACGCGCTCTGCGTACTCTGCGTATGCGGAGCAGCGGGCCTGAGTGGGCACATGCAGGATCTCTACAGCTTGAGCTCATTGATCTGAAAGGAAATGCTGCATTAAGAGAGCATTTTGAGGCAACTAACCCTGCTACTTTCTGGTTACAGACTGTTTCTGAGAGTGTGTTCCCTGGTCTAACCAAAGTGGCAATGCACACCTTGACTATGTTTGAATCGACTTACAGCTGTGAGTCAGCTTTTTCCACTATGAACATTGTCAAAAACAAGTACCGTTCTAGGCTCAACAATGAACACCTACATATCTGCATGAGAATGGCACTGACTCCATTCCAACCAAGATTTAAATTACTGGCAAGTCAGCCACATGCCCATTTTTCTCATTAAGAAAAGTAAAAGAAGAAGAATTAAAAGAAAAAAGTTCAAAGAAATATGTTCTGTTTCCACTTGTTTTCTGAAGATGTGGACTTTTTTTCTTGAAAAGTATGCCCTCATTACCTCCTTATTTTAAGAACAAAGAAGAGAAAATGTTAAGTCAATGCTCTGTTTGCACTTTTTAGTTTTTTTCTGAGTTGACTTTTTTACTTGAATTGTAGACCTCTGATTCCTCAGGTTGGGACCTCTTTAATTTAAGAGAAAAATGAGTTATTCCACTTGGTTTGCACTTTTTTATATATTTTTTCTTTAATCTGAAATAAAGGCCTTGCATTTATTTGATTGGGACCACTTTTATTTATGGTAAAAGAGATAGTTGTGCACTCAGTTAATTTCCTGCATTGGAAATTAACCATAGATATTGTTGAAACCATATGAAAATGTGGACATAGGGGAAGGCTATAAGACACAAGCTGGACTTCGCTTCGGACCTTCTACTTAGACAAAATTTAATAACTGGACCTCAGTGACTTTTAATTGAATACCCCTGCTCTAAGCAGTCGCACAATGACTCTATAGGACTGCAGTCATCTGGAGACAGTGCCAGATATATCTGTGTGTCATCTGCATAGCTGTGGTAGTTGACTTTAGAGTTCTTCAGAATTTGACCCAGAGGCAGCATGTATAGAGTGAACAGAAGGGGTCCAAGAACTGACCCCTGAGGAACTCCACGTCATAGCCACTCGATCAGATTGATTACTTCCAATAGTCACAAAATAACTCCGCTCCTCCAAGTAGGACCTGAACCATTCTAGGACTGTCCCGCTGAGTCCTGCCCAGGTTTCCAACCTGTTCAGCAGTATACTGTGATCCACAGTGTCAAATGCAGCACTGAGATCCAACAGGACCAGAACTGACACCTTGCCTGAGTCAGTGTTCAACCTTATGTCATTTAACACTCTAATAAGAGCCGTTTCTGTACTGTGGTGAGGTCGGAAGCCTGACTGAAATTTGTCAAGGAGTCCACTGGAGTTCAAGAAGTTACTGAGTTGATTAAAAACCACTTTCTCAACAATCTTGGCTATAAAAGGAAGATTTGAGATGGGTCTGTAGTTGGTTTAAATGGAAGCATCCAATGTTTTTAGGAGTGGCTTGATGGCAGCTACTTTTAAGGGTTTAGGAAACGTGCCTGATTGAAGTGAGCAGTTTATTATTTGCTGCAAATCTGTTTGGACAGAGCTTACAATAGTTTTAAAGAAGTCAGATGGCATTGTGTCAAGACAGGATGTCGATGGTTTAAGATGCTGGACTGTTTCTTCTATGGTTTTTTGGTCAACTGTATTGAATTCTGACATCATAGTTGATTGATTCCTAGGTGGTTTTAAGGATTGCGTCATTTTATTATTTTCCTCATTTATGTTGATATTTAGCCTTATAGATTAGATTTTTTCATTGAAAAAACAAGCAAATTCATTGCATTTTTCTGTGGAACAGAGTTCTGAAACTATCTGTTTTGGGAGGGTTGTCAGCTTATCAACCATAGCAAACAGAGCACGAGTGTTGTTGATGTTCTTATTAATCATTTCAGATAAGTGTTGCTGTCTAGCCCGGAGTAACCCGTGGTTAAAATTACAAAGACTTTGTTTGTAGAGGTCATGGTGAATTTGAAGTTTAGTTTTTTGCCATTTACGCTCTGCTTTCCTGCATTCTGTTTAAGGCCTTTACCATCATAGTGTTCCTCCATGGTGTTCGCTTTCTGCTCAAGATCATCTTATTTTTAACAGGTGCAACAGTATCCATGACATTTGAGATTTTCAAGTTAAAGTTATCTAAGAGTTCATCAACTGTCTCTGCACTCGCAGTTGATGACATAGCTATAACTTCCATAAACTTAGCACTGGTATTCTCATTTATGTACCTTTTTCTAACAGACACACGGGTTAACTGAATGTTTGGAGTTAACTGTAAGTCAGAGAACACACAGAAATGATCAGAGAGCGCCAAGTCCTTGATATCAACAGAAGAAATGTCAACACCTTTAGAGATAACCAGATCCAGTGTGTGGCCTCGAGTATGTGTGGGTCCATTCACATGTTGAAGGAGGCCAAAAGTGTCAAGTAGAGAGCAGAGTTCTTTGGCATTAGTGTCCATGTTATTGTCCATGTGAGTGTTAAAATCCCCAGTTATGATAAAAAAGTTATAGTCAGTGCAGATAACTGACAGCAGTTCAGCAAACTCATCAAAGAAAGTTCCTGGGTATCTTGGTGGTCTATAAATGATGGTGACTTTTGTTTGAGAGTTGTTTCCAACGTGATGGACGTGGTGGAATGGGAGGGGCTGGATGAGGTGGGATGTTAGGGGGGAAGAATATGGGATTTTGGCGTGGTGTCAATTGTATTCCAATATTGAGAAAGCTCTTCATCCTGTCCGGGAAATCCAGAAGTGAGGAGTCCAGACTGAGTGGAGAGATCTGGGGGCTGGGTGGGGTCCGGGGGGGCGAAGGCTGGGGGTTTCCCACTGGGGCTGGGGGAGACTCCGCCTGTTGGACTGCCGGGGCTGGTGAAGACTCCTTATCTTGGGGTGAGGCTGATGACGTTGCAGACTCCTTATCTTGGGGTGAGGATGATAACGTTGCAGGTTCTTTCTGGATCTGCTGTCCTCCATGGTTAGTCCTTGTCTCAGCGCCCTCACCAGAGCATTGTCCTATCTGTCGTTTTGGATCATTTTGTCCTGTCTCGTCCTTGATAGGGGCTGCTGGTGTGTGACGCAGAGAGTAAAAAATGTTGGAGCTTAGCAACTGAACTCCTGACTTGTTAAGGTGAAATCCATCTGCCTTAAAGAGGTGCCTGCGTCCCCAAAAGATGTTGAAATTGTCAATAAAGTTCATTGAATGAGCAGCACACATGTCTTTGAGCCATCTGTTTAGCATCATCAGTCTGCTGAATCTCTCATCTCCTTTCCAAACTGTTGGTAGAGGTCCACTGAAAAACACCTCTGTACTTGTGCATCGAACTTTGTTTACCAGGTCCATAAAGTCTTGTTTTAATACCTCCGATTGTTGCTTCACAACATCAAGGGCTCCTGTGTGTATGATGAGAGATTTCAGTGTCGGATGCTCAGCAACAATGTCCAGGATCTTCTTTGAGATATCAGACACCATGTCGTTACTAAAACAGAGTATTTTGGTCTTTTTCTTGCTGCAAAAACGTTTTATCTCATTCACAGCTCCGTCACCCACTATCAGAGTTTGAGGCCCAGTGGTTAGCTCTTTCCGTGGCCTTTTAGCATATAATTTAGCCTCATACCTTTCTCTGGTCTTGGGAGATGAGCGTTCTTTTGGAGAGTCAGGATTTTGAGAAAGTGGAGCAAATCTGTTCTCTAGCAGAATTCCTGTGTCTTGTGGCAATTTGCTCCTGGTTTTGGTGGTGGTCTCGGTCCATCGTTGCTTTTTCTTTGGTATCAGGGTAGAGACATTCCTGTGTGATAGTGCAGGCCACTCGGAGTCATTGTGGGTCTCCAGGTGTTGGGTTCTGCCTGATAACCGTCTTCCCACATCTGAGGGAGGCGATTTGTAGTGTTTTGGCTTAGCACCAAGGGAGTTCCAGGGAGGACTGGTTGAATATTTTCCATTTACACCAGGCTCCTGCCGTGTCTCGGTGGTGCCAGTTAGCTTCCTGTTAGCCTGCTCCCTTTCAGTGTTTTGGGATACTGGCAGAGTAGTTTCATTCCCATATTGTCCATTTATCTCCACGTTCACTTCAAGCCGATTCATTTTTGTTTCCAGTATTGCTATCTTCTGGAGTAGCTTGTGGTAATCGTCAGTGGAAAAGGGAGGCATCTTGCTGCTAATTAGCTTCAGTTAGCTGAGCTCCTCCAAAAGCAGGAAGCTGCAACGGAATTTCCACACGAAAGTTTCCAGATGACTTTGTGATAAAAATTATTTAAAAAGTCTTGGTTCACTTAAAAGAAAAAGAATAAAATTATATCCAAGACTTGTGGAAAGAAGTAAAATGATTTAAAAGCAAATAAAGCAATAAGCAGCAGGAGGAAGCAGAGACACGTCTGCACTCTTCAGAAGCAGGAAGCAGGGGCCCAAATTAGTGTGTGCCTACATGCAAAGATATACACTATATTAATCCCCACCTACTGACATTCATTCACCAGTGAATTTCCACAGACAGACTCTTCAGAGCTACAGAGTAAATACAGCTCAGAGCGCCCCAGCAGTGCAGCCAAACAGCCAATCGTGTACTGTTGCCAGGGCAAATTAATAAATATTTGGCCAATCAGTGTAGCAGAATTTTATGGTCTTGTGGGGGGTTGAAAATATCGCCCCAGCAGCATATTTCAGGTAAAAGGTTTGTGCAGCGCAGTAAATCAGCGGGATGATGCCCAACTTCACGAGCGAGATGCAGCTTCCACCGAATTCGGTGAGATCCTTATTTATGGGAAATAAATGCATTCTGTGAGATCCTTATTTATGGGAAATAAATGCATGCAAATTGCTGCTGCTTGTAGTAGGTGACGCTTTGCTTTGCGGTAAGACGTATTGCATCACTTCCTGTTACCTTGCTTGTGTACTGTGGAATTTCTTGCTCCTCTTGGACTTCTGATAATCACTTTATTTCTATAACTTACACAATTTTGCATAGTTAAACTCTATAGCTTACCGTTCTGTTCTAACACACTCCTACAGATCTTTAATCTTTATTCTCACTTTTTAGCGGTGTGTCTGCTTCTCTAGCGTAGCATGGCTACCGGTTCTCTTCCTCCTTCTCCTGCTTTCACCTGCTCCGTGTGTCAGATGTTTAGTTACTCCTCTGCCTCCTTTAGTGATAATGGTACATGTAACAAATGTAGTCTTTTTGTAGTTTTGGAGGCGAGGTTATCTGAATTGGAAGCTCGGCTCTGCACTGTTGAAAATCAACCGATAGCGAGCCAGGTCCCTTTAGCCAGTGTGGAGCCACTTAGCGTAGCTTGCTCAATTAGCCGCCCCCTAGCAGAACCTGAGCAGCCAGGATTACAACATGGCTGGGTGACTGTCAGGAAGAGGCATAGCTCTAAAGTCAAGCCCGTTGTTCACCATCGACCTGTCCACGCTTCTAACAGATTTTCCCCACTCAGCGACACACCCGCTGAGGACAAAACCCTGGTAACTGGCAGCTCTATAGTCAGAAACGTGGCATTAGAGGCACCAGCGGCCATAGTCAAATGCATTCCAGGGGCCAGAGCGGGCGACATAGAATCCTATTTAAAACTGCTGGCTAAGGATAAACGTAAATACGGTAAAATAGTTATTCACGTCGGCGTTAATGACACCCAGTTACGCCAATCGGAGGTCACTAAAATTAATGTTGCACCGGTGTGTAATTTTGCCAAAACAATGTGGGACTCCGTAGTTTTCTCTGGACCCCTGCCAAATCTGACCAGTGATGACATGTATAGCCGCATGTCGTCCTACAATCGCTGGTTGTCTAGATGGTGTCCAGCAAACAACGTAGGCAAACAAGGCAGAGGAGGAGGAGTGGCAGCTATCTTCAGATCAGGGTTACTAATCAGTCCCAGACCCAAGATTGGTTTGAGCTCTTTTGAATCTCTGATTCTCAGTTTTTCCCACGCAAAGTGGAAATCCCAGAAACCTCTTGTGTTTGTTGTTGTGTATCGTCCACCTGGCCCTTATTCTGAGTTTCTGTCTGAATTCTCAGAGTTTTTATCCCAGTTAGTGCTGAGTACAGATAAAGTCATTGTAGTGGGTGACTTTAATATTCATGTAGATGTTGAAAATGACAGCCTGAATATGAACTTTAATTCTATATTAGACTCTATTGGATTTTCTCAGAGTGTTCACAGACCGACTCACTGCCTTAATCACACCCTTGATCTTGTGCTGACTTATGGCATTGAGAGTGAACAGTTAACAGTGTTCCCTCATAACCCTGTCTTATCTGACCATTTTCTGATAACCTTTGAGTTTACATTGCTTGACTATACAGTTTCTGAGAAGCAATTTACATATAGAAGGTGTCTATCAGAGGATGCTGTAACCAGATTTAAAGAATTAATTCCATCATCCTTTTCTTCACTGCCATGTGCAGATATGACAGAGGACGACTACCTAAACTTTACTCCAGCAGCACTTGACTCTCTTGTTGACAGCACTATAGTTTCAATGCGTACAGCACTGGACAATGTTGCCCCTCTGAAAACGAAGGTAATCAGTCAGAAGAGGTTGGCTCCTTGGTATAATTCACAGCTGCGTGCTTTAAAGCAGACTGCAAGAAAGCTGGAGAGACAGTGGCGTTCCTCTAATTTAGAAGAGTCTCAGTTAGTCTGGAAAGATAGTTTAACAATGTATAAGAAAGCCCTTCGTAAAGCTAGAACTGCTTATTACTCATCATTGATAGAAGAGAATAAGAATAATCCCAGGTTTCTCTTCAGCGCTGTAGCCAGTATGACTAAGAGTCCGAGCTCTGCTGAGCCAGTTATTCCTTTAACTCTCAGCAGTGATGATTTCATGAGCTTCTTTATTAATAAAATTGTTTCTATCAGAGAGAAGATTGATGGAGTCCTTCCCACTATTATCAGTGATGTATCATCAAGTACAGCAGCTTTAGAAGTATCTTTAGAACCTGATTTGTATTTAGACAGCTTCTGCCCAGTTGATCTCTCTGAGCTAACAACAGCAATAGTCTCTTCTAAACCATCAACTTGTGTTTTAGACCCAATCCCAACCAGACTGTTCAAGGAGGTTTTCCCATTAATTGACACTTCCATATTGGATTTGATCAATCTGTCTTTCTTGACAGGATATGTACCTCAGACTTTTAAGGTTGCTGTAATTAAACCTTTACTTAAAAAACCTACTCTTGATTCATAAGTGTTGGCTCATGATAGACCTATATCCAATCTCCCTTTTATGTCTAAAGTTCTTGAAAAAATAGTTGCAGCTCAGCTTTGTGATCACTTACACAGAAATAATCTGTTTGAAGAGTTTCAGTCAGGATTCAGAGTGCATCATAGCACAGAAACTGCACTGCTGAAAGTTACCAATGATCTCCTCTTAGCCTCTGATAGCGGACTTGTGTCTGTGCTTGTCCTGTTGGATCTCAGTGCTGCATTTGATACGGTCGATCACAGTATCTTATTACACAGACTTGAACATGTTATTGGGATTAAAGGAACTGCATTAGGCTGGTTTAAGTCATATTTATCTGATAGATTTCAGTTTGTTCTTGTAAATGAAGAATCTTCCTCACATACCAGAGTAAGTCATGGAGTTCCTCAGGGTTCTGTGCTTGGACCGATTCTTTTCACTTTATACATGCTTCCATTAGGTAACATTATTAGACAGCATGGCATAAATTTCCATTGCTATGCTGATGATACTCAGCTGTACTTATCTATAAAACCAGATGAACCCAATAGGTTGGTCAGACTACAAGCATGTCTTAAAGACATAAAGACCTGGATGACTCAGAACTGTCTGCTTCTAAATTCAGACAAAACTGAAGTCGTTATCTTTGGACCTGAGCGTTTCAGGGAGAAATTGTCTAGCTATATAGTTACTCTAGATGGTATTTCCTTGGCTTCTAGTTCTACAGTGAGGAACCTTGGAGTTATTTTTGACCAGAACTTATCATTTGACTCGCATATAAAACAGGTTTCTAGGACTGCCTTCTTTCATCTTCGTAATATTGTTAAAATCAGGAACATCTTGTCTCAGAGTGATGCAGAAAAACTAGTCCATGCATTTGTTACTTCAAGATTGGACTACTGTAATTCTTTATTATTGGGCTGTCCCACATATTCTCTGAAAAGCCTTCAGTTGATCCAAAATGCTGCAGCCAGAGTTTTGATGAGAACTAACAGCAGAGATCATATTTCTCCAGTTTTAGCTTCTCTTCATTGGCTCCCTGTTAAATTCAGAATAGAATTTAAGATTCTTCTCCTTACATATAAAGCTCTTAATGACCGAGCTCCATCATATCTTAAAGATCTCATTGTAAGATATTTTCCTAACAGAGCACTTCGTTCCCAAACTGCAGGTTTACTTGAGGTTCCCAGAGTTTCTAAAAGTAGAATGGGAGGCAGAGCCTTCAGTTATCAGGCCCCTCTATTGTGGAATAAGCTGCCAGTAAATGTCCGGGAAGCAGACACCCTTTCCACTTTTAAGACCAGGCTTAAAACTTTCCTTTTTTATAAAGCTTATAGTTAGGTCTGTTGAATCTGATAGTGTGTCTGCTAGTGTGTCTTGTTCTGCCTCCACCTCTGACACCCTCTATACTTTCATTACCCCCTACCCGAACCAGGGTTTGAATCCCATTCCCGCTTATCTTACCTCTTTTATTTCTCCCCCTACCCGAACCAGGGTTTGCATCCCTACCCCGCTGTGACTGGTGTGCAGTTGGTGAGAGGCTGAGGTAGCTTGTGGCTGTAAAAAGATGGTTGTTGCGGTGTGAGGAGCAGATCTATATAGGGAGTATAGGGAATTACTTACTGAGTCTGGTCCTTTATTTATTTATTTATTTTTTTGTTAGCACAAGTTTCTTGTGTTTACCTTGAATAGGGATGGCTCAGGTAATCCTGAAACATCCCATAAATAAGCTGCTATAGGCCTAGACTGCTGGGGGGCCTCATCTGTCCCACCTTTCCTCACTTTACTCTCTTTATGTATATGTGATATTATTGTGGTCATTAACTCGTGTTTCCCTGTTCCAACAGATATCCTTTGAATGGTGTTACAGAATTGAATATGGCTATCTATAATAAAGTATGACGAGCACTTTAAATTCCTTAAGATGACCTCTACACCTGACCTCACATTAGATTACCAAAATTCTGCCTATGCTACACCTTACTTCAAAAGTACACTCCTTCAGGTAAGTAAAATTCTCGTGCCTTGTGCAAACCTCTGTGCCAGTGAGGATGCTCGGAAGATCCTAGAATCATGAACTGATCCCGGCCATTTAGCCTCAATGTTGGAAATGAAATGACCTCCATCACAGATCATCTGTATGCACGGAGGATAGGAGTCAATGATGAGGTTTCACAGGGCATAAATGTAACATTGCCCAGCATTACTCAAAGGGGTTGATGTGGTATTTTTCAAAATGAGAAATCCAGTTCAGAGTCTATGGACAATTATCCCCAAGTGTACCTGTACATTTAGGATATGGACAAATTTTCGGTTTACATAGTCAGCCTCCACGGGTCCAGCAGGGGCCTGGACAATGTGACAATGTTTAAATCCAGACTGAAAACAGTTCTATTTAGATGTGCATATGATACCTGAAAGTATTTTATCTGCACTCTTCACTTTTAAATTAATTAATAAATGTTTTTTTTTTTTTTTGGATGATTTTATTGCCTTCTTGTGATTTTATGTAGCTGTAAAGCACTTTGAATTGCCTTGTGTACGAATTGTGCTCTACAAATTGCCTTGCCTTGGATGCGTACATGGGTACAGTGTAGTGCACCGATAACATTAGGGAAGCCTGAGGGAGATGATGAACTTAATGCAAATACTTCAGCCAGTAGGTTGTTTTACATTATCGGCTACTGTAAATGTGGAGCAGCAGCCTGAAAGGACAGAGGTCCGCCCCCCCCGACATTCGCAATACTGACACTCTTCCTCTGTTCAAGTCTTAACTCAAAACCCATCCGTTTAACTTTGCTTACCTCCATTTATTTCTCCTTTCTGTGTATTTTTCATATGGTATGATGTTTTAATTCCTGTGTTTTATCTAATATATTTTTGTACAGTGTCCTTGACTGTTTTGAAAGGAGCTTTCAATAATTTGTATCATTAACATTATTACCTGTCCCCCATTTTTCTGAGTCTGGTCCTACGTGGGTGTAGATCGGATGTTTGTTAGGTATTGATTAGTTTTAATGAATACCATGTTCTCTCTCATTTAATTTCATGTTCAATACGTGTGTATAGTTGCGTTTCTTTAGTTGTACTGGCACCGACTGATTGATTTTTTTGAGAAAGTGGTGATATGATAACCACAGTTTTTGTTTTGTTTTTTAGACAAGACATGAGTTGCGGGAGCGCAGAATTCTAGGTGAACATTTCTTTCCGGAGTCTGTTTCAGCCGGTCGGACATTTTTTGAGTTGCAGCTAAGCTAAGCTTCAACTTTAGCCTGCCCGGGACCAGGCTAGTTCAGCAGCATAAATTACCATGGTTACTCAGCGGGCGTTCAAATAAGCCACGTTTATGGAACGGAACTCTCGCTAAATTTAGCCAGAAGTAGCGAAATAAGCCAGGCTTTCCGCTAAGCCAGCTTCTAGGAATACCCCCCTGAGTCCAAATGGGGGTCATTATTTACCTTAATATAGTTCCAAAACCTGCCCCAAGGGGTCACCCCCTCCACCCTGTCACCACTCAATCTACTAAGCATACATTCATAGGATGCAGCTTCAGTCATTGCACACACCCATTCTTTCACATGTGGATTTTCTGATGCCTTTCAATGTCTTAAGATAACTCGACAAGCTATTGTTGTACTCACCAAAAATTAGAGAAGGTTATATTGGGTAATTGAGACTTGTCCCACAGTAGACAGAGCTCTGGACTTAGGGGAATATCTTCTCCAAGCCAGTTACTTACAATATTTAGAATATGAGTCCAGAAAGGTCTAATTAAGACACATTCCCACATACAATGAACAAAGGTACCAATTTCCTCCTTACATTTCAAACACAAGTCATCACCCAATAGTTTCATCCTGTACAGTCTGGATGGTGTGTAATAGTATTTATGTAATACATTATATTGTGTAAGTTTACCCCTTGCCTCGCTCATATTTACCACAATCAGCCACAGTTACTGCCCATCTATCACAAACAATCTCTCCACCATGGTCCCTCAGCCAAATCATCTTTAACTGGTCATAGTCAGTTGCGAGAGAAGAAATAGCCATTTTATAAAATTGTGAGGCTTTTCGTTTTATAAATGAAAGTTTCATATAATTGCTCATCATATTATCAGTAATACTGTATGGCTTCGAGGTAATGCAACTCCTCATTTGCAAAAATTTCCAAAAGTCATCTTTTCCCACCAAATTAAATTTCTGCAACAACTCAAATCATATGGCAAAAACACTCCATCTTCAAATCGATCATTAATGGTGCTTAAACCTCTGACGTGCCACTTTTTCCAATACACTGGTTTCTTCTCCATCTACCTATCCTTTCAGTTTTTAGATTGGCCTTAATAATCAATTCGACCAGTGCATGATATGTAAGGAAGATTGCTTTTATATCACAGTCAGCCACATTATATGCCAGGGAGGTACTTATCAGAAAAAAATCTATTCTGGAATAAGTTTTGTGGGACAATGTTGGGAAGCTGACCAGAGCGGTAGGAAGCAGGAAGTAGCATAAGTAGGAAGCAGATTCACGGCAGTTTGTCAAAAAAATCCCCACAAGGTGTTTATTTACATGTGCCTTCTACTTCACATGTAGCAAAAAATATATATGTATATATACTAGGGCTGGGACTTTAGCGCGTTAATTTCGATTAATTAACTACACACATATTAGCGCGTTAAAAAAAATAACGCATTTTAATCGCACACTATTTTTTTTTTTTTTTTTTTTAAATACAGACGGATGGAAGCGTCGACAAGAGCGTGGTTGTGTGCAGATTATGCAACAAGGAATTCGCGTATCACCGCAGCGTATCAAGCCCAGAGGCTTGCTATAGCAACCCCAAGAATGTGCTCAGCAACCCCATAGCTACCCCAACTTTGGGGCTAGAGGCAGGTTTACTGCTCACAAAGAACAGAAGTGCAGTGCAACAACGACAACAATATTAAGAAGTAAAGAATCACGTATGTTGCTGCGTGGTAGTCTATCCCCGTTTTTCGTTCTTTAGCTGATAAATATACATATGGAAAGGTATAAAACACCAGCTTTACTGGTGAAACGGCTATCCACATTGTTCCTAGATCTACAGTAGCTGTGGCGATGTCATTCTACAGTCAGCCAATCACGTCTGTTCTAAATTACCCGGTGAAATCGGAGGTCTAAAATAATATTTCCATAAAGCAGATTTATGAGATAAATAGAAACCCTATTTAATTGTATTCTCAGTTTAATTCGTTTTTGAATATTCATATGTTACAGTTTTCCTCTCATTTTAGCACCCATTCACTCATAACATAGCTAAACTGCAATTCTAAATGGATATTTGGCGATTCTAACTGGAATATGGCGATTTTGAGAATGTCCTTCTTCAAGTAACACAAATAAGGTAGGAAATCCCATTTGTTTTTCATATGCTCGCCGAAACACTATTATCAAATAGTCTTCTTGTGACTTGGTTTGTTGGGTGCTGTTTTGACTAGCAACCCCTCACATTCATGCAGCAACTGCATAGGAACCCCAACGAAAAATCGCTGGCGCCGCCGCTGATCAAGCCTCAAATATCACCTCAACGCTAAACATGTAGCAGCTAGCGTGGAAGCTAACGGGGGCCCAACGCAGCTTAACATCCAAGATTCTATATACTGTGTTTTCATGCATGCTACATTCAGATTTCAAATAGGGATATGTTCTGTGTTTGTTGAAATATTGTTGAAAATGTTAATTTTCTAAAGGATAAAGTATATGCGATTAAAATGCGATTAATTTCGATTAATTAATTTCAAAGCCTGTAGTTAACGCGATTAAAAATTTTAATCGAGTCACAGCCCTAATATATACGAATCAGGGCTCTAGACTAACTTTTTGCACTGGTTGCACTGGTGCGCCTAACTTTTTTTCTTAGGTGCACCAGCACAAAAGTTAGGTGCACCCAAATTTTCAAACACACTGCATTTAACACTGCAGTTTTACAGGTTCACTTTATTTATTTATTTATTTTAAAATCGCTGTCCATATAATAATAATAATAATACATTTTATTTAAAACGCACTTTACATTTACAATAAAATCTCAAAGTGCTACAGTGGGATAAAAGACAAATATTAGGTTCAAAAGCAGGGACAGTAAAATGCAAATAAAATATAAATATATGTCTATTAACTAGCAATCTGGTCAAAATAAAGTTCTTTATTTGAAGCACAATTCTACAAACTTACTGAACTTAACTTACTAACTACTTACTGAAACTTACTGAAAAAGTGTTGGTGCTTAAAGTGCTTCACTGACCTGAAATTTAAACTTAAAACATCTAAAGATAAATGAAATCAAAAGAAAATCTAAATTAAAATTGCAAGTGTTTTAAGGGCTTCAAACTGAACATCTCATGGCTCAATGTCTTATGGACTATCCTCCATTGATGCCCCTCAGATGGCCAACTCCTGTAGTTGGGTTAAATATATATATCAGTGTATTCACCGGTCTTCCTCTCCTCAGATACGGCCGTACACACTGACGCATTCCTGAACGATCAGGAATGCCATCTACTCACTGTCCAATTAGCACAGAAGTCTTTTTTTCCATGTATCTGCGATGACTCCTATAAATTGCGTGCACGCGACATCATTGCTGTACGTCGGGTTTATGTTCAAGCCATTTTTCTTCTGAAGAATTATTTCGGACTTGAACTTAGTGAAGGGAACTTTTGCAATATGGTAGGCAACGTTAAACTTGATTATCATCTCAGTTTGCTGCTGTCTGCCGCTGAAAGGCAGCGGGGAGAGGGACACTGAGCAGGTAATGTGTGTCATAGATGCGTTGTGCTTTTTCAGCGTTTCGATTCTAAATGTATTAGAACCAGTCACAAATGCACTATTGCCACACTTTACAGTAAATGCAGTGCATTATATTATCGGCTTTACTGCATCTTAGCCAGGGAAACTGGTCAAGCCACTCTCTTAGAAATGTATACACTTTAGCCCTTTTAATTTCAGTTGGTTCTGGCTCGGAGTCGATCGTATGTGGCTCATTATCTGATGCTAGCTCTGGATGCCAGCTCATTATCTGATGCTAGCTCCGGACCAGGGCCTGACATAACGTGGGAGGTTGATGGCTCCGTGTCAGAGCATTGGTTGTGATTATTTTCGGACGAATCAGGCCTTAACTTAACCAAAAAGTTGTCAATCGTTCTTTTCATCTTATCACCCGGGGCTACATCCACTGTTTATCTGACGAGCCGAGGTTCATCACCTCTGTCTGACTAGCAAGCGCGTGTTCAAACGTACACACGTACACGGGCCAATCAGAAGGGGTTCCCGCCCTTCACTATCTCT